>NC_067399.1:626242848-626882491 GCF_016432865.1 Antechinus flavipes | reverse complement strand
TCCTGCCATCTCTACCTCAAAGGCAGTAATTAATCATGGACATATGTACATTCACATCCAGACACCCACATCCATATACATCCATACACATCCATGCACTCACACATGTTATATTTGCTTATGTATACATATGCAAAACATGCATTTATACATATGCATATACAATACATCTAAAAGAATATTAATAGATCAGGTATGTAATATTTCTCTCTTTTGATTTAAACTTTTTAAAACTTTGATGGGGTCAGTTTCATCTGGCCTCTTGGAAATTCATCCTAGAAAGAAAAAGATGCTCCTTATTACTGATGTCAGGTCTGGAACTAATGTAGAAACTTCAAGGAAACAATACTCAGTTATAATCAGGCATATGACTGTACACTAATAATGTCCCCATCTCACAATTTCATTATGTCCTTTGCTGACTCTTATTAGCACATTACTTAGAAAATTGGGTTTAAACCTCTACTTTGATATTCAAAGTTCTTCACAATTAGCACCACTCAACTTTTCCAGCTTCATGTCTAATTTCTTCTCTGTACATATCATCTACCTATTCAGGTTGCAATACCTGCTCTAACCTGGACATACCATGAGAATTCTTGCCTTTGTCCTTTTATGCATGTTATTCTCTGCCTGGAATGCCTGTCTTTAGAAATTCTACCCCCTCTTCTAGTCACTGATGAAGTTCCACTTATTCCTTGAAGTTTTCATTCTACCATATCAAGTGGAAGCATTCTCTCTTTCTGAATCGTAGCACTCCAAGGGGACCTCAGAACTACCTGATTGTGGCTAAATGAACTTAGCCACTGGGAAGGTAAGGCATTCACTGTTGGCTTTAACCCGGTAGTGGGTAGCAGAGGATCTTTTAAGAAGATAAGGATTTCTGATGGGGAAATTTCATATAAAAGAGCATAGGAATTGAGGGAACATCAATCCATTTTTCAACAAGCAATTACTTGATTTATACACTAATTATTAATTAATTAATTCACTATGCAGCAGGCACTATCCTAGGTGCTAAGGATACAAATAAAAAACTAAAACAGTCATTGTAATCAAGGAACTTATAGCTAAACTTTCACAGAGAAATCTGGTTTCTTTATTCAGGTGGAATAAATGCTATTGCAATACAGTTTCTTAATTAGTTATAGAAAATCAAGTATTCTGAATGAGTGAAACTTTCTAATGCCAAGTTCAAGGAGAAAAAGAAAAAGCTGGAAGTGACATTGCTCACACTCAGTCATGATAGATCATATTATTAACCAGAAAGCTCTCTAAGTCAGTAACAAGATCACTGCCTCATTTGGTTTAGATGGACTTGAGTATGGTTTTTTCACTTTAACTATTTTGTATGCTCTCCTATACTATCTTGTAGAGGGCTGGAACTCTGAAGAGGTGTACTTGAATCTAACACAGCAGAGAACTTAAGGCTAATTACCTACTCAAGGTGAGATAATGGTTCTATAAGCATGTATTTCTGGTAATGTGATGACTCTCCTCAAGATTGGAGCTTGCTGAATGTGTGGTGGGTGAGGTAATCGTAGGCAAGGATTGGAGGGCTGAGGGAGAGAGATCAGAGTCTCTCAGCCACAGTACTGATGAGAAGAGAAGACTTCAGACTTCAGACTCCATAGTCCAGGATCCAACTTTATTGAACCATGTGGCAGCCTGACTCCTTCACTTTTCCTCCTAAAGACCAAGGACTTTGACTGATCCTGAAGCCCTCCAGAGAGCTAGCCCAGACTTTATACTACTGCATTCTTTGAACACTTAGCATATGTTGCTTAGTATTACTGCTTTTCTTTTTCTGTGTTTCCAATTAGGTTGTAATCTGTATCAAAGCCAGAGATCTTGTAATTATAATAACTCACATTATTTCATTTGCTCTTCAGAATACTCTCGTGAGACATACAATTATCCCTACCATATCATAGGGGATAGGGGTTGTAGCACTCCCTCAATCTGGTAAATTTTTTTGCCTTCTATTCATACCAGAGAAGAAGTAAATTTTTTTCTTCTTTTTCTATGGAGTGCTTACAGTATCTTATTCTAAAATTTGCATTGTTATTACACAATTGTATATATATACACATATAAACATATACATACATACATATGTGTGTGTGTCTGTGTGTGAATTTCTGAGGTTCTAAACTTTTTCTATGTCTTCTGCTGGCCTTTGTGTATCATCTGCAGCTTCCATAAAACTCTTTCAAACTTCTTATTTAATTTCTTATGCTGACCCTTGATATATGGAAATTAAGATGGGGAAAATTATGATGAGGCAGGGATAACTATATTGTGCTGGTATTATTATATCCATTTTACAGTTGAGGAAACTGAGATTCAAAGTGCTTAAATGATCTGCCCAAAATTATAGTTTGAATATAGAATGTCATCACTGGATAATTTCATTCTGGAAATTATCTAGCACAGCCTACTCATTTTACAGTAAAAAGAACCTGAGTTCCAGAAAGATGAATATCTTTACCCCAAAATAAACTGCAAGTGAACATGGAAAGTGACTTTACCTATTTTTCCAAATAGAAGGACACACCACATACACATTATTATTATACCCATTTTATAGATGAAGAAACAGACTTGCTGTTTGAATGACTTGAAATATCTCTATGGTAATCATGTGATGATACCTATCTAGTTAGGCTCCTAGTTTCTTCTTTTTATGTACTTATGTCTTTTTCAATATAAGTCTATGTCACCACTTGTATACATATAAAATACACATACAAACATATATGATGCCCACATTTCTTTTATTATATATTGTGGAGATAAAATGTGGTAATATTTACAAAATGCTTAACATAGTTCTTAGCACATGTTAAATGTTTAATAAATGCTTTTCTCATATTTTCCCCCACTTTTTTCCTCACCATCAGTTAGTGGTAATTCACTGTATGTAGCTGTTAAGATTCTGACTTTTCTGGAATGAGGTCAGAAGATAGGGATAGACTTGGTGACAATTAGATCCCAAGAACAAGTTCTACAGTGAGGAATATCTTGCAGTGCTGTGAGGGAAAGAATGACCAAATGACTCCCAGATGAAAAACAATGGAATCTTAGTAGAGATGGGAATACAATTGGGAACATGGCACAGTACCTTGGAGAGCACCAGATAGCATGAAGTTCAGTGTCAAGGGAATTCAACTTTTGCGATATTAAAGCTAAGTTGGTTGCTTATTCCCTTGCCCCCCTCCATAATCAATCTTGTATATTGGTGGTATTCAGAGAAGAGACCCAATAGGAATGGAAGGGAATAAAAGCCAGGCAAAAATCATTAAAATGTCTGATGTAATGGAAAGAGCGTGGCACTGATAATCTGAAGATCGAGGTTTTAGATTGTATTTTGCTACAGCTTTATTATATGAAGCTGGACCAGTCATTTAACTTGACTGAGCTGTGGTTTTCTCCTCTGTTAGAGGAGTGCAATAATATCTGTCCTGTTTGCTTGATTGGTTTGTTATAAATCCCAAATGAAATAATGTATTTAATCGTTCATGAAGACAGTGCAAGGTAGGGATTAGACTACTAGATTTGGAGTCTAAAATACAGTTTGTATCCTGTCTCAGAAACTTATTAGCTGTGTAAATCTGGGCAAATCATTTAATCTCTATGAATATCAGTTTGCTCATCTGTAAAATGGGAATCATAGTAGAACTTAATCAGAGGGCTGCTAACATATATAATTGGACAACATATATAAAATGTCTTACAAGATATTAAAGTGCTTAAAACACTTTTATAAATATTTTTTTCATTATTTATCATTAAAGACTCTTGCTGGGTTTAGTCAAAGTTTGGATTGGGGCCCATTTTTTGAGGTAAAAATTTTCTCTGCTCTTTTCTCTATGCCCTTTAGATACCATTGTATTTTTCTGCTGCTTTCTCTCCTGAAATACAGTCACAAAAAATGGGGTTAATAAGTTTTTCATATAGGTGGTAGCAAGGTGGTAGCAACATTCTCCCTTCCTAGAGATATTTGCATTTTAAAAGAGGAATTTTGAGCGTACATTGCTTAAATCAAAGGGACAGCCCACAAATCATAGAATTTAAGTATTGACAAGGGAAATATCTTTTAGTCACAGACCATTCTAATCATGTGTATGAAAATGCTTCTTCTACTTGTCAGTAAGGTCAGCTCCAGTCCAGCCTTTATATAGGAGACTGAAAGTAGACTGCAAGTAGAAGAGTCACATTGAAAATGTCCAGAAAAGCATTTTTGTCATTTGAAGTCTGATGGGGAAAAAACATTAGGAAGTTCTTAGCTTTAGAGCTGACCTGGTCTCTTTTTGTTTTGATGACATGTGGCTTTTTTTTTAAATGAGATCACGGGCAGGAGGAAAGTGATAATGAGTCCAGGGAGTATTCTCCTTATAATTCTCCCCTTGCCTTGTTTCTTGTATCAGTGAAGAAGGTGTTATTTCTATGCAATCCTTTTTGCCACATGAGCCAACAGATCAATCTACTCTCAGAGTAAACATTACACAGTACTTATTAGTCTTTGAATAGAATTCATGCAAGAGACTTGCAAAATTGACCAAGACCTTTATTTTATGGATGAGGAAACAGAAGCCTAGTGGAGTAGAGGCAACATAGTGGTAGAATTGGGATTAGGACCCAGGCCTTCTAACCCCTAATGCAAAATTATTTCTACTATATTTGAAGTGCAGTGAATCTAAGTGATTTTCACTCTAGGAACAATATTATTCTTTGTCTTTCCTATGAAGAATCCTGACACACTATAGGAGAGTGTACATGTAATTCAGACGTGTACATGTAATTGCCAGAGAAAGCTCCATACAAACTGAAACTGAAACTCACGTCATACTTGTGCCATAATATAACTTTTAAGAAGAAGTGATATAATGAAAAAAAACCCAATAAAAACAAAACCCAACTTGGGTTTGAGCCTCAAACTTTACCTCTAACTAGCTGTGTGATTTTGGCCAAGTTGATTGCCATCCCTGAGCTTCTGTTTTCTTATCTGTAAGAAAGGGAAGGTGGGCAGGAAGTTGCTTTCTGATAAATTTCCCACATTCTTCTAATATATTGTGATTCTAAGAATTCAGTGATGTTAGTAGTTAGGATTTAGATTTAGAGTGAGAGTGTGAATGATCTATTGTGATGCTGGTCTCATGCTTAAGTCTATAAAGTATTTTCTTCCACTCTTTAGGCTTGACAGTTACAAATATTCTTTGGTGCTATTATGGTTTAAAATAGGTCATAATCCCAGATTTTCTGTTCAAATTGGGTGGACTTCAGAGGAGCTTTTGTGACAGTGGGTGATAGGAATGACAAACTGCCATGTCCCCTGATTTACAAGAAGCCCGAGGGGCCTTTTTCTAGATCTATTGATTGAGCCAATTGAAATATATCTTTCTCAGTCTTATGAAGAGATCTATCTAGGTAGTAGTCTTGTTCCCCCCTTTTTGTTTCAGGTTCTTGACAGTAAAAGCCTACCCTACTTGACTTGCTGTCCTGTGACTTAGTGATGGGTGCTTCTCTACACTATCCTATTTATTACCCTAGGTATTGACCCAGGAGACCCTAGTGGCAGCTTTCTTTAAATTTTGGAGCTGCACAAAATGAGTGGGTTTGGCCCTCTGCCTTGGTCCTTTGCCTGCCCATATCCTTTCTGAGCCTGTTAGCAGCCTGAGGCTCCCTTCAAAGAGAGTGCTGAATGCCTATACCATCTGTTGGTTGTCACTAGGCCTGGCATTGGCTCTTTGGAAATTGTGTACAGGACATTCTGTCTAGCTAGAAAGGGCTTGGGACAAAGGCTGATCCAGCAGACCCACTGTGTGAGGATGTAGATGCCTTAATGCTGTTATCTCAGGTTATTCCAATTCACCATGAGCCTGGGCCCTGGGATAAATGGCCTTACAGATGTCTGATCACAGACACCACATGCTGTAGGCTGCAGGGCTAACTTTAGAATGGGAAGTAAGACAGACTAAAAAAGGAATTTGGAACACATGCAAATTCCAGAACATCCAGGTGCTGGTTTAGAGACTTTGCTTTCAAAGCTGGGGCTTTGATGATAGCTCTTGTAGCAATGACAAGGGGACTCAGAAGACTGGAGTTTGCAGAGGGCAGTGAGCGTTTAAGTGATGTTTGCTGCTTATATTGAATTAAGTTGAGTAGTGAACAAAACTCAGTGAAGGAAATAAGCCTCTTCACTCCTATTTTACCAGAGAGGAAGCAGAAACATATGAGGAGAATAGAAAGAAAAAAAAAGAGATTGGGCCTGAAATTTCTTCAGTTGTAGTCTTATGACAAATCATTTTTGCTATGAAATGCCTTATTTCTTCAAAGTTTGAAGCCTTCTCTACTTGGGCAGCGGCAGCCGGCAGAAATCTTAAAGTCAGGAAGTTTGTCTTAACTCAACCTTTTTGGACTCTTTCCCCTCACAGTGATTATTCTCCCTTCACTGATCCCACACTTCAGTGACTTTCTAGTTTACCTTCCTTTCTTCTTAACCTTTACCCAAATAGCAGGTGCTCTTTCTCCCTACTGCCACCTCCTACCTAGGGACTCCTCTGTGTGAATAATAGTTTCTTATTTCTGAGGCATTTGCATTTTATTCCAGATTACTTTCTGGTCCCTACTAACTTTAAATCTGCAATCCCAAGATCGTTTGATAAAGAGACTGATGAGATTTCAGGGAAATTCATTAATCAATTTAGATTTAGAAGTGCTGGTCTTAATTAGATTTAATTCTATTTTTAAAAAGGTTAATTTGATTTAAAAAAAAAGATATATAGAAGCTGAACTCTGCCGAAACATCCAAAAGACTTTAGATTTAACAACACTGAAGAGAAAGTAAAATACAATATTGCATTTAATTAAGTTAGCAGCAAGCATTTGAGAGCAGGTTTGTTTGTTTTTATCTTTCTTTGTATTCCCTACACTTAACACAGTGTCTGGTTCATAGTAGGCACTGAATGTTTTTTGATGGACTATTTACTCAGTGCCAGGAATTATCATAAATACACATTCACACAGACACAGACAAAAACACGTACATAGATATACACACACTTGCACAAAAAAGGACACTGAATTCCATGACCCTACTTTCTAATAAGAAAGAAAGATAGTTCTATACAGGATTCTGTTCTTATATCCCTACAGTGATGGTGACAGAGTGGTGAAAGAAAGGTGGGAAGAAGGTGTTAAGAAACAATCTGGACCAGATTTTCATTAACACGAACTTCTGCTTGTTCTGCTTTATTCTGAATCTTACTGTCTTAAGAGTTGCCTTGGAGTACTGAGAGATCATTACACAGTGACTATGTGGTAAAGGTAGAACTGAATCCAATTCTTCATGTTGCTGAGAACACCTATCTATTTACTATCCTATGTTGTCTCTCAAATATGAACTTAACTGTTGGTAAATACATGTGAGATCCTTGTTCAAATAACAGAGGAAACATGGTGTTAGAGGAACTGAATCATCTCATTCTTGGCATCCTTGCTAAAAATGAAAGCAGAAGAGATAGAAGGAAGTTGTAGCTAAATGGGATAGTAGCCAAAGGTGGACCTTGGATAGTCAATAATTGGTTTTTATTATATGTCCAAATGTCTGAAAGCAAAAAAGAAGCATCCTTCCATAGGACAGTTGGTTGCCTAGTCTTGAAAGTTCATGATGAGTTTAAACAAAAGGACCATCAGGAAAATAGCAGCAGCTTGTTTCCACATGGTTTTAGAGAATGGACATCTAGGTAAAGTTTACATATGAAGTCTCCAAATCAAATCATGTCTACTTTAATATGCAGTGCCTTCAGAACAAAGAGGAGTATATAGAAGGCTAGTGAAAATATAGTGGTAAATGTGGCTCAGGATCAAGAAAGGAAAGAACCTAAAGACTTGTAGGTAATACAGAATCCTCATGTATTCACATATGTTAAAATATGTGTTAAAATATAAAGGAAAATATTGGTTACTGAGACATATCACTTCTCAAATCATTTATGTTTATAATCACAAGCTTATTAGAACAAAGATAAAAATTAATATTAACTAGAAAAGAATAATAATTAGAAGATATTGAATAAAGATAAAACAGCTTTCTCTTTTGCCAAATAACTTATTTGCAATAGAAAAGGGAATATGTGTATGTGTGTGTGTGTGTGTGTGTGTGTGTGTGTGTGTGTGTCTATGGATGTACTTGGATTGAATAGTGTCAATCTGAAGATCTCCAACTTCATATATAGAGAGTGACCATTTCTGACAGATTTAGGATAATGACTTTAATCGTTGGGCAGATAAGTGATGCTGTGGTTAGAGTCAGGAAGATGAATTCAAATTCTGCCTCAGATGCTTACTATCTGTGTGATTTTGTCTGCTTCAGTTTCTTCTTCTGTAAAATGGAGATATCATCTAACTTTCAGGGTAATTGTAATTATTCAATGAGATGATATTTATAAAGTGTTTCTGAACCTTAAAGTAGTATGTGAGTGATAGCTATAGCTATTTTTTCATATATGGAGTTGAAATTATTATCTTGGCAAATTATACTTCTAGAGCTTGAAAAGCTAGTATAATTTTTTTATCCACATAGTCCATGATTCTTAGCATCTTTGCTTGATGAAGCTGTATGATTGAGAATCATGGAAAAGCATAATTTATGAAGAATCAAAATTGAAGATGACCAAAAGGGCAGTGCAGAGATGCTACTATAGGCAGGTAGGATAAAGAACATTGTCACTGATTTGTATAGAGGAGGTGGTATAAAAGAAATCAACCCAGAGGTATATGATTGGAAAAGGAGATGGTCTAGTATGTAGTGAAGGAAGAGATAATGCATAGACAAGTCCATGTCCTGTAATTATACTAGTCTTCAAGTGAAAGAAACCAAGAAAGGTCCCTGGCAGGTTAGATGGACCTCCTAGGGAAAAGGATATGGATGAAAAAGGTACACATTGAGAAGGGATGGATGGGCTGCTATCTGTACTGCTGGAGTGTGTATCCATATCGAGATCATGGAGTTGGTAAAATTTTCTATAATATTTATTCTTTTTTCACTATCTCTTAATTAAAGAACATTTAGAACTTACATTAAAAATTATGTTTTTGTTCAGAGTAGAGCCTTGACTCATGTATTTAAAACTTCTAGATATTCTTTACCCAGAATTGGCAGAATGCTGGTCTTAAGAGTCAGGAGGACATAAGTTTGAATCCTACCTTAGACACTACCTTAGACTTTAGACCATGAGCAAATTCCTAAATCTTTCTCAGCCTCAGTTTTCTCATTTGTAAAATGAAAATTATAATAATACTTAGTCTCATAGAGTTGTTGTGAAAACAAAATGAGATAAAGAATGTCAAGAACTTTGCAAAGCTTGCACTTTATGTAAATGTCAGTTGGTATCATTTCTGACATATTGCTTAGTCCCAAAGGATGAAAATTTTGGTTGCTTAGTTATAAAATAGAAATGAGTTATTTTCCAATTAATACATTGAAAAATAAGTTAGCCTTCCTACATCCTTGTTAGCATCCATTATAAGTTTAATTTAGTAAGTGAACCTTTACTAGCCATAATTACAACAAAGTTAATCTGGCACATATTTAATACTACTCACAAATAGTAAATCTTCTGACCTTTATTATACTAATTTTCTTACATAGTCAAACCATATATTTCTAAAGGCAGCTGAGGGGAGAAGGGGAAGAAGTAGATTTGGAACCAGAAGTTACTTCTTAGGTTCTTCTGAAAAAAAATCTAGATTCCTGAAAAAAAATCTAGATTCCTAACTCAGAAAAATTCCCAGGGGAGGCAGAACTCCCTGTATTTGTGCTTGTATTTCTCGGGAAGGCAAAAGACAGAGGGAAATCCCTTAGATGTTAGGTGGACCTCTTAGGGAAAAGGGCATGGATAAAGGTCGCCATATTTCCTACTCCTAGTGGAAGTATCCACACATTGATGAGAGATCAAGGAATTGGTAAAACATTCTTATAATAATTATGCTTCAATTGAATTCCTATTGAATTCAATTGAATTCCTGTTCATAATGGGAAAATAGTGGGGAGGTATCAGCCAAGATGTTTTTGAGGTCTCTTTAGCTCTACCTGTATGCTCCTGACTCAGACTTAGGCAACTTCTCCAGCCAAGGCACCAAAGGTTCCTGGAGTTCTGAACTAACAGGTTCACAGTTCTAAAATGTTGACATGTTGGAGATAGACATTATGGTCTCTAGTGATATTTACTGTAAATTAGGACAGATATTTCTTTCTGAATTATAATTCCCTGTCCCCCTCCACAAGCACCATTTACTAGTAAAAATTCGACATAATAACTCAAGCCTCAGAGAGGAGGAAACTGAAAGTTTGGAAGCAACTGCTCCCTTTATACAGCTAGAAAAGGACTTAAGAGGTTCCCTCTGGGGAGGAGAAGGAAAAAAAATCTTTTCCTTTTTCACTCTAAGAGGAGTTCTTTCTTCAGGGTATAAAGCTTAGTGGTATGATAACTGGAGATCACTTTCTGACAGATTTTTTTGCTAATGAAATTCTGCCAATTTGAGTTTAATTGGGGTTAGTAAGCAAGTACCTCTGAAAGGGGTTGAGGTTGAGAGGGCAATACTATCAGTCATTCAGATGGAATAAAGGTTAATAAGAGCAGATGTGGCATTAAAAAAAAAAAAGAATAGCATAAAGAATGTGAGATTGTAATGGGCTGAGGCTTGAGTTGATGCACTGAGGTCCCAAGCACATGAGGCTAAATAGTAATTGGACCATACTCTATTAATATATAAGCTTGGAGAAAGAATGGCCCCGCCCACTCTTTGTGCAAGTCCTGATGTGTTGTATAGGAAATGACGATTCTGGTGGGTGGAGGCAGGGGAGGGAAAAAGGAAGGGGAGGAGAGCTCAGACCTCTCTCTCTGCTTTTTCTGTTTGTTTCTCTTCTTCTTTTTGCTTTTTTTTTGCTGAGGCAATTGGGGTTAAGTGACTTGCCCATGGTCATACAACCAGGAATTGTTAAGTGTCTGAGGCTGGATTTGAACTCAGGTCCTCCTGACTTCAGGGCTGGTGCTCTACCCATTGAACCAAAGCTCTCCTCCCCTTTGTGGCAAAAACTGATATTTCCAAGGGTTTTTGAGTGACTCTTTCAACCACATTGGATAAAGCTAGTTCAACTTTTCTCAAAGCCTCCTGAGCTTTTTTTGTAAGCTGGCGTGGTGAATTTAAAGCACTGTCTCCCCTTAAAATATCATATAATGATTGTAACTGATAGGTAGTCAAGCCTAACACTGGTCGCATCCATTGGATATCTCCTATCAATTTCTGAAAATCATTTAAGGTGTTTATCTTCTCTGTTCTTAAGGACAGTTTTTGTACTGTAAGCACTTTAGGGTATACTTCATATCCTAAATATTGAAAAGGAGCATGTCTTTGAATTTTCTCTTCAGCTATGTATAATTTGTAGTATCTTAGTGTTTCTATCGTCTTTTGTAGACATGCTTCTAGCATTTGTTCCTCAGGTGCACATCCCAATATGAGATGAAACAAAGATACTAAAAAGGAGATGCTGAAGTAAAGGAATTCAGAAACGTCTCTGAGCATCACAAAGTTTATGAGGGTGATAGTTTAAGACACAGATAGCCCATTTGTGCACATGATTTAGCATTAGAATTAATGCTTAGTTCTTTGATTCTGTCCTGAAGAATCTTCAGAGTTCATGTTATTCTAAAACTGCTTCAATAAGGTACTAAGATGTATATAGAAATTATTTTTTTAAATCTATGTTATTTGGATGAAAATGTGTAGTTTGCCTCATTTCCAAAATATATAGAGAATTGACTCTAATTTATAAGAAATCAAACTATTCTCCAATTGATAAATGGTCAAAGGATATGAACAGACAATTTTCAGATGATGAAATTGAAACTATTTCCACTCATATGAAAGAGTGTTCCAAATCATTATTGATCATAGAAATGCAAATTAAGATAACTCTGAGATACCACTACACACCTGTCAGATTGGCTAAGATGACAGGAAAAAATAATGATGAATGTTGGAGGGGATGCGGGAAAACTGGGACATTGATGCATTGTTGGTGGAGTTATGAACGAATCCAACCATTCTGGAGAGCAATCTGGAATTATGCCCCAAAAGTTATCAAACTGTGCATACCCTTTGATCCAGCAGTGCTACTACTAGATTTATACCCCAAAGAAATACTAAAGAAGGGAAAGGGACCTGTATGTGCCAAAATGTTTGTGGCCCTGTTTGTAGTGGCTAGAAACTGGAAATTGAATGGATGCCCATCAATTGAAGAATGGTTGGGTAAAATTGTGGTATATGAGTGTTATGGAATATTATTGTTCTGTAAGGAATGACCAGCAGGATGAATACAGAGAGGACTGGCGAGACTTACATGAACTGATGCTAAGTGAAACGAGCAGAACCAGGAGATCATTATACACTTCAACAACAATATTGTATGAGGATGTATTTTGATGGAAGTGGATCTCTTCAACAAAGAGAAGACCTAACTCAGTTCCAATTAATCAATGATGGACAGAATCAGCCACACCCAGAGAAGGAACACTGAGGAATGAGTGTAAACTATTTACATTTTTCTTTTTCTTCCCAGGTTTTTTTACCTTCTGAATCCAATTCTTCCTGTGCAATAAGACAACTGCTCGGTTCTGCAAACATATATTGTATCTAGGATGTACTGCAAATATTTAACATGTATAAGACTACTTGCCATTTAGGGGAGGGGGTGGAGGGAGAGAAGGGAAAAGTCAGAACAGAAGTGAGTGCAAGGGATAATGTAAAAAATTACCCAGGCATGGTTCTGTCAATAAAAAGTTATAAAATAAAATAAAACAAAATGTGCACTTTTAATTTTATATATGAATGAGCAAATAGGATATTTTCTTATCTATTGCTATACTTTTTAAAAAATGCTGATGGTGGGGAATAGTAGAATGAAAGGAGAAAGAAAGAAGGGGAATTGGAAGAGAAACAAAGCTCTGTTGCTTTGAAAATGCTTAAAAATGCCCCAATAGTTTTTGTCCACGTAATACTTTGCAAATTTTGTCTTATGCTTGTTAAGGTAAGAGTGCTGTATCATGGGAAATGGAACAAATGTAAATTGTGTAGCTTGGGCAATCCAAATGAAATCTTGAGCAATTCTGATAAAGACCTGGGCAGCACAGAGTTTGATCTTCCAGATTAAATCTGAAAGGAAAGATTTAGCTTTTTTTTTTTTTTTTCTTGCTGAACTTCTTGGAATTTTTCCTCCCATGGGCATAATTTATTCATGAATGAATCACACTTCTCTGATTTTCACCAAAATTTGTGGAATGACTGTATATTTATTATGGTTAAAGACAATTCCATATCTATCTTTAGTCAAGAAAATTCACAAATTATCCTTTTCTTCACCTTTCTGTTCTGAAGGTTAATTGTTCACAGGCTGTCTTTTTGAATATGTCGATTAGCACATGAAAAAGTGTTTGCATATCCATAGAGCTTTAATTTTGCTTAAGCTAATTTCCAATGATATTTTTTGACTTAAATAGTCCTAATCAAAAGACAGAATTAGTTGAATAAGCAATTCATTAGGAATTCTTGCAATATGCCAATCCATATAAAAAGAAAATAGTACCTGCCTTCAGGTAGTTCTTAGAATAGAAGGCTAAAAAAAGCATAACCTATTGCATTACTTTATTAATTGTTCTTTCCATGAGGACCTGAGTTGGAGGTGGCTATTTAGGCATCACATAAATACACACACACAGAGACTGACTTCTAGTTATTTACATTTATGTTTCACATTTCAGAGCATTAAGTTACATTTATATTTCACATTTCCGAGCATTTGGTTACTATTCTATCTAACAGCTAACCTTTAATGTACTAACCTGACTTCCATCGTGGTAGCCAGCTCAATATCTGAGCACTTTATTTTGATTGGGGACTATTCTTTTCCCTACTGTTTTCCCCTTTCCTTCTAGCTCAAATCTGCTAAAGTAATAATATTTGAGGAACAAATTTACTAAGTAATCAGCAGTCCTTAAAATGTTTATTTACTATATAAAAGTTGCATTAAAGCACTATAAGAAAATTAGAAAGGATTCAGAGAAGAGCAACAAAAATGATTAAGAGCTGGAGGGATTGAGGAGAAGAAAAGATAAAAGGAATTAACTAGACAGAGATTTTCCAAATTATGACTAAGAGGGACTTGATGACAATCTATGAGCATTTGTATACACCAGTGAAGGAGAAGAATTGTTTATGGCAGTCCAGAGGGTATAGCCAAGCATAATGGAAAGCAATTATAAGGAGGCAAATGCATTTATTTATTTTACTCTTTTGCTTATGAGCTAACCAAATGTGATTCACTTGACTGATTAATTTGGTGAGGGCAATGAGAACTCAGAGGAAACAAAATGCTGCTTCTGCTGTTGTAGGATCACTGGCCTGGATGCTATGCTTTACATTGACCATTAACTTGCTGTGTAAACTGAGAAAGTCAATTCTATATCTCTGTGGGTCTTGGTTTTCTCATTTATAAAATGGCATCTTTATAAAATATTTCTTATAGCTCTAAGATTCTATGAGTTCATAAGGCAAGCCACACAAAAATCATTTAAACATTTTAATGAAACATCCCCTCTAATAATAATAAATAATAACAATAATAATATTTTGATATTATTTTGTTAGGTTCCAATTCCTTTTACCACAAAGATGGAACCTATATACAGTTTAGCAGATAAGTCTTAAGAAATTGTCTGGATTTGGGGGAGGTCCATTGACTTGCCTATGGTCACAGGGCTAATAAGTATGAGAGGCAGAAGTTGAATCTTGTCCTTTTTAAGTATAGCATCCTATTACACCTACATGTTGACAGGTGACAGTGAAGCCTCTCAACTTATTCCAATTTTTTTTTCATGACCAAGAGAAAAGACCTTTGACTCTTTTAGTTGTCTTAATTTTTCTTGCGTACAAAGAGAAAAATCTACAAAATAGCATTCGGCCACAGTGACCATGTCTCTACAAGCAAAGCAAAGTGGTGAACAGAGGTAACGATGGGACTAAAAACTTTGTGGCAGATTGGTACTGATTGGCCTGGAACATTGAGGCCCAAATGTGAGTTTTTAAGCTTGAATTGTACAGATAATTAAATTCTCAATTCTGTATTTCACCACTGCTTAGTATGTGCTGAATTGAAAAAAAGTGATTTTCTTATTATGAATCAAACCTTAAATTGTGGATTTCTAAAGGAACCTTAGAAGCCCTCTGACCCAGTGTTGGTTAATCTGAAGCAGGCTGTGGACTATTCAAATACTACATTTTCTAAGACCAGTCAAATACTACATTTTATATTTCTAGCCCCTCTACTATTCATTGACTCAGAGAAACCAATTTTTCAGCGGCTCAAAGGAAAAAATCAGGGATGGGGAGAGCCAATTGAGTAGAGGAGGATAGAAAGAGGAGATACAAGAATCAGTTTTTATGATTTATAGGTGTTAAGAAAGTAAGGACTCTTTGATAGTAATAATTTTAAGGGAAAGTACAAATTCATGATAGATATTGATTAAACCCAACCTTTCAAAAGGATAGAAATAAAAAAAATAGTGGCCATCTACCTATAAACACACATGTCCAAACTGTTTTGATCATTTGACTGACTTATCTATGTAACTAAACAATTAGTTTTTTAATGACTAAATTTATTAGCAAGTTTTGTACCTAATTTTTTTTTTACTGGATAGTTGATTAACTCAGTCAGTGATTTCAAAATTAAAAAAAATCTTTTACAACTATTAGTAAAAAAACAAAGCAAAGGAAACTTTTCATCAAATACTTTCAAAATATGAAAGTTTACTTATTTATAAATTATATAGGGATATTATATTCTAATAATTATGTTTTCTAACTTGTATAAAGAGCTAAATATTTTTTAAAAAGGATTAAAATTGAATAATATTTGTTTATAGAGTCAATAGCAGGCCATTGAATTTTCTGAGGAGGGAAATGGGATGATCAGATTTGAGTCTTAGGAAAATCAATTTGGTAGCTATGTGGAAAATGGATTAAAGGCAGAAGAGGCAGGGTTTCTCTTTAGAAAGTTTTTGTAATAACCTACATGAGAGGTGATGAGGGTTTGAACTGAGGTGGTGACTGTGATTTGAGAGAAAGCAGTATATGTGAGAGATATTGTGGAGATAGAAATGGCAAGAGTTAGCAGCTGTAGGGTGGTAAAGGAAAATAAGGAGTCAATAAAATAACATCAAAGATGCAAACCTGGGTGACTGGGAAGATGGTTGTGGCTTTAAAAGAAATAAATTTGGAAGAGGACTGGTTTGGGAGGAAAGATAATTGGTTCTGTTAAGGATGTGTTGAGTTTAAAATACCTAAGGGATCTTGAAGCTCAAAAACTTTAATAGGCAATTGGAGATATGGGCCCGGATTTCAGAAGGAAGATTGGGACTAGATATAGAGATTTGTGAGTCATCTGCATAGAGATGATAATGGAGCCTCCGGGAGTGGATGAAGTCACAAAGTGAGAGAGTACACTGAGAAAGAATTAAGCCTTGGATGGAGGGCCTTGAGGAATACCCACAATTAGACAGTGGGTTGGATGATAATGTAGGAAAGGATATGAGAACGTTAAATGGGTAGTAAAATAATGAAAAGAGAGCAGTACCAACAAAACCTAGGGAGAAAAAAGTAAACATCCAGGAAGCAAGGGTCATCAGTGGTAGCAAATGCACAGATAGGATTATAAAGATGAGGACTGAGAAAAGGCCATCAGATTTGTTAAGTAAGAAAATGTTGGTAACTTTGAATAGAACATTTTCACTTGAGTGAGGAGGCAAGGATAATGGTTAGGCTGAGAGTCTGGGAGACTGGAAGGATGATGGTACCTTTAATGGAAATAGGAAAATTCAGAAAAGGGATGCATTTTGAGGAGAAAGATGATATAATTGGAGCCGCCTCACTATTTAATCTTTTCTATTAAAATAGAAAAATCTATGAGTTTTTCCCAAGTACTGTCCCAAAGAACAGTCTTTGCTTTCTGAAACACCAATAGAAGCCATGAAATAATTCAGAGGAGCTGGGGATGATTAAAGAGGCTGAGAGTGAAGAGGGACAAAGAATTTTACCTACATGGTTGGTTATTTGGGTCCTAATAAGTTTAATACCCTAAAGATGCACAAACTAGGGCTGATACCAGAAAGAACAGCACTGGGAGAAGGAAGAATGGAAGAATGGGTTGGGATTGGTTGTAGTTGTTCTACAGATCAGTTTGTGATTGGGTATGGGGAGGTCAAAATGAAATTTAACCCATTTTCTCTTACATCCCCTTGGGGGTCAAGTCAATTTCTTTTGGGGTAATTTTATGATCTCTACTTTAGAGAGCACTAAATTAGTGAAAACAGTTAATCAATTTACAGATATTTATTCAATGCCTCCTCCAGGAAGTCTTCCTTTAGTTCTCTAGCCTATAGTGATTATTTCTCCTACCTCCTATCTATTAAAATTTTTTTTAAATCAATGTAGTTTCTATAATTAGACCATTAACCCCTCAAGTGCAGTAACTCTACTTTATATAGTTGTTTCATCTCCTCACTGCCTAGTCTGCCTTATACTTACATTCAACAAATTTTAAAAAATGAATACAATTTGTTGTGAAGGATTTAGCTGAAATATTAGGCTTTGCTGATGGCATCAGTTTTTAGGGGGGCATAGGTTCTTTTTTGGATCAGGTACAGAGGATCCTAGCTTTGGTTCCAAGGCTTTCTTCTTCATTAAACCCCAGCTCGAGGCACAGATTCCCCTTGACTTTCTAGATTTCTGACCTGCTTGGATCTGTATTATGTTTGGAGCTTTTCTGGACACAAGACTTAATGACCTGCCCCATTGTTTTGCCCTTACCAAAATGACTAAATGACTCATCCCCCCACTCTGCAACACTGGCACCATCTTCACGTTAAGGAAATATATACAAGAGAAAAAAAGAATATGAATCTAGAAATAGTAGAAGTATAATTAATATATTTCTTAGTCTAATTGATGGATTTGAATATTGTTATGTCTTCCTTAATGTATTAAAAGTTTTTCTGATTCATTTTACAACCAGTAGATTCCTTTTGTGGTTGAAAGTTCACATGCTTCTTTCTCTGCATCCCTAGATTCTAATTTCACAATTAAATTATTCTGATTTAAAAAAAATAAAAAAAACAACAAAAACAACAAAAACAGTATTCTGATTTCAGACTAACATCTGGTTTAGGATTTACTCTACATGAGCACCTTGTGCCTAACTGATTCACTAATTTTATGTTTAATGTTATTTTTACCCAATAAGAACTTTCCTTATTATTGACAGATATTAATCTTCTACTCATATTCCTGGCTATAATTAGTCACTTTCTTAGCAAGAAAAAGATAATAAGATACAGAATATAAATTGATATATTTAAAAATATAATATACTACTACTTCAGACTATATAATGATGAGTCTATCGCTGATATATATTACTATATGTTGTTAATTGTCTCACCTCCCTAGATAGATAGTCTCAGCTTCCTAAGGTCAAGAGTACTAGTCTTAAATTTCTTTGTATTCTTCCTAACCTTTCACAGTGCCTAGCACAGTCTAGATGTTTAGTAAATAGCTATTGATCCATTAGTTTGACTGCTTGGAGATTTGGGGTCTATGTTAAGAGGCAATGATTTGACTAGCATCACATATTAAGTAAATGGCCGAGGAGCTAATAGAGGCCAGGACTTAGATCTCTTAGTATTCATCAGCTGGTAAAGAGAAAATAGCAAAAAGAAATATGGTTTTTGGTCCTGGTTCTCTTAGTATGAGAGTAAATTAATTTCAGTCATTATCTGCTTATGCTCTGCAGATTTCAGTTTTCTCCTTATTCTTTCAGCCTTCCCCTGGCTTAATCCACATGATCAGTTTTGGAATGATTCAACGACAAAAAAAGATCATAGCAGTCAGAAATTGACTATCCAGCTCTCTAACAACTTAATATTTATCCATTGCCTCTGCTGAATGGCTGAGAAATTCAGGCATTATTATTACTTCTTCAGTGCTAAGAAGAGGTCAGAAGAACAAAATCAAAAATCTTCTTGAGCTTCTATAACTGAAAAAGGTCTGTCCAGGAGCAGCTAGGTGGTGCAGTGGATAGAGCACCAGCCCTGAAGTCAGAGAACCTGAGTTCAAATCTGGTCTCAGACACTTAACACTTCCTAGCTGTGTGATCCTGGGCAAATCACTTAACAATTGTCTCAGCAAAAGAAAAAAGAAAAGAAGTGGTCTAGCTTCAAATCTAGCAGATGAGTGACTTGCTTGAGGTCATCTAGTACATTGATAGCACACTAGGACTAGAAGCCAGGTCTCCAGTCCATTGTTCTTTCCCTTTTACTAAATCCCATTTTATAATAAATCCCATTTTGTAGTAAATCCCATTTATATAATGCTTTAAGGATTGGAAGGTACTGTGCTTCTAACATGTCTTTGAGGTAAGATACTTAAGTACTTTGTTTCTCATTTTACAGTTGAGGAAACTGAGATCCTATTTGTTCAGCATCATATAACTAGTAAATATCTAAGGCACAATTCAAATCCAGGTCTCCTATCTTTAGTTCCCATACTCTTTCCACTATGCTAAGATACCTTACATTGTTGTAAATTCTATAAGGAGGCTCTGATTAAAGGAATTAGAGTAGGCAATGAGGAAACCAAACTATCACTCTTTGCAGATGATATGATGGCATACTTAGAGAACCCCAGAGATTCTACTAAAACACTATTAGAAATAATTCATAATTTTAGCAAAGTAGCTGGCTACAAAATAAATCCCCATAAATCCTCACCATTTTTATACATCACCAACAAAACCCAACAGCAAGAGATACAAAGAGAAATTCCATTCAAAATAACCGTCAGTAGCATAAAATATTTGGGAATCTAGCTACCAAAGGAAAGTCAGGAATTATATGAGCAAAATTACAAAAAACTTTCCACACAAATAAAACCAGATTTAAATAATTGGAAAAATGTTAAGTGCTCTTGGATAGGTCAAGCAAATATAATAAAGATGACAATACTCCCTAAACTAACCTATTTATTTAGTGCTATGCCAATCAGACTTCCAAGAAAATATTTTAATTATCTAGAAACAATAACAACAAAATTCATATGGAACAATAAAAAGTCGAGAATCTCAAGGGAATTAATGAAAAAAAAATCAAATGAAGGTGGCCTAACTGTACCTGATCTAAAATTATATTATAAAGCAGCAGTCACCAAAACCACTTGGTATTGGCTAAGAAATAGATTAGTTGATCAGTGGAATAGATTAGATTCACAAGACAGAGTAGTCAACTATAGCAATCTCATGTTTGACAAACCCAAAGATCCTAACTTTTGGGATAAGAATTCATTATTTGATAAAAACTGCTGGGATAACTGGAAATTAGTATGGCAGAAATTAGGCATGGACCCACACTTAACACCATATACCAAGATCAGATCAAAATGGGTCCATGACCTAGGCATAAAGAACAAGATTATAAATAAATTAGAGGAACATAGGATAGTTTATCTCTCAGACTTGTGGAGGAGGAAGACATTTGTGACCAAAGATGAACTAGAGATCATTACTGATCACAAAATAAAAAAATTTGATCACATCAAATTAAAAAGCCTTTGTACAACAAAATTAATGCAAACAAGATTAGAAGAGAAGCAACCAACTGGGAAAACATTTTCACAGTTAAAGGTTCTGATAAAGACCTCATTTCCAAAATATATAGAGAATTGACTCTAATTTATAAGAAATCAAGCCATTCTCCAATTGATAAATGGTCAAAAGATATGAACAATTTTCAGATGATGAAATTGAAACTATTTCCACTCATCTGAAAAAGTGTTCCAAATCACTGTTGATCAGAGAAATGTAAATTAAGACAACTCTGAGATACCACTACACACCTGTCAGATTGGCTAAGATGACAGGAAAAAAATAATGATGAATGTTGGAGGGGATGCGGGAAAACTGGGACACTGATGCATTGTTGGTGGAGTTGTGAATGAATCCAACCATTCTGGAGAGCAATCTGGAATTATGCCCAAAAAGTTATAAAACTGTGCATACCCTTTGATCCAGCAGTGTTTCTATTGGGCTTATATCCCAAAGAAATACTAAAGAAGGGAAAGGGACCTGTATGTGCCAGAATGTTTGTGGCAGCCCTGTTTGTATTGGCTAGAAACTGGAAAATGAATGGATGCCCATCAATTGGAGAATGGCTGGGTAAATTGTGGTATATGAATGTTATGGAATATTATTGTTTGGTAAGAAATGACCAGCAGGTTGAATACAGAGAGGATTGGCAAGACTTACATGAACTGATGCTAAGTGAAATGAGCAGAACCAGGAGATCATTATATACCTCAACAATGATACTGTTTGAGGATGTATTCTGATGGAAGTGGATCTCTTTGTTAAAGAGAGCTAATTCAGTTTCAACTGATCAAGGATGGACAGAAGATGCTACACCCAAAGAAAGAATACTGGTAAATGAATATAAACTGCTTGCATTTTTGTTTTTCTTCCCGGGTTATTTATACCTTCTGAATCCAATTCTTCCTGTGCAACAAGAAAACTGTTTGGTTCTGCACACATATATTGTATCTAGGATATACTATGACACATTTAACATGTATAGGACTGCTTACCATCTGGGGAAGGGGGTGGAGGGAGCGAGAGAAAAAGTCGGAACAGAAGTGAGTGCAAGGGATAATGTTGTAAAGAATTTTTTTTCAAAAAAAAATAACAACAACTATAAGGAGGCTCTGGTTGCCCTCAGTTCACCTTTCATATGTTATCCAGAAAGCCCTGGGACTAAATTAACATAATAGCCAAGAGCATCATACATTTAGAGCTGGAAGTGATTTTATGGGGCAAATCCTCTTTTTTTTTGGAAAGAAAACAGAAATAGAGAGATAAATCAATTTCCATAAGGTCACACAGGTATTAAATGCCAACTCTAGAATTGGAGCTCCTGTTCTTTGACATCAAATCTCCTTCTACTATTCTACCCTCTGCTTCATCCTTTTAATCTTTCCAACTTCAAAGACAGAAGATAAAGAATTCTTTTAGAAAATTCCTGGGTTGGAAACTTCCCAAATGCCTCTATAAAAAGCTGTCAAGCTGGTAGGATTGCTTTGATGACACACACTTTATTCTAGAGGCCTTGTGAAAGGTAGTCCCGTCTCTTCCTCGCCCCTCATCCCACAACAAGTGCTGGGAAATCCCTGGATACACTCAACATACCATAATGATGCTTCTGAACTAAAGGTCCATTGCCATAAGTGGCCTGGGTCCCAGTATGCTGAAGAGAAGTCATTGCCACACAGAGAAACCAATGGAGTAGCACCTTTTCCCTTTGCTCAGAAGGCCAAGGGATTAAAGAAAAAGCCTCTGGAACGGAATGCTCTTTGAACTGTGGCTACAAGTAATGTTGGATTTTAAGGAGAGACAATTGGAGAAAGGAAGAAATAGAGTGTTAGATTCTGTAGCATGGAGATTCTGATTTTCCCTACTATGAAACTATAATCCTAGAGTCTAAATTTCCCATTTGAACTGCATAGCAGTGAGCTTTGTTGACAGTCACATAAGGTTTTTCTAATATCTTTTCTTTTTCTAACGTCTTTTTAAAAAAAATCTCTCTCCTATAAATTCATGAAAAGAATCCCAGCACAGATTTGGGAAATTTCAGATTTCCCTAGGGTACTGAAGCTTCATGTTATTAAACAGGAAAATTGCCTTATAGGAGCCAGCAGAACTAGAAATCAGGGGATTCCCTAGCTCTACTCCAGGGAATTTCAAATCTCTAGGAGCAAAAGGAGGATCAAAGTGGAGAGAAAGGGAGAGAAATGAGATAGAGAAACTGAGGCTGATGGTGTTTAAGTGACTTTTCCATATATCATTATTCTCCCAACTAGAAGAGACTGTTAGAACTGGGAAGAAATTTAGAACATAAAAAAATAAAACATCAAGTCAACAAACATTAAGCACTTGCCATGTGCCAGGATAAACACAAACACCAGTTGCTCCTCCCAAAGAAATTGAAGGCTAAAATATTAAAAAAGGAGGAAGGACCCTAGAACACAAAACACATTACTACTACTACTATTGCTATTACAGCTACTACAATTACTATGACTACTATTTGGTGAGAAGGGGTAGATAAAGGGTTTGGAACTGTGATTTCATCAGTGTGAGCACAGTGTACAGACTTCTTCCACTGAATTTATATTTTCTGTGATTTACAGTTTTAGATAGTGGCTTGGGAGTATTGGGAAATTAAATGGCTTCTCATGGTCACTCAGAGAGTATGTGCCAGTGACAGGAACTGGAACCTATGTTTCCTGACTCCAAATTGTCTCTGTATCTCCTAATCCTCATTGCCTCTCTACTATTATGAATTAATAATGATAAGAAGAGTTTACACTTATATAACACATCAGGTTTACAGGGATGTTTCTGGCAACAATCCCTAGACATGTGAGAATATCAAAGACCTATAGAATGTAGAATATAGACTATCAGAACTAGAGAGCTATGAGAAACAGAATATTATAGCCTGGAGAGCATATAAAAGAAAATCACATCCAATACTCTCATTGTATAGATAGACAGGAACCAATGGGAGTAAATGTTACCCATTGTCACACAGTAAGTTAACCACAGAATAAGAACTAGGTGGTGCAGTGGGTAGAGCACTGGGCTTGGAACTCATTTTCATGAGTTTAAAGATGGCCTCGGATATTTACTCATTGTGTGATCCTGGACAAAATATTTAAAACCCAGTTTGCCTCAGTTCCTCATCTGTAAAATGAACTGAAGAAAGAAATGGCAATTTCCACTTTCTCTACCAAGAAAAAAAAGAGTCAGACACAATGAAAAAGGATTTAACAAGATCCCCACTACAAGAGGACTAAAAATTTTGTGCTTCTGCCTCTGAATTTACGGGAATATGTTCCTATCATTGCTAAGAGACTCTTGGTAGTGACATAAGCTGAAAATTATCAGGCTTGAACCCAGATTCCTGATTCAGTGTCTTTCCTCATAAATCTATGCCTCCTTCTAACTTAATTAGTCCTGTGAATGACACTGTCATCCATATATTCTTTCATGTTTGGGACCTTGGCAAGATTTCTGACTTTACCCTCTTCCTCACTATTCATTTGCTAGCGGGCTAGATGACACAGTGGATGAAATATTGGGCTGAGCCATGAAGAACCAAGTTTGAATAGTGTGACATTAGCAAGTAACTCAACCTCTCAGCCTACATTTTTTTATATATAAAATAAATTCATAGAAATGAACTGTTGTGAGGACCAAATAGAGTAACATATGGAAAGTGCTTTGCAAACCTTAAAGTGCTATATAATTTTTTTCCCCTGAGGCAATTGGGGTTAAGTGACTTGCCTAGAGTCACACAGCCAGTATTAAGTGTCTGAGGCCAGATTTGAACTCAGGTCCTCCTGACTTTAGCACTGGTGCTCTATCCAATGCGCCATCTAGATGCTATATAAATGCTAACAAATACTGTAATTATTAAGTATTAATCAGTTATCAAATTTTCTAGTCCTTCACAATATCTCACATCCATTAGCGTTTCTATGTTCCTTGTCATTACTCTAGTACATATAAATCACCATCATGAGCCTCCAGTATTATTGAAGTAGTCTCTTAAAAACCTTCCTGCCTCCATTTACTCCACTTCAATCAATTCTTCATCCTGCCATCAGGATAAACTTCCTTATGTATAGATCTATTCAAGATACTCCTTTGTTTAAAAATCTTTATTTCCTGTTGTCTAATAAAGTTTGAACTTTCAACTAACATACAAGAACCTCCAGAATCTGCTTGGTACTGTGCCTTTTCAAATTCATGGTACTCTTCTCCACACATTTTACTCTATCCTACCTAGAAGACTTTCTGACCTTTAAACATGTTGCTACTTTACCATCTCTATACCTTTGCTCAAGCTGTTCCCTCTATGCCTAACATATACTCCCTTCCTCCCCCTCTTGCCTATTCTTTTTTTTTTTTTTTTTGCCTGTTCAATTTTACCCATCCTTTAAAGACATCTATCATTGTCTAATTATACTGGACAATGACTTTTTAATTTTTGATTTCACCATTGTTGTGCAATTTTAGAAGCAGGTGAATAAAAAGAAATTCTTTTATAACCAGGTAAAGAAGAACTGCATCAATACCATTTCCTTCATGAACCCTGATTTTTCCTTCACAATCTTCCCCTTCCCCAGCTCACATCTGGACTTGCACCTTACTCACATAGCTCTTGATTCTCATTCTCTCTCTCTCTCTCTCTCTCTCTCTCTCTCTCTCTCTCTCTCTCTCTCTCTCTCTCATATATATATATATATATATATATATATATATATATATATATATATCTGTCTTATAATCCCATGAGTTAAATATACTTATCCATGTTTACATCTTCTCCTATCAGACTGTAAGCTCCAAGAGGGCATGGGAAGGGTCTTATCTAACTTTACACGTAGCACAATGCATTCCTTCCTCTTCCTCTGTCCTCTAGAGTGCACAGAGGCAGAAAGAAGTTTGTCATTCAGGATGAAATGGGAACACTGCTCACTTCTGACAGCAAGTGAACAAATCAACACAGCTAGAGCGCACTGAGGGAGGGAGGAGGAAGGGAGGGAAGCAGAAATATTATTGTCCAAGCACCTACCTTTAGCTATGGTTATTTCCATCTCCCAGAAGCCTTATGTTAAAAGACATTCTCTTCACCTTGCTCTCCCTACCCAGCAAGCTTTCCCAAGCTCTGACCAAGGTCAGCCTGTTCCCATGCCAAGAGACTGGGTGTGTGCAATTGGTGACCCCAAACTACCTTTTGCTTTATGTACAGTGTGATGCTGAGAGTCGGTGAAGGTTAATTCTGCCTACCACAAGGTTGTTGGGCCATTTATTTTTTAGGATGTGCAAAACATCATGTGAGAAGGGCTCAGCGTTGGTGTGGAATTTTATTTTCTTTCTGAGGGAGGGAGGTATCAGGAGGAGCCATAGACATCCCTTTCTCTGCCTGATATTCTCCAACTTTTGGGTATTCTTTCCAGTCTGAATCTGCCAGGCTGACTGACTGGCTGGCTGCTTGCAAGAAGCCGAGCATTCTTACCGAGAACTCGAGTATCACGTACAGGGAAGCTACAATCAGTTATAATTGATTGACACTATCCAAAGGCATGCACCCAATGGAAACAGCCCCCACCTTGAACCCTGTTCCCAACCCCCAGCCCCCTCATCCTGGAGCTTTGTCCTGGGAAGGAAGGTACAGGATGCCGGCATATACATTTAATAGCTAGACATCTTCCTATTTTTAGGAGGAGGTTTACTCACCCATCGCAGCTGATGATCTAAAAAATGAGATAGCACAAAGTAGCCGAGCTCTAAACGTGAGGTTCCGTCCCCTGGAGCTACCAAGCTGCGAAGAAGGAGAATATTTTTATAGCTTGCTAAAGCCAGGCAGCTCCCAGCTCCCTCTAACTCCCTTCTCTATCTCCTCTCCCCTCTCTGGCCCCCACCCCCACCCTTTCTTTCTTCCTCTCTCCCTCCTCCTCTCTCTCCCTCTTTTTTTTCCCTCTCTCTCTCAGTCTTTCTCTTAGTGACCCTGATCTCTGAACTAATTCAATCCCTTCTAATTACTTAATCCTTCTATTGCGGTTTATATTCTTCCTGTTCAGATGTCATTGGCAGAAATGGAAACACCATTTTCTCCTTGGGCCAGAAGAGAATCTGAAACGAATTTGAACATAACATCCATCAGGTTTACAACTATTCTCCATCGAGGCAAGACACTGTGAAAGATATGTACACATTTAGCTATTCAGGTCAGCTTTTGCTTTGCATGGGCGTCTCAGCCTTTTGGTAGGTTTGTGAAGAGTATACAGCAGCATTGTTGAAACCGATGCTGACATTTCAGATTTTTTTTTTCAGGAGTCAGGGATTCAGAGAGATTCAGAAAATTCCCTGCATATGAGGCCCCTGCTGGGCCAAGTGTGAGGCTCTTTCTTGTCAGATGATATCGGTGATTCCTTGGACGATTTCCTTAAAACTCTCTGCCTCACTTTTCTTGTTTAGAAATTGAGGGGGCTGTACAGACTCACTGGCCTCTGAGATTTCTTCCAGTTTTCAAATTAGGATACTACTTGCAGTGTAGCTGATGAGTGCTAAGAGAGGCTGAGCTTGGTCACTTGGTTAAGGCTTTAGCCGGACCATCATCCCAAAGTGAACCTAATTAGACAGGCTTCCCTCTCCAAACCCCCAGGGATTTGTGAGAATGCTCAAGATTTAGGGAGGAAGAAAGTCCCTCTCCCTAAGCACCTGTCAAATCAATTTATCAGTCAAAGGATAGTTATTTAACTTCAGTAACTAAACAGAAGCAAGAAGTAGAAAGAGCCCTGGGTTAGAAGAACTAAAAACTAGCCTTGACTCTGATTCAATTAGCTGTTGGACTCTGGGTAATTAATTTCATTTCTTTGTGTTTTAGCTTCTCCATTTATAAAATGGAGATAATTAAAATAGCAATGGTAAGAATAATATCGATAATAATAGTAACAGTAATAGTAATAATACTTGCTTGACCTACCTACATTAAGGTGTTGCTGTAAGGGTCATATTTGATAATAAATGTGAAAGGGCTTAGCAGCTGTAAAGGGCTAGATATATGTAAGCTATTATGATGATGATGATGATTGTGACGATGTGCCCATTCAACAAACATTTATCTAGGAGCTGTGCTAGGGGATGGAGATGAAAAGACAAAAATGAAACAGTCCTTGCTCTCAAAGAGGTCCTATTCTTCTATGCACTTTGGGGATATTTATGAAATAACTAGGGCTAGCAGCTGTCCTCTGTGAGGATCTTCAATATAGTGGTTGTCACCTATTTATTGGCTTTGCCTGATTGTTATTAAGTCAGCTTGGGCTCTCACATAGGAACAGAGGGCATTCATTCACATGAACACTAGTCAAATCACAAACCCTTCCTCCTGCCACAAGCAGCTGGGTGGTGTAGAAGTTAGAGCTGAAAGCTTGAAGTTGAGAAGTTAAAATCTGGCCCCAGACACTTAACTAGCTGTGTGATCTTAGACAAGTCACTTAACTTCAGTTTCTACAACTATAAGATGAAGATGATAATAGCACCTACTTTCCAGAATTGTGAGGCAATACCAATTGAGGTAATACTTAAAATATGCTTAGCACAATGACTGGTACTATGTTCTAGGTACTTAATAAATGCTTGTTTTTTCCCCTCTCATTTACCCATTCCACTTGTCCCTTCAGAGATGGCAATTAAATACCCTAAAGCCAGAGCAATATGTTAATAAGGAAATGAATTTCTAAAGTAGACATGTTACTGCACGGAAGATACACTACTTATTCCATCCAGTTTCCGAAGGCAGAGATTGTTTCTAGGCTCTGGTCCACCTCTTATTCAGACTAGAGTTGAGAGTGAACTTGGAAGTTCAGTATTTTTTGTTTGTTTTTCTTAGCTTTCTCTTTCTTTCTGAAAATGAGTTTATATATCTTTAATTCAAGATTAGTTTACAAAATGTCATAGAAACTGCCATGATTCCCAGGTTGTCAAATGTATAAGCAATCAGGAACACAGAATGCTGGTTCTAGAGTCTTGAGAGTGGTACTTCCTAGGATCTGGAACTTTGCCATGCTTTGATATCCAATCCCACTATCAAAATGATATCAGTTGAACTGCCACCCAAGCTAATAATTGCCTAAGTCTCTAAAGCCCCACTCCAGCGTAGTAGGGGGACAGGTCCTAGGTGCCATGTATCTCGTTAGAGCTCTCTCTGTTTCATCTTCACAATTTGTGATCTCATTTTTAGTCCCTTCTTGCCTCCTGGTCCAATTCAATAAGTTCATCAATTGCCCCATTTTACTGCATCTCTTTCTAGTTTGGGGGAGTATGGGGACATTTACTGCTAGATTAAAAAAAAAAACAATTAAAATTCTTCCCTTAGAAATCGTTTGCTAAAATGGTCAAAAGATGTGAATAGACAATTTTCAGATGAAGAAATTGAAACTATTTATAGTCATGTGAAAAGGTGCTCTAACTCTCTACTGATAAGAGAAATGCAAATTAAGACAACTCTGAAGTATCACTACACACCTCTCAGACTGGCTAAGATTACAAGAAAAGATAGTGATGAATGTTGGAGAGGATGTGGGAAAACTGGGACACTAATACATTACAGGTGAAGTTGTGAACTAATTCAACCATTCTGGAGAGCAATTTGGAACTATGCTGAAAAGGCTATCAAAATGTTCCTTTGACCCAGCAATGTTTCTACTGGGTTTATATCCCAAAGAGATCTTAAAGGAGGGAAAGGGACCCACATGTGCAAAAAATGTTTGTGGCAGCCCTCTTTGTAGTGGCAAGAAACTGAAAATTGAGTGGATGCCCATCAGTTGGGGAAATGGCTGAATAAGTGATGGTATTTTAATATTGTTTTTCTATAAGAAATGATCAGTAGGATGACTTCAAACAGGCCTGAAGAGACCTACATGAACTGATATTAAGTGAAATGAGCCGAACTAGATCATTGTACATGGCAACAACAAGATTATATGATGATCAATTCTAATGAGCATGTCTCTTTTCAACAATGAGATGATTTAGGTCAGTTCTAATGATCTTGTGATAAAGAGAACCATTTACACCCAGAGAGAGGAGTGTGGTTCACAACATAACATTTTCACTCTTTTTGTTGTTGTTTGCTTGCATTTTATTTTCTTTCTCATTTTTTTCCTTTTTGATCTGATTTTTCTTATGCAGCAAGATAATTGTATAAATAAATATGTATGCATATATTAGATTTAACATATATTTTTACCATGTTTAACATATATTGAATTGCTTGCCATTTAGGGGAGGTGATGGGGGAGTGGAAGGAAATTGGAACACAAGGTTTTGCAAGGGTTAATGTTGAAAATTTATCCCTGCACATGTTTTGAAAATAAAAAGTTTTAATAAAAAAATTTTAAAAAGATAAATCTACAGGAAGATAAGATCATAATGCACAAAACAACAATAAGATAACATTGTTTTTCAGTAGTTTATATCTTGACTTTTAAAAGTGCTAATTTTTGCTACAACAGAAATTAAAGCCTTAAACTATAAATTAAGATAATGACAGGGAAACATTGTCATTTATGACTCCCTCAGTATCAGAAAGACCAGTGTTCAAGTCCTATCTTGGAAATATATATATATTTGTTACATTTATCTTCGCTTATATATCCCATCTAGAACTATGATATTAAAAGTCCTTTTCTCAGTTCATCTTTAAATGATTTTGGAATGACTTTGCTTAGTTGGGGATTTCCTATTGGTGCACAGTCATATTTTGCCAAATTTATTTTGGCAAAAAATAAAAATTAATACGAAATTAGTAGAAAAAGTTTAAAATGACAAAAAGATAAGGTGGACAATTAAAGTAATTCCAATCTGACCTGTTTAAACAAACTATTGACACTGAAATTTGGGGAACAGATGGAAGAATAGACAATGACAAAGAGTATAACCACTTCAAAAACATTTAACTGATGTAACTCGTCTGGCAGATCAAGGTAAAAAAGAAGTATAGAAACTATCACAGATAGCATTTATTCCCCTTGTCTAGAGAAGACAGATAATAACCAATGGAAAAAGCAGTTTAGAATATAAACTCTTGGATAAAATCTAAGAGAGAACCATGTTGGAAAATCTTAGCAATATCGCCTTGAAAAGGATCAAGATAAAATAAAGTGGGAGTAGAAAGATGGAAGGTATGAAGTGGGGTAGGAAGAAGTTTAATTTAAACTTGATGAGAGACACAATTTAAAATATGTTCTAATCCCCTCATTTAACAGAGGAAGAGATTGAGGTCTTGAAACAGGAACTGATTTACCAAAGTCACATAAATAGCAAATGGAAAAATTAAGGGTCAAATATATTCTTTGATGCCTTGTAGCATGGTGGGAAAAATAGTAGATTTGAAATTCTAGTGCCAACCCACCTTTCTATCCATTTTATATATTATTCTCCTTCCTGTGCTCTATAATTTATCTAAACCGATTTTCTTGCTTTTCCTCATGTGACACTATATTTCCTTTGTTTCAATAGTATTTTATTTTTTCAAATATATGTAAAGATAGTTTCAACATACATTTTTGTAAAACTTTCTGTTCTACATTTTTCTGCCTCCCTCTCTTACCTCTCTTCACCCCCAAACAGTAAGCAACATGATAGAGGTTACATATATGCAATCTTTTTAAATATATATTTCTATATTTGTCATGTTGTGCAGAAAAATCAGACTAAAAAGAAAAAAAAACATGAGATAGAAAACAAACACACAAACAAAAAGATGAAAATACTATGCTTTGATTCAGTCTTCATAGTTCTCTCTTTGGATATGATCACATTTTATATTTTCTAAATCTATTGGAATTGCCTCGAGTCACCATGTTGTTAAGAAGAGCCAAGACTATCACATTTGATCATCACATAATCTTGTTACTATGTACAATGTTTTCTTAGTCTGCTCACTTTGCTCAGCATCAGTTCATGTAAGTCTTTCCAGGCTTTTCTAAAATTCTATTAATCATTTCTTATAGAACATTAATATTCTATTATCTTCATATGCCATAAATTATTCAGCCATTCCTCAACTGATGGGAGCCATATTGTTCCATATTCTTGCCACTACAAAAAAAGGCTATCACAAACATTTTTGCAATATGGATCCTTCCCCTCTTTAATGATATCTTTGTTATATAGACCCTATAATAAGATTGCTGGATCAAAAGGTATACACAGTCTTATACCCCTTTGGGCATAGTTTTTTTGGAAAAAAATTGTGCAAATTGTTTTCCAGAATGGCTGGATCATTTCACAACTCCACTAACAATGAATTAGTGTTCCAGTTTTCCCACATTCTCTCTAACATTTATCAATTTATCATTATCTTTTCCTGTCATCTCAGCAAATCTGATGTCTTAATTTGAATTTCTCTAATCAATAGTGATTAAGAGCATTTTTTTCATATGACTATAGATGTCTTTAATTTCTTCATCTGAAAATTGTTCATATCTTTTGACTATTTGTCAATTGGGGAATGACCTATATTTTTTATAAATTTGAGTCAGTTCTCTGTGTATTTTTGAAATGAAGCTTTTATCAGACTGTGACATGTTCCTTCCCAGCTTTCTGCTTCCTTTTTCATTTTAGCTGCATTGACTTTGTGCAAAAACTTTTAATTTTAATATAATCAAAATTCTCCATTTTGTATTTCTTAATGTTCTCTAGCCTGACATTCCATTTCCTAACTCTATTGCTTTGCACTGACTGTCCCTCAAGCTTGAAAACACTGCTGCTTTGGCAAAATACCTTGTTTCCTTTAAATTTCAACACAAGCACCATTCTTTACTTGAAGATTTTCCTGAACTCCCAGCTTCTAGTGTCTCCTTCCCTAAATTATCTTGTATTTATTTTGGAAATATCTTTATCCTCAAATATTCAATTATCAAACAGATAGGTAGCAATTTAATTGATTTGGGAATTCCCTTTAACAAAGCAGATAATATTGTGTGAATCTAGTTCATGTTTTCTCCAAAGTTCACCATGCTAAAAAGAATCCAAACCAGAAAAAAGTAAGAAGTGAAACTTTGCTTGGAAATCTGAAGTTTTGCATTTGTGGATTTAATAATTAAATTACAGTAATGATAACTTGTATTTGTCTAGTGCTTTCCAGAAAGTGAAAACTTTTTTTTTTTTTTTTTAGAATTCAAACTTCTTAAAGGTAGAAATTTTTACTTTTGTCTTAATTCTCAGCTGTTTGATAATTATAATTAGTATGAAAAACATAGGGCTCCTCCTAATAAATGTGTATTGATTGATTGATTTCTAGAAACATATTTTACAAGGAAGGTAGTAAAACTTAACTTCATTTGGCAGATGAGGAAATTGATGATCTGAGATTTTAAATGGATTGTCCAATGTCCCAAAGCTAAGGAAGTGTTTGATGTGGAATTTGAGCCTGGAGACTCCTGACTCTACAGAGAGTGTGATGAATGAGAAAAAACAAATTTGCAAAGAACTTAAACAAAAAAGAAGCATGTGCAACTTGGTTTTTTATGGGTATTATGTCTTAATAGGAAAGGGATTTTTAGCCCCATGCTAGGAGGGATTCGCTAGCTAGCAAGCAAAGCAGAAATGCTGGAAAAATAAATGAACAGAATTTACAGTAAAAATTGTTGAGGTTACTCAATTGCAGATGCAGAGGCAAGACCTTGCAACATAGTAAAAAATTATGAAATGTGATTTAGAGGCAGAAAAATATAGAGTTAAAGAATTACCAGGAGTGGAATAGAAAGAAAATGAGCTACAAAATCAATACAGAGAGTAATGTGCTGACTTGGAAAAGAGGCAATCTGAGTTACAAGACACATGCAGACCAAAGGAACTGCTGGACCCTCAGAGAAGAGTCACAGTATACAAAATAAATACAAAGGTACACACTGATGTTTACTCTTTGTATGTATTTATAAATGCTGTTTCTTTGAATAGGTTGTTCATTTCTTGAGGACAGGGACACTTTTATATTTGTTCTTATAGATCTAGTAAGGCAGTTAGATGGCAGTGGATAGAGTGCTGGCCCTGGAGTCAGAAAGATTTGTATTCTTGAGTTCAAATCTGGCCTTAGACACTTAAAAGTTGTATGACCCTGGGCAAGTCTCAATTGTTTGCCTCAATTTCTTCACCAGTGAAACAAATTGGAGAAGGAAATGATAAACCCCAAATGAGAATGCAAATGACTGAAACAACTGAACTACCAAAAATATGCCTAGTACCTAGCATAGTAGCTGCCACAGAATATTCCTTAATAAATGATTGCTAATTGATTGATTGATCTACCATGAGGATAGCAAAAGAATTATCTATCATAAAGGCAACAATCTATTTTGGGGCAGTGCAGTTAATTCCTAATCCAATGTTTCAAAACTCCAACACCAGGAAGGAATAAAGAAAGGTCTTTGTTCTATTGCTAATTATGAGGCTCCAGAAAGAATGGATAGGAACCAGGGACAATAACTCAGATAGCCATATTGTTAACACAAATGGTAAGAAAGCTTTGAGATCTTGTTGGGATTGAAAAATAAAGATGGAAAATTCAAAAAAATAAAGTGAAAAATAGTATGTTTTGGTCTATATTCAGATGACAACAGTTCTTTTCCTGGAGGCAGATAGTATTTTTCATCATGAGTCCTTTGGAATTGTCTTGCATCATTGTATTGCAGAGAATAGCTGTCATTCAGTTTTTCATTGTACAATATTGCTTTTGTTGTATACAATGTTTTCCTGATTCTGCTCACTTCACTTTGTATCAGTTCATATAAGTCTTCCCAGTATTTTTCTGAAATCATCCTGTTTGTTATTTCTTATAGCACAGTAATATTTTGTTACAATCATATGGTACAACTATCTGGTCATTCCCCAATTTATGGTCATTTCCTCAATTTCTAATTCTTAGCCACCATAAAAAGAGATGCTATAAATATTTTTATACAAGTAGGTTCTTTCTCCTCCATTAAATTTTTTTCTTTGGGATGTATTGCTGGATTATTGGATATGCACAATGTCCTTTGGGTATAGTTCCACATTGCTCTCCAGAATAGTTGAATTATTTCACAACTCCACCAACAATGCATTAGTGTTCTAGTTTTCCAACATTCATTATTTTCTTTTTTTCATATTAGCCAATCTAATGAGTAGAGATAAGTGAGAAGACTCAAGTATTCTTGATTTCAAGTTCATTTCCCTATCTACTATTGCTTCAATGAATGTGTCCAAGGAAATTTGCCTTATGGTTTCCTGGAAACCTGTAAAAGAGATGAATTTTCTTAAGAAGTATGAGTGATTTCTAGTTATTTTCAAGTTTAATTTTTGTTAACTGTTGGAATCCTGGTTCAGATGAGAAAAGAAATATACCAGAGCACCAAATATTGGGATTTTATTTACCCTTCTCCATTGGATTTGGTATTACCAGAAAAAGAGTAATTTGGTACTATTAAGTTGCATTTTAGATGTGACCAATTTAAGTTTTTAGGAGAAAAAACATTCATGGACTTCAAAACTATTATATAATTGATTGTAAAATGAATCACTGCCATTTGGTGTAATGAAGAGAATGCAAAATTTTGGATCAGAAAAATCTGACTACAAATCTGCTTCTGATATTGACTATGTGGCAATGGACAAATATCACTTAATTTCTATGAGTCTTTGTTTCCTTATTTGTAAAATGAGGATCATCCTTACTTGTAGTACTTACCTCAAAGAGTTTTTGTGGAGGTCAAATAAGAATCACAGAATTACAGAATTTGAGAATTGAAAGAGTCTTTGGTGGCCATCTGACTCAACCCATAAGGGATTTTTACTCTAATACATTAGAGAAATAATAGTACATCCTCTGCTTGAAGACTCTAAGGTAGGGGAATTTACCTCCTCAAAGAAACTGATTTTATTTTCAGATGATTCCAATTGTTAGGAAGATTTTTCTTTTTACCAGCCACATCACCCCACTGTCTCATCAAATGAACAGTCCATTCAAATCCTTGTCATTTTTTTTGAACAATTGTGGTCTATCTTCTCCTTCCCATCTTATATTCATGAGGCCAAATTTTTGTGTCCAATTCGGAGACAACCTTTATCTCTACTGCATTTCATTTTATAAAACTCAGCCCAATGCTCCAGTCTGCTTAGAAGCATTTTGGAGCCTGTCTGTTCTCTACTCTGTTAGCCATCCCTCACAGTTAGGTGTCATCTGCAGATTGGACATAACCAAATCAGTGATTAGATATGAAATATTATAGGGCCACCTACAGATTTGGGGAGTTTTCCATTGGGGAGAAAACTGCCAGATTGATATCAAGCCATGAACAACTACTGCTCTTTGAATCTAGCCATCAAAACAATTCAAAAATCTATCTGACTGTATTATTGCCTAATCCATATCAGTCTTCTCCATGAGAACAAAGTATAAAATACTTTGTCAACTCTTACTAAAGTCAACGAGAAACTATATCCACAGCGTTACCCTTGCCTACTACCATAGTTGTTTTGTCAAAAAGAGAAATGAGGTTAGCCTGCTATGACCTGCTCTTGATAAAGCCATATTTGTTCCTTGTAATCCTCATGCCCCTTTCTAGAGATTTGTTGATTTGGCTCTTTGATAGACCTTCTGGAATTTTCTCTGCAGTAGAAGCTAAGCTCACTTACAGATTTTTTCTATTTTATTTTTTGGAAATCAATATTAGCATTTATTTTTTTTCCCAGTCTTTTGACATTTTTCCAGTTTTCCATGATCTTTGACATATCACTGACTGGTTCAGAAATCACAGTTGTCATTTCTTTCAATATCCAAGAATGTAGTTCTTCTGGGCTAGGTAACCTGAATTCTTCAGGTCTGCTCTCTTACTATAGCTTATTTATCTTGGATATCAATTTCTTGTTAATCACTTTTGTTTGGTCATTTCCAATTTCTTTTCAGATGAAGTAGAAATACAACAAAAAGTAATCAGCTCAGCTTTTTTTCCTCTGTCAAGTATCATCATCCCATCAACTTCACAAAAAGGTTCTATTATTTCTCACAGCCTCTCACTGTTTGAGCGCTATAAAATAATTTTTGTTTTTTGTTGAGGCAATTGGGGTTAAGTGACTTGCTCAGGTCACTCAGGTCCTGGCTCAACAGTCAGGAAGTTTTAAGTGTCTGAGGCCCGATTTGAACTCAGAGTCTCCTGACTTCGAGGCTGGTGCTCTATGTGCTACACATACTAGATTCCCCAATTAAACATTTTTGTATGGTTTGCAAATGATGTTATAAGTGTAATGGCCCTTGGTAGAAAAAAGTTCTCCACCCCTGCTCTAAACCATTCTTTGATCCATGACTCCTATAATTATAGGATCTCTCTCTTTTCTCTGTATTCTGCATTCAATTAAAGTTTCCAAGATGTCTATTCTAGGGTTCTCTTCTAGGAGTATTTTGTCCCTTGTCCCATGGATTCTCTTTTTCCATTATGTCTCATTCCCAGAGCAATGTCAATTATTATAAGTATTAGAGAGGACTGCTCCTTGGTAGGGCCTCTTCTCTATCACATCCTGATTATTCAGTCCACCACTGATCTATACTCTTCCCTGCTTATTTTTTTCTCCTCCATATTTAAAATCTCTTTCTTGAGTTTATGCTCTCCCACTTTCCCCCCAACCCCATCCCAGGTGTAAGTTGCCTCTAGGGGTTCAACTACTCCCCATTCCAATATAGATTTTTCAAGCATCAAATTCCCAAGATTTCCCACAATGTAAGGTCCTCATCTCTTCCCTAGAATAATTCTCTTTACCAACAGGCACATTCTTCAGTGGAACACCTTCCTATAACCAAAGAAAGTCCTTCATTTCTTCTTCTTTCAAACTTTCCCCATCCTCCTCACCCAGCTGTTCTGTTTCTGAAGCCGCAAGGATCACTTTTCTCTCATTGCTTTGATTCTATCCTGATGCACCTCACACATCTATCTCCTTGCTCTTGTTTCTCTTTTCATACAGTTGCCTCTATTATAATATAGTGCCATATATACCCACAAAATTGATTCACCTATAGAAAAGGTATCTCTGGGTTCTGTCCATAATGCCATCAATCTAGCTCTTCATATTTTCTTCAACCAGATTTCTACTTCATACTTATTTCTTTGTGTACATTTAGAAAGAAATCTCTTGTCTCTCTATCATTTCTCTGTTACTGTTGTTGTATCTGCCTATTATATTTAGTCAGTCCTCTTGCAATTCTGTATTTTGGGGGTGTTTGAGAAGCAAATAATCTCTCAAATTCTGTTTTTTTTTTCATTTCAAACTAGAGGACCTGAGTTCAAATCTGATCTCAGACACTTAACACTTCCTACCTGTGTGACCCTGGGCAAGTTACTTAACCCCAATTGACTCAGAAAAAAAAATTCAAACTTTTATTTAGTATAAATAACCACTTTTTTTTCATGGATAGTTAAGTGCAGATTTTTCATGGTAGGCATCCTGGGTTATTCCCTGAGCTCTATTGCCCTTTAGAATCCATTATTCCATAATCTTCTATGTTTTCCAGTGAAAGAATAATCTTATAATATCTGAAGATCTTTTCCTTTGTATTTGAAGGCATTTCTACTGATTACTTGCAGAACTTTTCTTAATTGAATTATGTGTTTTGAAATTTTAGCCTTTTTTCCCCACTTCTCTCCTTCCTTCCCTCTTCCCTCCCCCTAACCTATAGTAGAGTCTTCTGAAGTTGTATTGGTCTGATCAACTAGTCAGACTTTTGTGTATTGACCCTGACATGTGATGAAATTTTGGTCCTTTTTGAACGTGAAGGACAAAAGATAGCAATAACAATTTTTGTTTTGTCACATTTTTCTGAGATACCTATAATCTTTAGGTTGTTTTTATACATTTTATCTTTGAGATCAGTAATATTTTGTTTTTATAGTAAACATATTTTCCTTTAATGTTATTTTTTTGTTTTTCTTCTAAGTTGTTCTCCACTTTGTACATTTGTATCCCAGTCTATTCTTCTCTATTTTGTTTCTTTGATGAGACTTGCCAGCGTAGATACCATTTTTTTTTATTCTACCCATTATTTTTACTGTGCCATCTATAAATAATTCTCTAAATATTTTTATTTCTCTTTTGAATTACTCAGACACAGTATGCTGCCATTCCCCATTCTCCTCAAATTCCAGAGAGTTCTCTGTATCATTGTTATATCATTTCCCTTTGTTCTATAGTATTTATTTATAGATGACTAAAATAATTTATTAGATATGAAGGTTCTGTTTCCTTCTATTGTTATTGTACTCCCTTTTGATTTTTATGTTTATGTTAAAACATAACATAAAACATTAAAAAATATTATGTTATGAATTTTCTTCCTGAAATCTTTGGTAATCAGTCTTTTTTCTTCCTTATTTTCCCTGTCACTCTTTTTGTGATTAGCTCCTTTCTGATTGTGGCTATTTTGTGGGGCTAGATTTGAAAGTTTATTAACCTCCTCTGATTCATGGTTCTCTAGGCTAGTTCTTGGTCTTAAGTGGAATGATTAGAACTGGTCCAAACTGAGCTCTTGCCTTTATGCTTGGTGGAATGCTGTATAGCCTCTACCCCAATACTAATTCTCCCATAATGTGATTTACTTGTTTCCTAGTCTGCTCTCTCTGTTCTTTACTTTGCAGCACTGGTGCTACAGAGTTGTCTATTCTAGCACTAGTCTTTGGAAGTTTGTAGCACTGGTGCTACTAGGTTGGGACCCTAGCCAGCTTTTGCTTCTCAGATACTTTGGGCCTTGGTTGTTAGTCAAAGCTAGGGCAATTTTCTTTCATTTTTTAAATAATAGATTTTTATTTTCAAATACATGAAAAGATAGTTTTCAATAGTCACATTCTTGTGTTCCAAATTTTTCTCTTTCCCTGTTCCCCTTTCCCTTCCCCTAGACAGCAAAATAAAGTTTAGGTTAAATATGTGCAATTCTTCTAAATATATTTTCACATTTATCATGCTGTGCAAGAAAAATCAGATCAAAAGGGGAAAAATGATAAAGAAAAAAAACCCCAGCAAACAACAGCAGAAAAGGTGAAAATACTGTGTTGTGATCCATATTCAGTCCTCATAGTCCTCTTTATGGATGCAGAACAACACAAATGTATGAAGCACTATCTTAAACTCTAGGAATATATAGAGAAATTGAAAAATATTTGCCAACCTTAAGGAGCTTACATTCTATACAGTAAAAGGATTAATATGTATATATGTGAAAGTGTGTGTGTGTGTGTGTGTGAGACACACATTCACACAAAATAAAATACATTGGTTTAATGGAAAACCTAACTCTAATCAGAGTTGTCTTTATTTGGCAGAACCATTTCTAGCTTATGTTCCTCTCATGTAAATAATAAATTTTGAATATATATATATGTGTGTGTGTGTGTGTGTGTATGTAAATTTATAATGCTTTTATTTTCTTATGCTTTCCAAAAGAATCTCTAAATGCTTCAAACATTTTCTCAAAAGTACTGCACTTTTTAAAGGATAAAAATGACCAGCTAAATTTATAACCCCATTTTTTATTGAGAAATAGGCCAAAGTGTAAATAAATTATGAAGGTAGGAAAAAGACATGTGATTCTTAGGATATATGGTTGTTCTGGATTACTAGAATACTTTGAACACAAAAATGTTATCAAAATTACTGTTTTATGTTCTATTTATCAAAATTACTGTTTTATGTTCTATTCATGGTATTAACTCCATTAAAGATAAAAAGTAATCTCTTTTTAGACATAACAAAAAAATTACTCCAGGTTTCATTTTATTGAAAAATCCTTATGAACTTTTGCTTCCAGCCACATTCAATTCAAAACAGTTATTTATTTAGTACCTACTTCGTACAAAACACTTTGCCAGGTACTTGGATACCAAATGAAAAGCCAAAAGAAGGGTGTGCTTTGTGTATGGATTTGTATTGAACCTGGATAAGATGCTGTCATGTCATGATCACTTTGAATCAAGGGTTTATTGAAATATTATTTTCTGAGGCTATTTGGAATTAATGTAAGTCCCTTGAATGTTGAACAATGTAGGTCTCTTGAATATTGGACAATGGAACATATGAAAATTAGGCATTGTTACATTTGGAAGTGACATAAGGTTCTGTATAGAGGCATTTTAGTATGAATACTAGAGTTAGAAATTCTCCTTCAAATTGGACTTGGAAGCCAGGACAGCTTCTCATTTTGAATGTGACATATGAAAACTGAGAGTAACCTTGGGCTATACTAAATCCAGGAGATTTTCAATGTTCCTCTGCTGAACAAAAACACAGGTTTCGCTTATGTGTCTGAAAGAATTAGACTTAGAAATAAATGTAATGTATCATTTGGAACTTCATTCCTTGGAAAATGTAGATATAAGACTTATCATAAGCATGGAAACTTAAAAATATGAATATAAGAATACAAACAAAAGAAATTAACTTTGTGATAAAACGTAAGTGTTTATTTCACTTATAAAATTTTGAAAGTGACTCAAAATATATTGCTCACATTTTTTGCTTTATAGCTGTAAAATTTAACCCCAAAGTTTAGGTTTCATGATGATGATTACAGACAAATAGAAAACAGATGATTGAGGGTATATTAGTGTTACAAAACTTGGAGTTTTGAAATTGCCTCTCTTCACAGAATATTAAGATTACAAAGTATCTTTTTAATGTTGTTTTTTATTTGGGTGACTTATCTATTGGCCATTGTTTTATAAGATGGCTGTGATCAATTTTATGGTTCAGGGTTTTACTGACTTATAAGCAAAGCTAACTGAGGAACCTAGGCATACATAACATCAGATCTCATGTCAAAACCACCACTGCAAATACTATCTTGGGAAATGTCCTTTCTAAATAGAGGGAACATAGGCAAATTGACATTTATCTGCTTGGGCTATATAGTGGTTAGGTGGGAAGGGGCATAATGACTTGTTCTTCTCTTACTCTATTTTACTCAAATGAAAATCATAGAATCTCAGAGAAGGAAGGAATTCCAGCAGTTCAGAGTTTTGATGCATACTTGAAAAAAAATTCCTTTTTGCTAATTGTATTCCATAGGCTGTCAGGTAGTCTTCAAGGAGCATCTTCTCCTCCCCGAGGCAGCCTGTTTCATTTTTGGATAGCTCTAATTGCTAGGAAAATTTTTCTCTCCTCAAGCTTAAGTTTTCTTGTTTATATCTACCCATCTCCTCTTGTTCTGCCCTTTGGGACTAAGCAGAACAAGTCTGTGTTTTCAATCATGTCACAACTTTTCAAATGCCTTTGCATCTCCTGTACCTGCTTGTATTTAGTAGTGATTTAATAATGTTTTTAAATTGAATTGAAATTAAATACTTAAAGACATCTACAAAATTACCCCCAAGTCTTTTCTTTTCTCACTTAAATAGTTCTAGATCCCTCAACCAATTTAATATGGTATGAACTTGAAGTTTCTCATTGTAGTTGACTCCTCTGGATATTCTCCAGCTTACTAATATTCTACCTAAAGTTGCCTCTTAACCTTACTTTATATTTAACATTTATACATCACTTTAAGAGTCACAAAACACTTTATATATATTGTCTCAGTGACCCATACAACAATCCTGTGATCATCTTCATTTTACAAGCGAGGAAACTGAGTGTCTCGTGTCTTGTCCAGCATCACATAACTAATAAGTGTCTAAGTTGAGATTTGAACTCAGCTTTTTCCTGATTTCAAGTCCTGAATTCTATTCATTATGCCACCTAGTTGCTTCAAATGTGGTCTTACTAAGGAAAAACACTACCATTTCCTTAGACTCAGACATTATAATTTCCTCAAGGCATCCTAAGATTTCATTGAGTTGCTTGCCTGAAGCATCACACTGTTGATTAACATTTCAAACTGTTCTCAAACTATACAAACTCCATCGTATACTTATGAGGCAGATTTTTGAACACAAATGTGAAACTTCAGTTCTCGATTGAATTTCATCTTATTAGATTCAGCCCAGTAGTTTAGGTGAATCATATTTTAAATGAAAAAGAAAATTCTTAGATCCTGGAATGTCAAAAAAACAGGCAATCAGCCAGATTTGGCTCAGGGAACAGAGTTTACCAATCTCTGCATTAGTCTATCATGATCTCTTTGAAATGTGACTTTCATTCAGCATGTTAATTCTCTATACCTGCTCTATGTCATTTGTACATTGAATAAGACTATCATTTATGCCCATATTCAAGTTACCAGTAGAGATGTTAAATAGCACAGTTTTTTCATTGCAGACTTTTCTTCCAAGTTGATATCAGACTATTCAACTAATTTCTAAGGTAGTTCATTGCATTATTTTCTTTTTTTTTCCCCCTTCTTTTTTTTTATTTTATAGCTTTTTATTTATAAGATATATGCATGGGTAGTTTTTCAGCATTGACAATTGCAAGACCTTTTATTCCAACTTTTCCCCTCCTTCTCCCCACTCCTTCCCTGTTGTGATCTTCTTCCCAAAACGCCGCCAGGTGATAAAAGTTCAGATCTTTTATTATCTCCAATATAGCCCGGTTAGCTTAGAGGCCTATCTCTCTGCTTGATTCCAAGAGCTCTCTCCGAATGTCGCCAAATCCAAAGGTCTGGTCCTTCAGCCTCTAACTCTGCTTTCTTCAGCCTCCAGCCAGCTCCACTCTTCATGTCATTCCGGTGAAAAATCTCTCAAAGTGCTCTGTGTCTGTTTCTTTTATACAAGAGGGAGGAATTGTGGGATACGAGAGAGAGGGATTATGGGTTTTCTCCCATATTGCTCTCTGGCCCAACGAGCTTTAAGGGAGGTGTGGACTCCCTTGAAGTTAGAAAGTCTACTTTGTGAAGCTGGCATACTTGTGGACTCCAATGAGTAAAGGTGTGAACACAAGCCTTGTATTAATTAGTTCTACTTAGTACCTTGTTTCAGGTTCTGCCCAAAACATCTTCTTGTAAGATTAGATCAACTCTAATTAGTTAGCAGTTAGTAAGGATTCCAACACTTCCCCGAGATGGCAGGTTGACCATTACATTTTAAATATGTTGAAGTATAAGTTAAATACAATATATGTATACATGTCCAAACAGTTACGTATTGCATTATTTTCTAATTGACACACAACTTCCTATCCAAAAGACTAGCATGGGAGACTGACAAATGCTTCATAAAAATCTAGGTAAAATACATCTACAGCATTTTTCTCATGTAATTATATAGGAACATCATCAAAAAATAAAATAAAGTTAGTTTGGTAGAACCTATTCCTTTTCTAGATTTTTCACTTGTAATAATACATTGCAGAATTTTGCCTGAAATTGAGATCAGGTTTACTGATCTATACTTTGGACCTTCCTTCTCTGAAAATCAGGGCAACATCTGCATTTTTCTAGTCTTCATCACCTTTACCATTCTCTAACTTCTTTCAAACCTCATTGGCCTAGGATTCATTTTTCAATTCTTTCAATAGTATAGAATGCAATTCACTTAGATCTTGTGGTTTCTACTCACCAGGGCAACTCAAAGCTATCTTACTTTCTCTCAGATTACCTAGGATATCAACTGCTTGTTAATCAATTGTCTATTCTTTCTGGGCTAAAGATCATTCTCTTTGGCATAGAAAATTCAGAAACAAAATTAGAATTGTTTCACCTGTGCTCCATTGTTGGCCTCCATTCTTATTTGTGGTACTATCAATTTAATGATTCTATTTACCAAGTGTCTACTATATGCCAGGCATAGAGCTAGCTTTTGGGAGTAGAAAGACAAAAACAAAATCACCTTTGTGTTCAATAAGGCTACAGTGTAGGGGAGATATACTTGAACCTCTTTGACTTTCAGTACCTGGAATATAATAAATGCTTAATGGATCTATTTTGACCAACTAACTGAATAAATGAATAACAGCTCTTGAAGCAATCCATTCCTGTAATGGATAAATTTAAGTCATAGGAGTTCTTCCTTAAATTAAACCAAAATTCAATTCCCTGTAACTTTCACCCTTTGGTCCTATTTTTGTCACAGTATGTGTGTTATCACTGTAATGGGGATAATGATACTTTGTACCAAGGGTTCTATTTTTTTTTTTTTTTTGTCATCATGGACCCTTTAACAGTTTGGTGAAGCCTATGGGCCACTTTTCAGAATATTATTTTTAAGTACATAAAATAAAATATATATGATTGCAAAGGAAATTAATTATATTAAAATGAATTACCGAAATATTTTTATGGACCCCAGATTCAGAGCTTCCATTACTGATTTGCTGTGAGGTTCAAATAAAATAAGCTATATAGAAATGATTTGAATATTATAAAATGCTGAAAAAAATGTAACAACCTATTTTATTAATAAATCAACTCAGATTCACTGATCATTTTTAGTGTGTTCAGACATGTGCTGTTAGAGGTTATGCCAAATCTGAGGATCCTCATTCTGGATACCATATCTCATTATTGATGATGGGTTAGAAAGCATTCCATGTGAAAACAAAACAAAACAAAAAGCACCTGGGGATTTTTGAATATAAAATCAATATGAGTCAGTAGTATGAAATGTCAACGCAAAAAGAAAAAAGCTACTGTGATATTGGTCTTCATTAAAAAAAGGGTAGGAGAAGGGTAGTAATCCTCTTAGAGTTGGTCATATGCAGATCACAGATTTTTTTGTAAACTTTTTTAATCTAATAGTATTTTATTTCCCCCCCAACTACATATAAAAATAATTTTTAACATTCATCTTTGTAAGATTTTGAGTTCCAAATTTTTCTCCTTCCCCAAGATAGTAAGAAATTTGATATAGTTATACATGTACAATCATGTTAAACATTTCCACATTAGTCATGTTGTGAAAGAAGACTCAGAACAAAAGGAAAAAACCAAAAACCGACCCCTTCTAGCCCCTCCCCCCCAAAAAAATTGAAAATGGTATGCTTCAATCTGCATTCAGATTCTGTAGTTCTTTCTTTGGATGTGGTCAAGTATTTTTCATCATGAGCCCATTGGGATTGTCTTGGATCATTGCTATCCTGAGAAGAGTTAAGTCTGTCATAGTTGATCATTACACAATATAGCACAGCTGGTTTTGAATAAGTTATGTTAACCCATTCCTGGGAGACATATCTTTGAAGGGTCATTGCTTTATGGTTGTATGAATTGCAGGGGTTTTGTTTTTTTCTTCTTTTTTTTCCAATGGGAGATGGATGAGAAATAAAGTAGATTTTTGTTAATCCAAACAGATTAATTTTTAAAAGAAGAAATATAAAATACATTTTGTGGTGAGCAAGCAGACAGCGAAGAGACTTGGAAAATAGTATGCAAAGATTGACAAAAGGATTTAGGATTCTTTAGTTTAGAGAAAAGAAAGTGTGTATGTTTATAGACATGTACATATACATATGTATATGCATACATGCACATATATGTATATATGCAAGCACATACATGCACACACAGAGAAAGATCAGGATAGACTGCCTAGAGGGCAGAAGCAGGATCAATGGGACAGAGTTACGGGGAATTGAATTTTGGTTCAGTTTAAAGAAGAACTCTCATGACTTAGATTTATCCATTAATGGAATGGGTTGCTTCAAGAGCTAGTCATTCATCCATTCAGTTACTTGGTCAAGATAGATCTATTAAGCACTTATTATATGCCAGGTATGGTGTTAAATACTGGTAAGAAAAAGAAAAGCAAAAACAAAACAAAACAAAACTGTATATATAATATATATGCAATGTAAGTGGAAAATAATCTCTGAGGGATGATTAGTTCCTTATAATAACTTTTCTATAGCAGATTAGTGTTTGAAAGATGATTTACAATTTGATACAGTAATGTAGATATAAAACATGTGCTATTCTTGTCCTCATTTGACTGATGAAAACTGAGACTGAAAGAAATTAGCAAGTGGTTGATTTAGGATTTGAACTCATGTTTATAATTCCCAGAGTTCTATCCAATGTGACATCTATTTTTCTCATTCTTGGGGGTTTTTAAATAGAGGCTAGATGTCCACTTTCAGGACACATTCTAGACTGGATATATGTTTTGGGTAGAAGTTTGACCAGATGATCTATTAATTCTGTTCCCATGTTGAAATTCTGTGATTCTACTAGATAGAGAAAATAGAAGAATTAGAGATGGATTTGAATTTGTGCTGACCCTATTTTCTCTTTTGAGTAAGTCCCTTTACACAGTCTAGAGTGTTAAAAACTTATTCTTGTTAACACAGACTGCAGGGCTTCTTAAACTTTTTCCACTTGTGACCCCTTTTCACCTGAGGAATTTTTATGTGACCCTGGGTATATAGGTATACAAATCAAACATTTACTGATAATAAATCATAATTTAGTAGCCCCCACATTCAGTTTAGAAACCCCACATGGGATCTCAAACCAGTTTAAGAACAATGCCAGATTTTCCTGTTGGCGAAGGTCCAGGTGCCTCTCATTGCCGTCTATCTTCAATGATACTGGAAGGTCTGTTTTTGGATTCAGGGCCAAGGAGAACGAGCTGTTTGCAAATCTCTCCCAGGGATTCCTTGGGGAGGAAGGTGCTACATTATAATTGCTAGTTATTATCTATCATCCATCTCTGGGGCTTGCTTCTCTGTACTGACAATGTAGCATATGTTTCTAGGCTCACACATCAATGAGATAACGTTATTTCACACCAAATTGAGTAAATCGCATGCTGTTTTTTTCTCTCATAAGTATTACAGCTGGTAAAAGGACTACATTTGTATCTTACTGACATTTCTGGTTTTACTGTTGACTGAGAGGAGCCTTGAAGAGTTCTGGAGAGTCTTTGGAATAGACAGCTGCTTCCTTGAGGAGGCTAGCTACAATTAGCCAGTGGCTTTCAAAAGGAAATGAATGAATTAGTTTCACACTTGTCAATGTCTGAGGGCATCTGCACCCATGGTTAGATAAATAGCACCTCTAGTGGAAGTACACTGTGAAAACCAAACAAATTTTGTATAAGCCTGGGTCCAGGGCATGAATGGTAAAATATATTTCAAAACAAAGCAAAACAACAACCCTCTTCCTCACTCCCACCCTGAGAATCAACCCCTGAGAATTCTGAGTAAAGTTTGTATTGTATGGGTTGCTTTCTTTTTTTAATTTTCCAAAACATGTCACTAGGAAATTTGTCACTATACTACATCTCAGATTATTGGAATTTAAAGTCTAGTGTCATTCTATAAATCTTAAATTGCTTTGTAAGTGAATAACATACTGGGAGTACTTCACTATTCTTCTTGACATAGCCAGACACATTGTCTGCATAAAAGTCCCATTCATACCCATCTAATAGGATAATATTCTCATTTTCTTGTCTTTAAATTCTCCCTCAGAGAATAATACTAATAACAACAACAATAATAGTAATAATTTAGATCATTCAATTGTCCTTAGAGGACTCCAAATCATCAAGCCTCTCAAAGTTGTGGGAGCCAGGGAGTGAGTGAAATGATCCTTATCTTATGAGAAGGGCTATTATTTCTTTGTTCTTAAAGAAGACTGATATTAGGGAGGTGATGTCATGGTATATGAGTGAATTAGCTCTAAAGAAGAGAGGGCTGTGCAAAGTCACCAACCTCACTTTCTCCTCTAGAGCCATTGGGTCCAGTGGCAAGATATTCATTTGGATGCCTGGAGATGGTCCTGGGTGAAATGGGGATACTTTGGCCTTTTTAAGCTAAAGTCATTAACAGGTATCCCCTCAGTGATTAAGGCTATTTAAGAAATGAGTTAGAGAATGGCTTCTTTTACCTAGTGAAAAACAAAACAAAACTAAAAAGAAAAGAAAATCAATCTGGGAGAGGAAGACACTTAGAGTTTTTGACCAAACAGAAACAATGTCATTTATACTCACTTTGAGCCAATCAGGTCCCAAATAATGACCAAATGAGGTTTGGCCTGGAAACTGATTGTTGCCCAGTGAGAAGTTCCCAGAGAAGATGAATAAAGCTCTGAAAGACACACAGAGCAGCAAGAAGCTGAAATACCTTAATGCACTACAAATATAGAAAGATTATAATGAGGATGGTGACAACTGATTTAACTCTCTAAGGAAAATAGCACTAAGGTGTAACACGGAAATAGAGGGTAGAATATGCTCCCAATCAGCACTGTAGGACACAATACTTAGATAAGACTTTCAAAAAAGAACAGATTCTCTGGTATGAAGCAGAAGTTAAGGAGCTCCTGAGGGTCCCTGAAACTCTTTCAAAACCTGTGAGGTTAATACTATTTTCATAATGACACTAAAATGTTTTAATATTTAGAGTTATCTTTATATCTAATATTTATGCTTAAATATCAATAAATATAACCTATATAAACAAAAGCTCTTTGATAAAGATATGTATTTATATCTAATATTTATGCTTAAATATCAATAAATATAACCAATATAAACAAAAGCTCTTTGATAAAGATATGTGTTTGTGTGTGTTTGGGATGGGCAGTGTCTCAGTAATATTTTAGAGAATAAAAGGGTACTGAGAAAAATCATTTTAGAACCACTGGCATGGAGGAAAGGGTAGTGAGTTTGTAGAACAGAGCCCCTGAGTTAAAATGCTGGCTATAACGCATATTACCTGTGAGATCTTAGACAATTTATACAATTACATTTCCTCATCTATAAAATAGGAGATGGGGTTGAGCTAATTATGAGCCTATGAAATCTCCACAGTAGAAGCTTAATCAATACTTGTTGACTTGGTTTGGCTTTTGAAAGTATATTAGAGAAAAGCAGATAGTGTTTAGAATGATTTAGTCATTTAAGAGACAGAGAGGACAGATTGTATGACTGTGCCCTTTTCAATCCCTAGTCAAGTAATAGGCATCTTTTGGTGTAAACTGAAATTCCTGCTTAGGAAGAAAATGCCCTGAATTTCTCTGGAAAGAAAGGTCTTTCCTTTTTCTTCTTTCCTTTAATCTAGTGCTGATGTTCAGTAAGATTTTGAGTTAGGTGGGCATTTTTAGCATCCTCACTGTCCCTGTTTTTTTTTTTTTTTTTTTTTTTTTTGTTGTTGTTGTTGTTGAAATCTCAATCCAAGTGTCCTCAAGATCTTTTCTTCTTTCTCTTTCTATAAAAACTACTCACATTTTTTCCTCCCAACATTAATGATAAACTTATTCACAAAAATGTATATTCCAACAGGGTTCAAAATTAAAACCCAATAGTATAATGTCATAGATGATAGATTAAGAGCTAGAAGGGACCTTAGAAATTGTCTAGTCCCTGCCTTATTTTTCAGATAAGGGAACAGAAGTCCAAAGAGATTAAGTGACTTGCTTAGATTTAATCAGCTAGTAAGTATCTCAGGAGATATAGAAACTAGGTCTCCTGGCTCTTAAGCCTACATCTAGCCGCTATATTATCAGGAGGCAAATTTTGGATAGAGGAGCTAGGGATATGGTCTTTCCCCTATGCCTTACCTTGCAGAGGGTCACCTACACCTGTGATATAAGATCCAAACAAAAAAGGATCTTTAGGACCACACATTGATTTAGAAAACCACAAATTAACATTATGTTATATTTTTAAACATTTCTCAATTATATTTTAATCAGGGCATACTCAGGAATTAAGTTTGACACACCTTACCTACACCACCTAACTCAATCATTAATTATGTAGTAGAAACCTCTTGGGGAGCAGCCTTTCCTATTTCCCATACTACTCTCTTGCAGGGCTTCTTCCATCCCGTTTGAGTTAATATGGGAGTCAGCCTTCAGAGACTTACTTGATTTGTTTAAATGCTTGTGTTGAGCTGCACACATTCTATTGGAAATAAGATAGATCTGACTTTTTTACAATTAACAAGATTATGGCTCTAGGGAAGGGTTTAAGAGAGAAGAAACAGATCCAATTGCTTGCCATCCATCTCTATCAGGTGAAGTAGAAGAAGATTCCAATTTGCTTAATGTATGTATCACTATTCTGTTCTCTGGGGTGTCAGGGGGGATTTATTACAGTCTTCCCAGAAAAATGGCAACAAGAAATTCAATGTTCTGTGAGCAACTGATAAACTGTTCAACAAAGGTCTTTTTTACTTCATTGCCCAGATTCTCTGGGGGTGGAATTGGGTGAAGTGTTTGCTTGTGGGGATATCCAGATGCCTTTCTTAGGATCCTGGATCTGGAACTGAAAGGGATGTTAGAGGAAAACCAGTACAAGTTCTTCATTTTACAGATGAAGGAACTGTGGTCTGGAGAGATCAAGTGATTTGCATAAGGTACACAGCTAGTGATAAGGGACAGAACCAGGAAACAAACCCAAGTCCTTTGCCTCCATTTCCAAGGCTCTTCAACTGAATGGCCTTCCAAGGCATCTTCAATGTCGAAGATGATAGGGTCCACAAATGTGACCAGTAATATGAAGGTAAAAAATTTCTTTGTACCCTGGAACCAGTGGTCAAAAATGGCTGGTAACCAAGAAATAGCCTTAAAAAACAGAGGGAGCTTTCATCCTCACACTGATAAATAGTGCATAATTTTATAGGGCAGCAAACAATGAGCATGAAAGGCTTCACTTAAAAACTTTTGAGTGGGAAAACCAAGCCAACAGCAGGATCTTCAGAATATTTTCAAAAAGCAAAGATCTTAGTTCAATGGTTGTCAGCACTAAGCTTTATTCATCTTGTTGATGAAAATGACCCCTTTGAGATTCTAGGAAGCATTTTAGCCATATTTGTCTTCCATACCTTCTATTTTTCTTCTTGTCCAACCCTCAATCTCACTCCACCCCCAATTTCACTCCACCCCCAACTTGGCAAACAGCAGCTGTTAATGTGGGAGGTAGCAGACTTTGTCATCCATTGGAGAGAAAGGGGGTGTATAGATACACCATTCTGGAAATGGGTAAGGACTAGATTCCTGAAGAAAATAGACTAGTTGAAAAAAGGTTTGGGACCAAGTCCTTCCTGATAGAAACATGAAATACAGATCTTCAGAAGACTTGAGTTTGCATTCTAGCTCTGACTCTAAATGTGTAAACATGATCAATTCATTTGGACTTTACAATGACTCAGTTTCCTTATGAAAATAGGGATAATAATATTCTATATGTTTACATAGAATTGTGAGGAAAGCACTTTGTCAACCTCAAAGTACTATGCAAATATGAATTGTTGTTTTCATATAAATTGAATTACAATTATTATTAAAAAATAAATAACAGTGTGAAATTTCAAAGGAAATTTACAGAGAAAGGTGGTTATAATAGTATTAAGCTGAAGGAGCGAAGATAGTTGTGAGGTCATAGTTTTACATTTAGAGGCCATTTAGTCTGATCCTTTTATTTTACAGATAAGTCCTAGCAAGTTTAGAGTACTTGTCTAATAAGAAATCAAATCAGAATTTGAACAAAGGACCTGTGATACAATCCAGTGCTCTTTCCATTTGATCACATTCCTTTTTCTTTTGATTTCCCTTTTGTACCAACTTAAGTCTGACTCTAAAAGTCATTCAGATAAATGAGTGAAAGTTCCTTGTTCAAAAAGCTCTTGTGATACCTTCTTTCAACCTAATGAGAAAATTGTAGAATCTTTTGGGCTGAAAGAGGATGAAAGAGATTGTTTTATCCATTTCCCTTTCTAGTAAGACAATTAAATAAAATACTCTGGAGAGATGAGATTTTACCTATTTTTAAATTCTTCCAAGGAAGAAGCCATGCTCTCTCTTGCTACTTACAGTGTTTACTAAACAATCCTCATTTCTTGTATGATGTTTAAATAGTTTAAGACACATAATATCATATTATTAATAAAAGGATAGGCATTTGGCCATCTCTCTTAGACTAAAGATCCTTCATAGAACCCATTCAACACCTATAGGTTCTTGGATAAATAGATATTCCTGAGGGTAAAAATCAACTCTGATTGGTTAGCAACTAATAAGAGAATGAATATTATAATGAAAATGGACTGTTCTAATGAAGGTCTGGGGTATGTGACTTTGACCACTCAGTTTTGGTCAAAGAGAATTATCTATATCCATATCACAGGTCTGACAGAAGGGAAAATTTACATTTCCCCAGACTTGTCTAAGTATAACACTATGGACTAGAATTCATCACTTTTATCTTTTGAACAAATCTGAGTAAGTTACAGAGGCTGATTTCTGAATAAGGAAGTAGAAAAGGGAAAACCCTTAGCCCTAATATTAATTAGGCCCTGATAGCAATCTTTAGTTATTAAATATAAGACAGAAATAATAATTTATCTCCCAAGGAAATAATATGTTTAACCCATATGCTTCCCACTACAGGATTTATCCAAGACAAACTTCCAACCATTTGGAACTATCCAAAAGCCGAATGAATTGCCACAATAGGTAGCGAGTTCTCAGTGGATATGAGCACACATTCTACTAAACCCTGGATATATTCCACAGCATTTAAAAAATACCTGCTGGAAACCTTTATGAAGCAGGTAACTAACCAAGAACTCTAATCTCAGATGCCCAGCTTCCCTTTCCTTCATCTTTCTTGAATGTGTGTTAAGTATATTTTTCTCTGCTTATGTATGACCTGTCTTCCCCCTCTTCACTATAAGATTCTCACAGCACAGCTCTGTTGAGCTGGTCACATTGTTCGAAAGCCAAATATACGCTTGCCAAAAAGATTATTTTGTGGAGAACTCACACAGGGAAAGTGCTCACAAAGTGGTCAGAAAAAGCGATACAAAGACATCCTCAAGATTTCTCTTAAGAACTTTAGAATTGATTGTATGACATGGGAGACACTGGCACAGGACCACTCAGCATGGTGTCCTCTCGACTGAGAAAGTGCTGCTTTCTATGAGCAAAGCAGAATTGAATTAGATCAGAGGAAAAGTGAAATGTGCAAAGTTAGAGAAGAGATCCCAAATGTTCATAGGGATTTTTTGTGTCTGACTTATGGCAGAGCATTCTGAGTTCATATTGATTTGATCGATTACCGTAGGATGCACTAACTTGACTCAGTGATGTCATTTTGGACCTCTTCAAGAATGTAGCACAACAACCAAAACCAATAAGATTCTATATCATAGACAATTTTCCTTTCCCTTCCCCCCCCACCTCTCCCTTTCTTCTCCTCCTTTCTCTTCTCCTTTTCCTTCCCATTTTCTTTCTCTTCTCTTGTTTTCTCCTCTCCTCTCCTCCATTGTTTCTCTCTAAAATGGCTTTGGTCCAGTCCTCATTATTGAGGTGTAAATAATATTATTTAAACAAACAAATCCTACCTAAGCTAATCTCCCACAAAGGTTGGATGATCACTTGCCAGTATTTTAAAGAGGGGATTTCTATAAGTGAAATGTGCAAAGTTAGAGAAGAGATCCCAAATGTTCATAGGGATTTTTTGTGTCTGATTTATGGCAGAGCATTCTGAGTTCATATTGATTTGATCGATTACCGTAGGATGCACTAACTTGACTCTAACACAGTGATGTCATTTTGGACCTCTTCAAGAATGTTGCACAACAACCAAAACCAATAAGATTCTATATCATAGACAATTTTCCTTTCCCTCCCCCCCCCACCTCTCCCTTTCTTCTCCCCCTTTCTCTTCTCCTTTTCCTTCCCATTTCCTTTCTCTTCTCTTGTTTTCTCCTCTCCTCTCCTCCATTGTTTCTCTCTAAAATGGCTTTGGTCCAGTCCTCATTATTGAGGTGTAAATAATATTATTTAAACAAACAAATCCTACCTAAGCTAATCTCCCACAAAGGTTGGATGATCACTTGCCAGTATTTTAAAGAGGGGATTTCTATAATACCAGAGGGCCTCTGATCTCCTTTCTTACTTGGAGATTCTATGATTCTGACCTCTCTCCAGATGGCAAAAAAGTTACTAGCTCTAGACAAGTTGTCCAAACAAGTCTTAATTGAATACAGAGATGACAGATAGAGGGATGCATGAATTTCTTTTCTGTAATTAAGGTCTGATTGTTACTGAAGTGATAATTAATTAATTCAACATTTTATCTCAGGAGGAAAAAAAAAAACTAAAATGGAATTGTCTGCTTTTCAGAAGGAGATCAGCTCTGGAATTCACTGGAGAGGCAGTTGTTTGCCCAGAGAGAATGGGGAGAGTTTTGCACCATTGCCTCTGTCAACATGTTTTGCAGTGTGCAAGGCACGTGACTTGTAAAGCCCTTCAAAAGAAAACAAAGGATATGGCCTAGGACTGAGAGGATTGGGAGGACTGCTTCAGTCCTCTGGGAGAGAGGATTAAATGTCTGCGCTGTGAATTTAAACAGCAGGAGAAAACTGTACTTGCTTTCTTTTATTGATGATAAGAATACTCATACTTTATACCTCTACCTTCACAATATTATTGTGAACAAAGTAATTTGCAAAACTTAAAGCATTATCTAAGTTTGAGTTGTTTAAATTTTTTTTTTCAATCAACAAAAATCTCTTTTCTTCCTTCCCTGAACTCACATAAAAATAAAATAAAATAAAACTTTTGTAACAAATATGTTCAGTCAAGCAAAACTAATTTCTACTTTGGCCATGTTAAAAAAAAATCCATTTTTCATTCTGTACCCTGAATTTATCTTGGTCAAGAAGTGGATAGCTTGCTGTAACTTCTGTGCTCTGTATTCACGGTTGATCATTACATTGATCAGAGTTCTTAAATCTTTCAAAGTCACTTGCTTTTACAATGTTTTCATTACTGTATAATTTATTTTCCTGTTTTTAATCTTTGAATCTGATTTCTAAATATTATCTTCTCATCAGCAAGAAACAGTACTGAGACAATTTGACATATTATTATATTATTATGTTTAATGTTTGGATAATGATTGTTCAAGTAGAAAAAATTAATCCTGTTTCCATCATTTACTTCACGTGTGACCTTGAACAATTCAGTCTGCATAGCAGTTTCCTTAGCTATGAAATAAGGGAGGCCAGAATACATGACCTCATGGGGTTCTTCTCTAATCTGGGATTCTATAAAGAAGTCTGTTTTTTGTTATTAGTCTTACTACTAAATCAGAAGGAGGAGAGGAGGGCTGAGAAGCATTCATACCTTTTTATGATCCACATCAATGAGGTTTAGAGTTGGCTTTCTGAGAAATAAAAGGTACTTCCTGTCTTAAAATATTTCTTCTATTGTCCTTTCTCTGTAGTAGTTAATTATTTGAGTCTTGGAACTTTTTCTGTATTTAAGTGTCCCCTTTGCTTTAGGAGGAATTAACAAAAGCTGGTATTTATAAAGCACTTTAAAACTTACAAAATGCTTTGCATGCATTATTTCATAAGTTTTTCACATTAGCATGTGAAGTTGGCACTGGGTTCAGTATTGCTACCTGTATTCAGAAAGGTTCAGAGTGTTTGCCTTGGTCACATAACTAGTAAGTATTAGAGGTGAAATAGTAACTCAGATCTTTCAGATTCTTTCCACTGTAGTTCTATATTGCCTTTCAATGCATTGCTTACACTCCATGACCTATAAGGTCTCTCCAAAACTTTAGATTTTGTAATTTTCCAGTTCCAGTTTAAATTATCAAGTCAGGTCTTAAGTTATTAAAGTCAGTCGTTTAATAAATATATAAAGGAGGGGCAGCTATGTGGGGCAGTGGATAGAGTACCAGCCCTGAAGTCAGGAGAACCTGAGTTCAAATCTGGTCTCAGACACTTAACACTTCCTAGCTGTGTGATCCTGGGCAAGTCACTTAACCCAATTTGCCTCAGCAAAAAACAACAACAACCTCCCCCCTCCCCGCAACAATAATAAAATAAATATATAAAGCATCTATTTATGTGTTGGGTATAATTCATTAAGCACAGCAGATATAGAGGAAAAATAAAGTTCTCTTAAGGAGCTCATAGTCCAATGGTGGAGGCAACTTGCAAATATAAATAAATATTTGCAAAAATAAATAAACTATTCCTAACCCTCCTATTGATTATCTCCAAATTATTCTGGAGATAATCAATAGCGGGGCTAGGAATAGTTTCTTGCAGAAGGTGATATTTTAGCTAGGAAGCTAGTGGAGCCAGGAATTGGAGGTGATGGGGAACAGCCAGTGAAAATGCCTGAAATCTAGAGATGGAGTGTTTTGTTTAAGGAAAAGCATGGGGGCCAGTGCTGCTGAATTGCAGAGCATGGTGGGAGTGGGAGGGGGAAGAGGCAAGACAACCTATTTTAGACCTTATTTATCAGTTAAGCTCTCAGAAAGGAATAGATAGCCACCTAAAATCAAGGACCTAGAATAGGTATCTTAGTGATGGGGGTAGGGGCTCAAGTGGAAAAAAAGTGATTCTAATAGATGTGGTAAGAAACTTTGAAAGACAAATTCAGCTAATTGTATTACCTTAGATGTGTCATTCAAATGACAGAATATTATTGTTGGAAAGAACTTGAAAGATCATCTAATCTGACTCTATAGGTATTATATAATCTATGGCATAATATTTGAGATCCAAATAAGAGTAATGTATAATTGGAGAATTTTAAGAAATTGAACAAAAATGTAATACAACATAGATAATTTTAATTTGTGCTTTTCTAAATTAATATGGATCCTATAGAGATGTTTCTATTTGAGTTTGACACTATTAGTCTTAAAATTTTTGTATTATGTATCATATTTCTACTGCTAGATTGTAAGCTCTGGGAAGGCAGGCATTATGTTTCAGTGATCTCTTTGTTGCATCTAACATACTGCTTTGCAATTAATAATAACAGCTCACTTATGTCTAACCTTTAAGAAAGATTTCCAAAATGTTTTCCCTTCTCATTTGATGCATTCAACAATCCTGAGAGATAAGTGATGTTATTATCTCTTTTTGACATCTGAGGGAACTGAGGATCAGAAAATATACATGACTTGTCAAAAGTCACAGAGGTAGCATCTGAGACAGGATTTGAACCCAAATTTTCCTAATGCCAAATCCTGTGCTCTCACTACTAACCTCAATGCTCCTAACAAGCACAACTATGTAATTTTACAAATTAGAGCAGTGAGAAACACAGAAATTTTCCTGATGTCATACAGATGGTTAAAGGCAGAGTGAAGATTTTGTATCTTCTATTTCAGTGTTCTCTCTATCACACTGTTATTCTCCTTGAATGGTAAATCCTCTCAATCCAAACTAACCTACTTCCCTTTTGCATAAGGACATTCAAGATCTAAATCTTCCATGTAGGGACAGCTTTTCAGGACCAATATATTTTAAGATCAGGCATTGAAGATTGTCCTACCAGGATGGTTCTTGAACTAACCACATTCACATCCTCTTCTTATTTGCAATGGCCAGTCACTCTAGTCTCAGTATGTGTTGAGAGTTGTACTGGACATCACTTATGACTTATTCATCTGATTTAAGCAAGTAACAGTCTTTTATTGGACTTTTCCCATCCAGTTTCTTCTCTAACTACATAGCTCTGAAAATAATCTTCCTATAGCCCAAGTATAATAATGTTACTCCCCTAATTAAGAACTTTCAATGGCTTCATATTGCCTCTAGGATAAAAGGCAAATGGTTTAATTAGGGATCAGCCTGATTTTACAGTTTTATTGCATATTACTCTCATTCATAACTACCTCTCCATTTCCAAACTCTTTGCCTTTGCACTTATTCTACACTTCAGTTTCTTAGAATCCTTAGCTTCCTTCAAAGTTCTGTTGTGGGCCCTCCTGGAGAAAACTGTTTCTGGATCTCTTAGTTGTAATTGCTTACTCCCTTCTCAAGTTATCATGTATGTGCGTTTCTGCTTGCTGTCAAACATACTTCTTATAGTAGAATATATACTTTTTTTGAAGGTAGAGACTGTGTTTTTGTTTTTGTTTTTCTCTCTCTAGTGTTTAGCACAAAGTCTTGCATATAGCAAATGCTTAATAATTTTTTTCATTTCCTCAGACCATCCCATATGCTTTTTGTTTTTTTATATTTAAATATTTCCATTGCTTTCTGGTTTTATATGTCATAAGTTTGCTGTACATGCCAGTTGTTAATAGACGCCACATTGTATAAGCATTGCTCTGATTGTCCTTCTGGAGAAAAGAACAATTTGACAATCTTGAATCTTTGTAATCTGTGGAAGTTTTGGGTAAATGGCATTTTTTGAGAGATCTCTGCCATTGTTGTAAGAATTTGGCTTGGAGATGACGATTGAGAGGGAAGAACAAATACCTGTACTGCCAGGTGGAGACACAGGTTTACATCAGGGCTACAAACCTGCAAGAGACTCAGTGACTGGCTTACCTTTGGGAAAGAAAACAGGAGAGACAATTTTCCTGCTGCCCAGCAGATGGAACAGGAGAGCTAGACTGACTTGATTGTTCACGCCTGAGCTGTGTCTAAGTCTGGAGGGATATCCCCAGAGGTTTGAAGTGGAAATGCAGACTTGATCCAGGATTGCACTAGAGATTGAGTCAGAACATTTTCAGTCTTGGCAAGATATGAATTTGCTGACATTTTCATTGTTGAACTGGTGTTTCAATAGTGATTCAGTGTGAGGTTTGAAGAAAAATCAATAGAATCCAGGTTCCAGCTCTCTTTGTCTCTGTCTCTGTGTCTCTCCCTTCTTGGTTTCAGAGGGGAAATATGATGTGCAGTGCACAGGAGGTACAATCAAAGGATTTGAGTGTTTGGAGTTTGAATCAAATATTTAACCTAGGTTTGAATCCTGTCTCATACACTTACTAGTTGTGAGACCCTGAGTAAAGCAGTTAACCTTTTAAAGCCTCAGTTTCCTAATCTGTAAAAATAGGGATTATATGTGTGTGCTGCCAATTTATTTAAAAAAAAAAGGATTCTGGAAACCTGGAAGCATCCATGATTTATTTCAGGACCTCCTCCATGATACCTATCCACTTGATATTATTACCAGCATTTCTCAGTTTCACTTTTGTGGCCTTCATCTTCCTGGGCTACTTGTGTGGCAGAACTCTGTCCTCAGAGGAAAGAGGATTCACTTCTTGGGCTCAAGAGAGCTGTCTCAAGGACAAAGATGAATATGGAGTCATTTTAGATGACTAGAAGCAAAAAGGTAGAGCTATTCCTGGAGACTCAGAATGAAAATCCCATTAGAAAACCAAGAAAGGAGCTGATATTTTGTTTTTGGAAGTTGCTGTGCTGCTCAGATGTTTCAATTTTCAGAGGAAGAGAAAAATTAATCTATAAAAACACAAGCAAATCCAGGAAGCTAAATGCTGAGGTGGAAAGTTATACCCAAATTTTTATTTTTGCTACTTAAAAATATTTGTGGCTTATTCAGTTATGTGAATTGTTAATATTTGTGAAATAGGAACTAAGTAAAACTATAGAATGCTGTCTTATCACTGTCAACCTACAGCTCTTAAGTGAGAGATGGAAAGGGGGTTGGGAGGAATGCTAATTTCTGGACTTTTCTTAGAGATATTTCCAAATGGGACAGTATCAGACTGACTTTTTTTTTTTTTTTTGGATAGTGAGAGAATGGTACTTACTGAAGGCAGGCTGGATGAGACAGCCTGATTTCCCCCTACTTCAGCATTGTAGCTGTCCAGTCAAGAGAGATTGCAAATCCTTTTCTTTCTAATCTTGGCCCCATGATCCATAATGGTGTCCCATTAACTTGAAGCTCATTATTTTCATCGGGAAGAAATGTCAAAGGGGTTTTTTATGCAAGAGTCATTTCCCCATAGATCAAAGGTTCTAAAGAAAACCAAGGCATTGGTGTTGGTGCTCTGTATGTATGATGATCTAAACTTTAAGAGCATGATGATCTTATTTTGTTTTCTGTGTAGAGAAGAAAAATCTCGACAAATACATTTTTAATTGAAGCTTTTTATTTTCTCTTTTTATTATTATAGATTTTTATTGACAAAACATATGCATGGATAATTTTTCAACATTGGCCCTTGCAAAAACTTCTGTTCCAACTTTTCCCCTCCTTCCCTCCATCCCCTCCTCTAGATGGAAAGCAGTCCCCTACATGTGAAACATGTTAAAGTATATGTTAAATACAATATATGTATACATATTTATACAATTATATTGTTGCAAAAGAAAAATCAGATTTAGAAAGAAGGTAAAAATAACCTGAGAAGAAAAACAAAAATGCAGAAGCTTTTTATTTTCAAAACATATGCTAGGAAAATTTTTCATCATTGACTCTTGTAAAACCTTGTGTTCCAATTTCTCTCCCTCTTCCCCTCGTCCTCTCCCCTAGATGAGATGACAAGTAATCCAATATTTGTTAAACATGGTAAAAAAATATGTAAGTCTATTATAGGCATATGTATTTATACAATTATCATGCTGCAGAAGAAGAATCAGATTAAAAAGAAAAAAATGAGAAAGAAAATCAAACAACAAAAGAAGTGAAAGTGCTATGTTGTGATCTACACTCAGTTCCCATAGTCCTGGGTATAGAAGGCTCTTATTATCACAAGATCATTGGAACTGGCCTGAATTATCTCATTGTTGAGAAGAGTTACATCAATCAGAATTGATCATTGTATAATCTTGATGTTGAATATATGATCCCATGGTTCCACTCAATTCACCTAGCATTAGTTCATGTAACTCTCTCCAGGCCTTTCTGAAATTCTCCTGCTGATTGTTTTTTTATAAAATAATAACATTCCATAACATTCATATACCATAATATATTCAACCATTCTCCAGCTGATGGGCATCCACTCAGTTTCCAGTTTCTGGCCACTACAAAAAGGGCTCCCACAAATCTTTTTGCACATTTAGGTCCCTTTCCCTCCTTTAAAATATCTTTGGGATACAGACCCAGTAGTGACATTGCTGCATCAAAGGTAAGCACAGTTTGATAACCTTTTTAATATAGTTCCAAATTGCTCTGCAGAATGGTTAAATCCATTTACAATTCCGCCAACAATGTATTAGTGCCCCATTTTCCCCTATCCCCTCGAACATTTGTCATTAATTTTTGCTGTCATTTTAACCAATCTGAGAGGCATTCTGTTGGATATTTGTTTGTCATTTTTTGTAGGCAAATAGAGAGACAGGTCACCCTGTGAAATTACTACCAATATTCAATTTGGTTCAATTCAATTTATTTAAACAACCATTTAAAAAAGCACTTTCTATATTCTGGGCATGTGTGTTGAGTAGCAGGGATGAGAAGACAAAAATTCAACAATCCCTGCCCTCAAAGAGATTACATTCTACACATGGAAAATGGCTTTTATGTAGACAAAGAAAAAAATACAACTTTTTTTGGTGATGTTATTTTTGAAGAGAACTAATGACATCATAGTGTGATGTCTTGACTTGAAAATAAATTATATTTAAGTGAAGCTGAGTGCACAAAGTTGTCAAGCTCATTCTCTCTCCTAGAGTTACTGAAAGCCAGTGAATGGCAAGATAAACTCAGGATGACTGGGAACAACCTGGGAGTCAGTAAATAACCTTAATGCCTTAGCTTGTTGTATATCTGACCAAGAACTTTGTTTGAACAAATTTGTTTGAACAAATTGTTCTCATCTACTCATTCTGCTAGGAAAAGTCTTTACCTGTTTGGGTAGACATCCCCTTAACTCACCTACAGATTTGAAGTCTCTTGATTACCTTTAACTTTTTTTTATCCCTTTTGTGGGGACAGTTTTACTGGGGTGTGAGCACTGCACATGCCCCAGCTTCTGGGAGCCACAGGTGAGAGCTGAGTGAAAAGCAGAGTTTTCCTCTTTTATTTTAGAGGCAATATGCAGCCATTGAAGCTTCTTAAGCAGGGAGTTAAGGTGGTCAGACAAGTGCTTTAGGAATATCCATTTGTCAGCTGTTCAAAGGATGGCTTTGAGATGGAAAAAATGGATATAAGGTGTCTTATAGTAGTACAGTATATATATATAATACAGTAGATGGGGTGAGGGAGCTGGTGATGCAGTGAAGGAAGGGGTAAGCAAGACATATTTTATTTAGAAGGTCTTTTAGTCTAGAAAAAGGAAGAATCAGGGAGGATGTTTAAGCTGTCTCCAAATACGTGAAAGGCTGTCACCAAAAGGGGGATTATAAATGTAGTCTATTGACCCACTCTGAAAATAATCTTAAACTGAAAAAAAAAATGACTTGCTGGTTATATGACTCTTCTGATAATTTAGTAAAAGTATTTCCATTTTTTTTTCAGTTTCAGGGGAAAAACTGACACCTCTTTGAATAAAAGCTTCTTTCAAGGGATTGTTTTATTGATTGCATTTGTATTCCCAGGGCCTTGTTCAGGGCCTATCACATTATAATTGTAATTGTCTAATATATGCTTCTTGATTGGGGATGGATTGTTAAAATTGACTCAGAAAAGAATATACTTAACTCTCTTTTCTCACCCTCATCCTGATTTTCCTCAACCAAAAAATGAAAGAATTGTTCTAGATGATCTCTAACATACTATTTAGTTTTAACATTCTATAAACTAAGGAGTAGTAGTAATTTGAGTGTGGAAAGGTGTGTGTGTGTGTGTGTGTGTGTGTGTGTGTGTGTGTGTGTGTGTGCTGGTAAATTGATATTTGCATGAGTGAAGGGAATTAAAGAATTAAGGAGGATGGATTAGGCATTGAACTGGGAAATTGTGTTTGAGATGAAGAAAACTAAAAAAAAACTTCAGAGTAAAGCAAATGTGGTCAGACACCGAAGAATAGAGTCTTTTTCCTCCTCTCTAAAAACATTTCCTGCATTAGCAACCTATGTCATTGTGTTATTCCTGGTTATATCCAGAATCTAGGCCAGACTAAAACCAGGGCTGGGGTTTAGAACCAGCATCTGGTTCTTTGAGTCCAAAAGGCCTTGGTCCTTTGGGAACTGAAGTCCACATTCTTTTGTCAGTATTTCCACCCTTAAAATTTAGGCCTTATGACCCCTTGAAGCCAAGGAAGCTGACTGAAAAGTCACTCCTCACTTCCACCCAACCTTCTCCAGCTTATTTTCTCCTCTCAAGTTAAATTTTCTTCTCTCTCGATTTGAGGCCATTGCTTGTAGTCAGACACATTTCCCACCTTTGGGCCTGCACTGTTTTCTTTAAAATTAAATTTAAAATAAAATAAAATTTTAAAAGTGCCTCTCCAGAGAATGACTGAATATGTTAACCATCGAGTCACATCTCCTCAGAGTTGGAAAGTACCTTGGAAACTTTTCGACCTGAATCTGAATAAAAAAATCCCCTCTCCAACATCCCTGTCAAGTCTTCTAGTGAGGGGGAACCTCCTGAAGTAGCCCATTTTCCTTTTGAACAGCTCTAATTATAATCATGTTTTTCTAGATTTGTTGTTCCTAGTTCTCCTTTATCCAAGGGTAGGTCATGTTAATTTGTTGGAGAAATGCTAAGTAAAGCATTTATTGGAGAAATTTGTTGGAGTAATGGATGTGAAATCATTCCGGATGGTTGTGCTGGAACTTGCAGCTGCTAGAAGGGCAGTGTTTGCAGATGGTGATGCTTCATTGTCTGACCAAACAGTTTTATCATTTTCTTTCCACAAATCCTCCTCCCAACTTCTTTATTTCTACTCAGGGCATCCTTCTAAATCACCATGTTCTCAGCCTGCGTCATCACTGACTTCTGCTTCTCCCTCACTCTTCATAGCTAAGCAATCCTCCAATGTTATCTTCTCTCCTTCCACACTGTTCTTTGCATCCCTGCCCTTTTTGTCACTCATGCGGCCTCTTTCTTATCACCTCTCACCTGGCTGACTGCCAGAGGCTCCTAATTGGTTTCTCAGCTTTCTGTGTCTCTCTTTCCGGTCTTTCTTCCACATAACTACCAAATTGGTATTACTAAAAGATATATTTGATTGTGTCCCTCTCTTACTCAAAAATCTTTAGTGCCTTCCTATTGCTGTTATAAGAGACTAGCTTCTTAGCTTGAAATTTGAAGCCTTCTAAAATCTCATTCTTATCAATCTTTCCAATTTTCTTGAAAATTTTTCTACTTCAAATACTCTTATGTTTCAATCAAACTGTTCTACTCACTATTCCCTATATACAACTTATATCTTTCTCTTTTGGGTCTTTGTATAGTTTCACCCTCGTGTCCTGTACCTACTCCTTCCTTAGTTCTACCTCCTAAGTCTGTAGCATCTAGGGACTTTGAGGTAAGCTGCTTCATAGCATACTTTCTACTTTGGTCTCTTTCTCCTTCCCTTTTCCTTTCCTTCTCTCCATCCCATCTCCCCCTCTTCTTTCTTTGTCTCCTCTCTTCCTCTCTTCCTTACCTCTTTTCCCCTTTCAATTATTTTGTATTTCTTAGCACTCGTTTTGTATTTATCTGTGCTGAGTATTGTTTCCTTACATACTTATAAATGTCTCTCCGTTTCTCCCTCTGTTCATTCTTTTGTTCATTCCTTCCTTCCTTCCTTCTGTCCTTCCTTCCTTCCATCCTCCCTTCTTTTCCTTCTTCCCTCTTTTCCTCCCTCCCTCCCCATCTCCTTTATTTGTAATCTCAGTTAATTTATTGCAAATAAAACATTTTTATTCTAGTAGCAATAAAGAGGCATTGAAGATTTTGAGTTGTTTGATAAGATCCTTGGGTGGCCAACATTATCGTTTTTACATGTTTTATTGCTACTCTTTTTTTATTGTTTTTTTCATTTTTTAGCACTACTCATGAGTTCTCTTTTTTTTTTTTTTTCTTCCTTTCCAGGCCGACGCCCTGTCATAACAAATAAATATAGTCAAGCACAACAAAATCACACAGCAATCATGTCTCAGTTTCCCATCCATAGAAGTCTCCTTCTGTACTGCTCATTCATTGTTTTGTGGCAGAGAGGTGGGAGACCTGCTTCCTTAATTCCTCTCTAAAGGCATGAGAGGTAGAGGTCACTTCATTGAACATAGTTCTGTAGTTTTTCAATGTTGCTTTTGTTTGCACTATTGTGGTTAAAGGATACTGGAAAAAAGATACCTTTCTCTGCCACAGGAATCTCCCTTGTGTGTCCAGGCATCTGATACCTGCAGCGCTTCTGAGGGGTCAATTGTATCAGGAGAAACACAGAAGGTAAAGAAAAAAATACCAGTTGGTTTTGTCTTGCTGAAGTTCAAAAGAGGAACTGATAGAATCCATGGCAAAGAATGATGTATGGGAAAAAAGTTCTTGGATTTTATTTAGCTGAGCCACCTTGAAGGCTGAGAGGAAGACCATGGCAAAACAGCCTCTCAGAGACCCTGTACAAACTTGAGATCCAGACCATGAGTCATTTACCAGCAGCTTTACATTAATAATATTCACATTAGGGTCTTTAATTTTTTCACGGAGTACAATGACTAATGAGTTAATATTGTTATCATACATCTTCTGTATGAAACATTGTACAGCAAAGTGAAGTGAGAGGTAGGGGGAGATAGTGAAGATTATCACTCATTCAGGCCATGGATTTAAGCCTTAGGCTGTCTCCTTTCAGAGAGCATTTCATTTTATATGTGATATTTTGCAAATAATGTTTGATTTTCTTCCAAGTATATTCATGAACATATAAACACTGCTTATTTTGTCCTCCTTACAGTCCTGTGAGGAATCAAAGTAGGGATTATAATTTTCACTTTATAAATCAAGAAAGGGCACAGAGAGGTTATGTTGATTGTTCAAAGCACACAGCTAGATATTCAAATCTGGTACTCTTTAAATAATAGTAATAAAATGGATAACTTTTATATCACTTTCATTTCCCCAAATATTGTTCCTCTTCCTCAACTCAGAGAACCATCCATCATAACAATAAAAAAAAGTGGGGAGAGGGGAAGCAGTTCCATAAAACTAGCCCACATATAAACCAAATTTTATATATATATATATATATATATATATATGTATATATATATAATTTATATGTACCTTACATTTGTAGAGATATTACATTATCAGTTCTCTTCTTCAAGGATCAGCTTGGCACTATAATATTAATAACTAAAATTTATATAGCATTTTAAAGTTTGTAAATTACTTTGAATATATAATCTCATTTGCTCTGCATAATGATCTGAGGATAGAAATGATTGACATTATTGTCCCCATTTTAGAGTTGAGAAAACTGAGGCTAGACAACATTAAGTGATGTATTTAGAGTTTCGCAATGAATAAAATGTTACTGGTATTGTTTTTCTGACAAGTCAGGGAGGGAATAAAAGCTCTTTTAGGATTGTGGTTGGAGTAAAAAGAAGCAGGAGAAGTGAGCACTCTGGGGTGAGAAGCTGCAGAAGGGACTTTCAGAAGATGCCGGAAGAATTGTAGAAGTGGGACCTTCTGGCAATGTCCTAATATTTAACTTCTATCCCCTCTCCCTGTCACACAGTCCCTTCCCTTTCCACCCCTCAATATATGTATGTAGGGGCTTTCCTGTTTCCCTTCTCCAATCACCATGTGTTTCTTGATTTGGCTTTTGATCCTCCCTGACTCTGCAGCTCAGGATTTAGGGGATTTTTATTAGTAGAAGACAGGCAGGAGGTAGAGGACCTTCCTCCTTACACTCTGTACACACTCCTGGGCTAATCTTCCTCCTTTTTTTTTTTTTTTAAACCTAAGACTCTAGGAAGAGAGTTTTTATATGTTCATACTAATGAAGTCCAAAAGACTTCAGGAAGATTTCCCTATATTTCCCTGGAAAGAAGAAGCAAAGTCTTGACTTTTGCAGGTCACCAATGGCCTCAGAAGGTAGTGGTACAAGGGGCTTCTGGAAGTTATCCTGAATGGGATGATAGCATAATTTTTGAAAGTCTGCACTCCCTTTCCTGAATCTTTCAATTATTCTCCTCTCCCTTCCTTTTACTTACTGGCTATTTATTTGACGTATTTCTATATTTCCTTGTAGTCCTGTCTCAAATCCCACCCAGCAAGATCAGGGGTGGAATTTGTGAGACTAGTTCAACAGGTTAGTTGCCTCCAAGTCTCTCTTGGCACTGTGGGATCCACTCATGATCCTTTGAGTATGGCCAGAAAATTACTTCTTTGATAACATGTCCTATGGCCTTAGCAGGATTTTGGCTCTTTGAGAATAGAGATTATATCATTTTTACATATGTATCCCCAGCACATAGCCCAGTAACTGGTTGTTAGTTGATACTTAATAAGTATTTATGGATGAATGAACATTTCTTTTTTTTACTTCAGATAGCTGTATTGTTTTTCAAGAGGGGAACAGTTGGCAAATAAGAGTTTCATGCTACTCTGTCTGATTTAAATGAAGGCCATTTGTTTCAGCTAATACTCTCTTTTCCCTATAAGGACTAGTTTAATTGGGAAGTTAAGAGAAAAAAAAATGTTCCTTTGGAATACTAGCATATCATTGAACTGGAGGGTCATTTGAATTTTTTGGGGGGAGGACCATCATTGTGGGACAGTGAAAAAGCCCTGGACAGAACAAAACAGAAAGATCTGGGTCTGGTACTCACTACCTCTATGGCCTTAGACAGCTTACTTAAATTTCACTGAACCACATTTTCCTCACCTATAAAAACAATGGGTTGGATGGGATCTAAGGTCTCTTCTATTCCACGATTCTATTAAATTGAGAGGTTGCCTGGGGTCATAAACTTAGAGCCTCATAGAGGTCATATAATCCAACCCCCTTGCTATAAAAAATTATTACGAACTAGAAAATCAATAACAATCATGAACATGTACAAAAGAGACCAGGAGAATATTGTATATGACTCTGTGAATCTATTATAGCAGTTCTTATGAACCCTTTACTCTCTTAAAAATTATTGAGGACTCCCCAAGAGTTTTTGTTTATATTTCAATATTCACTGTATTAGAAATTAAAATGTTTTATTTTTACGAAAAAAAAAGTTTTTCTCTCTTAGACCCAATGAAAGGTCTTCATTATAATTGGGAGCACCATTATTTTATTAATACATATGTAATTTTATATACATATACATATATTTACACACATTTATCTTACATACCATATAAACCTTGCACATATGTAATTCAGTGTCACCAATCTGACAGCTGGGAGATAAAATTTCTTATTATATGTGATTTGGAACATTTTTTCATATGCTAGTGTTATTTTTCAGTCATTTCAGTCATATTTGACTGTGTGACCCCATTTTGGCTTTTCTTGGCAAAGATACTAGAGTAATTTGCCATTATCTTCTTCAGTTCATTTTTTATAGCTGAAGAAACTGAGGCAATAGAATTAACTGTCTTGCCCAGGGTCATTCTGCTAGTAAGTGTTTTCCTAGCTGTATGTTCTTTCTTCTTTGTTATACTCTAAGTATCATCCTTGAAAGCCCAGCTTAAGCCATACTTCCTTTGAGAAGCTTTCCTTGAATATCTCAACCCAGAACAGTTTCCCTTCCACCTGAATTTATGGCCTATATTGGTAAAAAATTCCTGGTTGTAAGTTAGAATCCCAGAATGTCAGAGATGGCCCTGGATTCAAATCCAGTTGTTGGCATTTTAATAGCTCTATAACCTGGATAAATCATTTGCTCAAGATCTGACAACTAGCCTAGGGCAATGTCCCACATCTAGCACATATTCAAAATACTGATTTGGATTTGTGACTTATCCAACAGGGATGTTCCTCCCAAAGATGCTGATGGCAACTCATCCAGGCTTACCCACCCTATGTGACCCTGACCTATGTTCTCTCCTACGTTTACAACACAAGTTCCACTCTGTGTTGGGGTAGAGAAGACTTTTCTCTTTTCTCACAGTAAATCATGCTAGCTGTTCATCTGGTATCCCACACTTTCACCACAAGACCAATCACATATATATTTGGCAACATCTTATATTCTATTTTTTGGTAGTTATGTGTTTTAGGCTCACCATACATACCATGCCTGGTATACAGTAGCCACTTAATGCATGTTGAAAGAATAAATGATTCTCTGAATCTCAAGTTTCTCCCAATGGCAAATGAAAATAATTGATAACGCAACATAGCAGATAGAGATCTAGTCTTGATGTTAAGAAGGACTGGATTCAAACCTTCTCTCTGACATGTAATAGTTACTTTTAAATATTAGTGCTTAAATGTTTATTTCCTCTCTTGTTTGCTTCTTTTAGTTCTTCAAAGGCAAGATACAGCAAGTAATTCAGGTCGCTTTTTAAGATTTCACTTGTTTAGATCATAAACAGGTTGTAATTTATGTTGAGGAAGGCAGTGCTTACATTGGGAGTAACTCTTCCTGGGAAAATTACAAATCCTTTCTTCAGTAAAATATAGGCAATAATACATGGTCTCTCTATCTTATTGTTGGTTGTGAGAAAAGTCACTCAAAAATTGAAGAGAGCTACTCCAATTTAAACTTTTTTTTTTTTTTTGGTTGGTCCTATATAACCTTGGGTACATTATTTAATGTTCTGGGCTCCAGTTTCCTTTTCTGGAAAATGAAGAGATAAGATTAAATTGCCTCTGAAATTTATTGCAACTCCAAATCTTATGATTCTATGACCCCATCACTTAATATCTCTGGGCCTCAGTTTCCCTATCCATAAAATAAGAGAGTTGGGTAGCTAAGAAGCTTTTTACTGTCTTTTCAGCTCTAAATCTAGGATCCTGTCACTGTGCCTCTTTGGGACTCAATTATCTCATCTTTTGAATGAGGAATAGGACTAGGTGGCTTCTACTAGTCCTCTTAGTGCTAAATCTATGATCCTAATAATTTCTTATATATCACATTCTGCATTGCATTTTTATTTATCTTTTCATACATTCTATTGGCCCAGATATAGATCATTCGTCCTAAAATATAAAAAAGACAAAAATAACATATCCAAAGAAGCCCATCGGTAAAACGAACAAATAAATAAACAAAAATGAAAACGAAACAAAAACTGACTTGTATTTGGGGTTTTTAAAATATGGATTTTGTAGAAAATGTAGCCTTTAGCTGGACCAGTAGGCTAAATGTCCTTCCCAATTAGGTCATGTCATTCTCTGAGACTGAGGTCTCCCATAGTGCCTAACAAAATGTCTTGCCTGTGGTGTGTGATTAATAAAAACAGTTGCCAACGGAATAATGAAGTTCATGAAGAATCCAAATCTTGCTCAGTCTTCCTGTGTGATTGTCAGCTGCTCAGGAGCTCACTCCTGGGCTATAGCAGCATGGAGGGAGCTGCATCCCTTTAAACTGCCTCCATTCCAGACCCATTTCTTTTTTTTTTGTGCACCAGAACCAGCAAGTTTGCTCCAACTCATCTGAAATCACAGGAAACCAAGCAGCAGAAAAAGGGGTGTTTCCTTTGCTTGTGTGCCCTCCGGATAGTCTGATTTGTGCTGGGAGCAGAATTTTTTTCTGCCCTAAGAGGGAGCTACATCCTCATGTATGATCCAGCTGGGCAATGCTGCAGAAGGCAGAAATTCCCCAGCTCATAGATTGATTACATGTGTATTTCTCCACTTCTTTTCTTCCGTGTCTGTGACTGGCAACAATTTCTTGCAGGTTCTGCTCTCCCAGTGCCATCTGTCCTGGGAATTTTCTGTATCTTTCCTGCCTCTCCTCTGACAGCCTGAGCAGGGAGCCTATCGTCAGTAACTCTCCCCTCCCCATATCCCTTTCGCATCCTATTGTCCAGAGAATAGTTTATTTGAAATTTGGTTCTTCATTTCAGCTTGTCTGACAGCCCACACTTTATAGCTCTGATCTATAATTTACCTGAGGATTTGGCTGCTTCATTTGTCCCTTCCCACAGCTGTCCTCTAAAAGTAGACTAAAGACTCTGGTTAGCTCCTGACATTTATCATATGCTTATAGATAATAGATCTGAAAGGGACTTTTGAGATCACCTTATTCAGCCTGTCTTATTCAGGCAGGAAAGGTATTATCTTTTTTTTTTTTAATAATAGCTTTTTGTTTTCAAAACATGTAAAGACAGTTTTCAACATTCACCCTTGCAAAACCTTGTGTTCCAAATTTTTCTCCCTCCCTTTCTCCCCCTTCTCCTAGACAGCAAATAATCCAATGTAGGTTAAACATATGCAATTCTTCTAAATATATTTCCACATTTATCATGCTGCACAAGAAAGATCAGATCAAAAAGGAAAAAAAAATGAGAAAGAAAAAAGCAAGCAAACAACACCAAAAAAGGTGAAAATATTATGCTGCAATCCATATTCGGTCCCCACAGTCTTATTTCTGAATGCAGATGTCTCTATCACAAGTCTACTGTAATTGACTGAATCATCTCATTGTTGAAAAGAGCCATGTCCATTAGGGTTGCTCATCATATAATCTTCTTGTTGCTGTGTACAATGTTTTCTTAGTTCTACTCACTTCAATTCACATCATTTATGAAGTCTCTCCAGGCCCTTTTGAGATCATCCTGCTGATCATTTTTTAAAGAACAATAATATTCCATAGCATTCATATACCATAACTTATTCAAACATTCCCCAAATGACAGACATTCACTGAGTTTCCAGTTCCTTATCACTACAAAAAGGGCTATCACAAACATTTTTGCACATGTGGGGCCTTTCCCTTTTTTATGACCTTTTTGGGATACATAATCAAGAGAGACACTATTGGATCAAAGGGTATGCGCAGTTTGATAGCTTTTTGAGTATAGTTCCAAATTGCTTTCCAGAATAGTTGGATCAGTTCACAACTCCATCAACAATGTAGCAGTGTTCCAGTTTTTCTACATCTTCTTCAACATTTATCATTATCTTTTCCTGTTATCTTAGCCAATCTAAAAGGGGTATAATGATGATACCTCAGAGTTATCTTAATTTGGATTTCTCTAATCAATAGTGATTTAGAGCATTTTTTCATATGACTAGAAATGGCTTTAATTTCTTTGTCTGACAATTGTCCATATCCTGTGATAAATTGGAGAATAGCTTATATTCTTATAAAGATGAGTCAATTCTCTATGTATTTTAGAAATAAGGCCTTTATCAGAGCTATTGGATGTAAAATTCCCCCTCCCCCCCCCCAAATTTTTGTTTCCCTTCTTCTAATCTTGACTGCATTGGGGTTTTTGTTTTGTATAAAAACTTTTAGTTTAATATAATCAAAATGATCCATTTTGCATTTCATAATGTTCTCTAGTTCTTCTTTGACCATAAATTCTTTGCAGGCAAGGTATTATCAACCCAATTTAATAGAAGAAGTAACTGAAACCCAGAGAGGTTAAATTCACATATTCCCAGGGTCACAGCTAATTAATGATAAAGAATTAAATTCCAATCTCTTGCTTCACAAGGAGAATATAAGATGGAATCTATTTTTCGATTTCTAGTATTCATTTTGTTTTAATATCTATATATTTGCAATCTAGAAGTAGATTCAAAGACTATAGAGAAATGTCTCTTACCTTCTCACTACAATATTTCTCTCAGTATCTCCCTGTCTTTGTCTCTCTCACCAATTAAAATTAAGGGATAACAGAAGAGATTGTCTTTAGCAGATGGACAAGACAAACTGGGTCTAGATTTTATTTCCATTAATGGCAATTTTTTTTTCCTTTTTGGAACAATAATACTCAGAAGTCCTGCCTTGAAGAAGGCTTTCTCCTAGTAAAGCTATATGCTTGAATAAGAGAAACTTCTCTAAACATAAAATTTTAAAGTCTACAAGTACCTTGATTGTCATTTTGTCCAGCATATGTACCAGAGAAAGAATCTCTTCAATGATATTATGGTAAAAAAGTCCCTCAGGTTTTGCTTGAGGAGCCAGGAAACCATTTTTGACTGCAATGGGAACGTTTCCTTCAAGTAATTTCAAGTCTTAGTTCTGTTGCTGGCACTTACTTAAAATCCGACTCTAGACCAAGTCAAACATCCTCTACAAGCCTTGGTTTCTCTTTCTGACAAACCTGACATCCCCTTGTCTCCACTGTGGTCTCCCTAGTATAAAAGAGTTTGATGGGGGATACAGTGAGATAATTCTTGGATGTTGGATAATGCAGTGTTGTCATGGAGCCTGCCCCTAGCAAACATCAGTCAGTTATAGAACTGGAACTAGTAGAAAGAGTTGTTGCAAAGGATTCTAAAGAAAGAAGCCTGAGATGGGGGGGGGGGGAATCAAGGTGAAAAGCAAGAGACTGTGTTTCATTTTCCATTTTGGCACCAAATTTACTTTTTTCCTAGAGCTGAGTATGTAGCCAGATTATGATTTCCACTCCTTTGGGATTCCCTACAATGATCTTGGAAGTTAGATGGCTGTACTTATGGCTTTGTCTATTGCTATGATAAGCAATGTGGTTGGCAGGTAGGAACAGAAATCTGTGGTCAGCAGGTGTGGGTACCAATCAGACCAGCTTTGGTGAGATGGTTCTGACTACTTTTAGAATCAACATTTGTTGACTTTAGCAAAAGACAGAGGGTTAGTTTCTAAGTCAGAGAAGTAAGCAACCTCTGAGTAAATATTTCTAGAAGAGGAAGCTATCAAAAATAGTTAATTTTCTGCTATGGGTGACAGCATCCCCAATTGCCTGTGCATGCCCTCACACTGTTTGGTCCCCTCTTCTCTGTTCCTTGGTTCTTTCCCTTGCTCCTATTATTATGTAAATAACAGGCCACTGACCTTTGTTACAAGGACCAGTATTGTTTGTGATGAAGGAAAATGAGAGGAAGTCTGTGAAAAGTGGAGAACACACCTAGTATTTAGCAAGATGAGATGACAGAGGGATGAAGGAATCACAAGCTTTATATTTCTGTTCTGCCATAGCCTTAGATCAAGGTTATAAGGAGAAGTATTAAACAGAGAGGCATTAATAACAAAACAGAATTTTAAAAGTCTCCTTGACTAGTAGAGAAGAAAGAGCCATTCCAGGACAAAGGGGGAAAGAGGGTTGGTTTCCATGGTCACTACATGGATTTCAATTTGGCTTCCTTTGTTGCTCACCTATACATTCCTTCCATCATAGCAGCTTGTTCCTATTTAAAGAATGAGAGATGCTCCTTAGTCCCCTCCCTTATCCCAATTCAAATTATACTTTTATACTGGCATCTCCTTATGTGTATATTCCTTCTATTACATGTGGAAGCTACTTCCCATGAAACAAGTGGCGTATATACTATTATACAGATGGATATTATTTTACTTTTCTATACACGTTAAGATTTACGAAAGTATAGGTTATACAAGTCTTATTTTTTTAAAAGAGATTAGGACTCGGAGTCTCAGGTCAGGTAACTTGCCTGGGACCACACAAGAAGTAACAGAGCCAAGATTCAAACCCAGATTCCTTAACATTATATTCAGGACTCTTTGCACTAAGCCAAAGTGTGAAAGCTTTGCAAAAGGAAAAGTCTTACAAGAAAACAGTGATGGTCATAATAACCCAGTTCTTAATGAATGCAATGGTGAGGTTTCCAGGGACTCAGTTACTTACCTGTATGCTGCTAGGTGTGTCCTTTGTTAGGTGCACAAGCTCTTATAGGATGTGGTTGGAGATGTTGGTCTAAAACAAGTGCTTTCTCATATTCCCAGTAGTTTTTGTCAAATATTGAATTCGTATTCTAATAAGTGGGATGTGGGGGTTTATCAAACACTGCCTTTTGGGTTAGTTTACTTCTCTGTATGCCATGTACCTAATTTATTCACCTGATTGACCACTTTTATTCTTTACTGATTCCTTTCCATCTGTCTACAAATATTTTCCATTCTATCCAATCTGAAAAACATCTTCCCTTGATGCAATGTAGTTTTAACATCTGCCTTTCTTCTCCTTTTCACTGTCAAACCGTTATTTTTTTTTAAAAAAAAAGTATTTATTTTAAAACTTAAATACAAAATAGATAAAGAAAAAGAAACCTTGCTATGTACATAGAAGAACATGAGAGGATTCAAAATATGAAACAGTATATTTCCATTTCAAGAACGCCTATATAATAAATATTACACATTGCGTTCAGTTGTCCATCTTTTCTTCCTTGTAGATTTTCTTTTGTTCTCTGCTGTGTACTTTTTACTTTATTCTTTTTCCCCTTCCTTTCCCCCACCTCTCCCACAAGATTACAATCAAGTATGAATATACATATATACACATGTGTATATACACATAGCTATACATGTGTGTGTATATATATATATATATAAAATATCTATAGTTATACATATATACATTCATATACATCTATATAAAGCCATTACTGTGCTTGTTTGTTCTCTGTTTCTCTGAAGGGGGAGAACATCATTCTTCATTAGTCCAAGTCTTTCTATATTTTTCTAAATCCACCAACTCATCATTTCCTACACACAGCAATATTCCAATCTTATGCTGTCTAGTTATTTTAAATAGTCTAAAACAATATTGATTAATATGGCTGACATACAGTATAGTTTCCCTATTTTTCTCTTTTGATTAAATCTATTTTAGCTGTAACTTTGTCTGAGATCAATGATTACTACCCTTGCTCTTTTTCTCATAAATTCTACTTCTGACCATCATTATTATGTTTGTCTATTTCTCTTATTTTCTATCCCTGCTGATTCCTCTGCTTTACTTCTACTCACCACCTTGCCTTGCTATTACTTAACCTACTCCACTCCCTTCCTGGGATCCTTCCTTTATCCTTTCCATTCACTATTTCCATCCTATTTTATTCCATTCCCATTAATCTACACATCTTATTTCATTTCTATTAGCCTATATACCTTTCTATATCCCCTCTTATCCTATTCCTTCTCCCTCTTATTTCTTTATAAATTTAGAAGACTTTTAAACATATATATGTTTATGTATACATATATACACATACACATACATGTGTGTGTATGTGTATGTGTGTATTTTTCCTTCTTTAATCCATTCCTGATGAGAGTAGGATTCCAGAACTAACAGCTCCCCTCCCACATCTGATTCCTCTGTGTAAGTTCTTTCTCTTGCATCTAATTTATATAACATAATTACTCTCTTTACCTTTTCCTACATGGCTTTGCTTTTTAGAATTACATCATACTCAGCTCTACCCTAATCTTTCTTTCAAACTACCCAATTACTAATGACAATTTTAAGACATACGGTTTACATTTCCACATATAAAATAAACAGTTTGTTCTTATTGAGTCCCTTGAAATTAGTCTTTGATGTTTACCTGACATTTCTTGGATCTTATATGTCAAATTTTCTATTAAGCTCAGGTCTGGAAATTCATTGAATATCCTACCCCCGATCCCTTACAGGATTATGTTTAACTTTGCCGTGTATGATTTTTTTTTTCAGTTACAAACTTGGTTCTTTTGCTTTTTGATATATAGTGTTCTAAGATCTGTAATTTTTTAATGTAGCCATTGCTAGGTCTTGTGTGATTCTAATTCTGGCTCTATAATATTCAAATTGTTTGTTTTTTCCTTGTTGCTCATAATATTTTCTTCTTGACCTGGAGATTTTGGAATTTGACTATAATGTTCCTATAGTTTTTCCTTGTAGGATCTCTTTCAGGTGGTAATCAGTGGATTTTTTCTATTTCTACTTTCCTCCCTTGTTCTAACATTTTAGGATAATTAAAAAATATTTTCTTTTATTATTGTATAAAGATTCTTTTTTATAGTAGCTTTCAGATAGTCTAATTATTCTTATGTTTTCTCTTTTTGATCTTTTCTCTGATCATTTTTCTTGTGAGATGTCTCATGTTCTCTTCTATTTTTTTCATACTTTATGTTTTGTTTTATTATTTCTTCATCTTTTACAACATTGTCAGCTTCCCCTTGCCCAATTCTAGTTTTCAAGGAGCCATTTTCTTTCTTAAGATTCTGGATCTTTTTTTCAGGTAGTTTGATTTTCTTTTCATAGTTTTATTTTTCGTGGATTGTTCTTATATATTTATAGTTTTCCCTTAATCTCTCTCATTTAATCTTTAAAGTCTTTTAAAATTTTTATGAATTGCCCCACTGTTTCCGTACTCCTTGGACATGTGTTGGTTCCTTTTTTGCCCAGGCCAGCTGGCCCTGATGTCTCTTACCAGCAGAGGTTTTCTCACTCTTTCTCAACTCACATGCCTGACTCCTCTCACTGTCCAGGAGGAGAAAATTCGTATGGCCGAAGCTAAGCCTGCCTCCTAACCCAACTACCACTTGCTCTTTGAGTGGAACTAGCCTGCAAGTGTCTACACTTCATAGGAGCCAAAACTCCATTCTGGTACCTTTCTTCAGAATCTTGTCAGATTGTCCCAGCAGGATCACTGTTTTGTGCCAACTTTTGTTTGTTTTTTCCACTCTACTTGAGGAGCTATTCTGTGTTGTTTGTAGGGGAAATTTGGAGAGCTTGGAATTTTCTGAACTATCCCACCATCTTTCCAGAAACTCTCTTTACAAAGCCAAACTTGTTTCAAGCTCTGCCTCCATACTTTATTCTCCTACTTCTTCACCTTTTATTTGATTCTCAATCTTCTATGTTTCTGTACTTACTCTTCTATGGAAACTTCTACTCTGAAGTAAGAGTCCAGTGGTCTCTTTGTCTATACTTAATCTTCCTTGAGAAACATTTAATCCTAATGATCACCTCTTTTTGGATGCTTTTTCCTTCCTTGGCTGCTAATATATAAGGCATTCTCGTGGTTCTTTGCCTATCCCCATAACACTTCTCTGTCTAATCTTCTTTCTGACATCTTCAGTTATGTTATTTGCTCTCAACAGTCTTCTTTTTTCTCTATTTTCTCCCTTGGCAATCTTATTCCTTTCCCAGAACTTCTACTATCAACTTTATGTGGTTGATTCCAAGGTACTGTCTGACATTTAAGACCTTCCACAATCTGGTATTATGATACCTTTCCAACTTTATCTATAAAACTCTTCTCTATATTCTTTATGTCTGAGCCAACTTAACTGTTTGTCCCTTCAAAATACTACTTTGTTACATCTATGTCTTTAATCATGATATTTTCTATTTTTTAAAACCTCTTCTTATCTTCTCTTTGTTGTATTCCTATTTTTCTTTTAAACCCAAACTCAGATGCCACCTCCTTATCACTAATAAGTTTTCTATTATTTTTCATGTTGTATTGTAAGATGGTTAAGCAAATAACCAGTCTTAAATATTGGTCACCCCTGAGCCTGCTTTTTGACTCATTCTTATTATCTGGAGTGATCCAGGGATATATTTGGATATTTTCTCATTAATTGATAAAAATATAATCTTTTCTCTCTAATTACTCTGCTCAGAGGCCCACACTATAATGTCAATAGTACTAAAACAACATAATAATAATTCAAAATTCATAATTATTAATTATTTTAATAGATTTCAGCAATTTTTTCTAATAAGCAATTTTTTATAACTTTATATCAAACCCCTAAGTTCCTAGAATTAATTCAATATTCATTTTATTGGCTATGCAATTTATTAACAACACAATAAACAATAACAAAGATATAAGTAACCATAATATATTGTTTGTTAAAAAAAGCTAGAATTACTGTGACTATAGGTTACTCCTCTTTATTTTTGTAAACAAAACTCCACTAATCAGTTCACTCAACATACCAACAAAGTTTCTCATCAAGAATTTGCTTTATGCTCTTAGCAAGAAAAAAGTTAAAGTAGTTTCATTAGGAAAAAAATTCTGTCCTTTTTGTCTACTTTAAACAGTATTTCTCCAGATTCATTCATAAAATTCTCTTTATCACATTTTTTCAAAAAAACAATAGCTTAGATATTTCTCCCAAGAAAGAAAATTTTCCTTATTCTATATTTTTTCTATCTTTTCCACTTTTCTTCTCAAACTGTCTTCATTTCAATTCTCAATTTTTCAAAAATTGCCAACCCTACCTGCCAAAAATTAAAAATTCAACTTAGCTTTTAAAGCTACAGTGACAGTAATTATGGTATTTATAGGTGAGACTTTTAAAACAGCAGTTATAATATTTTGTGTGTATGTGTATGTGTTTATATGTCAGATACTCCTATCTAACAGTAAGTTCTATGTAGACTACCTTATTTCAACTCAAGTGAATAAACTTGTATTGAGTGCCTACTATTTCCCGACACTACACTGGGCATATAAAAATGGCAAAATACAGTTCTTGCCTTCAAGGAGTTTACAGAGGAAACAACATACAAACAGATATATACAAAGCAAGTTGTATACAAAATAAATGGGAAATAATTAAGAGAGGGAAAGCATTAGGAATTAGGAGTTCAGAAGTTGGAGTGGAGTACAGAGAGCATTTGAGACATGGGGAACAGCCAGGGAAAATGCCTGGAATGGAGAAATGAAGTACCTTGTTCATAGCACATTTAGGAGGCCAGTTGTATTTGATCAAGAAATATATGCTCGGGAACAAGGTATAAGAAGATGGGAGAGATAGTAAGGAACTAGTTAAATGAAAGGCTTTGAATGTCAAATAGAACATACTGTATTTGTTATTGAAGGCAATAGGAAGTCAGTGGAGTTTATTAATTAAGTAAGGAGGGGATATAACAGACTGGCATTTTAAGAAAATCATTTTAATGGTAGGAGGGAGAACAGATCAGAGTAGGGAGAGACTTGAAAAAGGCAGACTTATCAGTAGGCTTTTTTCCAATGGTCAAAGTATGAGTTGATAAGGTCCTGCTGACAGTCTCAAAGGAAAGAAGGAGGCTTATTGGGGAAATGCTGCAAAGATGAAATTAGACAGGCTTTGGTAGGAGATTCAATATGTGCATAAGTGATAATGAGGAATCCAGGATGACTCCCACGTTGCAAGCCTGAGGGACCGGGAGGATAGTGTCTAAACTTTGGATTTCTTCTAGTGTCCAGCACAATATTTTGTTCACAATTGTGATTAATAAATGTTGAGGTGAGTTGAATTGAGGATTACCTTCTTTATTCCTGTCAGTACTATATATAATATCTCCTTTTAGTTTTAATACTAAAGTGGCAATATTTTAGGTACTTTTCACACAAGAGATGTTTAGTATTTGTAGAATTGAATTGATTTGACTCAAGTTCCCTCAGATTGGTGAATTTATTGTAGAACTACACCACTTGAGTCAGCAGAGGGCAGCAATCTCCCTTAGTTGAGTAGATAACTACAGCAGTCAGCTGAGGAAGGCTCCCCTGAACTCTTTCCCCCCACTTTGTTTCTCGCTTGCTGATTTCATCCATTCTCATGATTCATATATTACCTTTAGACAAATGACTTCTAAATCTGGACACCTAGCCCTGGTAGTTCTCCACCTAGAAGTCCTGTTCACTTTCCAAATTTTTTATGCTTGAAATTGAATTTATCTTCCCTCTTCCAAATTTCCTTATGTTTGTTGAGAGTACCATCATTCCTTGACAGCTTGGTAGGACCAAATACTGGCCATGGAGTCTGAGTTCAAATCTGACTTCACATACTTACTGGCTGCGTGAATCTGGCATGTCACTTAATTCTGTTTATCTTAGTTTCCTCATCTGTAAAATGAGCTAGAGAAAAAAATGGCAAACTACTGTAATATCTTTGCCAAGAAAACCCCTGAGAGGTCAAAAAGAGTCAGAAATGATTGAACAACAGCCACCATTCTTCCAGACATCTAAGTTTAAAATACTGATGTCATTATTGACTTTTACCTTCCCTTTCCTCTTTTGCTTTGTGCAAAGTCAGCTATTTGTGCAGTCAGAGTGACTCCATTTAAAAACCTAGTTTAAAACTTTGAGTATGTGCACAATTAGCCATTGGAGATGGTGGTGACCCAGTTCACTAACCCCATGGCCTCATAAGTGCATGAACCAATCAAAATACTTAGGGAGGAACTGAAGTAGTCCTAATCCCTTCTACTTATAATTATGGATGGCAATAGAACTATTTTTGCCCTTTGTTTACTTCTTTCTATAAAAAGCAGCTTGCAGTTTGACCGGAAGCCAGCTGTACCCAACCACAAGCTGCCTTGGTGTGCTAATAAACTCTTTTTGTCTTATTTTTTGAGTTTGCCTTACTGAAGAGGGTGAAACCCAAACCAAGATTTCTCTTAATAGTTCATATTCATTCTACAGCCATGTCTTACTGAGTGTCTCTCCATAACATCTCCTTTCTGATCACTTAAGCAACATTTTCAGTTAAGACTTTTCTTACTCTCTAAATCATCTTCTACAGCAGCCAAAATATATAAGCAAAAATAAGGAAATCTATCACAGTACTCTCTTGTTAAAGAAATCTTCAGTAATTCCTGGTTGCCTCTAGAATAAAACATAAATTTATAAGTTTTGCATTGATGAAAATAACAGCACCCACTTCACAGGATTGTAGTGAAGATCAAATAAGATAGTTTATCTGAAGCACTTTGCTAACCTGAAAGTGCTTTATAAATGGGAGCTATTGTGATAGCCTTCTATAATCAGGTTTCAAACTATCTTTCTGGTCTTATTTTATATTTCTCCTCTTTATACACCCTATATTCCTAGAAAACTATATTATTCACTGTTCTGACCTTTAGGTTTTATATTCCAAGTTTTTTTTCTGCTTGGACTGCTTTTCCTCCTCATGCTGATGTTTCAGAATCCTTATTTTCCTTGAAGGTTCAGCTCAGCTACCATGACAATCTGCTTATGAAGTTTTTTTTTTTTTTGCTTCAAATTACTGTGGTCTTTGCTTCCTTAAATTGCCTTGTATTATATTTATCCATGTACACATTCGTTCCACTAAATAGAATATAACTTCTTTAAAGTCTGTATTTATGTTCTTAAATTCTTGACATTTTAGCATGACCACCCAGCAACCTAATAAACACTTTAGAGATATTTGCTGGATTGAGTAGAGCAGTGGTTAGATTTCTTTTTTAGTATAGGGAAGGGAAGTAGAAGAAGAGACTTTTAGTATCAGAGATTTCATGGATTTTGATGTTGAGTTGAGCCAAAGTAACATATCTGTAGCTGTGAAAGATTAAGACTTAAGTCATGCAGTGAGAAGGATGTTGGATTTTGGGCAAGATGATCTGGATTCAAATTTTAATTTTATCTGCTAATTATAATCTGTGTGATATTGAAAAAAAGTTATTTTATTTCTCTGGAGCTCATTTTCCTCATGTATAAAATGATAAGGTTGAATTAGATGGCCTCTAAGGCAGCTTCCATCTATAAATCTACGATCCTTTAATTTGAGAGGAAAGTCAACATGGTAGCTAGGAAGTAGAATTCAGAGTCCAATAGGTAGAGGAAAGTAGTCTCCTGTTAAGGCTTCCCTATATGTTAGTTCTTTTGGATCTTCCTTCCTTCCTTCCTTCCTTCCTTCCTTCCTTCCTTCCTTCCTTCCTTCCTTCCTTCCTTCCTTCCATGTTTAGTGTATGCCATATATTGGGGACACAAAAACATAAACAAAGCTCTTTCTTCCTTCAAAGAATTTACATTCTATTGCAGTTGGAATCCCAAAGTAATTTGAGCTAGAACAAAGGAATGGAATAGGGCTTGGGTAATCAGGATAAGCTTTGAGCAGGAGGATCTCAAACTACTAGCCTCATCCTTGTTGAATTTTGTATAGCATTTGAAATGTCAATCACCCACTTCTCCTGGATATTCTCTCCTCTCTATTTTTGTAACACTATTTTCTCCTGGTTCTTCTCTTGACCATTCTTTCTCATTTTCCTTTGTTGGTTCTTTATCATAACCATGCACACTCATTAAGGCTTATTCCCTTTACTTTATACTGTCTCCTTTGAGGATTTTATCAGCTCCCATGGGTACAGTTATCATCTCTCTTTAGATGATTCCCATATCTTCTTAAGCAGCTCTAATCTCTTCTGAGTCAGTCACATATTTCTAGGTGTCCTCTGGATGTCTCAAACTGGATGTCCTGTTGTTGTTCAGTCACTCTTTGTGATCCTGTGAACCAGAGCACACCAGTCCCTTCCAATCTAAGAAGTTCATCTTCCAGTGTCATGTCTCTTAGCATTTTTAATATTCTCCATGGAGTTTTCCTGAAGATACTGTGTGGTTTGTAATTTCCTTTTTTATGCAGGTAGAGATTAAGTGACTGGTCCAGGGTTACAAAACTAGTAAGTGTCAGAAATCAGATTAGAAATCTGGTCTTTCTGACCTAAGGCCAATGCTCTGTCCCCTATACCACTAACTGGCCCTATAGATACCATAAACTTAACATGTCCAAAACAGAACTAAGTATCTCCAGTGGGTTTCTCTAAATATTTTTCTCTTCCTTTTTTTTGTGGAGCATATCTTCATCCTCCCAGTCACTAAGGAACACAATCCTCACATTCACCCTATCCTACATATTGACAAATATTGCAGTTTCTGACTTCATCTTGCATTATCTCTTGTATATTTTTCTTTTCTCTTCAGACCTTCATCACAGGATATTTTAATAGCCTCTCAATTGATCTTCCTGGATCACATCTCCTCCAAATTTAAAATCAATCCTCCATTCAGTTGTTGAAAGTGATTTTTTCTAAAGTGTCCATTGGATTATATCATCCCTCTGGTTTAGCCAACTTTAGCAGCTCCCTTTTACTTTCAGGACCAAATACAGACTTCTTTGTTTGATACTTAAAGCTCTTCAAAAAGCAGCTCTTTCTGTCTTTCTAGTCTTCTCACACTTGACTCCTTCTTCATGTACTACCATCCAGCTATACTATCCTTCTAAAATAGGACACCCCATCTCCCAACAAGATTTTTTTTTTACTGGCTGTCCCCCATGTTTGGAATAATATTACTATTCTGTACCCTTAACTCCCCTCTCTCTTTCCCTGGCTTTCTTTAATATTCAGCTCAAAATATACTTTCTGGGAAACTAAGTGGTATTATAGTACACAGAGGGCTGAACCTGAAGTCAGGACTTTTCTTGAATTCAAACCTAGCTTCAGATACTAGCTGTGTGACCTTGGGCAAGTCATTTAACCTATTTGCCTCAGTTTCCTCATCTGTAAAATGAATTGGCGAAGGATTCCCAGTATCTCTACCAAGAAAACCCTAAATGGCATTTCAGAATTGTACATTACTGAAAAAAAAAAAGACTGGATAACACCTTCTACAAGGATTTGTTTTCAGTCCTCTCAGCTGCTGGTTCGTTCCCCTCTCAGACTGCTTTTTGCCTACTCTGTATATATCTTGTATATATATATATATATATATATATATATATATATATATATATATATATACATACACATATATGTTATTTATATGTTGACTCCTCCATTAGAATGTAAATTTTGTGAGGGCAGGTACTTTTTTTTTTTTTTTAATGTCTTTTAGGATAGTGTCTAGCACATAGAAATTGCTTAATAAATGATTATTTACCAACAGAGTTGAAAAGATCTTTGGGAATCAGTTAGTGTTCCCATATCAATGGATCTTCACCAGTTTTAAGACTTTATACATTGACATCCCACTGGAACGTTTGTCCAGCTACAAATAAACAGGTCATCTTGTCATATGGGTGGTGGCTCTAGTATACCTAAAGCAGGGACTCAATTTCTTTCTTTCCTTCTTCCTACATTGCCATGAGAATTTTAAACAGATTGTCAGTATATTTATTTTGTAGCTTTTACATTTTTTGGTACTTTATCTGATCTAATTACTTCCCCTCTCCCCCAATCAGAAACAGTGTTTCATTGATATCAGGGAATTTCCATTAAATAGCAAGAATTCACCATTTATTTAAACAGAAATCTCATACCTTTTTTGAGTCAGAGATGGAAATTGAATTAACAGTAATAAGGCTGACAGACAGTTTACATGAGCTTTTGAGAGCTGACTCTTGTCTAGCTAATATTAATTCAATACTATTTTAAAAGCTAGAATAAAAAAAAAACCCACAACATTTTCTACTACCAAATTATCAGCTCCATCACTGAGTGCCCCTGAGGAAACTTGAGCAGTGATGGAGAAGACAGGAATGGGCTCCACCTTCCCTGGAGCTCCGTTCCACAGGCTCCCTCTGAAAACTGGCCCTGTAGCTTAAGAAATAGCAGGCAAACCTGTCTACTCTCTTATCTGCAGAAGAGAGATCAATTCCCAGAGGCAGGTGGAGTGACATAGATATTGCTGGTGTCGTTGTTACTTTCAGTTAGTAGATCACTTGACACTCTGCTGGCTGCTCCTCGAGGCTCCTAGCCTGGGGCTGGAGCCCTGCAGAAGCTGAGAGAGGGTCCAGCTGCTTCATCCATCCTTCCAGGGGCTTTTCTGCTGGGTCATGGAGCAACTGGGGGTGAAAAGCATGGGGGCTGATTTGGTGGTATGAAGCAACCTCCTCAGCCAGAGCAGCCCCTTCTCTCTCATCTCCCTTGCTCTCTTCCATCTGATATCTGTGACAAAATGAGTGGAACGGCTCTGTGAAGGCTAAAGGAAAGGAAAGATGTCTCTTAAAGGAGGATCATGGAAGTCAAGAGGACACTGAGAAACAAGTGGAGGACAGGGCTCTTGGAAGCTGATCTGAGTGTCCTCCGGTCCTAGGGTTTGATTGTCCTGGACTGGAACCTGGTCCACCCTACCCAGTGGACACCATGCTGCAGCAGATCCTGAGGGAAATGTACATTGACCCGGAACTCCTGGCAGAGTTGAATGATGAGCAGAAACACATCCTTTTCTACAAGATGAGGGAGGAGCAGCTGCGCCGCTGGCACGAGAGGGAGGCGAGGGCGGCCTGGGAGGAAGCCGAGGGGGGTGTGATGCGGAATTTCAGGCGAGGTAACGGGTTTCCTTGACAGAGGAGGAAAACTAAGGGAATGGGTGGTAAAGAGAACAGAGGGATTCTGGGATCACAGAAAAGATCTTAAAAGTCATTGATCAGGAAATTTTGGCCACGCAGGGTCAAATTGACTTGTCCAAAAAGTCTCACAGGAAGTAAGTAGAAGAAATTGAATTTGAATCCAGTTCTTCTTATTCCAATTCCTATACACTTCCCCTCCTCCTGTGCTGTCTCTATGTAGTATTTACTAGAGAGAGCTGCTGGGAATTCTTTAAAAGTTCCTCCCTTTGGAGTAAATTGTTATGTCTAGGACATAATATCTCCTGGGCTTTGTTCTCCTTAGACGAACAAAAAGAAAAATATAGGCTGAGAAACAAAGCACCATCCCTGTTTTTGAACCCCTATTTTTCCTAAGCCTTTATCTACTTGATAATTTTGTATTGAGAGTCTAAGATGGTCCTATATTTAGTAAGGAAACTTTCTGAGTATGCTATCTACTGCCTCAGAGTGACAGAGACTGTGACCCTTGTTCTGGACTCTAGGTGAAGTCATTTAGGAAAACTTACAGTTGTCCGGGAGTGGATTGAATCAGTTCCCAAAATTTAGATCTATATGGGACCTCAGAGGTCCTCTAGTTCATTCACCTTATTTAACAGATAAAGACTGAAGGTAAAATAGAGTTTCAGGGTTTGAGGATGGGGCCTGATCTTGTCCAGAGCTGGAGAACTGAGTCATATAAGAAATAGGCTGTGGGAGTAAATGAGAATTCCTTTCTCTGAGGTTGGTCACTTATTTGAACCTCACTTGTTTCTGGGATGCACTGTAGTCTTACTGTCAATTCTGTATTTCATCCTTTAAAAAACTCACTTCTTTCTGTTCCTGGTAGACAATTCACCATTTACTATTCCTCAAATGGGACCTCTGGTGTCCCTTAAGAACAAGAATTTTTAACTCTTTAGAATTTTAACTCTTGCTTATAAAGGACAAAATGGTCTGGTGGAAGGTAGAAGCCCTAAGACAGTAGATTTATTATTTTAGTTATGACTTTGTGACTAACTAGGAAAATGATCTTGAGCCTCATTTCCTGTTATGAGCATTGGATAGAGTACTGAGCTTGGGTTCAGGAAGCCCTGAGTTCAACTCTAATAGCAGATACTTCCTAGCTGTGTGACACTGGGCAAGCCACTTAATCCTGTTTGCCTCAGTCTCCTCATCAGTAAAATAAGCTGGAGAAGAAAATGCCAAACCATTCCAGTGTCTTTGCTAAGAAAATCCCCAATGGGGTATGACTGAAACAACTGAACAACAACTCATTTTCCTTATCTGCATAATGCCAGCATTGCATTTAGGAAAGGGATGAGATAGGGACAACATGAATGAAAGTCCCACATGAAAGGTTTTGGGAGTCAAAGTTCAATTGTATCAGAGCAGCCTGGGATCTGACTACTTAGGACAATATTGCATTCATCTTACATTTCTTTGATGATTTAATATGAGGCAGCATGGAATGGTGGCCAGAACTGTGGATTTAGAATCTGGAGCTCTAGGTTCAAAATTTGGGCTTGAATTATTGCCTCTTCAGAGCTATGTGACCTTGGGAAAAGTATTCTCATGGGCTTGATTGCCTCATTTGTAAAATGGGACACCAAGACAGCTTCCTTCACAAGGATGTCATGAAGTTTAGACTATAAAAAAGAGATGGTCCATTTCCTTATTGTTGCCTCCACGGTCAATAAACACGTGATAGTTGAATTAAATTCAATCAGCAATTATTAAACAAGGTCCTGTTGAGCCTAAACAAGGTATATGATCTTGTTCCTTGAAGTCAAGGAAGTTACAAATTGATTATAGAGATAAGTTTGTATTCAAAGAAGGTAGTACAAATTAAGAACTGATCAGGACTTTGAAGAGGTACAGATTAAGGGCTGTAAGAGATGAGAAGAGGGAGAGAGAATTTCTGATGAGGGAGATCAGAGCAGTTTTCATAGAGGAGGGAGTGCCTGAGAGGATCTTAAAAGAAAGAGAGGGTTTCAATGGGCAGAAGAAAAGAGCATAGAGAACATTCTTGGCTGAGAGGATGATGTGATCAGAAACACAGAAGGGATGGGAGGAAAATGGTAGAAAGGACAAATGTAAAGTTCAGTGACTTTATTATCTTTAGGATTATTTAGAAAATTCTCTGACACTCAAAATCCATCATAACCTAGCCCCTTCTACCTGCCTAGTCTTCTTATACCATGTACTTCCCCTCATGTCTCGTGTGGGCCAATGATACTGTCCTTTCTGCAGCAACTTGAATTAGACATTCCAAATCTTGACTTCTTATGTGTTCATTGTCTTTTGTCCATGTTTGGAAAACTTTTGCTTTTTATTTTTGCCTCCTGGCTTCACTGAATCCCCTCACATTTCAGCTAAAGTCCCCTTACCTGGTCCCTACTAATGCTGGTTCTTTCTCTCTATTATCTCCAATTTATCCCGAACATAGTTATTTTCAAGTTGTTGCTCCAGTTAGATTATGAGCAGAACTCCTCTTTTTACCTTTCTTTGTTTTCTCAGTGCTCAGCACAGTGCATGGCACACCTAAGGAAAAGTTGCTATTAGACTCTGGTCCCCAATCAAACTGGTGGCTGTATCCTAAATAATCCCAGATCACCATCATTTAACAAAAATGTTATTAATTCACTCCAACAAAATTATTCTGTACAGTATAACCAATCCCTCAACAATTGGATGGTTGCTTTCCAGAAATAAAACTGGGGGGGAAAACTGTTCCCTAAACAAATGATCATTGACTTACTGATCAGTTAGTCTGATTGGAAAATGGGTTGAATGTGAAACAAAATTGGGAAGGGGGCTTGCAATTAGATTGTGAAGGGTCTTGAATTCTGAGCTAGCAAGTTTGTACTTTGTTAGGCAATGGGGAGCCTGTGAAGGGTTTTGAGCAGGGGAATAATATTAGAGCTGTGCATTAAGAATATTACTTTGATAGTAGGGTATGGAAGAAATTCTGGGGGAGAAGAGATTGCATGCAAAGAGATCAGTTAGATGGTTATTATAATTGTACAGGTGAAAAATTATTCATGTCTGCAAAAAGTTAGCCTGTATAGTAATGCTCTGTCTAAATATGTTAACTGATTCTTTAAAAAACATGATATATTATATATGTTATATTTATAACATTACACATATATGTGTATATACACATGTTTATAAACATGTACACATTCATATACATTACACTATAAGAAGCAGTGAATTCTGTAGGAACAACTTTATAAATAGGAGCTATGTTCCTGGTCAATCAGATTTGGACTCTAAAGGGAGATTTGATCAATTAACCAACCAGTTTTTTTATTTAGCATTGTGCCAGTCACTCTTCTAAGAGCCAAGGATGTAAAGACAAAAAGGAAAATGTTCATATCCTTAAGGAGCATAATATCAGAAAAAATGACATATTAATAAACACAAAATATATATGAAGCAAACACAAGATGATTTTAGTAGAAGAAATGAGTATGGCACTAGCAGCTGGGTGAATAGTGGTGATGGAGTCATCAGGAAAGGTCTTATCTAGCAGTTAGTTTGACCTCAGCTTTGAAGAAATCTTGGTGTTCCAAGAGGCACAGGTGAGAAGCGAGCACATACATTTCAGGCAAAGAAATCAACCTATGGCAAAGAAGAGAGTCAATATAAATAAATCTACATAAGAATCTGGGTCTATAAGAGAGTCCTCATCACCTGATAATATTCTGAACTAATGCAATTATCTTTGCTGATAAGAGTTATCTGGATCCTTCTCTCCCACTCCAGTGCATTCTCTATTGAACTATCAAACTGATTTTTCTAAAATGACAATGTCATCTCCTTATTCAATAAATTCCTGTGGCACCCTGTAATGATATATAATAAATAATTTTTATTATATATGTTTTTTATATAATAACAAATAATAAATAATAAATTCCTGTTTGACTTTTAAAGCTTTTAATAACTTGGCCACTTTCTAGCTTTCCAGTCTTCTTAAATCTTACTCCTCCCCTCTATGTTGCTCCCCATAGGTCCAGTCTCACTAGTGTCTTTGCTGTTCCTCAAACAAGACTTGTTTTCCTGACTGCAGGTTTTGCACTGTCTTCCACACTGGAAACTCTCCCTCTCTCATTTTGCTCCTGGATTCCTTCAAGTCCTGGCTACAATTATATCTCTATGAAAAGTCATTCTTGATTTTTAATGCCAGCACCTTCCCTATGTTATTATCTCCAATTTATCTCCTATATTTCTTGTTTGTACATAGTTTTTATGTTTTTTCATTCATTAGACTATAAGCTCCTTGAGAACAGGGACTGTCTTTTTGCATTTCTTTGTAGCACCAATTCCTGGCACATAGGCACTTAATAAATGCTTGTTGACAATAAGAAGAAACTAATGTATTAGAGTTGAGCTGAACACTGGAATCAGCAAAGAATAGGAGGAAGTAATGTTTGAATTCAATTGAATTGAGACAAATATAGCAAATCTTGCTTCCTGGGCAGTACTGCCATTCCCTTCCTACACCCCTGTTAGAAAGCAAGAGAATTGTTTTGGGATTTTATTACTGGAAAGCAACCATCCAATTGTTGAGTGATTGGCTACACTGGTATAGGGTTGGTTGGAGTGAATTAGTAACATTTTTGTAAAATGATTGTGATCTGGGATTATTTAGGTTATACCAGTTTGATTAGTGAAGGTAAGGGCCAAAATTTAACAACTCTTTTTCCTCATTTACATGATCTAGTTTATAAGAGGACTTCATTATCTTATGTCTGTCTGAACTAATGCAATTGCCTTCCAACTGGGCTCCCTGAATCCAGTCTCTCCTCATTCTAGTCCATCTTCCTTTCAACAATCAAATGGATCTTCCTAAAGTGCAAGTCTGACTATGTCATTTCCCAACTCAACAAATTCCTGGGGCTCCTTAGTAGTAAATCTTCTGTTTGGCTTTTATCCTGGAGTCAGGATTAAAAGTAAGAAAGCTGGTTTTAGAGAGGGTTAAAGTCACAGGCTATGGAAGAGAAGTTAGAGAAAAAAACTTCAGACAACCTGAGGCTTGAGGAAATTATATGACTTGCCCAGGGCTGTATAAGTAGAAAGTACTAAGATACAGAACTCTTTCCACTACAAAGAGCTTTGTTTACATGATTCTATTCCAGGCTGGCTGCCACTGACCTGTTTGGAAGCCAGAGCTTTTGCTGAGGACTGATTGAGAGCCAAATATGGGGGAAAAGGTGTTTGGGAAGGGAGTGAGAGTTTAACTTTTCTGATCCTCCTGAAGTCAATAGACAATTATTATCTGTGGGAGCTAAGAGGAAAGAGATTGGGAAGAACACTATGATAAACCATTGGGCCAGTCACCATATTGTTCTAAGATTGTGTCCAAAGATGAATTATGGTGATTTTTCTTCTTCCTCTTGTAGGAGAATTATGGTAGAGAATTGTAGATTATTAGTCAGAAGAGCTGGGTACCACTTAAAAGACATAATTGGTGCTTATAAACCTTACAGGGTTTTATCTTTGGTGGCTATTATTATTAAAATTATTGTTATTTGATTTAAAAAAAATTTGAAAAACAATAAGAAAAAAGATAAACAGAAAAGAAATATGAAACAAAATTAAGCCAAACAAAAGAGAACATTGTCATGTGCCCAGTAGAGCATCAATGAGGATTCAAAATATATAATAATATATTACCAGATCAAGAAAGTGAATATATTAATAGAAGAAATTATATTTGTGAATATCCATTTTTCTTTACTTCCTTGTAAGTTGTTCTTTGTTTCTCTGCTGGGCAACTTATTTATTTTGTTCTTTTCCCCCCCTTTCATCCCTGCCCCCAAACAAGCTACAGTTAAGAAAAGATATATTTAGGTATTCATATGTAAGGATTATTGTTATTTGGAAGAGGGAAGTATTGTGGAATAGTGGATAGAAAACTGGCCTTGAGGAATACCTTAATTCATATTGTAGCCTCAAGTTTTTTTTTATTTCTTTTCTTTTTAAAGATAATTTTCTTGGATAATCTTTGAAAAAGGACTGACCCCAGAATCAGATGGTTTAAATTTCATCTCTGATACCAATATGTCAATACTACTTTTGTCACTTTAGGCAAGTCACTCAATTTCCCTCTGCTTCAGTTTGTTCTTCTATAAAATGGAATTAAACTAGGTAGTCCCTGACGTCCCTTTCAGTTCCAGATCTCTGATCCTATGAAACAACTTGTAATTTGTCTTAGCAATCAACCGGCCATGAAAAACCACCACAAACTATTGTTTCTATGAGCAAATCTGTTTGACTCTGCCATTTGTTTAGCATATTATTGGTCAAGATGATGGAGGTTGCCAATAGAGAGTCTTTTGATTCCATTCTTGGATCTTAACCTTTTCATAGGTCCCATCCAAAAACAAATGTCTTTTCGTTACATGAGATAAATCCAAGGTACCTATTATCAGCCATTACTGTTGCTCAGTAAAGTGAAATCTATTTTTTCTAAAAGTGTTTCTGTCAGTTTTTGACCCATTTGTCATATACTCTATTAATTAGCATTAATCTTGTTTTTCCTCTCTTTTTGACAAGAAAATATTAATCATTGTATAATTTACTTGGAAGGATAGATCCTGTGTTTTGTTAGTATTGTACAGATATTGATTATTTCTTTTCCAAATCTGTTGTGGTCCATTTAATAGCTCAAAATGTTTATGTTAAGAATGGTGTTACACAGGTGTTTATTTTAGGATACCAGTAAGTCTCAATACATAATAACACAGTTTTCTCCTTAATTGCTTTATGCTTAGTGTCTTGCTTGGGAGAGAACAACGTATTTTAAAGTATCATCTTTATTAATTGATTCTATTTGACTTTCAAGCATGAAGGCTTTATGCCCATCTTTCTTTGGTGTATGTTAAGAATTTTATATTTGTCAAGTCCAAATTACTTTTATTATCACTAGAGAAAGATTCCATGAGATAGAGGATGTAGTTAATGAGGTGGCTTTTTTGTTTTTGTTTTTGTTTTGGGTTTGTTTTTGTGGTGAGTTGAGTTGAGAAAATAATTTAATGTCATCCAAGTACATTGTGATTAAGATGGTATGGTATGACTTCCTATTTAACTTGAAAGCCAAACTCTTTACTACTTAGGAAAGTTGGCAGTGAGTTCAAAGCCAGCAAAATCATAAAAGGCTTAAATCATCTTTCTTGAAGGTATCACATTTTTATGTGAATAAAAACTAGATGGTGGTATATTGGTGACATCTTTCAAACTGAGAACAATTTTCCACATAAACATCAAACTCTCTATACTTGGGTCTATTTCATATATTTATAGAATATATAAATATAAGCCATGAATGTAGAACTAAAAAACCTTATATAAGAATCAATGATGTATAAGTATATATCTATATCTATATATATATATATATATATAAATATACATACATATATACATATTCATATATATGTGTATATTTATACACACATCCACACACACACACACACACACACACACACACACACATATACTGCACTTTTGGGTGGCTTGTTCAATAATCATTGAATTGATACTAAGTTGTTCTTTGGATCACTGCCATCCCTTGGAATCTCCTTTTTGCTCTTTAGGAGTATGTTTCCTTTTAAATGTTTATATGTTTTTTTTTTTTTTTAAATAATAAAGCTGCAGTGATTTTTATAGAATGAATGAACATGTAATTTACCTATATTTGAAAGAATTCACAGGAATTATCATCTTTTGGTAGAAGATTTGTTATATTTTTTTAATAAAAAAAGATCATTTAGGCTTGTATCTGAAAGGAAGATTTACTGTTAATTAATGTGGAGTTTCTGAACCAGTAATTATGGATTTTATCTGTGCCTATGACTTTCCAATTTTTAAAAGCAAAGCTCTTTGTCATTTCTCTTAATGTTAACTATTCTATCATTTATTATATTAATGTGTAGTGAAAGCTGTATTCACATTGGTAGACTGGGCCCCCAGGGACAAGGCTGCTGCTTTTCCCCTTAGAGTTCTAGGAAACTCCAGGGTGCTGGGGTGTGTGGGAACTTTTTCCAAAGTTCCTGAAGCCCACCCCCCACCAACATGCTTCTTCCTATAGTTACCAGTAAATTAGTCAGCCAGACTTAACAATAATAATGTTGTGTTGTTCAGTCATTTCAATTGTGCCAGACTCTTCTTGATCCCATTTTGGGTTTTCTTGACAAAGACACTAGTTTGCCATTTCTTTCTCCAGTTTATTTTATAGTTAAGGAGACTGAGACAAACAGGGTTAAGTAATTTACCCAGGTTTACACTGTTAATAAATGTCCAAGGCTGGATTTGAACTCTGGTCTTCCTAATTGCAGATCTAACAATCTATCCATTGTACCACCTGGTTGCTGGAATAATAAGACCTAACATTTTTTATAGTGCTGATTATGTACTAGGTACTGTTTAAGCACTTTGCAGTTAATATTTTAATTGATCTTTCCCCTTCCAAAACCTTGGGATGTAGATGCAGTTGTTATTCCCATTTTACTATGAGAAAGGGGAGTAAACAGAGGTTAAATGACTTGCCCATAGTCATATAGCCACTAAATGTCTGAGACTAGATTTGAATCCAGGTCTTCTTAACTCCTAGCTTGGTACTTTATCAACCATATCACCTAGCTGTCTCCAAGAAAGAAATGCTTACTAGGATGATATAGTAAGGAAATTTGACACAAAAAATCCCTTCAAAAGTCTGTGAAACTTTCTCCCATTACTTTTCAATTTATACCTCTAATTCATTTGTTTGATGGTAGTAATCTCATCTGACAAGGGTATTGGGGTATAACATTTTGTTACTTACTTTAAATGGAGTGGGTGAATTCACTCAACACAATTGGTATACAAGTTTCCTATTTTGCATTTGATTCAACTGGCATTTTTGTTGAGTTGAGTTTGCTGAAATTAGAGAAATGACTAAAAATTCCATTTCCTAGTTTTTCTTTCCTCAGACTTTTTTTTTTCTTACTTCTTAAGCTTTTGTAGTAAAGAAAAATGATTGATATTAAATTATTGGTCTTCTTTGTATTGCTTTGAGTTCTTATTTCACTTAAACCCAGGGATTCATGAACCTGATTTTCAATTTTTTGATAACTATTTCAGTATAATTAGTTTTTGTTTTAATCTTAAATTTTTTATTTTATGTATTTAAAGCATTATCCTGAGTAGGAATCCATAGGCTGCATCAACCTTATGAAAGGGTCAACAACACAAAGAAGTTTAAAAATCCTTACCTTAATCTTTTAATTTTTTGCATTTAATTGATGATTAATGTACTCTCAAGTTTTTGATATACTTTTCCTTTATGGATTCTTTTTGATATTTTTTCATTTAATTGTGTGATATGAAATCACATTTTCAATTCACTAGATATTGATCTCATCTTCCAGTACCTTTCCATTCATCTTTAATAGTTTTTTCAAATCAGATTTATCATGGTAGTGTTTGATGCCTGTCCTTGAAAGTATTTCTTAGGAGCACTCTTAGTTATGGCTCTGATTATAAGCATGAAACAACATAAATATATTATCAAAGAGCTGGGCAGACTATTCCAAAAGTTTGTGCCATTTTAAATATTAATAGTTTTTAAATGGCATCAAGATTATTGCATAATCAGAAAAGAAGGTGAGATATAGTGAAAGCAAGTGGTAAGAAATGGACAACTTTTACTTTACTTTGGTGCTATGATAAACCAAGCAATAATAATGTCAAGACATGAAGTAGAAGGCCAGCAGCATGTTATGTGGAACCCCTATGAAAGATTTTTGCAAGAAATGGACAAAATGTGCATATGACGAGAGGAATGGATTTTTGTGATTTACATTTTTGAAAGGATTATCTTTGTTATTGGGAACAAGGATCAGTATTAGTACATTATTATTGTTATTACTATTATTACTTCTGACTTTCCCACTCATTATCTAGGACTCCTAGAGCAAGTAATAATAATAAGAGGTGTCAAGAATAAAGCTATTTAAGTTTTACAAAGTACTTAATGCACATTATTTCCTTTGTGTCTCATGACAATTCTGAGAAACAAGTACTATATATATTATCATCTTTTTATGATAGACATGAAAACCGATATTTGTGAAGCAATATAACTTCTCCAAGGCCATGCAGGTATTATGATTGGAGATAGAATTTTAACTCAGACGTCCTCTCAAGTTGAATGTTCTTTCTATAGCAGTATGCCGCTTTATTAATCTGAACCTCAGTTTCTTCATCTATAAAATGGGACTGTCTTCTTCTAAGGGTTGTTTGAGGAACAAATTGGGTAATACCAGGCACTTAATATATGTTTTTATTGTCTGATTGATAATAATAGATATAATAATGGAGGTAAAAGTGCTTTGTAAACTGAAAAGCATATATACATAATAGATCATCATTCCTGTCTGGTAATCAATCTTGGCCATTTTCAGTGTAATTATATTTATATTTACAGATACATTTTATGAATATCTTTTGGTTTTAGATGATGGTAATTTCACCCCCTCTTAATGATTAAACTCTTCACCATGACAAAGAAAGCCAATTAAGCAAAACAATATGACAGTGACAGTATTTGACAATGCCTAAAATATTTTGTCTTAGTAATCTAACTTTCTTCAGTGGAAGGAGGAGATATATTTCGAGATTGTTGTTTTTCTTATTATTTAGTGTTCAGCTTCCTTTTAGACATCTTTGAATTTCCTTTATGATAATTATTATGTACATTGTTTCCTTGTTTATGGTCATTTCATTCACCATCAGTTCATTCAAATTTATCAGTGTTTCTCTGAATTTTTCATATTTATCACTTCTCTTTAAAGTTTTTATTATCTTTTGCTTTATGTCACCTTCATTTCCAAATATATATTTCTCTCACTATTTTTTATTACACAGTACTATTCCATTGTTTCATATGCCATAGATTTCTCATTTTTTTTTCTCCTTATAAGACATTTCCCAATCGATAGTCATCTACTTTGTTTCTAGTTACAAAAAAGTGTAGTTATGGATATTTTGGTATACATTGGATCTTTCTTTCTGTTATTGGCTTCCATGGAGGGAGAAAGTATATGCCTACTAATGCAGTCCCTGGGTCAAAAAGTATAACTAGCTTAGTCATTTTTCTTATAGAATTACAAATTGAAAACAAGAACATTTGGATCATGTCACAGTTTGATCAGCAGGGTATCCTTGTGTATTCCTTGTGTAACCTCCCAAATGTAATGTTCCCATCTTTTGTTATATTTTCTAATTTCCAATGGGAAGTGGGGAAGATTTGGTTTTGACAGATGCATATGCCCCTGTACTGATATTTGAGGTCATCTAAAATCATCCTTTACATTCATAAACTAGAGGAAAGGATATGAAAGGAGTGTATCTGTGCTGGGCCTTTTTGTTTATTGTCTTTTTTTTTTTTTTTTTTTTTTTTTTTACTACAAATGACTTGGTCACAGAGCCTGATTTGTCACTAATAGATAAAAATAGAAAAATGTCTTTTGAGCTCCACCCTCCTTATAATGCAATAGTATCCATCAGATAGTTTGGGTGACAGTTGCTCTGAGGGGAAGACAGATACCTAAAATGTTAACTGCGAAAATATTTATATGACAATTTGTCACACTGTTGACATCTACATTTCCATATATAAATTAAACATTAAACTTATTCAGTTTTCTTGGAGCAAGAGACTATTTTATGGGCAATTAATTTTCTGATTTATAAAAGAATGAAAAAAGGGAGAAAATATACCAGAAATCTAAGGATTATATGCCTGAATTGGGCTCAGACATGCCACATTTCTCAACTTGTGCTGTTTTGGAATCTCCAGTGGAGATTCTAGAATTCTAGAAAAAAAGGAACATATCTAGAAGAAAATTTTGAATTGTTTTTCTGCTTTATAAGGACATTTGATGAGATTCACAAGAAAATAACAGTGTCCTTACTTGTGGGGTTTTCTGATTTATTCTGTCCACACTTTGGAACTTTTATGATGTTTTTCTACTAGAGCCACCAAATTAATATCAATAAAAGAGTCATAATTAGGATTTCCAGATGGAAAGAAAATTCAGATGGAGATGGAAGTGGGAGTGGGAAGGGTAAAGGGATGTTGAAGATATGAGTACCTGGTAGGCTGGAGACAGAATTCATGGGGATTGAGAAGGTTAAATAACTGGGATACGACAGTTGGGAATGGGAAGAGATTGGAGTAGAAAAGAAGACTGTGAACCAGGCACTGAATATATCATGGAGGAATACAGGGAATCAGGAAGTCTATAAATGATGGCAACATGGATATCACCAGGGTGGATGGAATAAACTTTAAAGAAATTCTCATTGTTGAGAAGTGGAGCAGAGAGATCTGAAGGTGACAAATGGAAAGGGGTGGAGAGAGAGAAAGTATTTATATAGCGCCTATTATGTGCCAGGCACATGGTAAATTATCTCATCTGATCCTTCCAACAACCCTGTCCATTTTTACATTATTATGTCCATTTTAAAGTTGAGGAAACTGAAGAAAGCAGAGGATACAGTGGCTTGCCTATTAGCAGTCTGAAAAGTGGGGAGTAAAGAATTTACTAATTCTTCCTATTCATGTTGTATATCTGGAGATGGTACTAGAGGTAAAAATCTGAAGTTGGCAATTGGAGGGGGCTGGAATGAAGACATATATGGCACCTCCTGTATTCTAGGCATTGAGCTAAGAGCTTTCCAAATAATATGCCATTTGTTCCTCACAAACAACTCTATGAGATCTGCAAAATTTTCCCCATTTTACAATTGAGGGAACTGAAGTTAGAGATTGAATAACTCACCCAATAGGAGTATAAAAGTGGGAAGCAAGGAATATGTTAACTCTTCCTACTTACCCTCTACATCTGGGATGATGAGAGAAAGAGCAGTTAACCAATGAAGTATGAAACATGAGTTATAAACTCCTAAAGAGCTAGAACTCTGTTTTAGACAGATATAAGGTATGACCTAGCATCCTTGCAAGATATGTTACATAAAGACAGAATTTAAAGAGATCTTAGGGGCTTTCTAGCCCATGCCATATCATGATAAGGATGTTCCCTACTCCTTCTCCAGCAAATGATTATCTAGCCTGTACTTGCGACTACCACCTTTCCAAACAGTCTTCTCTAGTTTTGGTCAATAACTTCAGCTTATTCTTCCTAGTTCTGCTTTCTTTAGCCTACCCAAAACAGTATCATCCTTCTTTTAACATGTTTTAGTGTCTTTGAATCATTTTTAGTCATATTTGACTCTTTCTGGCCCCATTTGGGGTTTTCTTGACAAAGATTCTGGAGGAGTTTGCCATTTCCTTGTCCAGCTCATTTTGCAGATAAGGGAACTGAAGAATTAAGGATTAAGTGACTTGTCCAGTCATACAGCTAGAAAGTATTGAGGCTGTTTTTGAATTCAGTTCTTCCTTACTCCAGGTCCAGTGCTCTATCCATTGGGCCATCTAGATGTCCACAATGGCCCTTTCAACATGACAGTTTTCAGTCCTCTAAATAGATGAAAACAATTGTTATAAGTACTTTCTTTTAGATATTCTAAAGCTTGTCAATGTTCATTCTAAAAAGTGCCATCTAGAGCCTAGCACAGTCCTCTAGACATGGTCTGACCAAGAGGACTTTTACCTTCCTGTTCACCATGTATCTAAAAGCATGCTGAGATAATAGTGCTTTTTTTTTTTTTTTTAAACTAAAAAACTGCAGTGCTCTACTGTTGACTGGTATTAAGCATAACTTTCATTAAAATCTTCAGATGTTTTTTCCACAGGAACTGCCATGCTGATCTGTGGTTCTTAAAATGTGGTTCAGGGATTCCTGAGAGTCTCTAAGATGTTTTTAGGGAGACTGTGAGGTCAAAACTATTTTCACAATCATAGTAAGATGTTTTCATTTTGAATATGACAAATAATGATTGCTGTGGCCCATTCAAGCAAAAAACTCCTCTGTGTGTATGTTTACTCTCCTCCGAAATCAGCACTTTCTTTGAACCTAGAATATTAAAATATTATTTGGATAACTGAGAGAAGTGTCTTGCTCCTTTTACACAGTATATATCAAGAAGTGGGACTTAAATACAATTCTTTCTGACTCTGAAGCCAGTTTTATCTATTGTATTCCTATTCAGTTATTTTCAGTTGAGTCTGACATCTGTGACTCCATTTGGGGTTTTCTTGGCAGAGATACTGAAGTGGTTTGTCATTTTCTCTTCTAGCTCATTTTACAGATGAAGAAACCAGTTAAATGGCTTGTCCTGGGCCACCTAGCAAATAAATGTTGGAGGCCATATTTGAACTTGTGAGTCTTTCTAATTGTAGGCCAACATTCTATACACGCAGCCATTTAGTTTCCTCCATCTACTACATTACACTACCTTGTACAGAATAGGTTTTTAATAATTGAATTGAACTAACAAATGCTAGGGTTCTTAACTTTTTTTGTGGTCCTCCCCTTCTTCCCGTGTGCTTTTCCCCATTCTATATCTCATTGATCAACCAAAATTAAGTTCCAGCCAAGTCCCACTTAGTCATTGTTTGGGCTCTGATTAGTTCAGAGTTAATGTAAATACAAATGGTTTCTGTTTTGACCAGAAACCCTGAGGATCTTTTCTCTCTGGGATTGATATATCCATATTTATCTAAATATCAATATTGATACATCTGTATGTAGCCATATTTATAACTATATTTTTCCTCTAGGAAAAGAGCTCAATCTTTGCCTCATTTTTTACCCAGCCTTAATCATTGAATGACCATTGCCTCAGTCAGACTGAGACCAGTTAAAGACCTTAGCTTAAAAAGGCCATGTTCTTCCACTGCATTCAGGGCCATCGTTAGTCCTTCTGATCCATTTCTCACCACTGGCCTCAGATGGAGGATAAAATGAGGCTGGTGACTCTACACAGCCCTCCCTCACTTAAATCCAATTCACTTGTATGTCATGACCTTCACCTCCCTGATGTCATGGTCCCCTTTGAGAATGAACACAGACATCCACAATCCCCAGTCCCCCCAAATCCGCCTTGACAGTCTAGTGAAGTCTACTGAACTTTTCTCCAAATGATATTTTTAAGTGCATTAATTAAAATATAGAGGACCACAAAGGAAATCAATTATATTGAAATAAAACTAATGAAATATTAAAACATTAATTTATGAATTCCTGTGCTAGAGCAATTATGCTTCAGACCATTCCCGCCCTCATTTTAGTTTTAGGGTTTGACTGTCTTTTCTCTTCTCTCGAAGAAATTGGCCAATTTAAATTAATTGGTAGAGCTTAGACACCAGTCCTTTTGTACATTGCTCCTAGATGGACTGTTCTCAGTTTTCTTAAAAAAAAAAATGTAAAAATGATAACAAAAGTGAAATATTTCTGCCACTGGCTATTTGAAAGAAACTGAAAAGAAGGTAGGGGAGAGAGGAGACAAAGGACCTTTGCTTGCTGGCAGGTCCTCTGGTTGGCCGCAGGGACAATATTCTCTCACACATACTCCTTCTAAGGAAAGCAAGGAGACAAATTAGTAGCTAGCTTGGGAGCATAAACATTGGAGGAAAAAAAAAGACTCATTAATTCTAATTGTATTAAGATGCATTTTATTTAAATGAGAAAATGCTGCAATTTAGCAAGAGCTTAGGATAGTAATGGGGAAAATGTTCCTTCTTTATCACTTTGCAGGTTTCTGGCCACCTCCCTTTCAGCACCACTTTGTTATCCACTGCCAGACAAAAAAGGAGCTGCTTTTCCTCATATTTAGACCCTTGGTTTTCTCATCTCTCCTCATCCTCATAATTGTGGAACACTTGCTCATAAAAATTCCAAATATATTTTTAATTTGCATTTGTGAAAAAAAATTATGGAATGTTAAGTGAAACTAATGCTTCATTAAGAAGGATGTTCCTCAATCTCCTTGGCTGAATCTGTGAGTAATTTCCCTCACCATCTTCCCAGCTTGTAGTATGAGTTGGGGAGGGGAGGGAGGAGCTCATCTGAAAAGTGTAATTAATGTTCACTTCGTAGGGCACCCACCAGAGCTATACCCAATTAGGCATTTGATAAATACTCTTGTGTGGGAATAAACTAGGCTGCTTTTGCAGAAAAGCAGAGTAGGTAGTCATTTTTGGTGGGATGCTTTCAAGATAGAAGTGCCCCCAAATCTTTCTCCCATTCAGATAATAATAATGAGCATTTATGCATCATATTAGAGCTTTCAGAGTCCTATATAGTATACACGATCTTATTGGTGTCCCACAACTACCCTGTGAATTAGGTACTGAAAATGTAATTAGCCCCATTTTATAGATGGACAATCTGAGGCTCAGATTTAAGCAACTTGTTCAGGGTCAAGGAGTTAGTGCCTGTTAGAAAGGATTCAAACTGAGATTTACCTGATTCCAAATATTCTATTCCTCTGCCTCAGAGAATGATAAAATATTAGCATCGTATTCCTCTAGCCTAAATATTGTCCTTTTAAAATGAAGTGCCTCCATTTTGGGGACTGTCCTAGGTCATCCATCTTTCTTTTACTTCCCAGCTCTGTTTCTTTTTAAAAGATTTTCTTATTATACTTAATAGATATTTTATACTGTAACATCCTTGCCCATGCCATCCCCCTTCTCACACTGGTGAATTTTTTCCTATGCCTGGAATGGGCCCATGAGTGTAATGCTGGAGAAACTGAGGCAAGATAGAGATTAGAGAGGTTTTTTTTTTTTAATAATTTATTAAATGGGAAAGATTTACTGGGACCAAATGCATCCATGGTTTGGTCTTAGGGCTGAATAAGACTATTGTCTCCAAGAATCCAACATCCAGCCAGCATCCAGCCAACATCCAGCAGCCAATGCAAGTTCTCAATGACATATTTATACACAGTTGCTAAACAAAAGCAGGGGGGTGGAGTCCAAACTCTGGTGAGTGGGAATCTTCAGGTAGGAACCATAATCCAGTTCTGACAGGTTAGGGGGTAGGACCATAAATTCTAACAAAGTAGGAGTTAAGAAAGCATCTGACTATAGACATAAAGTCTAGATTCCCCCTTTCTGAGTTTACACATGGACAATTTATAACCTTAAAGCAAATAGCCCTGAGTTATATCAGTCTTCATGAACCAGAGGGGGGTTTGCAACTAAGGGGATTGAGGCAGAACAATTAGGAAAACTGAGGCAGGACCAATTAGGGAAACTGAATCAGAACAATTAGGGAAACTGAGTCAGGACAATAAAAGAAAACTATGGCACAACATGAGGATTATCCTTCATTCCCTTCCCCTCAAAATTACAAGCTGTCTTTCTAACTCTCTAGACTTTACCCTCATGTACCTTTGTGGGTACTTTCTCTTTCTCTGCCTTTATTCCAGCTCTATTTTTTTTTTTTTTTTAGAATATAAGCTTCTTAAAGACAGGACTACTTTTCTTTTTGGTCATACTTGTCTCACAGGGATGTTCAAGGAGATCTAGTGCCTCTGGTGGGAGGGCTTGCCAAGCACTTTTCATCTACCTTTGGTTTCTACTTGGCATTCAACTTTCACCTGAGCCTCTAAGGAGATAGGTATGATTAGTGTCCATACCCCATTAAACCTCTCAGTAGATGGGTTAAACCAGGCTGAGGTGTACCAAACTCTCTGGTGATTTAGGAGGATGTCTACTTCAAGCATGGGAATACTTCCCCTGGAGGAATAGTTGGAGGACAATTTGTTTCATTAACCATGAAGTCAGGTGAAGCAGGTTTTGTGGAGCATTTAGAGCTTGGTTAACCATCAAAAACATAAAGGTCATACATTGTGAACCAGGTCTTTGCCAGTTATTTCAACTTACCACTGACCTTTGATGACTCTGAAAGAGAGAACGAGGTTGATGACTTTTGCAGTTCTGTCTCTTTTAAATCTAATTCACACACAAATCAAGACATCATCCTGTAATGTCATTTGTCCTCCTTGAAAAGGAAGGATAAACAATAACAATATACCTATACCTATATCTACATCTATCTATCTGTCTGTCTGTCTGTCTGTCTATCCCAGGACTTAGCATTGTGTGTGGCACAGAGCAAGCACTGAATTAAAGCTGGTAAACCTACCTATGTGAATCCCTTTTATAGCATCCCTAAGGAAGGGCCATCCAGCTTTCATTTAAAAGGTTTTTGGGGAAGGAGTTCAATTTCTAATGATCCTTTAGGACCAAGTGTCATTTCTCTCTCCTTGAGTAAGTCTCCCTCAATTACTCTAAATTTATAGTGATTCTTTCCTTTGATTTCCCAGAGAATAATTATCATTTGTTTTCCATATCAAGATTCCTCCAAGCTCTAACCACAAAGACCAGAACTATGATTAAGTCAATCAACAAGCAATTATTAAATGCTCACTGTGTGACAGACATTATTTTAAGTGATGGGAATAGGAAAAGGAAAGATAGCCCTTAACCTCAAGGAACTTACATTCTAATGGAAAGATTGCATAAAAGGAAGCTGAGAAGGAAGTTGGGAGGAACAGGGTATCTGGCAGGGCAGTGATGGAAAAGTTTAGAATAGTCCAGCCTGGTGAGAAATGACGCTTTAAATGGAGACTCTGGAAGGAGTAATCTCAACAAAGAGTGGGATTTAAAGGGGTAGAACTTATTTCTAAGATTTGGATTTATTAATATGATCTTCTAAGAATAAAGAGATTTCTGGGGTAGTCTAGAGCAAGGTTTCTTACATTTTCCCTACTTGTTATCTCATTAAATTTGATAAATTTTATGTGACCCCAGGAATATAGGTATACAAATAAAACATTAATGAAATAAATCATAATTTTGCAATCCCCACATTCAGTTAGTTACCAGCCCCCATATGGGGTCTGGAACCTCAGTTTAAGGATCTGGAGTCTAGAGGAGGAGTGTCTTTTCTGGGCAGTTCTAATAAATCATTCCATTTAGGCAGTCACTCAGAAGATGCTCAGCACCTAGCTTAGGCACATAGTATCACTAAGCACTTGAAAACTCAATGAAGTTATTGAATGAACAAAATGAGGAGGAAATGAATGCCTAAATTTTCTGTCCATAAACAAGGCCTTAGATGACTCAAATATGGACGTTTTTCCAACCCTACCTACTGCCTTGTCATTTTTTGTACATTCTAAACTGTTATAAATGTTTACTGTATTGCAGATCCCTTCGGTAATTCCACTTATAAAGTCCTTTTTGGAATCATGATTTTAAATGTATAAAAACTAACTTTTTTTTGTTTATTTTATAAAAAATAAAATGTATAAAAATGTATAGGATTACAAAGAAAATTACTTATAGTGAAATACAGTTATCAAAAAGGTTTTAAAAAACCTCATAGATCTCAGATAATTCATCAGTTTTTAATTTAGAGAGATGAAAGGCATTGGAAGGAAAATAGCAAACTATCTTCTATAGTCAAGATCAAGCTGTCCTTTCTTGGCTAGTCAGACATGTTTGGGGACTAGGAAGGCTTGATGTAGATGCTCACTCTTGGTTTATCTAGAAAGAAGAATTTTCCCCAAATCTCTTTTGAACTAACCAGCGCTCTAAAAGTATTTCAAGGCATTTGTTTTTCTGAGGGAAGGAGAGGAGACAAGTCACAGATATAGCCAATGTCTGTGAATGAAAAGGGCTTTGGGATTGATTACTCACACAATCATTGTTAACATCACTACTATTATCATAATTATGATTATTAGTACATTTACTGCCTGCTAAACAAGGTGCCAATAAAAGGCCCCCTACACAAGTGAGAAACCTGAATCTTTTAGGTTAATGTAGCTGACACAAAGCAGAGAAAGGATGTCAATTCTATTTCCTCATAAAAGATCCTGCATCTGCTTCTGAAAAGTAATTACAGAATTATAAATGAACAATAATTTCCTTTTGAAACAGGGAATAGAGATAGCAACCTCATTTGGGATGATGAATCTAGACGTAAGATTAGGGAACAGAGTTCTCTGGGAAGAATTGCAGGATAAACAAACCCCAGATCAGAAGGAGAAATCTTGTGATGGCCAGAGAGGGTGGCTCTCATTATCTCTGAGTGATTTGGACACAGCTTTTCAGCTGCTTCCTAGGAGCAGGGTGATGGCAGCTGGGGAGGTGCTGGTGACAGCAAATGCCTTTAAATAATCATGTTCTTTTTTTTTTTTTCCACGGAAGGGAAAGTTTCAGAAAACTCATCTTCCATTATCCAAAGACTCTGCTTCAGATATGAGACCTCTTTGGCAGAGTCAGATTGTGTGATCCTGGACAAGTCACTTCATTGTTATCCGTTTCCATTTCCTTATCTGTAAAATGAAGATAATAATTCCATCTACCAGTCTCACAGAGTTTTTGTGAGGATCAAATGAGGCCAGTGTATGCTAATTGCTTTGTAAATTTAAAGCACAATATAAATGTTAGCTATTATTGTAATCATCACCATTAATCAGCATGATATGGAGGAAGGATCATGGGATTTACAATCAATATTAAAATCTTCTCTTTGCTACTCAGTGACCTTGAAAACACCCTCCCTAGGTCCAAATTTCCTCCTCTGTAAAAGGAGAGCCTTAGAGTGCATATTTTCTAAATTCCCTTCTAAATCTTATAATTTCATGAGTTGTCTCAATATGTTAAGAGAACTGTATTAACTGTTCATGGATTGTTGCAAGTCCTTTACTGTGTTTTGCATTTCCTGTGGAGAGAAACAAAGGCTGTCATCTCCAATATACATTGTTACCTTGAGCACTTGCATAGGACCTTGTTACCTATGCACAGTGCCAGGCACATACAATGAGCTTACTAAATGCTTGTTAACTGGTTGAGTAACTTTGTAGCTTAGTTAACAGATTCTGGAGTTCTCCAGAGGAAATAGAGCAAAGGCAAATCAGGCTACACAGAAATGATTTTTCGGGGAGCACCACCATAATTGAATCAGGTCTGTGTAAGCCCAGAATTTACAATGTTGGGTCACAGTCATATTAGTGTGATTCCAGGAGTTGGGGGAAGGTTCTTTAAACACAACACACACACACACACACACACACACACACACACACACACACACACCCTTTCTATCTTGCAGCTGATGCCTGAAATTCCACCCTTCAGACTTTTCCTAGATAAAGGCTTTGATTCTCTTGGGATAAGTGCATTAATCTGTTAGCAATCATTTACACTCAATGTGATTGAATTTCACATGGTTTCCCACGAACAAAACACTGGGTCGCTAGGCAGAGAAAAGGTAGAGAAGAGAGATCTAAAAAATCAAGAACAAAATACACTACCTTTAGAAATTTGAGGACAAACTTTGCAAGTCACCTTTCTAAGTATTTGCTAATGAAGACAAGATGGTCTCTCTCTCCATCCCTCCAGGATTAGAAGAGGATGAATTATTTCCTCTGACAGATTACTTGGTGCAGATACTATGTATTCAGCTTATGTTTTATTTTTATGAAGATTATCCACATAGATATTATTCTCCCTTCCTCCTTGCCCCTCCCTCAGCTTGAACATCCCTGACCTCTGCTGTTTCTGGATATTTAGCTCCATAGGAAATTAGTCTAGGGAGAGAGAGAGTGAAGGTGATGTTTTCTATTTCAACCTGGGTGAAAGATCTCTACTTGGGAAATTATTTGTGGCTCTCTTGGTACAGGGGTCCTCAAACTTTTAAAATAGAGGGCCAATTCACTATCCCTCAGACTGTTGGAGGGCCGGACTATAGTAAAAACAAAACCTTTGTTTTGTGGACCTTTAAATAAAGAAACTTCATAGCCCTGGGTGAGGGGGATAAACGTCCTCAGTTGCTGCATCTGGCCGGCAGGCCATAGTTTGAGGACTCCTGGTAGAGTTTGTTTTTGTGTACACATACCCAGAGGCATACATACATGTGAGTTTGTGTGTAGCTGTGTGTGGTGGACTGTTTGTCTTAGCTACTTCTGTTGTAATTGCAAAGAGTTGTTGTGAAGATCAAAAGAGATACGATTTGCAAAGCTCTTGGGGCACATAGTAGGTGCTGTAATTCTCCAAGAGGACCAATGACATCATGGAATGATGTCTTGACTCATGAGTGAATTTGATTTAAGTTAGACAGTTGCAAAAATCCATCAGCCTCACTCTCTCTTCCACAATCATCAAAGTCCCTTTGGTAAGACAGAAATCAGGATAATTGGCAATGATGTGAGATTCAGTAGGTGACTTTGGTATCTTTGATGCTTGACCATACTCTAAGTGCTCCTCAGTACCTATTTTAGCTACCTTCATGGTTCTTGGAACAAATTGTTCTTATTCACTCATTTCACCAGGGAGAGTCTTCACATGCTTGGAGAAAACATCCCCCCCAACTTACCAATGCATTTGAAGCCTTTTTGTTACTTTCAATTTGGGTTGACACAGTATATTGGGATATGGTCATTGCCTATGCTATATCTTCTTTGAGCCACAGGGGACAGTCAGGTGAAAGATGGACCCCACAAGTGGATGAACAGCCCTGAAAAGGTTCAGTAAACTCTCACATCAGAGGTGTGAGTCCTCTCAAATCCATTACATCAATGCTTGTTCTCTTCTCTCTTCCTCTTTATTGCTTCCAATAATCTATAAACTTCTTGAAAACAGGGATTGTTCCATATCTTGTGTTTTTTATCCTCAGAACTTAGCACATTGTAGATATTTAATTAAGCACAAAGTAGGTACTTAAGAAATGCTTTTTGATAGATTAAATCAAACTTTACTTTTCAAACCTACAACTTTGAAGTTCACAACTTCACAACATCTTTGACACTAGCATAAAATGTGACTCCTGTTGGTTCTTTAATTTCCTTTTCTTTTTTCCCCAACATTCTTTTTTATTTTATTTTTAAAATTAAAAAATATTTTAGGCTATACATGCACATAGAGAAAAATCATAACAAAAAGGAAAATCAATGAGAAAAAGAAATAGAAGGAAAAAAGGTGAAAATACTGTACTCCAATCTGCATTAAGTCTCTGTAGTTTTCTGTTTCGATGCAGATGACATTTCCTATCGAAAGTTTATTGGAATTTCCTTAGATCATTGGTTTGCTAAGAAAAACCAAATCTGTCATAATTAATCACCACACAATCTTGTTGTGGCTATATATAATGTTTTTCTGGTTCAGCTTGTTTTACTCAGCATCAATTCATCTTGCCAGGCTTTTGTAAAATAATTTCTTATGGAACAATAATATTCCATCACTTTCATATATCATAAGTTATTCAGCCATTCCCCAATTGATGGACATTCACTCATTTTTTTCCAATTCTTTGCCACCAAAAAAGGGGCTGCTACATTTTTTTGCACAGGTGGATCCTTTTCCCTCTTTTATTATCTCTTTGGGATACAGACCCAGTAGTGAGACTGCTGGATCAAAGGGTATAGGCTTTTGGTTATAGTTCTAAATTCTTCTCTAGAATGGTTGGGTCAGTTCACAATTCCACCAACAATGCATTTTTCTCCCAGATTTCCCACATCCCCTCCATCATTTGTCATCATCTTTTCCTGTCATTTTAACTAATCTGGTAGAAGTGAGGTGGTATATCAGAGTTGTTTTAATTTGCATTTCTCTAATCAATATTGATTTAGAGCATTTTTCACATGAGTATAATTTGTTTTAATTTCTTGATTTGAAAATTGTCTGTTCATATTCTTTAATCATTTATCAATTGAGGAATGTCTTGTATTCTTATAAATTTGACTCATTCTCAATATATTTTAGAAATGAGACCTTTATCAGAAACACTGGCTATAAAAAATGTTTCCCAGATTTCTGCTTCCCTTCTAATCATGGCTGCATTGATTTTGTTTATGCAAACTCTTTTTAATTTAATGCAATCAAAATTATCCATTTTGCATATCATAATATTCTCTAGTTCTTCTTTGCTCATAAATTCCTCCCTTCTCCTAAGATCTGATAGGTAAGCTATTCTTCTCTCTCCTAATTTTCATAATATCTTTAACAATATTACTGTTTTTGCCTAAATCATATACCTATTTCAACTTTATTTTAGTATGGGATATGAAATGTTGGTCTATGGCAAGTTTCTGACATACTCTTTTCCAGTGTTCCCAGCAATTTTTATCAAATAGTAAGTTCTTAACCTAGAAGCTGGAGTCTTTGGGCTTATCAAACAGTAAGTAGATTACTATGATCATTGATTATTGTGCCTTGTATATCTAATCCATTCCATTTCTCCATCACTCTGTTTCTTAGCTTTCTTGAACTTTTCTTTTTCCCCCCCTTTGTTATGAACTTTGTTATTATCTTTTCTAACTCAATAAAATAATGTTTTGGCAGTTTGATTGGTATGGTATTAAATAAATAGACTAATCTAAATTAGTAGGATTTTTTTTTTTTGTTATATTGAGCAATTGACATTTTTCCAACTATTTAGATCTGACTTTATTTGTGTGAAAAGTAGTTTGTAATTATGTTCATATAGTTCCTGGTTTTTTTTTTGGCAGGTTAACTCCCAAATATTTCATTTTGTCTACAATTATTTGAAATGAAATTTATCTAACTCCTGCTGCTAGGCTTTGTTGGTAACATATAGAAATGCTAATGATTTATTTTATATCGTGTTGATTTTTTTTGAGTAGTTTTTAATTGATTCTCTAGGATTCTCTAATTATACCATAACGTCATCAGCCAAGAATGATGGTTTTATTTCCTCATTGCCTACTCGAATTTCTTAGATTTCTTAAATTTCTTTTTCTTTTTTTATGCTAAACCCAAAATTTTTACTATAATATTGAATAATAGTGGTGATAATGGGCAACCCAATCTTATTTGGCATGCTTCCAGCTTCTCTCCATTTTTTTTCCCCTATTTTTTGTTTTATTTCATTGTTTTGGGGAAGTCCTGAGATGGAAACTTCTTCTGCCACTCATGTTAATCAAAATTTTTTCTAGAATTGTTGTTGGGTGGAGGAAATCCCTGATGTGTTGAACTCCTTTAATGAAATTGAATGTAATGAATGAATGAATATTGCTGAGAGAAAGCATCGGGGTGCTATTGTCCTCTGATAACTTGGGGCTCCACTTGGCCACTGAGGGTCAGGGGTGTAGAAAGGTAGACTTTTGTCAAGAGGAGCTTCTGTCAGGGCATTTATTCACTGAGGAAATGACTCTGCTATCCTCCTTAGAGCCCTTCTTTTTTGGGAGTCTTCTACTTCCTTTTTAAAAAATTTTTAGAAAATTTCTTGGGGACCCTGAGTGGTAAAGTGAATTACCCAAAATTGTAGTACAGAGCTAATGAATACAGATCTCATGCTCTCCTGACTCCAAAGCCTGCCCTCTATCCACTATGCCATACTGCCTCTCATGTGTTAAATAGTCTTGTGATATCAGAGGCAGCTATACCCCAATACAAGCTCTGTGGCACAATTATTTGGACATTAAACACCCCCATACACTTTAACTTTATCTGAAGAACAGGATTTTCTTAGAAGAAGAAGAGCTAGTAAAAGTAACTGGGGAGGTAAGTGTGGCATAGGCTAGGGAATTTTAGGAAGGATAATGAATCAAGACTTCACTTGCTTCACAGTTTTAACCAGAGATAGTTCTGGTACTCATTTAAAACAAACAAACAAAAAGAAACAACTTTGTGAAGATGGCATTCACCTTGAACCTAGATGCTCCACAGCTGAGAAAGGTGGGGGAGGCGGCCACACAAAGTCAGGACTCTGGACACTGAGCATGGAAGTCATACATGAGTTTAATTAAAAAAATGTTTATCTAACCACATTCCTACTCAGGATATGATATCCTGTTCCTATAGAGCAAGGCATTCTCAATGCCTATAGATAGAAACACTCATTATCACTCATAGTCCTCTGGAGAGTGGGAGAGACAATTTTTTTTCTCTCTTTCTTACACACAGGGAAAACTATATTAGCTCATTTCCGAAATTGTCTTGTGGGGTTTGGAAATAGAAACCATAACAGCTCATCATGGGCTACAGTGGTAACTTGGTGTTTGTTCTTAATCTATTCTGTCCTTTGACCTTAAACTTTGAATTCTTACAATAGCTTTCTTTAAAGTAAAAGCTTTTAACCTGTAAGGTCCATGAATTCCTAAAGGATCCATTAATAGATTTCAAGAGATTTGAAAACTTAAGTAGGAAAAATCATACCTTTAATTTCACTAACTTCTAGTTGAAATTTGGCATTTCCTTCAATTATGAATGTAGGTAAGAAACATCATTCCAAGAAGGGGTTTATACATTTCACCAAATCACCAGAGGGATCCATGACAAAAAAGTTAAGAACCCCAATTTTTTAAAAAACTTTTTTTAAATTTTCAAAACACATGCATAGTTTTCAATATTCAGCCTTTCAAAACCTTGTGTTCTATTTTTCCTTCTTCCCTTCCCCTCATACTCTCCACTAGATAGCAAGTAATCCAATAAATGTTAAACATGTTTGCACATTAATTCTTCTATACATATTTCCACATTTATCATACTGAACAAGAAAGTCGGATTAAAAAAGGAAAAAAAATGAGAAAGAAAACAAAATGCAAGCAAATAACAAAAAGTGAAAATACTATGTTGTGATTCACATTCAGAACCCACAGATCCTCTCTCTGGATGCAGATGGCTCTCTCTATCACAAAACTATTGAAACTGGCTTGAATCATCTCTCTGTTGAAAAGAGCCACGTCCATCATGTATAATCTTGTGTAATTAGCCTTTCTGGACTTATTCCAAAGGCATATATTGAGGGTAGGAGACCTAATTTATGGCCTCAGTTTTCCTGCTGGCTGTTTGTGTTTTACATTTTCAGAATCCAAAATGTTTAGAATAATATTTTCTTTCCCTTCCTGTAAAAAGAAAACATTCAACATCTGTAAGTGCTAAATTTGGGCTCCTGAGATAAAAGGCTTGTAGAATCTATGGTAGTAGTACTTCACTTATTAGTATTGAGTATTTAGTATACAGTAGAAAGTGTCAGATTCTAATTTTGAATTATTATTTAGCTCTTTTGGATCATGGTGCTCCTTGTAGCTACTATTCTATACAATTCAGTTGAATCAGCACCTGATAAGCTTCTACTAAGTACTAGGCAATGATGATATAAGAACAAAACAAAAAAGTTCCTTTTACTCAAGTTTACAGGGGAAGGAGGGAGAAGAATGTAGCATATAAACAAGCTACACAATTAATTGGTGAGAAATATATCACTAGCATCTAGGAGACTTTGGTATCTACATGGCACTCAACTCTCCCCTATCTCCCCCCGCCCCCCCTTTTTTTTTTTTTTTTGGTTAGGGGAAAAGACAATTGGGATTAAGTGACTTGGCCAGGGTTATACAGTTAGTAAGTGCCTGAGGCAGAATTTGAATTCAAATCCTCCTGACTCCAGGACTTGTGCTCTCTATCCATTGCACCACTGAGCTGCTCTTCTGGAACTTAACTTTTGCCTGTGGCTCCAAGAAACTGTAGGATATGCAACAGCATAACCATTAAAGTGCTGGATAAACTTGGCTTTTACCATTTGAGATCTCACCATTTTCCAAGTGTTCATGGCCCAGCAGCATAATCATTGGTTGGATTGTTGCTGGGTGTCGGGGAATGATTGATTGAAAAGGTTGCATGTGACAACAACGATTGAGAGAGGAGAATGGGAAAGGATACTCACCAGAAACTGAAAAATGTGTTTCTCCTTCCCCATCTGCAAAATGACCATGAGAAAAATCATTTTACCTTTTAAAATCTCATTTTCTTCATCTGTAAAATGAGGATAATAATGCCATATTTTCTCTTCTTATTCATCTAATAATGAGAACTATAATCTCTTTGCCCTTAATTTGTAGATTTGGGATAATAATGCAGTATTTTCTCTTCCTATTCTACCTATAAGCTTAATAACCAACAGCATGGAATCAGATTGTTTTCCCCATAAAAATGTATATTTGTTCTCCTACCACTCCAGGTTTGGCTCTGACTGAGGCACACAAGGTCAAGTGAACAGCAGGAAGTGATGAAGCAGATGGATTGCCCTTTCTTTTAATCCTAATTTGGCATTGAGTGACTGTTTATTCTTTACAATGTAGACAATAGTAGTATGTGAACAATAGATGCATGGGACAGCAAGGGGAAAAGTTTTCCAGAGACAGATTTTGATTTGTTGTCAAAACCCCCAACCTTAATAATTAGAAGTGTCCCAACGTGGAATGTACTCTTAGAAAGCAGTGGACTCCCTCTCCCTGGAGATCTTAAAGCAGAGCCTGAACATCCATTTGTTGGCAATGATGAGAGAATGGACTCTCATGTAGGAATGGCCTCTCATTGGGAGATTCTGATTCTCAGACCAGCTGGAGTGTTTTGTGTCTTTCCCTATACCTTAGAGTATTTTCTGCCAGCTTATTGTTCTAACTTAAATATCTTTCATTGGGGCAAGACAGGATGGTGGCTTTTCTTTAGGAAGTCAAAACTATTGTCTGTTTACAGAAAGTTGCACAATTAGCTGCTTCATAAAAGCTTGTCCATGATGTGCTGTCCAGTTGAGTGATCCAGGGTATTTTGAATAAGGATGAGAAGCAAATCATAGTGGTATGCTGGTAAGACCCTGAATGGCTCCGGTATGCTCTAGCTCAGCAGTATAAGAAGCTGCTGTTGCTGCTGAAGTCAGCTCTGTACCACAAAAGGTCTTGTAGTACCCTTGCTAAGGGATTTGGGGAAATGATTTACTCAGCTTTGTGTACAAGTACTGATATCCATCCAGGAAAAAAAAATATTTCCTGCCCTTTATCTTTGCATCCCCCCTATTTCTCCCCTCTCCCTCCATCCCTCAGAAGCCTTGGGAGTAAAATGAAAAGTGTAATGAAAAAAATTAGGATTTGTCCCTGCTGTCTCCCCTCCCTCAAACGAACGAGGATGTTACAGCCCGAGTAAATATAGGTCACATTTCCCACCTCCCTTCCAATTCTGCTTTGTTCTAAACACGTAATCAGGGCAATTTTTTCTAGTATACACCCTAATTTTTTCCCTCATTCAAAGACATATTTTTGAGGGTGTACTCAGCTATATTTGAGCCCATATGGTAGATTGTTCCTTCTAAATCTTGGTTGGAATGTTGCTGAGTGTCTGGGAATGATTGATTGAGAGGGGAACATGTGACAACAGCGATTGAGAGGGGAGAATGGGAAAGGATACTCACTAGAAACTGAAAAATGTATTTCTCCTTCCCCATCTGCAAGATGATCATGAGAAAAATCTTTTTGAAACTCATTTTCTTCATCTGTAAAATGGGGATAATAATGCCATATTTTTTCTTCTTATTCATCTAAAATGGGAACAATAGTGTAGTATTTACTCTTTGCCCTTAATTTGTAGAATTGGGCTAATAATGCAGTATTTTCTCTTCTTATTCTATCTATAAATGGGGATAATAATGTAATATTTGCCATTTCTATCTTATCTGTTAAATAGGAATCATAATATAATCTTCTTCCTTTTAGGGTAAGTGCTTTATAAATGTGAGTTAGTATTATCACTAAATTAATAAAATAAGGGGATACCACTAAATGATTCTTAGGGACCTTTAATGTCGTAACCTTCTATAATTCTGAAGGTTGAATTAGATGCATGCTTATAATGATAATAGCTCATAATCATATAGCATTTTAAAATTTGCAAATCAGTTTTTACATATATTTTCTTTTTGATCCTTGTTATTATTCCTTTTTATAAATGAGGAAACTGAGGTTTAGCTAGTTTAAGGGATTTGTCCAGGGTCACAAAACTTTTCAAAATAAGAGATAGAATTACTATAGGGTTATCTCTTTCCAGGTCCAATCCTTTTAGTTACTGAGCAATACTGTTTTCACTGGGCAGATTGCAAACTATCCTCCTGTTCCTATGTCATATGATTCTTCTCCCTGTCTTTCTGTAAATTCTCCAAAGAGGAGACATTCAATGAGCCAGAGGACTTGCTCCAGCTCTTTTAATGTCTCCAGAGTAGTTCACCTAATGTGCAGGGGCAAGTTAGGCTATCCATCTGTTGGTTCTCCTTATCACATGACTGGTCTATCATGTTTTCTCATCTCATGTGGCATTGATGAAGTTCTTATGTGACTTCTCATAAGTGAGCCACCATTGGAAATGGCTGCAGCCACTTCTGCTTGTCATTGCCTTTGGTTACATGCAGGTCCAGTTCTTTAGAAGTCATGTGCTCCATGATTTATAGTCAAGTGACAACATGAAGGATCCTGGTCCTAAAAAGATGGGGTTTTGTTGTGGCTAACAATCTGGGATTATTGGAAGCACTGGACACTTCTCCAGATGTGATCCAGCCTGATTTCCTCCTCCTCAATTGTGAGCCCAGCTCAGTGCCCAAAGCAGGATTGATCCAAGATCTAGATGCATTGATGGACTAACCTAAAGGTCGATTCATTGAGCTTTATGCCATAGCCTGAGTAATCAAGGCTTTTAATCATCTCTCTCTCTTCTCTCTCTCTCTCTCTTCTCCCCCCCCCCCCCACATACAAACATGTTTTTAAAATCTGTTTTCTTTTCCCAGTGGGAGGGGAAACCCTAATGTCTTTTGCATTACTAGAAATTTTTTTGAGGGAAGTTTGTAATAGCCTGGAGCTTGATGTAATTAGTACATTTCTCTCTGATCAGAAACTTGAAGAACCTTTCTATTAATAACAAATCTTTTTTGTTTGAACATTTTCCAAGACCAAACAACACAACTGGTGAACATTGTACCCTTCTATCTCTTCCCCACTGTTTATACCTCTCTTGATGTCAGTATTTAGCTCATTGAATAAAGCTATTTCCGTATGTCATAGACATATAGATCTCTGCCACAGACTCTTGAATAATTTTTTTTTTTATCTGTAGGAGAGAGGCCACATAAAAAATTTTCTTTTTTGAAAGAGGCTGTTCAAGGCTGCATTCTGTTACAAGCTGAAAGCTTTCAATAAATTTATCTCCTTAGGCTTCCTTGATGTTCATTACTTAACTTTCTCTTAGAAAATATCATGGATTTAGAACTAGGAAGGAACTTTGTCATTTAGTTCCTTACTCCCTTGTTTTCCTCTCTCCCTCCCTTCCTCCCTTCTTCCCTCCCTTCCTTCCTTCTTTCTTTTCTTCCTTCCTTTCTTCTCTTGCTTACTTCCTTCTCTTCCTTCCTTCTCTTCCTTTCCTTCCTTCCTTCTTTCTCTTCCTTTCTTCCCTCCTTTTTTCCCTCCCTCCCTCCTTCCTTCCTTCCTTTCTTCCTTCCTTCCTTCCTTCTTTCCTTCCCTCCTTCCTTCCTTCCTTCTTCCCATCCTTCTTCCTTCCTTCTTCCTTCCTCCCTTCCATCCTTCTTCCTTCCTTCTTCCCTTCCTCCCTCCCTCCCTTCTTTCCTTTATTCTCTCTCTTCCTTCTTTCATCTCTTCTTCCTTCCCTCCCTCCTTCCCTCCCTCCTTCCCTTCCTTCCTTCTTTTCTTCCTTCTTTCCTTCCTTCCTTCCTTCCTTCCTTCCTTCCTTCCTTCCTTCCTTCTCTTCCTTCCTTTCTTCCTTCCTTTCTTCCTTCCATCTTTCTTTTCTTCCCTTCCTCCCTCTATCCCTCCCTCCCTTCCTCCCTTCCTTCCTTCCTTCCCTCTCTTCCTTCTTTCGTCCTTTCCTCCTTCCCTCCCTTCTTTCCTCCCTCCCCCTTCTTTTCTTTTTTCCTTCCTTCCTTCCTTCCTTCCTTCTTTCCTTCCTTCCTTCCTTCCTTCTTTCCTTCCTTCCTTCCTTCCTTCCTTCTTCCTTCCTTCCTTCCTTCCTTCCTTCCTTCCTTCCTTCCTTTCTTCTTTCCTGTCTTCATTGGAAAAAAAAGGAAAAAAACGATAATAAATATGTATATATATATATAAGAAATATACAAACCAAATTTCCAAATTACCTGTTTGTGCAAATATACATCTAATTTCATATCTTGACTCCATTACCACTTTCCTAATAGCTGGGGAGCATGCCTCCTCATCATTTTCCTAGAACCATAGTTTGACATTGCATTGATCAAAATTTTCAAGCTTTTCAAAGTTGTTTTACTTTTTATTATTGTTATTATAGGGATTATTTTTCTAGTTTTATTCACTTCACTCTTCATTGGTTTACACAGGTCTTCCCATTTTTTTTGAAGCCAACTTTTTAATCATTTGACATAGTATAATATTCCATTGTGTTTAAATTCTATGATTTGTTAAGCCAATCTCTAATATATAAATACCTTTTTATTTTCCAGTTTGCCATTACAAAAAGAGTTGTGATATATAGGTGTATACATATGCATATATACATATATACATGCATACATACATGCATTCTTTTCTTCTTTCTTTAATCCCCTTGGGAAATACTAAGGTCAAAAAGTATGCATAATTTAACAACTCTCTAAAGGCATATTTCCAAATTGTTTTCCAGAATGAATGGATTAATTCATGGTTCTACCAACAGTGCATTAGAGTACATGTTTTCCTCAAATGATTGTCATTTTTCTTTTTTATATATATCTGTCAATTTGATATGTATAAGGCAAGATATCAGAGTTACTTTAATTTTCATTTTTCTAATTACTAGTGATTTGAAGTAGTTTTTCCATCTAGTTGTTAACAGCTTAGAGTTCTCCCTGTTCATATCCTTTGATGATTTATGTTTTAGAGAATGGCTCTTATTAAATATGCTCTTATAATTATAATATGTGCTTGCCATGCCTTCTGAAAGTGAAGGGTTAAGGGAATAAGAATTTATATAATCCCTACTATGTGCTAGGTACTATTTTAAATACTTTACAAATATTATCTCATTTGATCCTTACAACCTGGAATATAGGTGCTGTTATATACATTTTATACATGAGGAAACTGAGGCAAATGGTTTGAGGATCAATGATTTGCCTAGGGTCTTATAGCTTGTAAGTGTGAGTCTGTATTTGAACTTATTTCTTCTTGACTCTATCCCTAGCACTTTTTCCATTGCACCATCTCGCTGCCCTGATTTTTTACTAAAGCATTTTAGTCCCATTACCAGACATGATTCTCTTTGGAAAGATGAAAAAGAGAGGTGGAAGCATAGGTTTCATTAGGTGGTGCCTGAAGGAAACAAATACCATTTCATGAGAGGCTTGGTTATCTCACTCTGCAGTGTTCACAGTGCCCACCATGAAGATAATTACATTTTATGCACCAATGTCTATTGCAGAGACTGAAGGAACAGAAAAAACTCCATTCAGAACTTGACAGAATCTTGTGAAGTAAATCAATATATACTTCAATATTGAAACTTTAGACTTCTCTGTGCAAAAAGAGTCACATTCCTTTAGCTTAACTAAAGGAATTCAAGAAATATGACATTCACAAATTCTAAAAAAAATCATCGAAACATTCTTTTTAGTGGCAAAAAAATTGGAAACAAAATCGATATGGGGAGTGGCCATCAATTTGGGAACGGCTGTATAATGGAATGTGAATGTGATACATCGTTATTGTGTTGTAAGAATTGATGACTAAGAAGAATTCAAAGGAATGTAGGAAGATTTCCATAAACTGATGTAGAGTAGTGCCAGCCAAGCCAAGAGAGCTATATTCACAATGACTTTAATAGAGTAAATGACAATAATATCCAAAGACAGCTGAATGCAGATTAATTGCCTTGAACAATCTTGGTTCTGGATAACGAAGGATGAAACTCATATATTTCTCAGTGGAGAAGAGGCACTAGGGGAGTGGGATGTTGTTACTATGTGGTTGCTTTGTCAGATTGTACTGCTCGTTTCAAGGGAGTGTTCAGTGGACATGAGCATGGTCTATTGGGAAATTATAGAGATTCAAACCACAACAAAAGCATCGATAAAAAAGAAAAAAGGAGAGAGAGAACAAAGTATTTTTGTTGGGCAGGTGTCACATTTCTGCAGCTTATAAGCATTTGGCTGTTTCCATTTCTTGATCCTGTACTCTATTTTCCAAATAGTATTTGTCATTCTCCCTTGTATCTACTTTTGTAGAGACAAATCCCAAGTTTCAACATCAAAGTATATATTGACTTACTTCACAGTATTTTGTCAAGTTCTTAATAGTGTTTTTCTATTTCTTCAGTCTCTGCATCAGATATTGGTGCATAAACTGTGATTATCTTCATGGTGGGCACTGTGAGCACTGCAGGGTGAGACAACTAAGCAGTTCATGAAATGGTATTTCTTGTTACCTTCGGGCATCTGATGAAACTTATGTGGCCATCTCTGTTATTTACCTTTCCCAGAGAACCAACAAGCTGACATTGAATTTCGTTACTTTTTATGTCTCACCCCTTCAATTATAGCAAGAATGGCAATTCCAATGCTATTCAGTTTTTACAGCAATGTGTCAATTTGTTGGTCTTTGAATAATGATAAATTACTAAGAAGATTAACAAATTATTAATGTTAGGGATGGTATCAGAATTATTTTATGTTTAATATCTTTTGCTTCCATTTCCTACCATTGCTGTATTAGTAAAAGGGCTACATAGGACTCAGGTTTTGTTTTAATTTTTGTCCATTTCTTGTACTAAAGAATTCAACTGGGAAGAAGGATATTGTACCCCCATTTTATTCCAATCAGTAATAATCATTTCAATGTGATTCTATAAAGGTGCTGATTGTTGGTAATTATTAGTGATATATTTATCTAGTAATATACATGTAGTCAATTTTTAGTCAGCTTAGTTAACTAATATTATTATAAAAATTACATATTTTACATATATTTTGTCTAGGAATAATTAGATAACCTGGATTCTTTCTTATAAGCTTCCCAAATTTAAACTCCAACTTTCAAGATCTTTTATATAAGTGTGCATTCACATGTCTCAGAACCTTTAAGAACTTATGGTCCTATCTCATGTGCTGCTTTGAAGAGAGAAACTTCATGAGATTTCTAAGTGCCCTATTAACTCATTCTCCTCATGGCACAGGAAAAAAAGAGCATCTCGGAAGTTATAACAGGAGTGGCTTGGGTTAATATTTATTTAGCCCTGTTAGCAGAATGGTTCTTTGAGGTCATAACATAGACTGTTTGCATATATTCTGTGACATCATAGGGTATCAGGAGGAATGCTGGATTTTTGATTGAGAGGACCTAGATCTCAATTCTATCTTTTCCATTTCTTACTTGTATAAACTTGAATAAATTACATAAAATCTTTGATCCTCATTTTTTCATCTGTAGATTGAAACTTTTGAAGGAGAGGACCTCTAAGGTCCTCTAAATCTGTCCCTTCCTTGTTTCTATTGATGGAACTACAATCTTTTAGTCAGTCAGGCCCAACATCCCAAAGTAACCCTCTTCTCCCCTCCTATAACTCCATTCTCTCTATCTTCCCTCACATTTACTGATCAATATTTCTGGTATTGATCTTTTTCCCATCCACACTGCCAAGCATCCTAATTCAGGAGCTCATCACCTTTTGTCTGTCCTGATATTCTTGCCCTTGTCACACAGTTGTTGAAATGCACAGGACAAGTGACTTTCAGATTTTGGGCCAGGTTAGGGAAAGAATGAAGGTAATACTTTCTCCCTACTTCCTAGTGAGGATAAAAAGCAAAAGTCATACGCTGGCTTTAAAGCCTTCTTAACAGTCAATTTAATATCAACTGATCTTTCTATCTTTATTTCACATTATTGCCCTTCAGGTATCGACTCTACATCTCAGCTAAAATAGAGCACTAGCTATTCTTTGATCCTATCATGCTATTTCCTAAAGCCTCTCAACTCTCTTCCAGAATATTTCTCTATGTTTGCAACATATACTTCCTCCTCACCTTTATGCTTTGAAATACTTCTTTTCCTTTAAAGCCCAGCTCAAGGACCACTTCCTCCACAACACTTTTCCCAATTTTGCCATCTGAAAATTACCTCTTTGAATTTTCCTAGAATCCTTTGCCTTCTACCTAGTCCTAGACTTTCCCTTCTGCATCATTTCTCATATTTGAGACCCCAGTGTTAGCACAGTGCCTTGCACACAGCAGACACTCAAACATTTGCTGATTTGTTTTGAATGGATGAGTCCGGTCTCCTGTCAGGATGAGTACCCTGGCTCTCCGCCTGCTGGCAAACAATACAAAGTGGAAACATTGTCTGCGAGCTCATGAAAATTTGATGTGGAAAGAGAGCAGGGCTGCAGCCAAAGGCAGGATGGGATTTGCCAAGGTGAATTCAATATTCTTGCATTGATTTTGGTCATCATTTATAGCATAGAGATCACCCAGAAACTAATGACCCACCTGAGTTAGACTGATCCCTTAGGGCTTTGTAAAGTGTGTGATAGGATATTACACTCATGATTGAGTGGTTTTCCTTGAATTTTATTGGGAAGGATGAGTATATATATATATATATTTGTATGTATGTATGTTACAGAATTTGGAATTATGAGGGTCCTCAGGGTTTGTGTTACTCAGTTGCCCAAACCAGAAACCTGGACTTCTCTTTGGCATTTCTAATGAATACAGGTGACTGTGCTAGGAGTTTGGAGAAAAACAGGAAGTATAAGACATAGATAACCCCTTTTCTTCAAGACACCTAATGGCTCAGTGGTTAGAATGCTATGCCTTAAGGCAGGTAGATCTGAGATAAAATTCTACCTTAGATACTTACTAGCTATGTGACTCCAGGCAAATTACTTTTACTATCTCTAATTCCTCATCTGTAAAATGGGAACAATGATAGAGTCTACCTCTCTGTCTTGTGAAGATCAAATGAGATAATATTTGTAAAATGTTTAGCACATTGCCTGGCATATTGTAAGTGCTATAGATGTGTTTATTTCCTTTCTTATAAATAATTAGAAAAAAGAAAGAAAAAGAATCACAAAATCTCAGACTTGGAAAGGATTCCAACATAAATAAGAATTTTTTCTAAATCCTCACAGACAAGCAGTCATCATTAGTTTTTCTTTAAAGATTTATAGCAGAAACCTCTTCTTCCCTAGACAACCTATTCTACTTTGGGACAGTTCTATTTGTCAGGAAGGTTTTCTTTACTTGAACCTTAATCTGTCTCTTTATAATTTATATTCATTTCTCCTAGTTTGCCTTTTAGGGCCAAGCCTATCAAGTCTAATCGCTTCCATTTCCAGCCCTTTAAATACTTTCAAGCTTTTCTCCAGTTTAAATATTACCATGTCTTTGAATTTATCTTTATGGAATGAACTTGAGATCCTCTCAGTTTAATGTTTGCTCTTAATTTATACCTATCTTAATACATGATATCAACAGTTGGGCATGATACATAAGCTGTCTGACCAGACCAGGGAAGAGTGCACAGAAACTATGGATATAGCACTAAGCTTTGAATCAGGAAGAACCTGAGTTCAGATCCTTCCTCAGGCAGTTAAATGACTGTGTGAGACCCTAGACATATTACACATTTTCTTCTGGGCTTCAGATTCCTTCTGGGCTATAGATTCCAATCATAAAATGAAAGGGTTGAAGGTTTCTTGTTCTAAATCTACAATCCTGTATCACTTTCTTGTTCTGTACACCGAGCTACTCAGTGTTGCTGATGATCATGTTAGTTTTTTTTTTGTTGTTGTTGTTTTGTTTTTTATATCATACTGTTGACTCACTTTGAGCTTAGAGTTCACTCCAATATTTGAATGAAGTCCAAAATAGATTCTTACCTTTGGTCTGTAGAGGTGGGTAGGATTTGTCTGGGCAGAGATAAGGTTTAAGAATATGTTAGAATTTTAATGAAAGTTTAATTCCATTTTTATTTTCATTTTTATCTCTTTCCTCCCATTAAGTTTTATTTCTCTCATTTCTTTTGGACAACTTTCTCTTGTGATTTAGGAATAGTTTTTCCCCCATTAGGATCTCCTCAATAATATTGGCATTTGGGGTGTGTGACTCATATGGATCGATAAGGCCATAGTTTTGAAAGCATGCCTGAGTATTTTGGGAGCCATAACATGTTGGAAAGGCTAAATGATTAGAGAATTCACAGCCAAACCCTTGTTCCCTCAAAAATCACATTTTTGAGCATGTCCAACTGACCATTAGCATACCATATACAACACACATCTAGGTTTACTATCCAGGCTGTCCATGTTCATTCATTCCACAATTAAAATGACAGAAAGGAACACTTTTCTTCTTTAATGTGATATTTTTTAAATACTTAATAGTATTTTGTTAAATGCAAACCCTTGATAACTTGGCATATTTCCTAGGTGTTGTTGATGGGAACTCTGAGATTTGAACTCTTTGATTTGTATGATTTTGCAGGGTTCTTTGTATCAAATGAGTATCAGCTAATAATAAGAGATAATATCTGGACTACTTATAGGAAGAACAATATCATGATTTAAAACTAAAATATAAAGAAGGATTTTTTTTTTTTTTTTTGCTGAGACAATTGGAGTTAAGTGATTTGCCCAGAGTCACACAGTCAGGAAGTGTTAAACTGTTAAGTGTTGAACTCAAGTCCTCCTAACTTCAGGGCTGGTGCTCTATCCACTACATCAACTAGCTGTCCCAAGAAGGAATTTTTTGAAAGGGAGAAATTCCTAGAATATATTTTCGATTTCTTCCATATTCAAACATTCTATATAGTGATTCAAGGAAATATCTTCAGTTTATGTACCCTTTGCAATTTATAATTAAATTACAATTATTTTTATTATTTGTTAAAGAATTTTAAAATTTAGTATATTGTCATTCTTTATTTTCTTCATTTCTAACTTCCCTTATTGGCATGCAAGCACTTTGGGGGAGAAGTCTGTATCCTTTCAATACCAGAACACCAGAGTTGGAATCAGAATGCAGAAGTCATCTAGTTCAACTATATCCTAAAGGAGAAATTTCCTCATTTAGTCTCTAATTAAAGACCTCCAATGGTGGGGAATGTAATACTTCATGAAGCAAGTCTTTCCATTTGGGGGCAACTCTAATGATTAGGAAGCTTTCATTATAAACTTAAAATTTTCTTTTTTTCCTCTTTGCTTATATTTCCTGATTTGTGTAGCATTTGTAGATACTCAATAATTGTTTAATGATTTAGTTGAGTTTAATTTGGGAATTTTTTTTCAATGGCTGAAAATATTCAATTATATTGTAATAGTTGTTTACTTTAAAAGGGTAAATAAGAGGGATGAAGGAGGAGAAGCAAAGCTTGCTGAAACATTTCTTGATGAAAAGCAATGGACTTCTGTGGTGACTTTGATGAAGCATGTGACTGATGTAATAGCATATCCACCTGTATATGTGAAGCCCTTGTACTAAATACTATGGAAGAAAGTGTTGGTCCATAATGAGTATCTGTAAATTAAATGACCTGGTTTCTAGAGCCATTTCTTCAAGTGGTGACCATGATCAATAGAAGCCATCTTTAACTGGCCTTGACTGATTTAGAAGACCATTAAACTAATCAAAATTATGAATTCTTATTTATAATTTCATATAAGAAGTAATGCATTGGGTTTTGGAGTCAGGAAAAGATATGTTCATGCCTAGCTTTTCACACAAATTTGCTCTGGACAAGTCATTTATTTTCTCAATGATACAAATGCAGGCAATTTTCTAAGACACTGAGGTGCAGAGTTACCAATCTATAGTGGTAAAGGGGATTTCTACCAGTAAAATCAAGGACCAAATAACAAAATGAAGTCTTTCTTTAGGAGGAGTGTAATTTTTTTTTGCTAATTAGGAAAATCTCACCAAGTTAGATAAGTTAGTCATCCCAGACTAACTAGAAAGACAAGAATTTCATTGGAATCACAACTCCAAGGATATAACCTAGATTATTGTATTCTCTTCAGACCACACAATGCTTGGAACACAGGGAAGGCTTACTAAATTTGTGTTGACTGGTTAACTGTGAACACTACAGTTTAGAGAACGCACAGGTTAGCTGGAGAATATCCAGAGGAAAGCTATTATAGTGGCAATGGGCTTCAAGTTCAGACCCCATAAGGAATGGTTGGAAGAAGTAAACTTGTATAGCCTGGAGAAGAGAAGACTTAGGGAGATCAGAACAGACAAGTTATAATGAGTGCTGGTTCTGGAGTGGAAGTCTTGGATTCAAATTCTACCTTTGGAGCTACCTATGTGGCAAGTCATTTAATCCCCATGATCTTAATTTTCTACTCTGTGAGATGTAAGCATTTTACAATATGGCATCTGAGTACTCTTCCAGCTCTAGCTACATACTAAGAACTTAAGATACATTTTTTCATTCATATATCTGACCATCCATCCATTTATCCATCTATCCATTCAGTTTATTTTATTATCCTCATTAAATTTGCAGGTCTGGATGCCATATAATAGAGCAAATCAACTTGTATTTGTCTCCAGAGAGCAGAATCAGAAGTATTATGTTGCAAAAAGGCAAATGAGCTTGGTTTAAGAAAAAAACAGAACTATTCAAATTTGGAATGGGCTCATCTAGGGGAGAAGAGAGTCCCCCCCCCCCTCCTTCATTAGAGGACTTCAAGCAGACATTCTTGTTGGACATGTCATAGAAAGTGTTCTTGTTCAGGTATAGGTAAGACTAGAGAAGACCTATGAGATCCTTTTGTTCCTCTCCATACCATGATACCTGCAGTCCTAGGTTTCTCTCCTTCTGTTAAGAATTCATATTCTTGGGGCAGCTAGGTAGCGCAGTGGATAGAGCACCAGCCCTGAAGTCAGGAGGACCTGAGTTCAAATCTGGCCTAAGAAACTTAATACTTCCTAGCTGTGTGACCCTGGGCAGGTCACTTAATCCCAATTGCCTCAGGAGAAAAAAAAAAGAATTCATATTCTTACCCCAATGACTCCAGAGAGTCTAGGTGTACGTGGTGTCACCTTACCTAATCATGGTCTTAGGCTTAGTACTCCACTTCATATCAGTCTCCATGCTCTATTGGGCCTTCAGTTTTCCACTCTCTAAATTCATTTTTCAACTCTATCTCTTTGCAGTCTGCCATTAATTTTCTAGAGGGTGGGGACTGTCTTGCTTGTTTTGTTCCCTCAAAATTGAGCATAGTGCCTTGTACATTGTAAGATCTCAATAAATGCTTTTTTATTCATTTATACATTCATTTCACTTCTAACAGCAATGACTCTATAAAAACATGCCTATTATTTCTTTTGAAAAGAGTATCTAAAATGGGACTTTATTTCCAATGGATGTTCTATTCTTATTCTCAAGAGATATTTTCCCTGAGGAGTCAGTACCTACCAGAGTGTTAAACTCAACAAAAACTTGTCAACTGACTAATTGATCGAAGTCAGCATTAAGCATCGAAAAGTAGCATTGCATATTTGACTGTTCCTCTACCTTTTTAGTTGATCTTATTTGATGTCCTTGTACTCACTGGACTTTGCTTCAAGTCCTTCAAGTCACTTACCTCTCATTCTAATAAAAGAAAACTTGAAATGACACCCTTACTCCTGGTGGGCGGCCATCAAACTGGAGATGGATAGCAAATGGATATTGTCTGGAATGTCATAATTGTTAAAACAATGATGAATGAGCCCACAGGAAGGATGCTGATGTTGGCAATCTACTGGCCATGACTGCTCCAGTTATTTTAAACCACTCTTCATTAATCTCCATAATGCAAACGGATGGATAGAAACTAGTTCCTATTAAAAGCAATTTGATTCTATTCACCTATCCTGTTTCTCAGAGGCGACAGGGAAAATGTGTGTGTGTGTGTGTGTGTGTGTGTGTGTGTACTTCATTTTTTGAAACTGAATGTAAAATCTTTTTGATTGTGCAAAAATGACTACCAACGAAAACTTCAATCTAGTAAATTTTACTGCCTACCCAGATTGAGTTTCTTTCTTTTCTTTTCTTTTCTTTTTTTTTTTTTAATATGTGGCAGTTTATGCCTATATTTTTGCAGGAGTGATGATATTCCCATTTTTGCAATGTCCAGCAAATGAGAGTTGTGAGTTCTTCCTTTTTTCAATCAATGAGCATTCAAAGGCCACATTAGTGCAATGGTAACTTGCAGAGTCTATTTTGGAAACTTCAACCCTGTGATCTTGCGTCTCTGACAGGTATTTAAGAGCAGATTAAACACCTTTTCATGAGTATTTTGGGACAGAGCTTAGTAGAGTTTGCTTACTCTGTGGACCACATATAAGAAGGGCCCTGAGGGATTCTTAAGTGTCTCTTCAGGCAGTTTGAAATGTGACAACACATTGCATGTGGTTGGATTGTGGTTGTTGGTAACCGAGAAACAGGAAGAGCTTTCCACGTTCCCAGTTAGGGTCTCAGTAAGTGGCTGACAGACAGTTTGAAGCAGAGGGAGGGTTTCAGATAGGTCTTGCTGAATGCATGTCCGCTGGAGGGCAAAGTGCAGATCAGGCTTTGGATTGACTTTATGGCTGTCTGGCTAGATCTCTGTGAAGGGTAAATCTTTACATCTTTTGCAATAAGTGAATCAAATAGTAAAGGCACATTTATTAAACAACTGTATTCCAGGCATTGTGCTAGGTGCTATGAATACAAATACAAAAAAATAGCCCTTGCCAATAAGGGAGCAGAGAAGAGAATAAGCATTTATCAAGTGCCTACTACATGCCAGGCACTGCGTTAGGTATTAAGGATACAAATACAAAAATAAGACAGTCCCTGCCAATAAGGGAGCAAGGAAAGAAAAGGGAATAAGTATTTATTAAATGCCTACTACATGTCAGGCACTGTGCTAAGTGCTTTATACACATTATCTCCTTTGATTCTTATATAACCCTGGGATGAGATGCTGTCATTATCCCTGTTTTACAACTGAGAAGACTGAGGTAAACAGGATTAACTGACTTGTACAGCGTTACATAACTATTTAGTGTTGGAAGCTGGATTTGAACTCAAGTCTTTTTGATCCTAAGACTGGCCTCTGTGAATATTTACCAACTACCAGTTAGTAGAAATAGCTGTTACTGGATTCCCAATGTATGATGTTAATCACCATAGCAATGATATTTTTTTATGGTGGCATTAAATATGGCAATGCATTTGTCAAAGAAAGAGGCAATAGAATCAAAGCTTAGTAGTGATTCCTTTGATTCTGAATGGCAAAGAAATGACCAAGATTGGTGAAGTGGAAGTCACTGGCTAATGACAAAGGAGGGATTCAAGTGAGCTTTGAAGGAACAAATAGAAAAAGCAGAAGGCTGTTTTTTTTTTTTTTTTTTTTTTGGTCAATTCCAATCCTCTTTGTCATTATCTCTGGGAGTAACAGACAGAGTGAAGTTCAATGGTCCTCATTGAAGAGGAACATTATTCAAAAACATATACACTCATGTCTCACTTCAATGCCTTATCATGAAGGGGGGAATGGGGTTATGTACTGTCTTGTCTTACTAAGGTGAAAAACTTTAAAATATTGGTCAGTGATGTATATAGTATGTTTATTGTCCAAAGACCAATGTCCAAGGAAGCATATAAGCAGAGGGTTGGACACTAGTTGTTGATAGCTTTGGACTGCAATAAGTCATGAAAACAGTTTGCTAAAGTGAGGAGCATCTTAGAAAGTGCTCAGATCAATGACATTATTGACATTTGGAAGTATTGATATGAATATTAAAAGATAAACTTAAATCATCTCTTTTTTAATTAATATCAATTTCTACAATTTATTTTTTTCTTAACAATGCATTTTTGTGAATATCATAAAATTTTCATTTCCTATATTTTCCAATGTAACCCTTCTTCTTGCCCCTCTCAGATAATAGCAAGAGAAATAATTAGGATACAAGTAAATAGCTAATCCTGGATTAACATCATACATTGGGAATCCAGTAGCAGCTATTTCTACTAACTGGTAGTTGTTAAATCTCTTGATGTATTCACAGAGGCCAGTCTTAGGATCAAGAAGATCTGAGTTCAAAGGATCTGAGTTTGAATCCCTATTCTGTTGTTTACTAGCTGTGTGAGGTTGGGTGAGTGATTTAATGTCTTGGTTTAAGTTCTCTCATCTGTAAAGTGAAGGGTTGGTCTAGTTGATCTCTAAGAACCCTTCTAGCTGTGAATCTCTGATTCTTTGTTCCTAATTCAGCTCCACAATTCATCCATCCCTGTCTCTGCTTGATGCACCAATGCCTGGTCGGTGTGGGCTTTCTTGCACAGAGCTAACTTTGAAAGGTTACCTCAGGAGCAGAGCCCAATATACTCCTAGCTAACTTTAGCTTCATATAATCATAATAACAACAAAAGCTGACATTTTCATAGGGCCTTACTGTCTGCCAAGTGCTTTTTATATAACTGATCTCATTTAAACCTCACAACAACCCTATGAGATCGGGCTACACAAATCATTTCTTCCCTTGGCAATACTTTCCCTTCTCCCTTGCTACCCCCATTCTTCTCATGATGAAAATACAAAGGGCATGCCAGAAGATGACCAGGCACCGTCCAGAAAAGGTCACCTATTTCACTTTCCTACAAATTTGCATATGTGGCACTTTTAGCAGAATCCTTGAGGGCCTTCCGTTTGAGAGCAGTGAACCATCTTCTTGGGTCCAAAGATCCGCCTCTAGCATGCCTGCCAGTGGGTGACAAATTGGAGTTAAGAGGCAAAGCTACTCCTAAATGGTCTCTGAAACTAAGAGAGGGAGGCTTGACCTGTCAGAACTCAACGGAGGATGCTTTTTTAGGAATATAATTTTTAAAAAGAAAAAAAGATTAAGAAGTTTTAAATATCAAGGCTCTTCAGTACAGAGGAAGAAGCAGATTTGAAAGAAAAATGCAGTTAGTGTGAGAGTAACTTCTAAAGAGTCCTCCCTGGGGGAATAAGGGGTTTGATACAAGTGGTGAGATAAATAGGCAAGCTGTGTGCTTACAAGATGCTCTCTATCTTTGGGGACTCTGGAAAAAAGCCGGCTCTCTCTAAGGAGCCATTTAATTGACAAGCTGTGATCCGGCAGCTCTGAACCTGCTGAGATCACAAGTAAACTATGGGCGTGGAAGACTTTGCAGAACTGCAAGATGTGACCCTTGTTGGCTCCTCTGCTAATTGCTTTGAGGTGCTATGATACTAATAAGAAAGATATATCCTTTGAGCAGCCACTGATGTTTCTTAATAACATATTTTCATCATGCTTTATGGTGCACTTTTTCATATGTTTTTCCAGTAATAACCTGGAGGAAGGATGGGAGGAGAGAGAGAGATAGTGGAATGATTATTATTCCCATTTTACAAATGAGGAAATTGAAGCACAACGGGGTGTTAGTGCCTTGCACTATTAATGATATGGAATCAATGCCGGGTTTTATAAAGCTAAGTCTATGGTTGACCCCTCATCTATCTTATTACACATAATGGTAAAAAAGATTTTGGATTTGGAGTAGGGGAGATTTGAATTCAGATCCTGCCTCTGATACTTCCCAGTTGCATGATCACTTAATTTCTCTGTGATTCAGCTTTCTTATCTTTAAAATATGAGGAATAATACCTGCTGTATCTGTATAGTAGGCTGTTATATGTAGTGGATGGAGGACTGGTTTTAGAATCAGGGAAACTTGGGTTCAAATTCCATTTCTGATACTTAGGAGCTGTGTGTCCATAGGCAAGTAATGGTTTTCCTATTTGCAAAATGGAAATAATAACACTAATGAAGAATAATACTACCTGTTTGAATTTCTCCTTAGGCCAGATGGAATAGTGGATAGAGTACATGGTCTGAAACCAGGAAGACTCAGATTCCTGAGTTCACATTTGGCCACTAACTAACTAGCTGTGTGACTCTGGGTGAGTCACTTAACCTGGCTTACTTCAGTTTCCTCATCTATAAAATAAGCTGTAGAAAGAAATGACAAACCACTGTAGTATCTTTGCCAAGAAAAATACAAATAGGGTCACGAAGAGTCAGTCAGACATGACTGAAATAGGATTTTTATGTAACTCTAATGAGATAATGCTTGCAAAGCATTTTGACAACTTAAAAGTCATATATAAATATCAGCCATTATTATGAGAGAGGGAAGGGTTGGTATTTTATTTTCTCTCCAGATATAAGAAATTAAAGATAGAGGAAGTGAGTCAGATAGATAACTATGGTAAAAAGGTGGTCAATTCTCACTTCTGTGGAGTAGAGGTTATGTGATGTTTTTACAGAACAGAATTCTTCAAGGGAAGGGATCTGAAGAGGTCAACACACCAGGCCCTCTGGAAATCTGTCCTGTTCCCAAGTTCCTAGGGAGGAGATTGCTCAGCTTCCCTTGGTCATTTCTTGTCAGAAGATGCAAGCAGTGCTTAAATTCAATTAAGATAAAACTAGTGCCTAAGAGAAGATGTGAGCAGCCGGGATTTAGGGAAAAATCTTTAAAAGGTTCTGTTCAAAGCACAATCCTCCTTCATTCAGGTTCATTTTTTTCTCTCATGAGGGAAGGTCGGTATCACGGGTGCCATCACCCAGGACTGACTGTATTTAATGGAGTTAGCCACCTCTGTTTCCTGACCAATGTCTGGCAGGAGCTGCTGTATTTGGCATAGTTTGGCTGGATTCCTCCTACCTAAACTCAGAGAATATGGGTCCATGGAATTTAAAACCAGACCAAAGTTAATCCTTGCCTGTTCTGTGGAGTAGAGGTGGGATTTCTAAAGCATCAAGGCCTGGGTGTGATGCAAGTTTTCTATGCAATGCTTCCTTTGTTCTGTCTATATTCCTATCTCTGTCCCTTTCTCTCTCTCTCCCTTCCTCCTTCTCCCTCTATCTTTCATTCTTCATTTTCTTAAGAAATTCCAGTGGTAAAGGCAAACAAAGATTTGGTTTTCTCCAAGTAAGCGAGATATTCCCTGGGTATGATGTATTTTTGGGGGCAAAATCATAGTTACAGAATCTGAGCTGAATACAACCTTAAAGGTCATCTAATTCAACTACAATATTATAAGATCTCTGATGAGTTTTCATTCTGCTTCTGCATGCCTTTAGTGATGGGGAACTCATTACCTTTTTGAGGGAGCTCCTTCTGTTTATTAATAGCTCTAATTTTTAGGAACTTTCCCTTTATGTTGAATCTAAATCTGTCTTACTGCAATGTCTGCCCATGCTAGAACCCTTGGTTTAGCCCTCTTGAACAAGTAGAATAAGTCAAATCTCTCATCTAAGTTTTGCCCTTTAGATGAATTATTTGAATTAGATCTTTAAATTTGGGGAAGATTTCCCTTAGGCAGAAGTAGGATACAAAAGCATTCCCATCAAGGAAAAGGTCATCTAAATGTCATATGGCATATTTCCTAGAAATTTTGTTTATACCATGTGCCTAGAGTCTTCTCTGGCTGTTATCAACTTGTATCACTCAAACTCAGCATTTTCCAAGTCCATGGTGGTACCCAGTTACATCCATTTCTCTTTGGGGAGACTGTAACGGGAAAACAGTGTGCTTGGACTTGGAAGAACTAAGTCCTGGCTCTGCTATTTATTAGTTATGACACTCAAGGGAGATCAGTTTCCTTCGCTCAACCTCAATTTTCTCATTATAAAATGGGGACAGTGAGACTTCTCTGTGCTGTGCTTTGCAGATGAGGATGGCATTCTTGATACTTTGTTAACAGAGGAAACCTTTTGTGGTGTTCTCCTGGAAGGCATGTGTTTACATTGAGCTATCTATTCTTTCTCCCCTTGTGAATAACAGCAATGAGATTTTGAAATTATTGCTCAGGGACAATGTTGTTGTGGCCAAAATGGAAGTTAATGTGCCCATGTGGGACTCAAACATACAGCCTTGCACCATTCTCCAGCACAAATATTTCCTAAATGAGGACAGGGAATCATATTCTTGCTCCATCATGTAACTGTTTCACAGGGAGCCATATTCATTCTGCAATAAGAGTAAATGGAGGCTACAGTGTCAACTTTCTGGGACAAAGAAAGCATGGGAGGATGTGACCTCATCAAAGGATATTCAAGAGGACTAACTAACCTCTAAGATTCTTCTGCTGGTGATCTGATTTTGGCTGTTTTTGCCCACTATCTCAGACAAGTCATTGTGGTGTGAAGTGCCTTAGTTTCCTATAAGAAGCTTAATTAGAACTGTAGGACTATACACATTTTTTCTCCCTGAATTCAGTACTATTTTATTTTTCCAACTACATGGAAAGATAATTTTCAACAAGTTCCAATTTTTTTCTTTCTTCTCCCCTTACTTTTCCCCTCCCCAAGACAGCAAGCAATCTGCCATAGGTTATCATTTTGAACATATTTCCAGGTTAGTCGTGTTGGGAAAGAAAAATCAGAAAAAAAGGGAAAAACTATGAGAAAGAAAAAGAAAACAAAAAAAGTTGAAAATAGTATTCTGTGATTACATTCAGTATCCATAGTTCTCTCTTGGATGTGGATGTCATTTTCCATCCCAAGTTGATTGCAATTGTGTTAGATAAATGTATTGCTGAGAAGAGCCAAGTCTATCGTAGTTGATCATCTTGTTGTTCCTGTGAACAGTGTTTTCTTGGTTCTGCTCATTTCTCTCAGTATCAGTTCATGCAAGACTTTCCAGGCTTTTCTGAAATCAGTCTGCTCAATATTTCTTATAGAACAATAATATTCCATTACATTAATATATCATACCTTATTTAGCCATTCTCCAATTGATGGACATCCACTCAATTTACAATTGACTATGAAAATTCCTGACTTGCTGTATTCTGGATGTCGGCCTCTTTTTGATGATGTATGTGAGGTTGTATGCTTCCTTTGAGATATGCAAATACACTTTTAGACCTTAAGCTTCAGGAGAGTATATCATGTCTGTGTGTTCCTGGGGGATCAAAGGGTCTTTGTCCAGGGTCTTATTGGTTTGTTTTTTATATAAGAATAAAGCACCCTATTGGGTGCTGGACAGGAACTGGAGAATCAGCCTAAGCTAGTCAGATTGCTAGGGAGTCAGTCATCACTGGTGTTAGATTAGATGATTGTTGGTGCAAGGATTTAGAGCTTCAAGAATTATCGTTTACACAGTATCAGAAACCTAGAGCTGGAACAGACTTTTGAGGTCATCTGGTCCCCAACCTCTTAAACTGTGGTTTGTGACTCCATATAGGGTCTTGTAACTGAATGTGGGAGTGATAAAACTTTATTATCAGTAAATGTTTAATTTGTATATTTATTTCATATACCTGTATATGACCGGTCATATAAACATTTCTTGAGTGAAAGTGGGTTTCAAGTGGAAAAAGTTTATGAAGCCTTGATTCTAGTCCAACCTTCATATTTTATGGTGGAGAAAACTGAGGCCATAATGGAAATAATTTGTGTAAGGTGACTTGCATTCAGATGCAAATTTTTGGACTTTCACCCCAAGGCTGTTTCAAAAGCAGCTAAATTTGGGTCTCATCTGCAATTTTGGCTCTGAGGCTCCTTTTTTTTTTTCATTGTTTTGTTGTTATTGTTGTCATTTTATTTATCTGACTCTTTGTGACCATACTTGGGATTTTCTTGGCGAGGATACTCAAATGGTTTGACATTGCTTTCTCCAGCTCATTTTATAGATAAGAAAACTGAGGCAAATAAGGTTAAGAGGCAAATAAGGACCTTGCTTAGGGTCCCACAGCATGAAGAGGAGTCTTCCTGATTCTCTGTTTGGTGCTCCATTTACCATTACTATCCTGTCTTCATTTTTAAGGCATGCTAGCTTGAGAAGAAGGTATTGTGCTTACATTCTCTAATCAACTGAACTGAGGACATTTGGGATTCAATAACAGAGCAAATTTATCTCCACCTTGCCTAGAGGAATCTGCCATTCAATTTAATTTGAAACTTTTTGTAGTTAAAAAAAGAAGCTAGGACTATTGCCCACTTATTCTGGAACTCATTGACTAGAAAGCTGTCTCCAAAGGAACATCTACAAAAAGACAGCTGAATAATTCTTTCAAATTTACTCAGGGAAACAATGTATGCTTCTTGCATCTTATGACCATTAGCAAAAGGTACTAAGAAATCAGCAAAGCTCAAATCTCTCTATTTCTTTCCATGGATATGATAGCTCATCTTCCTATCTAGTTTCCATTTAGTTTTGCTTTTGACTAAAGAGCTATTCCTTTCCCGAAGAGCAGAGTTTTGTTTAGAAACACGATCATATTATGTAGAACCATTTGTAGAAGACCATCTGTCTTAATCTAATGCCTCAGTTTATGGAAAGGTTCTAATCTGGCTGCTTCCAATTTGGGAAAAGAACAGTATATGGGTGGTTATTACCGGCCTTGTTGTTGTTTAGTCATGTCCAACTCTTTGTGACCCCCATTTCGGAGTTTCTTGGCAGAGATACTGGAGTGGTTATAATGTCCTTCTCCAGCTCATTTTAAGGATGAGGAAACTGAGGCAAACAGGGTTAAGTGACTTGCCTAGGATCATGTAGCTAGTAAAAGTCTGAAGCCAGATTTGAACTCAAGAAGATAAACCTTTATGATTTCAGACCTGGTGTTCAATCCATTGCCCCATCTACCTCCACAATCTATGATATATGTTAATGCAATTTAATTTAAATTCCATCTTTAAGAGACAAAAAGCCTATATCATTTGTCTTCTATCAACTAATCTACAAGCATTTACAAAATGCCCCTGTGTACTACACATTTGGGATGCAAAGGCAAAAATGATATAAAGCAGTTCCCTGACTTCTCAAAATCAGAAAAAAGCCTTTCTGTTTTTGACCTTAAAATGACCCACTCTCATCAAATATATGGATTTCTTGGATTAGGTGGAGGAGAAGGGAAGGGTGGCCAATTAGAAGGCACATTATAAACTGCATATGGTTTGCTAGATTGAGGGCTTCTGCTTAACATCTCAGGGCTGTTTAAAAAAAATGTATCTGTGAATTAGAAAAAAAAAAGGCTGAGAATAGAGAGCTCATTTTCTGGCACCTCTGGTCTATATGGGGATGATTGTTCCCACACTTTCTGGGTTTGGTCCCAGGTTTTAAACTGTTTCTCTTAAGAATACTTAACTAAGTCAGCTAATTTTAGCAATTAAGCTTAATATAAATCTTGCTAATTTTAATAGCATTCATTTTTAGTATTTGCTATCCCTCCACCTGCCAACCATAAAATCATGTTTCACCCTCCTGTGTCTCACTGAGCTTTCTTTTCTAAGCTTCTGTTCCAGTTGGAGTCTGGACTTTTGCTTATCATCCATATTGAGCTATTCTATAGTTGACTATGTGGGTTAATTTTGTCTCTCCAATGACACTGGAAACATTATGTTAGTGAGGACCATATTATATAACTCTTGAATCATCTACGGATTTGAAATCAGTTTTAAGCATAGATGAGCTGCTCAATTAATTAAGTGTTTATATAAATGTTTAGGAATATTTCGATGAGTAGCACATGGAATTTTTAACTTTAGTACATACATCTAGGATTGATATGACAGATAGAAGTAAAAAGAATACGGTATTTGGAGTCAGAAGTCTTGGTGTTAAAACTCAGCTAAGCACTTGGATTACCAAGTTGATTTTAGGAATATTATCTAATTTCCCAGAGTCCCAGTTTCCTTATCTTTAAAATGAGGTAATGGGACTTAGATGATTTCTGAGGTGACTTGCAGCTCTAAATCTATAGTTCTAAAAATTAAGATAAGGAAGGAATCCAATTCTTCCATGGGAGAAAGCTGTGCAAAGTCATATCAATAGGAAATATAATGCCAAGGCCTGGGTGGGAATGGTTGTTAAGTCAGTTTAGTTGGAACAGAAGATGGGTAAAAAAGTGTAATATACAATGTCTATAAAGTGTGATTGGAGACAGATTGTAGAGAGATTTGGATTTTTAAAAAATCATATCTTAGAGATAGGTGTATGCTGAAGTCAGATTAAAATGATTCTAAAGATGGATTGTTAAATTTTTTGGTGGAAATTTGTAAGTGCTATAAATTAGGGCTTAGTTTACTGTTTTGTTGATTAGCTAGATTTAAGAAAGAGAAGGAGACAATGTTAAAAATTCAGATTAAATTTAAAATTATGTTTTATATCTATATACATACATGCATATATTTAAGTTTAATATGTATTATTTAATATATTATATATTTTAAATATTTTATGTTTTTATATCAAATATATTTTTGAATGTGTAATAAATATACTAATAGATTAATAATATTATATACACACACTATATATATACATACACATATAAATGTATATATTTCCTCCCCTTTCTCCCAAAATCTGCTTCTTAAACATTTACCAGCACACCACTGCCTAGTTGTAATTGTGCAGAATTCTGTGCAGAAAATAACATTGTGAGTCTTGTGTTTTAGGATTATTTGTCAGTCGTATAGAGCTTGGAATGGAGAGCAAACATTAAACTATTGAAATTAATTAGGTGTCTGTTGAAATAATTTAGGTGACAGGTGATGAGGGTCTGAAGCAGATCAATTAGTTGTGGATGAGAAAGGAAGACAATTACAACAGATTTTGAGATAAAATTGAGAAGTCTTGATTGTAGTGTTCTCTGGTTTGGTTTTCTCGTCTCTGGAAGCAGCCCTCGTTTCAGTTCAATAATCACCACAAAAACAGCCAGGTGTTAAAGTCCAGTTACTTTATTATCTCCTTCCTGGGGCTGGGCAGCTTTCTGGAGAGCCTTTCAGAACAGCCATGGTCTCAGGGGAGAAATGCAGGAGGAGAACCTACTACCAGGATGGTGTGAGATGGGATGAAGAAATCTGAGTTCAAGGGCTTGTGCTTAAGTCTCCCATCTGCTTGTCTTCTCTAGCTCTCTCTCTGAATGAATCTAGCTGAGGCTCTCAGCTTATATGCTCTACACTGAGTATAAACCAATCATTATATCACTAGGAAACCATTACTTGTTATAAGATTAAATCAATCATACTGAACTTAGAGAGCTATTAAACATCATGCTAAACTAGATAACCATTGTATCACCAATTCCACTTAGTACCTTGTAAGAATCTTTGTTTCAAATTCAGAGTACTGACCCATAACATTTGGTGACTGATTGGACATGAGTGATGATGGAAAGGACGACGTCAGGGGTTATTCTAAGATTGAGAATCTAGGTGGATAGGAGGATAGTGATGTTCTTAATAGAAATAGGGAAGTTGAAAGAGGAACAGGTTTAGGGTAGAGAGTGGACTTAACATTTAGGTCATAAGGAGTTTCATATCAAAGATTATATTTAGAGCCAAATAAGACCTTGTGGGCTGTCTAGTTCAAGCCCATTCTTTTACGAATGTAGAAAATTAAGCTTGGAGATAGTAAATGTATTGACTTAGAAATAAATGACACATTCAGAAGTTGAACCCAGGTCCTCTGATTCCAGATCTGATAATCTTTCCACTGTATCCCATTGGATGACAATGAAACGTTTAGATATAGATGTTCAGGAGGCAATGGACTACTTGGTTAAGTCAGTAAGCATTTACTAAATGCTTATTATGTGCCAGACATTGTGCTAAGTGCTACAGATAGAATAAAAGATGAAAAAAAGTCCTTGCTTTCAAGAAACTCTTATTCTAAGGGGGAGTCAGCATTTAAATAACTATATAAAAACAATAAACACAAGTCATATAGAGATAATGGAAGGCCATCTGTGAGGGAAAAGGCCAACTGGGAGGACCCTGAAAGGCCTTTGGCAAAAAGGTGGTGCTTGAGCTGAGTCCTGAAAGAATCTAGGGATACTAAGAAGCAGAGATAAGAGGGGAGAGAAGGGCATGGAGTTCAGTCATGAAAAGGATGGGAGATGGAGTGTTCTGTTTGAGAAACTGCAAATAGGTCAACATGACTAGATCATAGAATGGATAGAAGATAGTAGTAAAAGAAAACCAATAAGATCAGAAGAGTTTTAAAGACTAGAATTTACATTTGATACTAGATGTTTTAGGGAAACATTGAAGTTTATTGAGTAATGAGAAGAAACGGTCAGAACAATAACTTAGAAAAATTACCTTGGCAACTTCATAGTGAAAGGATGGATGAGAAGGGGGAGAGGCTTCAGGCAGGGAGACCAATTAGGGGACATTGTAGTAGGTAAGTAAATGAGGGACTGAACTAGTATGGTGGCTATGCTATGTGAAGGGAAAGAAGGAGACGAATATGAGAGATGCTATAAAAGTTGAAATGACAAGACTGGTAACTGATTGGATATTTGGGGCAAGTGAAAGTAAGGATTCAAGATTAACATCAAGGTACCTAACTAGGAGTATGGTGATACCTTGATGATATAGAGAAGTTTGGAAGAGAAAAGAGTTTTTGGGAAAAGATAATTGCTTTTGTTTTGGTTCTGTTGAGTTTGGTTTGCCTAAGGCTTCAGATGTCAAAAAGGCAATTTGTTCCATGTGAGAATTGCTCTGGAGAAGGAGTAAGGATAAATATAAAGATGTGAGAACAATTGGCTTAGAAAGAATAATTGAACTCATGAGAGCTGATAACACAATCAAGTGAGAGAGTTATAGAGAAGCAAGCCTAGAACAGGGATTAATATGACACTGATGAAGTCTCTGGAAAGGAGCCTGAGGAGAGGGATGACAATTGGTAGGAGAACCAAGGTCTTAAGTAGGCAGGCAGGTCCATTAAAAATTAGAGCTCAGTGAATTCAGATAGAAGTGATCAAATATGTCAACTACTACCGAGGTCAAAGCAGGATGATAATGGCAAGCAAGATGATAATGGCTTTAAGTATGGAGATTAAGAGAAGGAAATAATCACACATTAAGTGCCTACTATATTCCAAGCACTGCACTAAGTGCTTTGCAAATTTTACAACATTTGATCTTCATAATAACCCTGGGAGATAGCAGCTATCATTAATTCCATTTTGTAGTTGAGGAAACTGAAGCAGACAGAAGTAAAGTGATTTGTCAGGGCCACATCCCTAATCCATATTTGAATTCAGGTCCAGTGCTCTGTCCATTGTGCAACCTAGATATTGATAAGATCAGTAGCTTTGAAGGAAGTAGTTTCAGTTAATGAGATTGAAAGTCATATTTTAGAACATTCAGAAGAAAATTAGGGGAGAAGAAAAAAAGACCCAAGAATTGATAGCTTTCTTAGGAGGTTTGGCTAAGAAGGACAAAAGTGATACAGGACAATAAGAAAAAATCCACTGAAATAATTTTTTAGGATGAGGAAGACCTATTAACTATAAAAGACCTAATAGATAAGAAGAGATTGATAATTAATGAAAGATTAGGGATAGAGAGATAATCTGCTGGAGAACATAGGGAAGGAATGAATAAAAGATATAGGAAGGGGCATTGGCTTCAGACACTGAAATGGAGGAGATAATGAGGGAGATATCTGAGTAATATGAAATAAGAAAGAATGAAGGAAGCTTCAAGGTTTTCAGTGTAGTATGAAGCTATGTCCTCAGCTAAGAGTGGGAAGATAGGTGCTGTAGGAGGCTTGAGGAGAGACGAGAGGGTTTGCAATGGCCACTGTGGAGAGTAGAATGGTGAACTGATAAAGGAAAAGTAAAATGATTGTCTTGTAGAAGTGAGGGCTCAGTAGAGACTGGATAACAGAAATTTGTAATGGATCCATTCAATATGGTTTTGTGCTTTCTTTTAGTCCTGTTCAGAAGCATGTGGGTAGAAGCAAAGCAGATGGTAGGTGTAATTACACTTGGAGTTTTGGTAAGGCATAATCAATAATAGGACAAAGGACAGGGAATTTAAGTGTTCATTTAACTTAACTTATCAAGAAATGAGATAAGGAAGGTAGGAGAGTGATGACTTGGAAAAATATTGAAATTTGGAAGAAACAAAGATCACAATGAAGATCAAAAGACAGGCTTTAGGATGTTGAGGCATAAAATAAATCATGATCAGATAAAGAAATACCATAATTTGTGAATATTGAAGTGGAGCACATGATTAATGATCTCTCTGTGTAGCAGAGGGGGCTCCAGGACTAGGTCATAGAAACTGGGTAGATTGAGCAATTAGGAAATTAAGGTATTGTGGAGAGAATCACTAAGAAGTCTCCTAGTATGAGAGCAGGCTTAAGGAGGTGAGAAAGAAACCAACTTCATTGAGGAAGGATGAAAAATGTCCTTGGGCATCAGTGGGTAAGTAACTCCAGGATCTGGATTGAGTGATAAATTTGGATAGCATGAACCATAAAGGAGGAGTTGCTGCTAATTGATGACAGTAGAGATGGATTCTTGAAGTGTCAGTGAAGAGTAAGGAATATTCTTTTTTTTTCTTTTTTTAATATTTTATTTTATTTTATTTAATAATAACTTTATATTGACAGAAGCCATGCCAGGGTAATTTTTTTTTTTTTTACAACATTATCCCTTGCACTCGTTTCTGTTCCGATTTTTCCCCTCCCTCCATCCACCCCCTCCCCCAGATGGCAAGCAGTTCTATATATGTTAGATATGTTGCAGTATATCCTAGATACAGTATATGTTTGCAGAACCGAACAGTTCTCTTGTTGCACAGGGAGAATTGGATTCAGAAGGTAAAAATAACCCAGGAAGAAAAACTAAAATGCAGATAGTTCAGATTCATTTCCCAGTGTTCTTTCTTTGGGTGTAGCTGCTTCTGTCCATCATTTATCAATTGAAACTCAGTTAGGTCTCTTTGTCAAAGAACTCCACTTCCATCAGAATACATCCTCATACAATATCGTTGTTGAAGTGTATAATGATCTCCTGGTTCTGCTCATCTCACTTAGCATCAGTTCATGTAAGTCTCTCCAAGCCTCTCTGTATTCATCCCGCTGGTCATTTCTTACAGAACAATAATATTCCATAACATTCATATACCACAATGAGTAAGGAATATTCTTATTCCTCCATGAAGCCCAAAGAGTTAGGGATATAAAAGAAAATATAAAAACGGTAACAAAGGATGGAATGTTATCAGTAATGAGCCAAGATTCAGAGAGTCATAGTAATATGGTAGAAATTGGAAAGGAAGAGGCTTAAGATGAAACAAAATTTAATTATGGAGCAGGAATTATGCACCATGGAAGAGGTGGGGCCTTGGCAGGGGGATCAGTTTGAAGTGGATGGAAGTAAGAGAGCAAGCAGATGGGGATTAAGAGTCACTGAGATTGGAAGGATGTAAGAAATGTGACAATGTGAACCACTGAGGAATGAATCCATATGAGTTAACAGTGGTTGGAAGAGGGCCATTGAGGGAGACATATGATTAGACTGTTTGATGTTCTCCTTTGTGGTCCAGCTTTGTATAGGTGATGATGTTGTTGTGATATCCCAAGAGTCCTTACTTATAGCAGTCAGGAAGAGGAGAATAAGAGAAAGGCTGAAGAAGGACCAAAAGAGAAGGGGGAAACAAGGCTGGTCTTATTCCTGTGTTAGGGCAATACTGGCGATGCCTTTGGCACAGAATTAGAGGTAACCAAGAGTAGTAATAAATGTATAACTTCACAGAAATTTGTAAGCCTTAAAATGTTCTATAAATGTGAGTGATTATTACTAATACAGATAAATCACATTTTTCCAGTCATATTTTTGTGCCTTTCATCCCCAATCCCCATCTTTTTCATCTTCTTCTTTTTTCTGAGCTCTTTATATCCATTGTTTTTACTCCTGCCTCTTGAGTGAATCCTTTCATTTCCCTAATCATTCCTTCTTTTGGACTTCCTCCAGGGCAGCCTTCTTGTCTTGCCTCAGAGATGCGTCAAAGGTGGTACAGAGTTTCAGCCCTCCTTACCCCACTGAGCTATGATCTCCTGCCCCTTCTGTAACTCAAACCCACATAGCTTGGGCTGCAGCTCAGTATAGCCTGAGTGCTTTGGCTAAGGCAGAGTACAGCAGATGCAGCTACATTTCTTGCTATCACCCTGTCATCTAGTATTCCTGCTTTCCAGGTTTCTCTCACCTGGGAACTAACAAAGCTTTATATTATTTTTATCATTGAGAGATGGATTTGACATTTTTCTTAGAGTTTAATTTTTTCATTTTTATTTTCACACTCATTTTCTTTACTTTTTAAGATCTCTGAATTAATAGTGGGTGTCCACAAACGTTTCCATGAGAAACCTTTGTGGATACCATTCTCTCTCTTCCTTTTCATAAAATTGTTAAATTGTTCAAAGTTATCTCTGGTACCTGTCACAGTGCTATTAGAGGAGACACTGAGTCACAGAATCAAAGACTCATCAATTGTGAGAGTTGGAGAAAACTTTAATGGTCATTTAACTTATAGTTTCAACCCCTTTTCAACAGAACTTTTTATGAGACTGGATATGTATGCAAAATAGGCATGTAAATCAAATATTTATAATAAACCATAATTTCTTAATCCCCACATTGATTTATGTGGGGTCATGACTCACTGTGTAAGAAGCTTTGATAACTCATCCTTAATGAGATATGGGTCAGGAGAATTTTTTTGGTGTTACTCATATTATGGAATTTAGGTGACTTGTGGACATGACTGGTTTTATATATAGATCTGTTTATTTTACTATTTATATTCTTCTTAAAATCAAATAAGATGCAAAATCACCTTGTACCAAATGTTTGTCCACATAGTGCTAGAATAAATATCTTATTCTTTTCATATTGAACTTTTATTACTGATTATTACTCTCCCTCCCTCCTCCTTCCTTCTTTTCATCTCTCTCTCTCTCTCTCTCTCTCTCACTCTCTCTCTCTCTCTCTCTCTCTCTCTTCTCTCTCTCTCTCTCTCTCTCTCTCTTTCTCTCCTTCCCTCCCCTCCCCCCGCCCACTTCCTACCATACTGTTAGTTGAGCACAATGTGAATAAGGCCAAAACAATTGAGCTCATTCCCATTTGGGCCAATTACTTTTTGCTGGTGCATGATTGCAGACTATGCCTTTGACCTATTTGAAGTAGCCATTGGATGCAGAATTAGGAGTCCTGGTATTCAAACCTGGCTTTGCCATGGATGGCATATGTCAACTTGCCCAAATCAAGTTTTTCTGAAATTTAGTTTTCTTATCTATAAAATGAATGGTAGTGGGATAGTGATGGTGGGTGATCACTAAAATATCTTAAGATCATAGGATCATCCAAGAATCCAATATCCTTATTTTAAAGATGAAGAAACTGAGGGTTTGTCAGATTGTGACTTGCCCAAAGTCTCACAAGTAATTAAAGGTAAGGCCAGATATTAAGTTATCTGACTCCAAATCCTACATATTTTCCATTATACCATGATATAAAGTCACATGCTACAACATTGAAGAGTTAGGTAAACATCACTAGTACCCACTATACCCACAATAAATAAATTCATAGCATGATATTTACACACAATATTAAGTAGCATATAACTTAGGGTGAAATGAGCAATTAAGAGACTGTTTTTGAGCTTTTGATCTCATCTTATTCATTCTATTTTTAAACAATTGGGTCTCAGTCCCACTTTGATCAGTATGGAAGCTTCTGTTTGCTCTAATTTCTTATTGGAGATGGTTTGCCCTTACTTAGGAAATGTTTTACTCCTCCTCTTATTCTTCCTCAATTATCCATTCCCAGGGGCTCACCATTTTAATGCCAAAATTAATGTAGTTATCAGATCAGTTTAGTCTACTGCTACTTACAATGCCTGAGCTTAAGAAATCCACCAGCCTCAGTCCCCCTGATAGCAGGAATTACAAGAAAAACTATTATACTCAGCTCAGGGAGTGTTATAAAATATTGGAGGACCAGGAGAATAATTTTAGTGAAATTTTTAGGAGGAAGTATGACTTAGTTTAGATCTTGAAAGATCAATAGAGTTTGGACAAGTAGATAGCCATCTGGGGATAATTTTGTGAGCAAAGAAATAGAGGAAGTTAGTTAGGGAATCTTACTAATTATGACCTATCAAGAAAAGTCAACAATAAGTCAATCAGAATCTATTATATACCTACAATGTGTTAGGTACATGTGCTAAGCACTGGAAATACAAAGAAAAATTAAAAAATATATTTGTTCTCAAGAAATTCACATTCTTTTGGGAGACACATCATACAAATAATTATGAACATAAATGTAAATGCAAGGTAATTTCAGAGGGAAGGCACTAGTAATTGTGAGGGAGATATAGAGAAAGACTTCTGGCAGAAGGTAAGATTTAGGTTGAGTTGTAGATAAAGCTATGGAAGTCAGGAGATGGAGATGAGGTAGGACAGTATTCCAGGCTTGAAGGATAGCCAATGAAAAAACATAGGTTTGGGAGATAGACTATTTGAAGAACAATGTGAAGGGCAATTTGTTGGACTATAGAAAGAGGTAAATAAGAAGATTGGGAAGGTAGAATGAGGCCAGGAAATCAAGGTCTTTAAAAGCCAAACATGATTTTATGTTTGATCCTAGAAATAACAGAGAGTCACTAGAGTTTACTGAGTTGAGGGTTCAGACCTGAGTTTTAAGAAAAATCACTTTGACAGCTGAGGGGAGGATAGACTGCAGTGGAGAAAGAATTGAGGCAAGGATGCCAGTCAGCAAGATGTTACAATACAGTTCAGGTGTGAGGTGATGAACATCTGCATCAGGGTGGCATCTGTAAGAACAGAAATACATGAGACATGTTGTAAAGGAGAAGTGTTAATATTTGGAATGAATATCCGAGTAGATGAATAAAACAATAGGATGGGAATGTGAACTGAGGATGAGCGAGGAGTCAAGAGCAATATCTAAATTATGAGTCTTAGCGATTGGGAAAATGGTTGTGGAAGTAATAAGGAAATTGGAAAGTCAGGAAAGGTTTTTGGGAAAATATAATGAGGCCTGTTTTGGACATATTAAATTTAAGATTTCTATAAGACATCCAGTTTGAGATGTCCAAAGGCAGCTGATCACAATTGGAGATCAGGAGAGAAATTAAGGCTGAATAAAGAGAGAATCTGAGAGTTGATGTGATTAATAAGATAATATAGACTGAAAAGAGAAGGTCTAGGACAGATTCTTAGAAGATATTTATAGTTAAATTTTTTGGAAGTATTCAAATTGATCTGTGCTGTCACTGAGGAGGCTATTTTATCACCAATTACCATTTCTATAGAGATAATTTCCTGATGTATATATCCAACCTTCGCTTCTCTCTTGACTTCTAGTCATAGATTACAAATTTCCTCCTTGGGCATTTTATATATTCCTGTAGGCATCTCAATGTCAACATGTCCAAAACATTATCCCCCTTCCCACTTTTTTCTGAACTTCTCTTTCTCTTAAAAGACATCTTTCTCATCATCCAGATTTCCCATTGCCAGTGTCATAATTGGGTTCTCATTTTGTTTTATCCCATACATCCATTTAGTTGCCACGTCTTATTGAATCTACCTCTACAACAAAACAAATATTTGTTTCCTTCTATTCACTTATACCACCAGCACCCACTTCTAGCACCAATCACTTATTGTCTGAACTATTGATATAGACTCCTAATGGGTCCTTCTATTGTTCCCTTTCTAATCCATTCTCCACATAGCTTCCAAAGAGAAATTGATGGAGTACAGATTCAGCCTTAGCATTCTCCCCAAGTCCCTCAAAACAACAACAATAACAAGAACAACAAAATGCTCCACTGGCTTCCTGTTGCCCCTGGGATTAAATGCAAACTCTTCTGTTTAGACTTTAAAAATCTTCCCAATTTGTGTTTTGTCAGCCTTTCCAGGTTTATTATATATTACTCCCCTTTGCATTCTATATGGTTCAGTCAAACTGACCTTCCTTGCTATTCCTCACTGAGTGCACTCTATCTTCTACATCTGTGGCTTTGCCCAGGCTTTCTTATATGCCTATAAAGTACTCCCTTCCCATTTCCATCTCTTATAATTCCTAGCATCCAGCTACGACCATAGGGAAAAAATATGTCAAAAGATTAACGTTTAGAGAAAAGTCAATTAAAAAAATTCCTATGTTCCACTTCACACCCATCAGTTTGGCAAGGATGACCAAAAAAAGAAAAATAGAAAAAAAACCCAGTTCTTAGAGGGACAATGGGAAAGCACAACTGTTATGCCCAACTGTTGGTGAAGTTGTGAATTGGTCAGCTATTCTGGAAAGTAATTTGGTATTACACTCCTAAATTGTGTATACGGGTCGACTTAGTAATGTCACTGTTAGGCATATACTCAAGAGATCAAAGAAAGAGGAAAAAACTTCTCTCTCTCTCTCTCTCTCTCTCTCTCTCTCTCTCTCTCTCTCTTTCTCTCTCTCTCTCTCTCTCTCTCTCTCTGTCTCTCTCTGTCTCTCTCTGTCTCTGTCTCTCTCTCTTTCTCTCTCTCACTTGCTTTCTCTGTCTGTCCCTCCTCCCGCCCCTGCCTCTCTGTGTATAGCAGCTCACAATTGGAAACCAAGGGCTGCCTATTAAAAGAAGAATGGTAGAACAAATTTTGGCATATAAATATAATAAAATTATTATACCACAAGAAATGGTGAAAGAGACAATTTTAGAGAAACTGAGAATGTTATATAAACTGATGCTGAATTTAGTGACTAGGACTAAGAGAAAAATTTATATAACAACATTGTAAAGCAAAACAACAGGGCGTTTGGGTGGCACAGTGCATGAGTGCCAGACATGGAGTCCTGAGTTTTGTAATTTCTTGATCGATTAAACCTTCTTGAGACATCAAGACTCCTCCTTTACTCAAGTGTCTCCCTAGTACCTTTATGATCGAAATGCTTCTGTGAAGTCTCTTTTGAATTTTCTAGTCTTGGAAGCATGTGCTAAGCACATATAAAAAGCTTAATAAATGTTTACTGACAGCCTTACTGATTCTTGTCAATGGCTTCTTATGTGTTTGCTGAAGAGAAGTCTACTTCTTGTGCTGGGGAGATCTTCCTTGATTTCTTTTGACATTGTGAACAGACCAGTGAAACACACAATCTGCCCATTGATAATCTCTTTTTTCATGTGACTATCCCAATTTCTTTTTTATTAGGTATCTATTTAATCTTATATAATATATATGCATATATATTATATAATATATGTGTATATATGATATAATATCATATATATATATATATGTGTGTGTGTGTGTGTGTACATAAAATCTCTCTCTCTGTGGCAATATCTGCTGTTAAACCAAATAATCTGAAGTCTAGAAAGTGATCTAATCTCACTATTTCTGGCCAGACTAGCATATCTAACATTTCACCTTGGCCTATACGATTTAGTACATATGGTTCTGATTTTATAGCTATACTTATTTAAAAGGTATTCCCAGAGGATTCTGGGAATTTGGCAGAGTATATCAGACTTAGAATTTTCCCCCAACACAAGAGGCAGTGTGGTACTGAGGTCACAGTGCTCTGTGGGGAGACAGGAGATCTGGGTTTAAATTTCTTTTTTTTTTTCTCTCTCTTTATCTATATCTATATAGTCTATATGTATATAGGCACATACACACACTTACATATGTCTTTTATATTTGACCTTAATTAAAATCCTTTTTTGAGTTCCAAATTCTCTTTCTTTCTGTCCCTCCTTTATCTCAAATCTTACTTCAAATCTTGCCTTTTAAAAAATTTACTAGTTGATGTTAGGGAAAAACAAAACAAAACAAAAGCTTTTAAACAATCAGAGCTATTCAAAAAGTATTGGGCTGCTCTAGGAAGTAGTGGATTTCTTCTCATTGGTAGTCTCCAAGCAAAAAATTGAAAGTACACATTAAGTACATTAATAATGTTGATCATTTGATATGGACAATTCACCATTTCTTTCAGAATTATCATATCTTCATTTGGAAAATTGAGAATATCTACCTTATAGATTTATTGCAAGAAAATTGTTTTGTAAATATAAATGAGTGGTTATCATTTGACTTTGCATTTCTCCCAGTGTTTAGCATAGATACTTCATATGTACTTATTAAATTGAATCAATGTCCCATTTGGTGTTAATATATGTATTTGCTTCAGCTATTTCCTAGGCAACTGACTTTGTATTATTTTCCTTCTCCCCTCCTTTTTGGGGTGTGTATCACAGCAAACAATAAGCACATTCAATGGCTTCATGGGATAGATGGTGAAGTTTGGGTCTGGATTATGGGAGAAGCCCCAGGCGACAAACCATATGAACAGATTTCGGAGGAGCTGATAGCAGAAAGGGCAAGACGACAGGCTCAGAAGGAGGCCGAGGAACTCTGGTGAGGGGGCATAAAAATGGTGTCATGGAAAGAGCATTGATTGGGACAACAGAGGATCTATAGTCTAAATTTCAGCCCTGACACTTTTAAGCTAATTAACCTTGAGAAAAGCATTTTACCTCCTTTCCCTATAAATTAAGAGGTTGGACAAAATGAATTCCAACCTCTCTTTCTATTTTAAATCCTGTCATTTTATGCCCGTGTTTGATGAAGGGAAGCCAAAATGGTGGCAAGATTACAGGTTTTGTAAAATTCAGGGTTTAAGTGGATTGGTTTCTTGGCAGATCCTGATGTGACAGTCTTATAGTTAGTTAGCTTTCTGAGTAGAAGAGTAGATTAAGACAGTCTAGGAAGGTTTATCCAAGGGCCTTCTCAAAGCTTAATTAGCAAGGACTAAAATTTTGGAGCTGGCTCATTATACTCTAGGTATTGGATTTTTCTCTCCTTATTTCACTTTTCAGACTGTCACAAAGTAAGTTGTTCGGTTCCCCCAGTGATTTTATCCAGGATTTGCTTCAAAATCCAATATTTTTGTTCCCTCATTCAGGAAATTCAAATGACAATTGTATTTGGGCTTTTTTTTTTTTTTTAAGTTATCTTCTTTTTTGGTTGCTTGTTTCAAAAGAAGTGCTTATATTTATTGGTCTTCTCTTGGAAGGAGACAAAAGGAGGCAGAAATCACAAAGAAATTCCGGGATGCTATGGCAAATGAGAAGGCTCGGATCTTGGCAGAGAAATGGAAAGTAGAGATGGAAGACCGCAAAGCAGCCAAAATTCTAGAAGAGAAGATCCATGAGGAATTCAAGGTTGGCCAATAGACATTTAATAGCATTCGTTTTTACTCTGAAGATACAAAGGAACTGTGATTATTTATAAAACTGTGGGTCCCTGAGAGTTTATTAAGCCATAAATTTCAGAACTAAGGAAAAGTGGGTTCTGGTCTACTCTTTCATTTTACAGGTGAAGAAATTAGTGTCTTGAGAGGCCAAGTGAGTACTCTCAACATCACATACTTGTGAATTATATCATAAAATTTAGAACTAGAAGGGGAATTCAGAGACCAATGGATTCAAATTTACACAAAAGCAATCATACTTGACAAGTAGTTATCCAGCCTTTGCTTGAAGACCTCCAATGAGGACAAATCTACTACCTCCCAGCATAATCCATTCTGCTTCTCAAAAGTTCTTATTGTTAGGAAGTTTTTTCCAGACATCAAGCTTGAATTTTTCATTTTACAATTTTTACCCATTGCTATTAGTTCTACCCTCATAGGAAAAATGAGAACAAGAGTAATTTTTTTTCCATATTCCTCCTAAGTTTTCCCTCATGCCTTTAAACAAATAAAGGGATGTATAATGAAAATATTTTGCTCAGATAATAAAAATAGCTTATATTTATGTAGCACTTTAAGATTTGCAGGTATTTCATTTGATTATCACATTAATGCTCTGAGAAAACAACTATAATCATTCCCATTTTACAGATTAAAAAAACTGATGTTTAGATTTAAGAGTGACCAAATGTTCACAGCTGGATATAAATAAATGAATAGATGGAGAGATAAGTGAAAGAATAGATGAAAAAGGCTATATAATAAATTTACTTCACACAAAGTATTGTGCTAAGTGCTAGGGATTTAAACAGATAAAAGAGAATCCTTGCTCTCATGGATCCTAAATTCTAATAAGAAAGAAGATTGTGTAAGAGGCTTCAGCTGTAAGTCGGTTGAGAAGGTCCATTGGTCCTTTGGGTACAGCAACAAAGCCAACAATAATGCATTTTTTTTAAATGTCATTTGAACTCAGAGTCTTAATCTCTGGTCTACAGTTTTATTTTATCCACTATGTCACTCCCTTAGATACCTGATTGGAGAATAATGAAAATAACTCACAGTCATATTGAGCTTTAAGATTTCCAAAACCACTTCCCTCACATCAATCCTATGAGATAAGAAGGACAGGTACTATTATTTTCTTTTTATATCCAGGCACAATTAGTGTGGATAAGGAATGTCTCAAAGTGTTTTCAATCTCTCAATTAACACTATATATTTTCATTGCTCTGGAACCAATGATCACGTTTCACAAATTTGTAATTGCACACAGTGTAAAATATCTGAGGCTAATCAATTCACTTGAAGTACCGTAAGTTGTAACTGTTGATGTTAAGTCTAAGTTCTTGTCTTTGGACTTTAAGGTCAGGACTCTCACTTCAGCTCTTGGTGTTGTCTGTGGATAGAACAAAATTAATCTTCTTTTTTCTATTTTTCTTCTTCCTTGGTTCTGGAATAGGCAGTATTTTCCAACATAGCTTAAATTGTCCCTCATCCTTGTCAGTAGGAGCTCATCATGTTGATTTCCTCTTACAGTACATGTTATCTACCCTCCAGTTCTTTCAAATCTTGAACCTCTTATATATGTTAGAAAATTGTACCACCTAGTATCACTATTATTAAAGATGTGTTAAAGTTTTCAGCTATGGGAGGTTAGATATTAATTTGACTGTTTTTGAAAGACAGCAATTAATTTAACAGATTCACAGAACTAATTTAATAGCTATATTATTGAATTTCTCTGGAACTCAGAATGTAATTGAAATCCTTTGCCTGCTAAATGGGCTAAGAGAGTTACTAGAAACCAAAGAATTTCAATTATTATTATTTACTTTTTGGACTGTATTTTAGAATCTTTAAAAATTCTTTGTAGAGAAGAATTGAACTGCTTCTCTTATAAGACAGCAGTCAACTATTTTAGGTATCTGGCTCATTTAAAAGAAATAGACAAATATCTTCTTGTCAGTTTTTTACTAAAATTTTTGCCCAATGTCAGTTTAAAATGATAACAGAGAAAAAAGCTATAACTTGGTTCTTTTAATTTTTTTTCCATATTTGCCATGTTGCAAAAAGGCAATAAAAACAAAGTGAAAAGAGTATGCTTCAATCTGAACTCAGAGTTCATCAGTTCTCTCCCTGGAAGTGGATGATATTTTTCATTATGGGTCTTTGGACTTGTCTTGGATCATTATCTTGATCAAAGTAGCTGAATCTTTCATAGCTGATCATTGTTGTAGTATTCCTGTTACTGTGTATAATGTTCCCCTGATTCCATTCACTTCACTTTGCATAAGTTTATATCTCTTCCCAGGTTTTTCTGAAGCCATCCTGCTCATCGTTTTTCCTTCTTTCCTTCCTTCCTTCCTTCTTTCCTTTCTTCTTTCCTTCCTTCCTCCCCCCTCTTTTTTTTTTTTTTTTTTTTTTTGCATTTTCTATCCTAAGTTTATTGGGATTGATTGCTTTGGATCACTGAACTGCTGAGAAAACCACATCTTTCATAGTTGATTATCACACAGTCTTGCTGCTACTGTGTAAAATGCATTTCTGGTTGTATTTGTTTCACTCAGCATCACTTCATGTAAATCTTTCCAGACCTTTTTAAAATTAGCTTGTTCATTATTTTTATAGAACAATAATATTCCATTACCTTCATATACCACAACTTGTTCAGCCATTCCCCAAATGATGGCTTTTTCCAATTCTTTACCACCACAAAAAGTTGCTACATTTTTGCACATGTGGGTATTTTTCCCTCCTTTATGATTTCCTTGGACTCATCCTTTCTTATAATATAATAGTATTCCATTACAATCATTTGCTATAATTTGTTCAGTCATTCCCCAATTGATTAGCATCCCCTCACTTTCCAATTCTTTGCCACCACAAAAAGAGCTGCTATAAATATTTTTGTACATATTGATCCTTTCCCCTTTTTTGATCTCTTTGGGATATAGATCTAGCAATGATATTGCTGAGTTAAAGGGTATGCACAGTTTTATAGCCCTTTGGGCATGGCTCTAAATTATTCTTCAGAATGGTTGAATCTGTTCACATCTCCACCAACAATACATTGAGGTCCCTATTTTTGGGTTGTAAAGTTATTTTATCCCAATCAGCTCTGACCTGCAATGGACATCTTCCCTTCCTTGGAGTATAAAATCCAATTTAAGGCCCATAATTTTGTTCCTAATATGTAAGACATTTAGCCTAAACTTGGATATCTTTTTCTACTTGATCTAAGAGGCAGATCAAGTATTGTCTAGACTTAGAGCACTAGATTTGAAATCAGAAATACTTGAGTTTAAATCTCACTTCAGGCATTTACTGTCTGTATGATTCTGGACATAATTTCCCTTCTGTATTGCCTCAGTTTTCTCATCTGTAAAATAAGGAAGTTGGGTGTGACCTCTAAGCTCCCTTTTAGCTCTCCATCAGTGATCCTGTGATCATTATTCAAGCATCAGACAGAGGATTCAATTATGACTTGGCTCTGGGACAGCTCTAGTTCTTCCTTTGACTTTCTCTATTGTTCTACTGATTTCAAAGGATGGGAAATGACAGGCAGCCGCTCTGAATACCAGGATGCCATTTGGTTAAAAATCTCTTCATGTTTAACTGCAATCACAGAAAGCCCTTAAGAAGTGTGACTTTCATGAATGATTCAATCAGGGTACAGAATGAAATGCAGATCAGTTAACAAGCCCACTTTAACAAGTTTAAAATATTTAACAAGTCATTAATCATCCTTCTGCAGTGATGACCACAGCATATTTAAAACAGTCTTAGAAAAGGGGAAGGAAAAAGCCTGAACTCCATTAAAGTTTCATTATCTTGAAACATTCAGATTTGCAAAATTAAAGCTCACTGTCCATTCAGGTGATGTGTTTAATTTCCAATCAAATTGCCTCAGACCCACCTACCTGGGGGTAATCAATCGCTTTTCTATCTCTTGATGGATATGGGACTTTAAAGTTGGCTAGACTAGATAAATGATGTTTGCCATTATCAGAATGAGTGATGATCCCAGTTTTCCCCTTGCCATTACTAATTTCATTACCTCCCAACTCACTAAACCAAGCAATATTTAATATATGATGCTGAAATCTAAGTGTGATGACTCTGATTTGGCATTTAAGAATCATGAATGTTTTTATGCATTCCTTAATGTGCACAAATAAGCATGTTTTAAGTATTTGGCAATTATTGCTCACTAATGTTCTCAAAGTAGTGATGAACCGAATATCCATTGTCCAAGAACCACCCCATCACTAAGTTCTGAAATACTCATTGTTGGAATAGTCAGACAGTAATGCCTTTTTTTTTGACCACGGTAACATTAGAAGACTTTCTACTAAGTTGTAGAATCTGTGTAAGTGAAGGGAGTGAACTTCTCTACAAAAGAAATCCCAGAATCTTTTAATATTGAAGTAATTCTCCAAGAAATGATGGGAGCTGGAATGTATTACCCTTACTACAGGCAATCGTGGGCCAGTCCAGCTTAATAGGGGGTAAGACTGGGGTAAGAATACAAGATGTAATATTGGGGGGTAGTTTTGCCATGAAAAATTTCTTAGAAAGTGCTCTTCTCTTGCAATAAAAATAATGGGTTGATGCTAATGTAGTTCATCTCCTGAGAGGTAGTCTTAGGTACACTGGAATTACCACAACAGGTCTGATCAAAGGCTCACTCTTCTATGATTCTGTCTCTTTTTGGAAGGTTTTGGAAAGAGTAAGTAATTGCTCTTCTTGTAGCCAGGGATTATATCTTCCTTGTGTTTTCCTAATCATAAGGTACAAGGTATATTGTATATCCTCAATTGAATGAATGAATGAATGCTGACAACCTAAAAATGTTAGGAATATTCTCTTCAAATTTGTGGTGGCTCCATAGTAATTAGATTTCTGTCCAACATAAGAAAGGCATTTCTAATAAGAAGTTCTGTGCATGATTAGAGAAAATTTTCTCAATGGATTTCCTATCACTGTCTACATTCAAGGGGGTATTTAAAAGGCTGTATGGGGTGTCCAAGGAGGATTATCACCTTTAGTATGAGGGCTGGCCAAGACCATTTCAGAGCTGCTCAATGGCTCCAAGAAGGTGTAACATGTACACACCTTAGTAAACCCTTTCAGCAGATGAGCTAAACCAAATTGAAGATAACCAATAGGCCTCAAATCCATTGATGGCTTAGGGAAGTGTCTAATCCAAACATGTGAAGACTTCCTTAATGGAACGGGCAGATGAAAAAAAAATCCACTGGCTGTTATGGCAGCTGAAACAGATGTTATGGGATGCTTAGAATTTGGTCACATATTTAGGACATCCATTGCATCTTGGGCCAACCAGTCATCTTAAATTTTGTCCTACCAGTGGACTTCAATGATTGGAAGCAAATAAAGCTGATAAATTTGCATAGCTCAGCCTCATTTAGAATACAATTCATACAAGAGACAAGGTATCATTCTGCAATATTATTGGTTCTCCCCTCCCCCCCACCCCAAAGGACAAATAATAGTAGGAACAACATCAAAACAAGTATTCAAGAAATTTGTGGGGTGTGTGTGTGTGTGTGTGTGTGTGTGTGTGTGTGTGTGAACAGGGAAGAGAGCAGTGTCAATCACCTATCAATAATATTGTAGGGAGGTTTATTATTTTGGATAAGAGGATGAACTAGATAATCTCTGAAGTTCTTCCTAACTGGGAGATTCAACCATTCTATGAATCAATGGCCCTGGGAGATGGATGGCATGCCAAACTGGAAAAGGATACAAGACTTAGTAGTTAGTTGGCACTGTGGATAGAATGCCAGACATGCGATCAGGAAGGGAGGATTGAGTTTAAATCCTGCCTTTATATTTACTAGCTGTGTGAACCAGGGCAAGTCATTTAAACACAGTTTTTTCATTTATAAAATGAGGATAAGACTACATCCATTTCCCAGAATGGTTGTGAGGACCAAATTAGATAATATTTGTAAAATTTTTGCAAACTTTGAAACTCCAATCAAATTGAATCCAGAAGCCTTGAGTTTTAGTCTCAGCTATGAGTCTTACTACCCAAAAGCAAGTTATGTGTCTTATACTTCTTTTCCTCTTCTATAATATCAGGATACTTATATTATCCATCTCAAAGTGCTCTTGTGGGGAAAGTACTTTATAATCCCTGAAGTATTAAATATACATGAATAAATTATTATTATTTAACTGCTGCTTAGCAGCTCTAGTGCTTAAAGGTTTGCAAAGCCTCTATGTGTGATATCTATCACCTGTCTACCATTTAATCTATCTGTTGTATCTTCCTTCCTTCCTTCTTTCCATCCATCCATCTATCCATGTATCTATCTATCTAATGTACAATCTAATTTCATTCTCACAATACTCTTTTTTTTTTTTTTTTTTTTTTTTAGGCAATTGGGGTTAAGTGACTTGCCCAGGGTCACACAGCTAGACAGTGTCTGAGACCAGATTTGAACTCAGGTCCTCCTGACTTCAGGGCTGGTGCTCTATCCACTGCGCCACCTAGCTGCCCCTCACAATACTCTTTTGAAGTAGGTGCTGCTATTATTCCTAATTTTACAGATGAAGAAATTGAGCCTGAGAAAGGTTAAGTGACCTGCATTGGGTTAGACACTGGTAAATGTCTGAGGTAGAACTCAAAACTCAGGCCTTCTGATCCAAGGCTCCTATTTGATCCACTGAAGTTATTTCTATTTTTAGTCTATGTTTCTCAGGGAGACAAGTTCTTTTCATTTCTTTACTCTTTCTTTTCTTCCTCATTTCCTCCTCTTGACTTCTTGGCTTCAAGTCTCAGTTAAAGGCCAACCTTCTGCAAGAAGACTTTCTGGATCTTCCTCAATCTTAGTGCCTTCCCTTTGAGCTTATATCCTCTATGCATGTAAGCACACACATACATTTATGTGTATCAGTACATATATGTGCACATTCACAATATATGCACACACGTATACACATAAATATATGTACATATTTATATGTGTTATATATATCAATCTCTTCCTCTCTTACTCTGTTACTCCATCCCTCTCTCTTTATTTGCGTGTTTTCTTTCCCATTTGACTTTGACCCTAAAAGAAAGGCTTTTCTCATTTTCTTTTAAGTTCTTATTAATTAAAGAACTTAATTAATTAAGTACTTTTTTTATTATAACTTTTTATTGACAGAACCCCATGCCTGGGTAATTTTTTTACAACATTATTCCTTGCACTCACTTCTGTTCCGACTTTTCCCCTTCCTGCGTTCACTCCCTCCCCCAGATGGCAAGCAGTCCTATACATGTAAAATGTGCCACAGTATATCCTAGATACAATATATGTGTGCAGAACTGAACAGTTCTCTTGTTGCACAGGGAGAATTAGATTCAGAAAGTAAAAATAACCCGGGAAGAAAAACAAAAATGCAAGCAGTTTACATTCATTTCCCAGTGTTCTTTCTTTGGGTGTAGCTGCTTCTGTCCATCATTTATCAATTGAAACTGAGTTAGGTCTCTTTGTTGAAGAAATCTGCTTCCATCAGAATACATCCTCAAACAGTATCATTGTTGAGGTATATAATGATCTCCTGGTTCTGCTCATTTCACTTAGCATCAGTTCATGTAAGTCTCGCCAGTCCTCTCTGAAATCATCCTGCTGGTCATTCCTTACAGAACAATAATATTCCATAACATTCATATACCACAATTTATCCAGCCATTCTCCAATTGATGGGCATCCATTCATTTTCCAGCTTCTAGCCACTACAAACAGGGCTGCCACAAACATTTTGGCACATACAGGTCCCTTTCCCTTCTTTAGTATCTCTTTGGGGTATAAGCCCAGTAGAAACACTGCTGGATCAAAGGGTATGCACAGTTTGATAACTTTTTGAGCGTAGTTCCAGATTGCTCTCCAGAATGGTTGGATTCGTTCACAACTCCACCAACAATGCCTCAGTGTCCCAGTTTTCCCACATCCCCTCCAACATTCTGCATTATCTTTCCCTGTCATTCTAGCCAATCTGACAGGTGTGTAGGGGTATCTCAGAGTTGTCTTAATTTGCATTTCTCTGATTAATAATGACTTGGAACACTCTTCCATATGGCTAGAAATAGTTTCAATTTCTTTATCTGAGAATTGTCTGTTCATATCCTTTGACCATTTATCAATTGGAGAATGGCTTGATTTCTTATAAATTAGAGTCAATTAATTAAGTTCTTAATAAATCCTGTTGCCTGGCCAAGTCTCACCACAATTGAAGGTGTCCACTGGAATCTTAACTTTCTATAGGGGATGGATGACTTCTCAAGGTGACATGCAAGCACACGGATGGAGAATGGGCAATGGTTCTATAATTTATGAAGATTTTTCCAAAGAGTAGAACTGAGACTTAATTGAAATTTCTCATCCAATGATGACAACAGCCAGGAAATGGACACCAAGTCAAATCAAGTCAAGAAACATTTATTAAGCAATTATCATGTATTGGCACTGAGAAATGTATTGCAGATATAAATGCGAATAAAAAAGCTGTCTCTGACTTCAAGAAAATTGCATTTTTTTCCTGGGTAAATTAAAATCAGTTTTATTGACTGTCTAGATAGCAAAAGCAGGCTCATTGTATCCTTGGTGGCCAAAGAGAGTGAACCTGTTCAACCTTCAGTATTTATAAAGTCAAAAATTATATTCTAATGTAATTGTTTGATTATTTTTCATTCTTTTTCAACTCTAGGACCTGGAAGGTCTTACTAGTTAGGGATACTGGAAGGACTTACCATTTCCTTCTTTAGCTCAGATGAAAAAACTGAAACAAACAATGTTAAGTGACTTGTCCAAGATCATATAGCTATTGAGGGTCTGAGGCTAGATTTGGGTTTAGGAAGATAAGTCTTTTTGACTCCAGCTTGATAACTCTATCCACTGTGTCACCCAGTCTAAAAGGAAGAAAGGAATATTCATGCTGATGGTGTGGTGACAAAGTCTAGAGAATGAAAGATGGACTGGTTGAGGTCTTTCTTTAACATGGAGGTTCTAGAAAGAACTTATTGAAGGAGAAGGGAGCTAAAGCAATCCTGATGTTATATTTTCAAAAAGCATAATATTGAAATAAAGCAATTTCCTTTAAGTTCTTCACATTTTCTACAGAAGGTCCTAGGAAAAGAAAAGAAATAAATACACACACCCATATGTGGGGAAAGAGAGATAAAGAGAGACACAGAGAGACACAGAAAGACAGAGAGAGAATACTTAGCATAGTTCTTGATACATCATAATCATAATTAACTTAAAATGTTTATTGATTGATTTATAAGGCCACATCCATGACTAAACAGTACTAAGAAGAAGTCACTCCTATGGCTATTGGCCAGGGTAAGATCATTTTGCCATCTTTCTTCATGAGTTAATGTAACTTAAAGTCTAAGGGGATATTTATTCATTTAGATACCTGGATCTGAAAGGAATCTTAGAAAGCATTAGTGTATTTGCTTCATTTTAATGAAATAATTAATAAAATTTATTAAGTGTGATATATGTTAGGTACTATACAAGATTCTGGGCTTACAAAGAGAAAAAAATGAAAGTTTCTTGGATTTTGAATATATTTTACAGGTAACAAAATATAATAATAATAATAACTAGCATCCTATAGCTCTTTGACGTTTGCAAAGCACTTTACAATGTTATTTTATTTGGTTCTCAGTACAAATTAAGTCTTGCCTAGGAGGAAGGTGATATTATTATTATTGTCCATTATGCAGATGAGGAAACTGGGACATAGAAAGGTCAAGTGGGTTGCCCAGGTTAATCACACAACTAGAAAATGAATGAGGCAGGATTTGAATTCAGATCTTCTCAATTCCATCAAATCAATTCCAAATTCAGCATTGTAGCAACTATCTGACAATTATAATTATCATTATTATCTTTATTGATCTGAGGAACTATGTGTAACCTTGTAATCATTGTTGGATTCAGCTGTTTTCTCTGTTCATAAGGTCTCCTGGATGCCATTGTAGTTAGTTCCAGTGGTCTGGTTTCAATTACAAAAAAGGGACCTGGCAGTATACAGAATTAGGCTTTGTTTCCTCTTAAAAGTGCTAAATAATACACTAAAAATCATTTTTTAGTCTAATAATTTAAAATATGTCTATAATTGTGGTGACTAGTGTTGGGGCAATTAGCTACTAATCTGGAGACCCCACTTTGTACAGCTAAGCACATGAACTACCTTCTCCTAATTTGGACTTTTCTCATCAGTTTGTGGGATGTAGGAGTCCAGGTTCCTAGTGGAAATCTGACAAGGATTCACCTCCAGTCCATTGATATTTTCTATTGGCAGTAGGGAGATAGATGCATGTCCTGTGTGCATCATATATGGTGTGAAATTACTGATGAGTTAGAATGAAACAGACTAGAATAGCTGAGCAGCCAGGAGAGCTACCCTGGTCCTAGAACATCTTCTACTCATGTGAAAAAGGTATCCAATTCTTCATCTTCTCAGGATTTTCCTGGAGATGGAAAAGGTCAATTAAATTGAATATTCGTGTTGGCTTAGATATTTATATTTTAAAAATAATTATTAGTAGGAATAAGAAAAGTGACATTATTAGTGAATGCTACAACTAATACTATACTTGATAATCATTTTAATAGGTATAATAATAATTCTTCTTTGATAGCCTTTTTCCTACTTGGGTAAAATAGTTATAATTGTAATAATATTGATTGGCTAAGTTAAGGAAGTGAGAATCTACTATTTTGACAATATTACATATGCTTCCTTTCTATGCTTGTCCCATTACAAGGGCATATTCTATTTCAAATATTTGGCCAGTTGAATTTCTATTGCTATTATGAGTTCATTTTGGATTCTTATCAATTTCTCAAAATAAAATGAATAAATGAAGAAACATTTCTTAAGCGTTTATTTTGTGCCAGGCATTATATAGGTGATGGAGAGACAAATGCAAAAGCAAGTAAGAGTTGATACAGGCAATTACTAATTGTGAGACTGGGCAAATTACTTAACCTCTCTTAACCTCATTTTCCTCATCTGGAAAATGAGTATAATAATGGCAGCTATTTTATAGGGTTGTTGAGAGGATCAAAAGAGCTAATATATGTAAAACACATTGCAAACATTAAAGCACAATATAGAGGTTATGGTGATGATGATGATGATGGTGATAGTAATGATGGGAAGATAGCATATATATGGGAATGATAACCAGGAAAGATGATTTTGCTCTCGGGAGTCACAGGAATTGCTAGTAGAGTAATAAAGCAGATTGTCATGCGCTTTTCATCAGCAATGGTATATTGGATTGGGTTGGACAAGCTAATTGGAGTATCATTCCCAGACTAAGGACTGGAAAGTGGAAGGGTAGTTATAGAGTTGGGGGGAGGAGAATATGTGCCTGGGAGCAAGGGTAGATGGCAAGAAGCCCAGGTGGGGCCTATGTTTTTTGGTGGATGATTAGGTGAGATATGAAGATGATCTAGAGCCATTAGACAGATGAGTTCATAAGCTCAGCCCAAAGCAAAATAATAATCTTTTAGCTTTTAAACTTTTTTTTTCAACCTTTATCTTTTAAACGTACTCTAGCAGATTCATCCTTCTAGGGTGAGGGATGTAGGATTGAGGATTTTTCGTCTGAAAAATTCAGGCAACTCTTCTACCAATAAGAGAATTTTCAAAATAAACAAGCATTTTCTCCATTCAATCTTTGTTGTTCAGTTATATCTTGCCCTTTGTGACCCTATTTGGTGTTTTCTTGGCAGAGATGCTGGAGTGGTTTGCCATTATCATTTTTCAGCTCATTTTTACAGATGAGCAAACTGAGGCAAACGGGTAAGTAACTTGCGTAGGGTCACACAGAGAGTGAGATTCTTAGGTCAAACAGGAAGATGAATCTTTTTGACTTTAGGGCTGGCATTCTATTCCTTGTACCATTTAGCTGCCCTACAACAACCAATCTCTCTAATAAATGACAATTACTTTAAGAAATGATTTTCATCTTTGAATATGTGAAAAGGCAAAGTTTTCCAATCTTTCTTCTGATCTTCCATTACAACTTAGTGATAAACTCATGTTGCATCCTACTCATGGTCCTCCCCTCTCCCACTATATTAATTCTGCCTCACAGAAGGGCTTTTCTTCAGGTTCTTGGAATAGAACTGTCTCTTTTACATCAACATGTATTAAGAAACTAAAAAGGTAAAAAAAGAAAGTTATAGGTAGAGAAAAGACCATTTTAAAGTGCAATGGCAGTGGAAAGATGTGGGAGATAGTGTGTGACATTTCTCATATGAGGCCCAGGAAAATTTTTGTTCAATTTTAAAACTGCCTACTCTGTGAAGAATATTATATGTGTTGAATGTCGTGAGAAATTGAATATTTTGCCATGTTTGCCAAAAGAATCTTCCTAAATGACAAGTCTTTTCCCTCTTTCTACATGTCACTTTCTTGCTTAAGAATTTTCAGTGGCTCTGTATCATCTTTAGGGTAAAACACTTACTCTTTAGCATGGCATTCAAAGCCCATTGTGGTTTGGATCCAATCTAACTTTTCAGCTCTGTTTCAGCTCACCATCTAACTCATTCACAGCCCCTTAGGGAATGCAGAGAATGCAATGTGTGAGAATGCAGTTCCCCCAAAGAATTGACACAAGTATGTATTCTCATACGTGTTTTTACTTAAAATAATATGAAGGTAATAACAAACAAGTGAACAACCAACAAGAACTGCTAGATCTTTCTCTTCTAAATATACTGTATGCAGGAAAATCAGCTTGGGAAAAGTTCCCTTCCTTAAGGGGTAATCAGATTACCCTTTGAAGATCCCAAGAACACAGCAAGACATCATTATCATTTATAGACTGGGGTTAATGGTAAATATCAGTGGAATCACCATATCTGAATCATGGATCAGAATCATGAGCTCAAGAATGAGCAAGGACAGTGTCAGGCCTATGATAAAATGGATTTTGTTGGACATTCTGACTCAGTACTTCCTTTTTTGCAAATCTAGGCAAATTCCTTGGTTTAGAGGTAAAAAAACAACATGAGAGACTGTGTACTGGATAAATATCCACAACTGGTTCAGAAAGCACGACTGAAACTGTATCTAATTCTAACTAAAAAAGTTCTGAAGAACATGGGACTAGTGCTATCTTGCTCTTGAGAACCTGCTGAAATCTTTTTGAATAAAAAAAATCTGCTTTCTAAAAGTTAACATAGAAGACATCCATTAAAATACCTCTTTGATGTCTGATTGAGGTGTGGAGGCCACTCTGGGATCTTCAAAGTAGGGCCAGAAAAAGCACAAGATGTACATTGTGGGGGGTAGTAACCTTTTTTTTATGTCACAGACCCCTTAGACATAAAGGTAAAGTCTATGGACCCCCACCCTCAGTGGAATAATGTTTTTAAATGTATCAAATACAATATGTAGGATTAAAAGGAAAATTCATATTACAATAGCTATGTATATACACACATACACACAAATATACATGTGATTGCATATATGTGTATACATAGCTATATGTAATATATACACACACATACACACAAATATACATATGATTGCATATATGTGTCTACATAGCTATTGTAATATGAATTTTCCTTTTATATATATATATATATATATATATATATATACACACACACACACACATACACACAAATATAATTCCCAAACGTCAGGTTTATGGTCCACATATTATGCTGTAGAATGTCTGGCCAAATTAAAATGTTTCTAGTTTGAACCTGTCTCCACTGTTTTTGTATCACTTGAGAATAATTTCAGAGAGGTTCAACACCCCTTTGGCTATATATAAAGTGATGAATTTTTAAGCTACTGCAACTCATAGTGATGGTCTAACAAGTTATGGAAAACCTCATCAGTGAAGAAATACCAGCCTGATTAATTCAATTCAATATGTTTTAAAGTATGTATACAATGATTTTTATACACACACATATTTGTGTCTAATGGTAGTCATCTCTAAAGGGAGGAGGAAGAATAAATAAGAAATGTACATGATAAATTTATTATATAGCAAGTTGTACATGATAGATTTGCAGTTTCATGTGCAATCATCTTTTTATTTTGCTATGTTATAGACATGATTTTTATTCCATAAATTAAAAATTAAAAATAATTTGAAAATACCCACTATTTGTCAGGTACTGTACACATTAGTTTAAAGTAAAATAGCATAGTCTTTGTCCTTAGAAGGTTAAATTTCCTGGCAAATAAATTCTGGCTCCATTCCATCTTTCTAGGTTTCATTTTGATACCCTCTGAATGCATGTTATATACTATGCAGAATGATTCAGTCATTGTTCCTTGTACATCACATTCCATTTCTGATCTGAGTGCTTTTGTATTGCTTGTCTCCCATATTTGGAATACACATATACCTCTTAGACTCCTCACCTCCCTTCAGAGCTCAGTTTAAGGGAACCACTTTCATGACTCCTTAGGTACTAGGACCCATGAAATGATTTTGTATTTATCTTCCATGTTTTTCTAGCGCTTCACACTATTCCTGGCACATGATAGGCATTTAATGAGAGATTATTGGTTGGCTTAATACAAAGCCTTGAGAAAGAATACAAAATGTTTTACTGCATACAGGAAAAATAGCTAAAGTCATTCTAGATTAATTTCTTTCACCCACTGTACTTGATGTTGGGCCAAATTTTGAATGAGGACCTTTTTTAAGTGATGGGTCATCACCAGTGACCCATCACTGGGGTAGTAAGTGGGATTGGCTTGATCTTTTTTCAACCTTGAACAAAAATATTGGGAGGACTTTATCATCATCAATCAACACTTGCTGAAAGTAATCTTTGCACCTTATATACTTTTAAAAAACCTTTCAGAAAATCGTCTTAAAACCATTTGGCTACTATCAACAAAACAAGCCAATTATTAAAAGGTAAAGAACTATGGAGGAAATAATGGATTCCTAAGGGGATCCATTAGGTATTTGGAAATGAGAGAGCTCTCAAGGAGGCTTAATAGAAAAGTGGGGCATGTCCAGTTGAAAATCTTGACTACATCACTTGGAGAATAATAAGCCAATCTCCCCCTCCATCTTTGCCTCAGAAATTCCCCTTCCTTTCCCTTTTCCTCTGTGCCAAGGTATTCATTCTAAGAAGCAGCACCAAATTGCAGAAAGATTAATTTAAAACAAAGCTAAGAACTCTAAATATCAACCAAAGGCTGTGGAATTTGTTTTGTGATCTGAATTGAAAATCTTTTATATATACACATTTATGTGTGTGTATAAAGTATGTATATATATGTATATATGTATGTGTGTATATATATATATATTTTTTTTTTCAACTGGAAATGGTCAATTTCCAGAGAAAAGTGGGCTGGGAGCACATATTGCCTACACATGCCAACACAATGCTTTCATATTTATTCTTTCAAAGATTCCTATGATGATTCCTTTTGGATTCTGGAATTTTTGTAAAAAAATGACAGGTGAATCAGATGAAATTGTCAAAGATGGAGGAGAGCCTGAAAACTGTCTCCATGCTAGTGGACAATATTTGATGGACTACCAAGGCACTTTCATGACTTCCTTCTTTTCCTAAATTCACATTCCTGTATAGGTTAGACTAGTCTATCCAGAATTGCTCATATATAAGTCATACGTCCATCTGAAACTTGAAGAAATTGATACTTGAACTTTTTATTTTTCAGTTAATTAATTTTACAATTAATTCAGTATATTTATTAAGTGGTTTTTATTTCTCATTAATGTAGAAGGCACTTTAGTAGGCATGAGAAAATATAAAACAGTTCCTGCTTTCAAAAGGCTTGTGTTCTTTTTAGAGCAATTAGACACACAAACATAAACCCCTACCCAATGTTGAATAAGAATGCATACCTGAAATATGAGACCATAGTATAGTAGATATCACAAAAGAAGTGCCTAATGAGTTGTATAAATGAACGTGTTCAAGGGAAGGAGTGAGAAAGCATGGCTAGTGTTTTTCAATCAAAATCAGAGAGACTTGGATTCAAGTCCTCCCTTCTGTTAATTATACTCTTGTTATCATGGGTAAATTACGTTTGCTCTTTAGACTCCTTTCCTCATCTGTAAAATGGACATTGTACCTGCCTTACAGTTTTATTGTGAAGTTCACCTCAACCACAACTTTTAAAATCACTCATGTTTCCCCTTAATGTAATGTAAACTCTTTGATTTTTTAAAAAAAAATTTCAATGGTATTTTATTTTTTCCAATTACACATAAAAATAGTTTTCACTATTCATTTTTGTAAGATTTTTGACTTTGAAAGTTTTTCTCCCTCACTCTCTTATCTCCTCTCTCCAAGACAGCAAACATTCTGATATAGGTTATACATGTACAATCATTTAAAACATATTAACATATTAGTTGTAAAAGAAAAATCAGAACAAAAGGGAAAAACCCTTAGAAAGAAAAAACAAGCAAACAAAAAAAGGTGAAAATAGTATCCTTCGATCCACATTAAGTTTCCATAGTTCTCTCTCAGGATGGAGATGGCATTTTCTATTATGGAGAAAAGCCAAGTCCATCATAGTTGATCATCATATAATTTTGCTGTTTCTGTGTACAATATTCTCCTGGTTCTACTCACTTCATTTAGTATCAATTCATGTAAATTTTTCCAGGCTTTTCTGAAATCAGCCTGCACATTATTTCTTATAGAATGATAATATTCCATTACTTTCATATCTTGTAACTTATTCAGCCATTCCTCAATGATGGGCATGTACTCATTTTCCAGTTCCTTGCCACCACAAAAAGAGCTGCTACAAACATTTTTGTACATGTATCCTTTCCCCTTTTTTATGGCTTCTTTGGGATACAGATCCAGTTAAGCTCTTTGATTATAGGAAGAATTTTTTTTAGTTGTTGTATTCCTTATTCCTACCACAGTGCTCTGCATATAGTAATCATTTAATAAATGATTGTTGAATTTAACTGAGTGACAGTGAGGGCAAGGGTGATCAGAGAACATTTTATGGAGGAATTGAGACTTAAGTAGGTCCCTGTGTGATTTTTTAAAATGTATCTAAATAGCTATTTTTAAGTGGAAAGAGACTGATATCAGATGTAATGAATGTTAAAGCTACTAGGAATATTAGGTCTAATTGGGAGGTTCCTCAGAGACTATTAAGCTTTTCTCTTTTCTGATGAACATTCTAAAGATTAGGTCATACAAGTAACAAGGCTGGGATTTGAATCCAAAATCTTTGATTCCATCTTTAGTAATCTTTTTACTGTACCATATTAAAGACCTGGGGCCTCAAGAAACAAATGACTTGTTCAAGATCACAGGTCATAAGTAGCAGAATCGAGATTAGAATCCAATTCTTCTGACTTCAAGTCTTTGGGTTTTTCTAACAGGCTCTGCTTGCTTCAGAAATTCATTAATTTATATCAAACTGCGCTTGCTTCAGAAGCTATATTCTTTCCTACATATTTCTCTCTTAAGTGCAAAATTTATTTCACCACATAGATACATAAAAAAAAATTAGCAAGAGTATCTCTATATCAATAGTGACTTGTACCATTTATCTACTTCTAATAATTCATCATGGATTCATTACCAGAGCATTACTGGGAATAGCCTAATGAGGGATTAATGTAGATACAATACTGCTTTAACTGAAATACTAATGTAACTTTCCTATTGATGAGACATTATTTTCAAATGCTACTTGAAAGGTTTTTAATCTTTATTCAGAAGTTGCCTGTGTCTGAAGAACAGAGATTAGGATCCAGTCCAGAGCCTTCAGTAAGAGTTTGCCTCTATTATGAGTGTGTCATCAATCAACAAAGACCTTGTTATATTTCCTATTGGATTGGAAAGGCTTATATTTGGAGGTGTTTTCAAAGCAAGAGAGCATCCCCCATAGGTTTTTTCCCCAGGACTTCTGTGCTTGTAATCTCGTTTTGGGTGATTAAAAAAAGTTAGTGAGTAAAAACCCCATTTTTTGCATACTATTTAATGTAATTTAAAATGGATTGTTGAAGGCAGGAATATCCACATACAATCTAAAGTAGTGAAGTCACTCTAGGGGAAAAGGTGGTACAGAATTAGATAGAAATATGGTAGACACATTACCCTCCAAAGAGTACTACTACAAGTACTACTTGACTTCTCTAGATTGCTTAGATCCTTTTTAGTTGTTTAGAAAATGTATCTTTGAATTGGAAGATAGTCTATATTCTAAAAAATGTTACCAACTAAATCAAATCTTGTTAGGGCCACTGAAAAGGAAATAAATCTGTTGTTTTGCTTCTGTTAGCATTTTGTACTGGAACAACTTAGTACTGGGGAGATGTTCACGGATACAAATCATATTCTTTCCACAAGGCTTCCCAGCCGAATAGTTCGTCAGGCTGAATTTGTTCCTGGGAACATTGCTGATTTGTGGTTAGCGGGAGCACAGACGTGGCTGGAAGTGGGTTTGCCTGGACAGTTATGCAGGTGTTTTGACAAAATGCCTTGGCCCTCAGAGCTCATGTTATAGACCTCCCTCCCCTTTCCCACAGATCCCCATTTTCTTTTCTTTAGTAAAGTATATGACATCTTTCTCAATATATCCCATTTTAGAGAAAAGAAGAGGAGGAGAGGAAAAGGGGAGAAATGCAGATTCGCCTTCAGGAAGAGCTGAGAGCCAAAGAGTTATACTGGACCTTGAAGCAAGCCCAGCAGCAGAGCCAGGCCAGTGAAAAGGAGGAGCGGGAGTGGGAAGAGCAGTGTGAGTAGACTTAATGTTTGCAGTTTGGCTGTGAAAACAGCAAAGGGATTTGGGCTGACAACTCTTTAGTTCTATCGAATGACTTCATCAGTGTCTCCATTTTTAAGATTCCTTTACTGTTAGTATGGTTCTGAGTCTCCATTAACAGAAACAAAACCATTGCCATCTCTAATATGGCATCGGGCTTTGCAAACAGCATATAAACTACTGATAAATTCACCCACATAAAAGGGATCTAGAGAAGAATTCCTTTTTCCCTATCGTGGCAGCATCCTTGGGGTCTGCTCTGGCCCTTGAAAATGGAAGCATCCATATGATAATAGCCCAGGAAGTCATTTGGAACCTGACTACAGAGTGACCTTAGACTGAAATTATAAGGGGCTATGTGATTTTATTCTAAAATAGAAAACACAACTCTAGCTTTTATAAAAGTACCAAACTAGGTTAAACAGATAACCAAGTAACCAGTGACTATACTGATCCTCTGCTTGGTTTTTAAAGCTCTTCATTACCAAACTTCTTCCTAATTTTTCAGTCAGCTTGTACATTAATCCAATTCCTGTGCTCTAAGATCCATTGAGTTTGACCTCCTTGGTCTTTTTCACATAAAACATACCATCTCCCAGCTCTATGTATTTTCATTCTCAGTCTCCCATGCTTGGAGTTTACTCTTATGCTATTGTCTCTGCCTCGTAGATTTTCCTGATTTCCTTCAAATCTCTCCTAAAATCTTATTTTCTGGAAGAAACCTTTCCTATTTTTCTTACTGCAAGTGCCTTCTCTCTGAGATAATGTCCAATTTATCCTTATATATCATGTTTATAGATAGTTGTTTGTATGCCATCTCTTTCCTTTCCCTCAATTCCCTGTTGCCATTAGACTTTGAATTATTAAAAGGCAGGGCTGTTTTTGGCTTTTTTGTATCTTTTGTCATAAAGCCTGGCACATAGTAGGTTCTTAATAAATATTTGTTAATTTGACTTGATCAATCACAAAGTAGTCAGATAGCACTAAATAGAGGGGTTGGCAGAATTGCTTTGGTGTCAGGACTTTTTAGACTTATACAAAGATTTTAACTAAGTCCATGTCCCTTCTGTTTTTCCCTCTAGAGAAAAGGGCTTGGTATAATCATCTAGAATTATATATCTGCTCTCTAAGTCACAGTGACAAGCTAGCAAGGCAGCAATCATGAAACAACCTGAATTCTTTGGAAGAAATAAATATAAAATAAGATTCCCCACCCCACCCCCAATTTTTTTTTTTTTGTCACCAGGATGGGTTACCAAATTCAGAGGTTGGATTCTCTTTCAGGAGGACAAATTATGCCTAAAAAGTCAAAAGACTGGAAGAGAAAAGTTAATATGGTTTTTGCTCATCTCTTAGTTTTATCTAAGAGAGAAAATTGTGAGGGTACTAAGGAAAAATCTTTAATGTTAGCTTCTGAAAGAACAATTTTGGCCATTCTTATTGCTAATAATAGCATACATATCTATGATGCTTTTAGGCTTAGAAAGCACTTTTCTCACAAAAACCTTGTGAAGTGATAGGTCAAGTATTAGCCCATTTTAAAGATGAGGGAAATGAGGCGTAGATTTCTGAAGGTCATGATAATTCATCAATTTTAGAGCAATGACATTTTTTGATGTGACTCCAGGCATAGGTGGGAAAAGGAAAAATACCTACTACTTAACATTTATATGGTCTTTTAAAGTTTACAAAGTCCCCTTCACAGTAGCATTGGGAAATAGACACTATTATTATGCCCATTTTTATATGAGAATGTTGAGGTTCAGAGAAACCAAATGAGCCTTGAATTACATTCAGATCATCCTTGCAGGCAGTTAATATGTCTATAAGAGAGTATGTCTTGTCTTTCAAAAATTGTTTCTATTTGTTTGTGCCCCTAAGGAACCTGCTGAGAATAAGATTGACAAAATTTGTCTATTAAAAGTATTTGAAATCAAGAAATCATTTTATAGGAAAGTGTCTTCAAAGGTCACTTAATCCATACCTTTGTTTTTCTTTAGGGCTAAACTCATTCTCTATAGATGATACCTCTCTTCTTCCTAAGGTATTTCCCAAAAGGTGATTTCCTGGCTTTCTATAGTAAATGATAGTATAATAATTCTCCTCTCCTAAGAATTTTTAAGTATTCCTATTCTGTCATTAATATTGAATACCTAATTAACATAAAATATTATTATATTATCCATAGCAATCAGTCAATAAAATTAGTAGTATTAACTCCCATTTATCTAGAATCTAAAACAGTTGAAAACTTAAACAGATATTTCTTTTGCTAGTTCTAGGTAATAGTAATTGATGAACATTATATTGATGATTCTCAGGCATAACAAAGTCTTGACAGTCAAAGTCCTGAATAATTAAGGATAATTTCAATTCTATTTAATGTCATTTTAAAGATGGCTGTATTTTATTGTATAGTTAATCTATGACTTACAAATAGATACTCTCCATTCAATCCATTCAATGAGTCATATTGAGAAGGATGTCATATACTTTGATAGAGGAAAAGAGGGTCTGTGGGAAGAGGAGGGGGATAAAGCCTACATTATATGGGCTCTAAGGACCCAGGCATTTTGTCAGAATACCTATATGACTGAAAATCCACTCACATTCACCACTGAGTGCTAGAGTTTTTGTTCTTTTGAGCAGAACTTTTGAAGAAAATTCAGTTGATTCAGAATTAGAAGGAGAGAAGAAATTCTAAAAGTAAGAAATATTTAAGGAGTCTGATTCTAGAAGCTGATTCCCATGCCAGCTTGGCTGGCTTTTGGAAAGAATCTTGGACTTCATTTCAGTTAATGAGCACTATCTTTTAAAAATGTAAATAATTTGAGGGGAAAATTAATATAATCAGATTTTTCTCCTAATATCTAGGTATAATCAGCCACACTAAAGGGAATGGTGGCTGATCTGGGAAATGAAGGTCTCAGAATGTAATTGATATTGGAACGTGGAGAAAAGAGAGGGGTAGGTAAAACTTGTCTGTATGGTGCAGAAGAAAGAAGGGGGATTTTGCAGTAAGAGGGACCAAGAACTGACTTTGAAGTTTACTCCTTAGATGATCTTAGACAAATCGTTTTAACATTTTGGGCTTCAGCATACTCAAAATTGTTCTCCAAGTCCCCCAGAGTTCTCAAACTTCGATCTGTGATTATCAGTTCAGAAGACCCAGAACTCATTTTACTGCTATAAAATATACACACGGATTAGTGCTATTAAATACAATCACTTGTTTATATTCCCTAATTAACTCTGATCCTGGTATCTCTCTGCCTCATCCCACACTACTAGACTATTGTAGAAGACTTCTGGTTGGTCTCCCCAGATTATATCTTGTTACAGCATCTTCCACCAAGCTGTCTAATTGATCTTCCTAAACTGTGGATGTGATTATTTCATTCCCTTATACATTAAACTTCAGAGATTCCCTGTTACTTGTAGGAACAAATGTAATATCGTCTCTTGGCATTCAAAGCCTTCGTAACCTGGTTCCTACCTAGGTTTCCAGTTTGCTTTGATGGAAGACTCCACATACTCTGCCATCCAGGGGCAATGATAGCCTTTCTGCTCCTCAAACCTGATACTCCCAATTCTGTCTATTTTCACTGGCTGTGCCCATGTCCATCCGCCTCCCTCACCTCTGCCTTCTGGCTTCCATTATCTGATAAACTCCTTTTCCATGTTAATGTTAGTGCCTTCTCTGAGGTTAATCTCTAGTCTATCCTGTTCAAGATTTTTAACTTTTTCTGCTCATATCCGCCTAAGAAATTTTTATGTGACCCCAGGTATACAGGTTTATAAAATATGTATACAAATCAAATATTTACTGATAATAATCATAATTTTGTGACCCCACATTCACTTATATGACCCCTATGGGATCAGAATCCATAGTTTAAGAAGCTTTGCTGCAATTTTTTATGTATAGTTTGCATGTTATTTCCCCATCAGACTGAGAGCTCCTAAAGACAGGATATTATTCTTTCCCTGCTTTTTTCTTTCCCTACGTGCTTAGTATGGAACCTGGATATAATAAATGCTTAATAAATGCTTTAAGGACAACAAGGTGGTGCATATAATAGATAGAGTGCCGAGTCTGTAATCAGGAAGACCAGAGTTCAAATCTGGTCTCAGAGATTTACTAGCTGTGCAAGCCTGGGCAAGTCACTTAACCTTATTTGCTTTCCTCATATGTAAAATGAGATAGAGAAGGAAGTGACAAGTCATTCTAACATCTCTACTAGAAAACCCAAAATGGGATCACAAAGAGTTGGACATGACTTGAAATGACTGCACAACAAAAACAATAGATGTACATTGGTCTATTGACTTAACATCGTAGTTAAAGCAAGTTTTTATAATTTTTTTTTGGTGAAACAATCATCATTTATAGAGTACAGCCTATTGGTAAATTGGGACAAATTAATGATTTAATTTTTTGAAAATTCATGATTATGAGTGGTATATAGAATGTAAACTCTCTGTTCATAACAATATACAATTAAGCTGGGAGCTCCTTGCTCCAACTGTAATGAAGTTGTGAATTAAATATGAAAAATGGAACTTTTTTTCTCATAGGAGAATTTTGTTTCAACTCTGATTTTATTAGGATGAGTAGACCCTCTAGTGGTGCAGATGACAACCTCTTTACAAATCAGGAGATGGTTTCAGGAACTATTGTAGTAAGAGATTTTTTTTTCTCTTTCAGTTGGAGGCTCTCTATTTGTTGATGGAATTCAATACATTTCATCAGAATTAGCTATGCTAGTCATTGGATGATGGCTATACAATGTGTTGGTGAGCCATACTCTAAACCTTTCTAGTTAGATGGTACCTGGGGGAATGTGTGCTGCACTGGGCTTTTCAGAACCAAGTGGTCTTTTACCTATCATGGATACTTAGGGAAGGAAGGTTTTACTGGAAAAGCAGCAAAATAGAAGTTAGATACATGTGCTCCATCTTCCTCTCTACTGAAGAGACTTTTGACAATATAATGAATTTTTACCAACCAATTCCAGTCATTATCTCAGACTACACTACAAAATATTCCTTGCACCATTAATATGAGAAGGGAAAGCATAAAGCATAAAACCTAGAACTAGACATCAGGAGATCTGGGTTTGAATTCTGGCTCTGACGCTTACTAGCTGTGTGACTGTGAGAAAATTGCAATCACTTTGGGTCTTAGTTTCTTTTTTCTATATAATGAGATTATTGTTGTAATACTTATTGTAAAGAGGGAATATGGCATATTGGATAGAGATTTGATTTTTGAAGTAGTGAGACCCAGGTTCAAGTCACACATCTGACTCTTATTGGCAAGTTTTTTAACCTGTCATTGGCTTAGGACACTCTCTATAACAATAAGTTACAGAACAAGAGGAAAATAAAAAGAAAATTACTACTTATTCCAAAAAATGATGTTAAATAATCCTATGTTGCATAGGCAATCCTTTTGCATCTTCCTAATTGACTTGTTATCCTACTCACCACAATAATTTTCCCAGACTTTTTCATTTCTTCTCAAACTATCAGTGGTTTTCCTTTCCCTTTCCATCTCAGCTGAGAAGCTTGCTCTATATTTCACTGAAAAAAAAAGACCATAGGCCCAGAACCCCTTATTCCTCCTCCTTATCTCATGTCACTCAGATGCCTTTTGCAACTATCTCTTCCATCACTTCATCTCACATAAAATAGTGGACCCACTTCTTACCAAGTTAAATCCATTCCTGAATTTTTTTCTCTTTGCCTTCTGACCTTTTTCACATAAAAATTTACCTTCTATAAGAAGGCTTTCCAAACTCCTTTTGATGCTAATGCCTTCCTTCTCTTGATTATTTTCAATTTATCTTGTAAATATCATCCATTTGTGTATAACTATTTACATGTCACTATTTAGACCAGGATCTCATCCATCCATAATTTGCTTTTCTTTGCATCCCTAGTTCTTAACACACTGCTGGCACATAGTAAATGCCATTAACAAATATTTATTGACTATTATTGATAATATCAGAGGGTCTGTCCAATTAATAACACTTGCCTTTCCTTTTGCAAAGTTGTCTGCAGGGAAGGTGTTTTTTAAATCTTAAAACGATGTAGAATTGAGCTATTATTATGGTTGAACTTTAAGGTTATTGGACTTATATCTCACTCAAGTCATTGCTTGTAAAGGGCTGAACAACTACTTGATGGTAGCTGTGCTTTTTCATGAACTTAAAATTCTATAGAACTCATGGGTATAGTTGTAGAATCTAAGAATTTATATACTTTGTGCCACAACAGGCCTTCTGAGAAAATTTTCTGTCAGAGATTTTATAAAATTCCTATTACCATCTTTTGGGAGTATCTATGAATATTGGAAAAGAAAAAAATATTTAAAATCTTCACTAGTATTGATGGGGATGGGAAAAGAAGAGGGGAGGAGTGTTAAGGAGATGTCTGTTTCAATTATCCTCCAGGTAACATTTTATATATTTTTTCCCACTGCCAAACTCCTAGAAAAAGTCATCTAAATTTACTGTTTCCACTTTCATTTTCTAAACAAACTTAAAGCTGACTTTGTTACAGAAACCATTGTCTCTAAGATTCAAATTCATAAATCTAGTAGTCTTTTCTCATTTCTTATCCTTCTTGATTTCAGCTTTGGAAAATTTTGACTACCTCTTCAGCTTTTTTCCTTTCTCAGCTTCCCCCTGCTGGTTTTCTTCCTACTTATGTGACTATTCCTTTTTAGTCTCATTTGTTAAAATACCTTCTATTTACCACTCTTAGCTGTGGACATTCCCCAAATTTCTGTCCTGGGTCTTCTCCTGTCTCTTTACAATCTCTCTCTTTTTTGGTGATTTCATCAACTACCTAGGTTCAATTGTCCCCTTTAAGATAATGCTTCCCAAGTGAATATATCCAGTCCTAATATTTTTCCTGACTTCCAGTTTTTCATTTCTAACTGTCTGTTGGAAATTTGCATCTGGATTGTTCCGTAGATATTTCAAACTCAACATGTTCTAAATCTTACTTATCCTGCAAACTTCACTAGTCTTATAGAGGGTGCTACTGTTCTTCTAGTCCCCCAGGTTCGTACCTTGGGAGTCATCTCCAATTATTCCTTCTTCTTAATCTTCTCATATATACTCAATCACCAAGTCTTGTCAATTTGATCTCTATCACATGTGTCCAGTTTATCTCATTTTCTCTATTAACAAGGTTATTGGCCTAGTTGAGGCTCTCATCATCTTAGACTTTTGTAATGAACTTGTAATTAGTCTCCTAGCTTCCAATTTCTTTCTTTCCAATGTATTCTCTACCCAGTCAGTGAAATTATTTTTCTCAAGCATAACCACAATCCCTCTTTGTCCACCAAATAGACCATCACATACTTAGCACTTAAAAGTCAACTTTTTCAGACTCGGTCTCATGTATTCAACATTCTAGTTAAACTGACTTAGTTCTTGGTCCCTGAAGTTGGCATTTCACTGTACATAAGATCATGTACACAAAATCTTCCTTCCTTGACTTTACTTCTTGGAATCCTTAGAATTTTTTCAAGACTCATTTTATTTGCCACCTCTTATAGGAAGGCTTTTCTTTTCCTACCAATAACTATTCCCTTTCCCCCCTCAAATTATCTTCTATTCACTTATGAATTCTCATATGGAAGTATCTTAAGGTCAAGGACTCTTATTCATTTTTGCTTCCCCAGTGCTTTTCACAGTGTCTTGTACATAGCAGATACTTAATAAATACTCATCAAGCATAATAAAAGACAGTATATTTTAAATGTTTTGTGAAAAGTAAAATGGCAAATAATCAAAGGGGAATATATATGATATAAATCTTAGAATGTTGGGGGACTCTGTCTTAGAGGTGAAAAGTATCACATGTGGATCTTTCAGGATATTTTCATAGATTCATAGACTATATGAACTAGAAGGAACTTTAGATGACATCTAACTCATTTCCTTCATTATATAGATGAAGAAAATAAGATGCAGAGAGCTCAATTTCTCTCCTCAAATCTTCTTAATTCTACTTGAGTATTTTTTCTTTCTTTAAAATATTAAAGTGGAAAAAAAGAAATGTGACGGTCTAGTGCATTTCAGACTATAAAGAATTGAAATTATCTGGCTTATGGACTATAGTTTTGCTAATTAATGTACTGTGTGATAATAGAAAATGGAAAACCATTCTAAAAGAGAAAATATACAATTATTCCGTCTTGTGTTTTTACTCTTTTCATTTAGGGTTTCTTAAAGACAGATTAGCTGAACTCAGGAACCTGCCATTCACATGCAACTGAATTATTCTGCACCAAATTAATTTAATTTGAGGGAAACAATGGTGCATTAATCCGATATGGTGCCTAGGTATCAGAATTTCTTGATAAAACCCCAAATTAAATTCTCCAAGTTAGAAAAAAAAACAAAGGAGAATTTATCCCATGTGGGATCATTTGAATATGGAGTTAACTATTCATTCTGAACTGCAGAATTGGTCCTAGGTCTCCAGGAGATGCTGAGAATGAATTTAATTTACCAGTTTACCAGCTGTGAATGGTTTGGCAGGATAAGGGCAGTTCAAGCTGGAGGCATGATCCATTCACCCAGAGAAGTTTCAAACTGCATGAATTTAAAATATGATCCACTATGATTTGATGGATGAACTTTTTTCCCCCAATGAAGTCTCACCAATTTCTTTCTCAAGGAAGGCTGATTCTAAGTATGTATTTTTAATATTCATTCAAAATTAATCATTTAATTTAAAAAAAAATATTAATAGAGTTTGATTTTAGACTGCTTTCATTTCCCAGAGTATCCTTTCTGTCTCCCCATCCACAGCCATCACATATCAAAGAATAAAAAAAGAGATTCAGAAAAATTAGTCAACACATTAGCTTTATTACTGTATGCAGTATTTTATAGATAGTCTCAAATAAGGGAGAAAGGTACATTCTTATATGTCTCCTTTGGGGCTAAAGTAATTTATTATAAAGTTTAGTTTTTTACATTTAAATTCAACAAATATTTACTAAGTACATACTGTGTGCAAAATACTAGACCACATGCTGAAGATAAAAAGACAAAATTGAAATAATACTTGCCCTCAGGGAGTTTTTATTCTCCAGAAATAGAGATGACTCTATACATGGATAAATGAGTATAATGTAATTAACAGTGAAAGAATACTAACAACCTGGAGGGGAAGGAAAAACCACTGACAAGATGGAATCAAAGCTACACCTTAAAGGAAGATTAGATTTTTGAGAAGTACCACTGAGGACCAAATGTTTTATAGTCATTTGATGACCAGTACAAATATGTCATGAGATATTCCTAAAAGGAACAATGCTTGCTTAGAAATTGTGACAAGTGAACTATAGAGGTATATGAAAAGTGAGTTAAACAGAATGCTTAATTTTACATTAAATTATTATTATTATTATGTAATGGAATTGTTGGGAGAGTTGAAAAAAAGGAAAGTGAATCAAAAGGGAAATTCTGGAGAAAAAAGATGATATCATCAGTTCATGCAAATGAGATGAATCATTGTTTTAAACATAGCCTTTTATGCTTATAAAGTCACAATGTTTGCTTCCCTCATTTCTTCTGAAAGAAATTTTGCTGTGAAAATGAGTAAATTTGTGGTTGCTCTATGCCAGCAGTTAGAAACTATAAGCAGTTCCTGACTGATGAGAATTTCAGGGAGAACTGGCAACCATTCAAAAGTGATATGAGGATTCCTAAAACTGTTGTGCAGGGGTGTTTAGGCTCTTTAATGATTTATGCTAATAATTTAGCCAAATAGCTGGAAAAGAACTATAAACATATAGTTGGTAGAGTCAGATGTGCAATCTCGAATAAATCATTTCACTCTTTGGCCCTTAGTTTCCTCATCTATAAAATGGGGATAATAACACATGTAGTATATATCTCACAGGATTGTTGTATATAGGTAATAATGACACTTGATTGAAAAAAACAAACAAACAAAAAACAACCAAACAACAATTGAGTGTGTGTGTGTAAATAATATATATATATATGTATATATATATATATAATATGATAAGAGTGATATCCTTTTGTTCAGTCATTTTTCAGGCATTTTTGACTCTGTGACCTCATTTGGTTGGAATAATTTTCTATTTCCTTCTCCAGATTATTTTATAGATGAGAAAATTGAGGCAAACAGGATTAAGTACTTGTACAGGATCACACAGCTGGTTAAATGCCTTAGTCTACATTGAACTCAAGTCTTTCTGACTCTAGGCCTGTCACTCTATCCACTTCATCCACTTAGCTGCCCCGTACTGATATCCTAGGGAAGAGATAATTTGAAAAAGACCTAGGACTTTTAATGGGCTTCATGTTCAGTATACCTGCATGGCTATAGAGCAGTGTCTTCCATGTTGTCTTTGTTAAAATTTGTTGTTATTATTTATAAAAGTTCTATGAGATGGAAACTAGATTCTATCACCCTCAAATTTCTAGGAATATTAACAACACCTGAATAATGCATGTACGTGAATATTTCTTGTGTTTTTTTTTTGAAGATCAAAAAAAAAAATCCTACTTTCCTCAACCATTAATTAGACATATCTTTAGAAGTTCAGTTACCACTGAGCAGATATTGGCAAATTGTTGTTTTTATTCAGTTGTATTGGTCATGTCTGATTCTTTGTAAACCCATTCTGAGGTTTTCTTGGCAAATATACTGAAGAGGTTTGCCATTTCTTTTTCTAGCTCATTTTACAGATGAAGAAATTGAGACAAACAAGGTTAAATGACTTGCCCAGGGTCACACAATTAGTATGTGTCAGATATCAGATTTGAACTCAGGAGGATAAATCTTACTTTAATTCCAGGCCGGCACTCTATCCACTGTACCACTTAGCTGCCTCAAATAACAGAAGCTTAGGGAACAATGTGAAAAATGGATAAAGATGCTTATGTTTCCTCTTCTACATTTAGAAGACTTGAAAAACATGGTAGTGCAAAGGGTGCATCATTGGGGAACTCAGGCAGATCCTCAACCCATATGTTAAATCCTAGTGAATTGCACGAGACAGAGAAAGGTTAAGGGCTAATAAATGCCAGAGGCAAGATTTGAACCCAGATTTCAGTCTAGCATCCTATCTATTTTACCATATTGCCTTTATGTGAAAGGGGCAATGTAATTTAATCCAGCATGGATTTCCAGATACAATAGTCCTTGAGCCAAAGATCAATCAACAAGCATTTGTTTTATATTTACTAAATGTCAGATATTGTTCTAGCATATAAAGTCAAAAGCGAATGAGTCTCAACCCTTATAGATATTACAATCTAGCAGAGGGATTTAGCATAATTACATATATATGTGTGTGTGTGTGTGTGTGTGTGTGTGTGTGTGTGTGTGTGTGTATTTATATATACATACACACCAAGATGGTATCAGTCACCATTTCTGGTAAGAAAATAAATGAGACTCAGAGGAAAGGAAATTTGTCCTGGGTCACATAATTAGTTGGTAGCAAAGCCAAGATGAGAATTGAGATCTCTTTCCCCTCATGCTTGAGCCCCAGGCTTGTGTTGACATCAACCCAGACCAGCTGGAATTCCATACTCCATTGCTAGTTTGGCTTGGCTCGGGAGAATGACTTGGCTCCTGCTCCTCAGCTTTTCACTTTATCCTTTTTTGGATGAGCATGTAGGCTTTTTTTTTTTTAACTGGAGTATGAAAGCTCAGGGCTGAGGAAGGTCATCAAGATAGAATATCCCACTCATAAGAAGATGCTCATACTGCTCTAGGAAGGGATTTAGAACTATGACAGATTTCTTTCCTCCCTGACTATTTTTTCTCAGGCTTTTTAAGTAGTACACAATAAAATGCTCAGGTGGCTACAGCACAGTGAATAAATAGAGATTATTTTGCCCTAGAAAAAGAGAGGAACATTTATGAGGACTTCCATTCATATGGATTTGGGGGTAAAATTTCTTGCTTAATATAAATATATAAATTAAAAATGATTTTATAACTAATATAATTCTTAAAAGAGACACTAAAGACAGAGACAGATATTTCTGTGTCCATAGGATGGAATTAAATGGCCAATTGATGCTTATGATTGACCCCTATGACCTTTCATGTGACTGATAAAGAAGAGTCAAAGGGAAACCATGAGAGAGGATTTACTGGTAGGAAAGAGAACATTCAAGGGAAAATCTTGTACGTCCTTTGATCTTACCTATTACTTCTGATCAATTCGAGAAATGTTTAATTTTTCTTATTAGAGTCTTTTGGCTTGCTCTTTTGCCACCTTTTAGAAGGTTAAAAGTAAAATCTACATTCCAAGTTAAATAGAAATTCTGAGAACCAGTTTAAGGATGCTTTCTTTTTTAAGGTGAGGAGGGGATAATTTTTTTTTTTTGAAACAAGAAAGCCCAATCCTAATAACAAAGAAAGTCACCTCCTCCATCTGGTCAAATTTCTTATTAGATCTAAGAGAAAAAAGGAGAGGAAAAGAAGCATTTATTAAGTACTTACTATGTTCCAGGAACCATGCTAAGTGCTTTACAAATATACTCTCATTTAATTCTTACACTAATCCTAGGAGGAAGGTGCTACTATCATCCTTATTTTACAATTGATGGCACTGAGGCAGATAAAAGTTAAATGATTTACTTAAGATCACTTGACTAATAGTATGTGTCTAAAGCCAGCTTTAAACTCAGGTCTCTTGATTCCAAGCCCAGAATTCTAGCCACTGCACTGGCTCTACCAGCTAACTGCTGGAGATGAGGTATCATTCTTTCCATTCCAAGCAGCTAGAAGATCACGAGATGCCAGTTGATAATTATTATTTTTCAAGGAGTATGAATAAGCAGACTCTTAACAGATTTTAGGTCAATTAGTAGGTGAGGGCAGAGAAATACTAGTCTAAAAATACTTTCAATTTAAATAGCACCTTTCTTTTGAAAGACTCATTGTTTTCATACTATTTCGTTTGTCTCACAATATTTATATGAAACATTAATTATTCTCCCCATATGGAGAAAGTCAGAGAAGCCTCGAGAACATATTCTAAGAATCTAAGGCAAAATTGAGAATAAAGCCTATTTCTGTCCATTGTATTTTCTATTCATGGAGATTCCCAGTAGAATAACTTCAAATATGGATACAGTAGTAAATATCTTTCTAGGTATTTCAAAGGGGCTTCAGTGACTCCAACCTTACTCTGCAAAGTAACAGGAAAGCAGTCGTGACAACCCAAGCCCTTCTCCCCTATTGCTGAAATTAATCTTCCAGGAGTAGACTGGCCAAGTTCCATCATCTCTTGCCTCCATGCAGCCAAGTCTGACTCTGGGGCAAGCTGTACAAGGGGTCAGGGTGAAAAATGAGCCATAGGGTGAATAGCAGGGTTGTAGGAGGTGAACATGGCGACAGTATCGATGTCATTAGCTAATTAAGTAAAGGGATGAAATTTAGAATGGAACAAAGATTCATCTCTCAGCACCACATTGTCTCCAAGTGGTTTGTGTCTCTAGAGAGTGGATTGTAGTTCCCTTACATCTTGCCAGACCAAATAAGACCAATAAAAAGATCCAGACTTCAAGGGGTATGTCTCCACAATGGCAAATTATTATTTTTGTTACTGCTTTTGAAGTAGGAAACACACTGGATAAAATATCTTAATTTATCAGCAGCAATAAAATAATCAGGCAGAAGATGGCTAAATATAAATTAGGGATTTATTTTGATGTTTATTTGTATGCTTGTGGCTTATTTGGTAAGAGAAGATCTTAGCATGGAGGGCCTTTGTACGAATCAAGGTTCCTACACTTTAGGAAAGAGAATAACATCATTCTACTATTGTTGAGTCATTTTAGTTGTGACTATTTATGGCCCTATTTGTGGTTTTCTTGGCAAAGATACTGAAGTGGTTTGCTTTATTTTTTCTTCAGCTCATTTTATGGTTGAGAAAACTTAGGCAAATTTGGGCGAGTTTAGTGACTTGCTCAGGGTTACACAGCTAATAAATGCCTGAGGTCAGATTTGAACTCAGGGAAGATGAATCTTCTTGACTCCAGGTTCTACACACTACCCACTAAGCCACTTCACTGCCCGACATCATTCTATTTTTCTTTCCTTGTTCTAATGACTTTTCCAACAAGGTCATATTTGGGAAATATTTTTAAGAGAGGTAGGGTGGCGGTAATCAGTTGAATGACTAACTTGAAAGAGATTTAACCCTGCATTCTTCAGAATTAAAAAGTAAGGGCAGGGGGGGAAATCATCTCTACCTCATGACTCTAAGTCAAGGAAATCCTGCTTTACTTCTCAAATGAATGTTAAATCTTCTTGCATGTGAGGATTTTAGAGTTTTTGAGCTGAATAGATCTTAGAGGTCATCATTTTACAGATGGAGAAAATGAGGTCTCATAAAGGGGAAAGACTTGCACAAGATCACAGAGCTAATTACTGACAGGGTCAGAACTGTAATTTTCAAGTATCCTTATCAATATTTCCCTTACTTTTCAGTAACTTAAGAACTGAATCAACACATGGCTTTCCATGCCCATTAACAAAAGTTTTGTCCAGAAATTATTTTTTTCTTTCAGTTAATAAATGCGATTTGTGGAGCAAAGCGACTGTGTTCCTTCTCTTCTGAAGAGGCAGTGAGAATGCCAGGAAAAATGTGGAGATTTATTGGGGTAGAAATTCCAATATTTCATGCTTGCATGTAACAGCTAAGGATTCCTCTCTTGGTACCAGAGACAATTACTGAAAAATTAAGCTAAGCATTATAATCATATCAATTCCCACATGTTAGGGGAAATTGTTCTCATAACTTCTGATGGCACCATTGGGAGGTGAAATTAAATGGTAAATGTTAACTTCTCAAGTGTATCTAAGTTTGTTATATTCTAATGATGAAAACTGGAGACAAATTCTCTGGACATTTTCATACTTTTGAGCTGCATGACTCAGCATATGCTACTTAACTTCCCTGGGGTCTCAGTTTCCTCATCTGTAAAATGAGGGGATTGAACTTGATGTCCTCAAATTTCTCCTTCTATTCAAAATTTATGGTCCTACCAATGCTTACCTTTTCTAATTTTGTTTAATTTCGGATCTGTTACTGACCAGTTGCTTTTCTCAGTCATATGTATCATTTATCTGCTGATATCTGTAATGTTCCCACCATCTGTTAGATAGAATAAACTCTTAAAAAGACATGGACTATATCTATTTAACCTTGCTGACAAGTGTGTAGCACAACATATATCATTCTGGGGACAGTTATTGACTAGTATTTGATGATTATAATGATGAATGATGATCTTAATATGATACTGATTATGAGAATGGTAATGGTGATGACAGACAGGTTTTTAATGAAAAAAATTTTTTCTGCAAAATGTCATTTTTTGACTAATAATAGTAATAGAAAGCAACTTCCATTTTTATCCTCCAGTGTTTTTCACAGCACCTTGGACCCCATAATAGATTAATGAGTTGTCAATCAGTCAACAAGCATTTTAAAGGGTCTATTATGTGCTAAGTGTGCTAAGTGTTGGAGATATAAAAAAAGGCAAAAAACAGTCTCTGATCTCATAGAACTCATAGTGTAAGGGAGGAATTTCTTCTAACTGGAGGCTCAGAGTCCTTATCAGATTTAGGAAAATGACCCAGGTAGGAAATATTTTTGTAGCCATATTATGCAAGAAAGAGTTTCTTTTAGGGCAGGGGCATTGCCAGTATCTTTCTGAATACCTAACACTATGTTAAATGCATAGGAGATAACTGGATTGTCTTGAATAGAAATTTATATAATGAGAGCTTATTACTTTTATTTGTTTCAAATTTTACTTTTGGCTCACCACTGAAGCTGAATGGATAGTGCTGAGGAAGAAGAAAGTTATTTGGACTTCAACAACTGTACTTTTATTGGTAAAGAAAACATTAGCTCAATAAAGGTCCCAGTAAAGAACTGAGTGTTGAAGGAGAAAAGGCACAAGATTTTTAAGGTAGTACCTTTTGGAAAAACTTTTTATTTTAATTCAAACTGCCAGTCTTTCATTGGATCAAAAAGAACATCTATTCCATTTTTGAGATACTTGTACCTTCAAACAAATTTTCTTATAATTTTTAGAGATAACAATGTTTTGTGACCATAAAAAAACATCGTTAACCCTTTCAGCAACCATTAGCCATGAAATATTGTCCATTTTAAAAGTATAAAAAGATTACAGATAACTAGAGTTACTAATCTTTTCCAAAGAGGGTATTTGATTTGAGTTTCTTCCCTGACATAATTGTTGAATCTTTCCATGTATCCCTTAGGGATCTCTGGACTCAGTAATAGGCAGTTTCCAAGAACATGAAAAAATGCTTCACAGGACAACTCTGCTGATAAATGCTCTGTGTTTTTCTCTAATCTCTGACTGCTTATTACATGTCTAGTAACTGTTCCAGAAGCAGTTTATTAGTATCTCAGAGCTTTGTTCCTTATAGTAACCATGATCCAGGTTCTGTTGAAAGTACTTGAGTGGATTTAGTTAGGGAATTTTTTACTTCATCTTTAATGATATCGAGTTCCTAGGGACTCATGGAAACTTGCAGTAACATGTTTGGCAGGATGTCATGAAAGGTCTATGAGAGGACAAGAGGAAAGAAAGATGGACAGGAAGAAAAGAAGTGGAGTTGCTAATCCTTCTCCGGTGTCCTCAATCAAACAACAAAGGGGTTATCAAAAGGCTTGTGAGATGATATTCTTAGTCTTTATGCACAAATGAACAATATACCCCTGAACAGTCACATGCCAATGGAGAAGAGAACAAATTCCTTGAAAAATTATAACCACTGAAGTGGAGGAATGTCAATATTGTATGCTCTTTTTTCATTGTGGCTGTTCATTTGCTGCTGTCCCTTGCTGTAGTTCTGAAACTGAGTTAAGTAGCTGTCAACTAATGATACTCTTCTATGCTGCTGTTCAGTGTTTCTCAGCTACACTAATGCTCCTCTCTACTTCTCATACTACTTTTGCGACCACCGCTGCTGCTTAAGGGAATTGTCATCGTTTTTCAGAGTGAGAACACCCTAGCCAACATGCCTCAGGGCCAGTCAACCTATTCTCAGCTTCAGTGTTAGTTTTATTGCTCAATTCTGCTTGGTGGGCAAAAAGGCTGTTTAAGAAGCTCTAAGAAAAGAGCAACACTTTTATCCCTTTTCTTTTGGCTTTTCTTCACCCTTCATGCTCCCTAGTAACTAACATTTGACTATGCAAGACCAATTTTCTTAAAGCTTCAATGCATTTCAAGAAGGGAACTAGACATATTAGAAAAGCATATAGCACAATTTGGTGGCCTTTGCTAAAGGAAGATGGAGCTGGATAAATCTTTTGGTTTACAGAGAAGAAATCAACTTCTAAGTCTCTGTCTTTCTAATGATATAACGTATTATTCTCCAGCATAAACTATTTGCTCTAGCTAGGTTGGTGTCCTCATTTTTCTTTGAATGTGTGAAGTTTATCCAGAAATTTTCTTTACTCATGCTGGAGCATCTTATTTTGGAAGACTCCCCCTTTAATCCACGCATCCAAATCATACTCCTCTGTTAAGATCCAGGTCATATCTCTTTTTCCTCATCTAATACAATATGTAGAAACTTCTGCTTCCTCTGAGTTCATACAGTACTAGTCTTTACCACTTGCTCTTTGACTTAATTATATATGTATATATATAATTAGGGTTGTTTTATCTCACCAAGTAGATGGTTAATTCTTGGAAGTATGGGATAATTTTTTCCCTATCATTTAAAGTAAATTCTACACAGTGCCCATTAGGGTAGCTAGTGCCACAGTGGATAGAGTACCAGCCCTGAAATCAGGAAGACTCACCTTTCTTAGTTCAAATCTGGTCTCAGACACTAACTAGCTATGTGACCTTAGGCAAGTCCACTTAACTGTTTTACCTCAGTTTTCTCATCTGTAAAATGAACTAGAAAAGAAAATGGTAAACAACTCTAATATCTTTGCTATAAAAATCCCAAATGAGGTCACAATGAGTCAGATATGACTGAAACACATAAAAAACAATGCCTACTAGACATTCAACAAATACTATGCCTAATGAATAAATGAAAATAGAGCTTCCAAGGACTCAGATGAGTTCAGAGAAACTTAGCTAGTCAAATTAGTAATAGCATCTACTGAGCTGCTATTATGTGTAGAACCCTAATCATTTATATTTTTAGCTTTTGTTAATTTTTATTAATCCTCTTAAACATGTGGCATTATTATGCTGGTCCTTTGTCCTGTGAATATTTGAGTTAATCCATTATTATTAATTTCCTCACACCACTCTGAGTAACCAGAATGAAATCTCATTTATTTCTTGTAAATAAGAGCACTTCCAGCTTTACTTTGTGTAGCTGCACCTGAATTTTCTGCATTCTGGTAGAATTTTTTGAACTGCAAGGGACTTTAAATACATGTCAACTGCCTTAGACAATCCAATTATGTACTAAGATGAGGAAAGTCAAACCCAAAGAACTCTGGGGACTTGACCAAGGTTATATAACTAACTAGCAGCAGAGCCTAGATTAGAAAGCAGGTTTCCCAATTCTTAGTTAAGAGTCTCTTCCATCATTTAGCTCAATTCAGTAATTTTTTAGCCATTTACTGGCATGATTTATCTTTTTGTACTCCACCTCATTTTGTATATGAGGAATCTGAGGTAAACAGGGTTAAATGATTTGTCTAAGGTTACACAGTTAAGACATGTCTGGATTCAGATGTGAACTCACAAAGATGAATCTTCCTGGCTCATTGTGCCAACTAGCTGCCCACTTTCCACCGTATCATGCTAGATCTCTGATTTCCTGTATCTAATGTCAGTTTGAGAAAAAAAACAAACATTTATTGACAAGGCACTTTGCTAAATGCTGATAATCCAGACACAAAATAAGCTCTTATTTTGAAGGAATTTATATTGTTCTGGGAGAGAGAAGGCTTTGAACATGCATATAAGTAAGCACATAGGACATATATGTTAAGAAATACTAAGTAATTTTATTTGGGAAAGAGGACCACTGAAGGGATCAAGAAAGATCTCATGCAGGTGATGACTCCCAAGACATAGTTAGCAAGAACCTAGTAATTGTGTATGGCAGAGGGGAGAATGGAGCATAATTAGACATCAAAGATCACTTGGGGGAAGTTATGGAAATGTCATACTATGTAGAGGAGGGTAGTTTGAATGGAATAGAATATACAAAGGAAAATGACATGAGACAAAAGAGTAGATGGGATCCAAATTATTTAAAATACCAAGATTTTGTATTTCATCCTGAGGTAACTAGGAGCCACTGAAGATTTTTGAAGAAGGAAGTAACAGTAAGATAGAGTTTTGGAAATATCAATTTGTTGATTGTATATGTGATTGATTGGAGAGGGGGAATAGCTCAATCCAGGGAAATTGATTGGGAGGCCAAAGTAAAGTTCAGGTAAAGCATGGTGAGATCTACATTAGAAGAGACAGTCTGTGCAAATGGAGAGAAAAGGCATGGATGCAATCAGTGTGGAGGAGGTAGGATTGATTAGACTTGATAACTGATTTAACATAGGAGTAGAGGGAGAAGGTCGAAGATAATTTTAAAGTGGTCATACCTGGGTGACTGGAAGGATGGTAGATCCATAAATAGACATGGATAAATGTGAAAGTTAATATAATAAGTTATGTTTTGCACATGTCAAGTTTGAAATTTCTTTGGGGTATTTGATTGGAGATATACAAGAAGTGGTAGGTAATAATGAACAAAGCTTAAAGAGAAAGATTAGGATCAGATACATAGATTTGAAAGTCATTTATATAGATGATAATTGAACTTCAGTGAGAATGAGAATGTTTCACAGCTCTGGGCTTGACATGCTAAAGGCAGGCTATATTATTCTAAAGGATATTCCTGCCTTCTACAGTCTTCTATTACTCTGATGTAATCTATAGATCTGTGATCTCTTTAATATAAGAATTCTCTATAGTGATAGAGATAGCAATTAATGTTGCCCAACTTGTGTAATTCTTATGGATATTTTTTCATAAATCTTCCCTGTGGAGTCTGATTACTGTCTTAGGGGATTTCTCCTGGATATTATTAACCTTGAGTGGCCACCAGTGGAGCAAGTGAGCTACCCATTGGTTATGTTTTGCTTTAGTTATATGACTAGCCTATTTATTTTTTCTGGTTTTACATTATGAAGGCCTTCTTTACACTTATTGTCCTGAACTATGCTTCTGGTAATTTATTTCTGTGGCACACATAAGCATTCCCTTTTTCATTGTTCTTTCAGTGACTTTTAATTTTTATTTTCTAGATACTGAGATTTTTCTGACTTACATCTTCTATTCTCTCATTGTCATCAGATATCCTACGAAAATCTGAAAATTCATGCTTCTAGGTTGGACAAGCAATATTCAAAACCATGGATTCAAATGTTGAAAATGCAAAATACCCACCAAAGCTCAAAACAACAACCAAAAAACCCCTCTACCTTTGTATTGACAGCCCCTGAGGGAACACGAAAAAAGTCTTCTGATACATAGATGGCTTATGAATTTTCCAGCAGGCAGCTTAATTCAAAATATCATGAACTATACTCTCTCTTTCTTCATTCTGACATTCTCTAGGGATTTCCCTTTTCTGTCGAGCATCATTTGTAGGCCCCACATATCCTTCAGCATTCATAAAGATGAAATACAGGAGTCACAACTCAGCTACACTAACTCAATAGCTGCTGACTGCTTAACAGTGATGTAATGTCTTGAGGTTAATAATAGCTTATAGTCATACAGAGCTTTAAGGCTTCCAAAGAAGCCTTCACATATGTTGTCTGTTTGAGCATCATGAGCTATGTATTACTATCCCCCCTTGACAGATGTGGAAACTGAGGCTTAAAGACTTATTCAAGGATACAACTAAGGTGCAGAGCTGAGTCTTAAGTCAAGCTTAGTGTTCCTCACCCTCACTGCTGTCTCTCAGTAGTGGAGTTTGGCTTTCATTAGCTATGGCTGGGTCTTAGGCCTTTTGATAGAACTTCTGAACTAGAATTGTCCTTAGAGATCTTCATATTATGGATGAGAAAAGTGAACAGAGAAGGGAGCAGATTTATCCACAGCAAATGGCCTGACCTAGAATGCCAGATCAATTCACTTCTCAAATCATCAAACTCTAGTCCATTCTGGCACAAGCTAGAAAGAGTTAAACATGAATCACATAGAAATGAGAAATTAGGCTTTCTTGCTGCCTTTTTAAGAAAAATTTAAGAGAGTTTTTTTTTAAGTTTCTCATTTCTATTCAATAACAAACACCTGAGTTATCAACATAGGACCTTTAGTACTTTTACTAAGAACATGCATAAAATCCCTACAGGAGACAGTTAGTGGTCATATTTTGCTTCAAAGGAGACAGCTAAGGTAATTTCTCAAGACCAGAAATGAAGTCAGCAACTAGTTAGTGAGTCAGTTGGTCAATAAGTTTTTCTAAATGCTTATAATGTGTTAGACACTGTTCTGAGTACTGGGAAAGCAGATAAAGTTAAAAAAAACCAAACAGTCCCTGCTCCTCAAAGAGTTTACATTCTAATGGAAGAGACAACATAATAATAACTATACATATGTACAAGATATGTCTAAAGAAACTTGAAGTGATCTAAGAAAGAATGCATTCACCACTGGGGAGGGGAATGAGAAAGATAACTGCTAAAGTTGAGATTTGAGCCATCTTGAAGAAATCCAGGAAAAGTAAGAGGTAGAAGCAAGGAGATGAAGCATTTTATGGGGGCCAATGGTGCAAAGGGAAAGGACTATCACATGGAAGGAATTGCAACTATGCTAAAGAAGCTGGATCACAGAGTTTGGGGAGAGAATAAAGTCTAAGAAGCTTATGTGGAGGCTATCATACTATCTAGAACTGCAAGGGACATTAGAGTTTATTGAATCCAATCCTCCAATTGTGCAAATGAGGTTGAGAGAGGGGATGTGTGCAGGGAAATTGTGGAACAAAATCTACATTAGCACCTGTATCTTTAATGTCTCTGAGGTCAAATTGGAGGAGGGAAAGAGAGTCATTCAGCAAGGATACACTGACAGCTGGGGATGCTTTCCACCAAGGAGAATGATAAATCCCCATGACGTCAGGCTATTGGTAGAGTGTTCAAAGACTTGGACTATGGCTTCTTCTTTCTCTCTGAAAAATGTAAAAGACTCCCCTTAATCTCTGTTTCCTAAATCTTACATGCCCTCTCTGTTCCACAAGGCTTACTAGCCTTGAAAATGACCCATCCACTAAATTCCTACAGGAATTAAAATCTGTGCCATTCAGAAAGTTTCATTACATTTAGAGTTGCAAGGGATCTCAGAGGTCATTTACTCTAATCTCTTTCATTGTACAGATGATGCTGAGAGAACGGACTTCCATAAAGTCAATAAAACTTTTAGAAATAGAAGTGGGATTTGAAACCAGCTTCTCTCGCTCCCAATCCAGACCTCCTTTTGCTCACCCATCCCGTTTCTCATATTCACTATATAACCTCCTGTGTTGTCCTGTCATTCTGTTCCAATTTTCTGGTGACTTTGCTCTATCTGCCTTAAATAAAAATCTGAATGCTTGAATCCTAGGGCTATATATCATGTCTATGGTGTCCATATCACATGGCATAGTGTCCTGAATTCATTTTAGTAAATTTCTATGATAATGAGAGGGGAAGGTAGTACCCAAATCATTGGACCAATGTCTAATTGTTGTCTTGGCAAATAGTGTTTACTGAAAACCTATTGCAAGGGGAGGTACCTACCAAATCCTAGGCTCTCTAGGTGATATTATATTGTCATAATTCTTAAGGAGTCCAGAGATAAATTGAAGTGATCATTAATAGGAATCACAATAACAAATAAGCCTTTATTTGCTCTAACAAATGCTTATTAAGTAATATTATTATATCCAATGCATTGTTCTAGGGTGTGTATTCCACAAAGCTAATTCAAGACATGGTTCTTACTTTTGGGGACTACATTCAAATTTGGCAAAAGATGAGGATATAGGTGAATATAATAGAGGGTAGAGAGTGATAAGATCAAATGACCAGCCTAAGCTGCTATCTAAGAGATCACTTCAACAATAGAGAATATGGGATAAGTTTATGACACAGCTAGGAAAAATAGGAAGCTAATAAGTTGGCTTCAAGGGGTGTTTCCTAACTCAGCCCCAGACATAGCACTTTGTGTGCACTATTTTCTGCTTCATTGCTCCAATTTTTAGAAGTCTGCTAATCATGAGGCCTTTGAAAAAGATAAATTTAACGTTGGAGCAAGTTAGGAAGGTCTTCCTCCAACTTCTATAGTATATACTCTCTGATAAATGGATTCTGGGTATTAGGTTGAGATGTGGGGAGAAGTCCCCTTCTAATCCTAACCCTAACTCTAACCCTAACCTTAACCCTAACCCTAATTCTAACTCTAATCCTAACTCTAACTCTAACTCTAATCTTAACCCTAATCCTAATCCTAACATCACAGTCCTTAACACTAGTCCTATCCAGTTGCTATCCCTTTTTGACTTCAGAACTCACTGCCTACTTTGCATCCCATCTGTACTATGGTACACTGGAGAGACCTGTGGATTTTTAGAGTCCTGGCAATGATTAATTTTGAATTCTGTCTCTTGTTCACTAGTTAGTTGTATGACTGTAAGTGAGAGACCTCACTTTTCAGGGGGTCAGTTCCATGATCTGTAGAATAAGACAATTGGAGTAGATCGTTCTGAAGATCCCTTCTGGCTCCAGATCTCTAATCCTCTGATGTGATATCTCTTCCCTTCACATTCTACCTTCTGGGACTCACCAACCCCTATCTTTCTTTCATCTGAAAATACCACATCTCTTGGCACCTTCTTTGAAGCTGGCTGTCTTGAAATTCCTACTCAAAGCTCTGATCCTTAGATGACTTGACACAGGAATTAGGCTTTGAAGGGAGAAGGGGACTTCAGAAGATTGAGTGAAGAAGGAAGGATGCCTAATCCAGTCATGAAGGACAGGATGAGTGATGAGGGATGCATCTTTTTCCCATGTCTGCCCTCACCATGTTATCATATTTTCCCTAGTTCACTGTGCAAATTCTGTCTTGTAGAACTGTCTCTGAACTAAGCCTGGGCTTGATATTCCTAAAAAGTGATATTGGGGCAGGAAATTAATTTCTCTTTTACCTTGACATGTGATCTTCTAAAGAACCCCATTCTAAAGAGTTGGTATTGGGGTGTGTGTATGTGTGTGTCTCCCTCCCTCTCTTCATTTTTCCCTCTCTGTCTCTGTCTCTTTCTCTCCCTTTCAGTCTTTGTCTGTCTCTATCTCTTTGTCTATGTCTCTATTTGTCTCTCTGCCTCTCTCTGTCTTTGTCTCTCCTTCTCTGTCTCTATCTCTGCCTTTCTGTCCTTGTCTCTGTCTCTCCCACTCCCTCTCCCTCTCTGTTTGTCTCTCTGTCTCTGTCTCTGTCTCTGTCTCTGTCTCTCTCTCTCTCTCTCTCTCTCTCTTCTGTCTCTGTTTGTCTCTCTGTCTCTCTCTGTCTCTGTCTGCCTGTCTGTCTCTGTCTCTCTTCTCCCCTCTACTCCCTTTCTCTCTTTCTCACATAGTGTCCAATTCAGGAAATATTCACTGCTTCTCCTTCTTGGAAGTTCAGAGGCCTTGGTGGCCATCCTCAGGTAGTTAGTAAGTCTTGGAAGCCCTCTCTGATGTGTTGCAGAAATGAAAGCTGCCATGGATGAGTCTTCCTTGTGGCAAGATCAAGAATATGTTTTAATTCTGTCATAGTTGGTTACCTCTAGAGAGGAAGCTCAAAGGCAAGAGCAGACAACAGATGGAAGAAATTCATCATTGAAAAATAGGGGGGAAAAGAAAGACATAGCTAGAAGTTTTATGGACATTTCCCTTTATTAATGTCTCTGCTAGAGAACACAACAAAGCCTGTTGGTGATTTGAAGCTTTCCCACTTCTCCCTCTTCCATCTCTTAGCTCATTCCTTATTTCCCAAAGTCTCAATGGATCTGAAAATTATCCTTAAAAATGTCCAGTAAGTATCAATGTAAATTAGTTTTACTTCAAGCTCTTTCTCTACTATATTAATGACACTGAATGAAGTGCTTAAAGATGACAATCACTGTGATATTTGGAAACTTAAAAAGAAGTTGACTCAGAAAAATGGATTGATGGATCTTTTATCTCCTCACACAGAGACAATCGAGGTCTGTGCATTTACTTAGGGAGTTCCTTGTTCCTGGAATACACTCTTTTCACCTTTGCCTTTTAGGATTCCTAACCTCTAACAAGTTTGGTTTAGGGGACACTTTTTAGATGAAGGCTCTCCTGACATTGTCCCCGAACCCAAAAACTTCATATTTATTGTGTATATACAAGGATATGTGGACATCTTGTCAGTATATTTATTTGATAAGGATAGGGGACCTTTCCATCCTCTCCTTGTCCTTCCTGAATTCTTTCTTCCCATTGCACCTCTTTCCCTCACTCTTTCCCTCCTTCCCTCCCTCCTTGCCTTCTTCCTTTCTTCATTTATTTATCAATTTTATTTTTGTCTTTTTATCTCCAACACTGCTCCTGGCATAAACTAAATATTTTAAAAATATTAAACTATGTGAAGTAATTTTTAGTGCTACTAGGCACAAAAATTCCATTCCATGGTTTCTTCCCATCTCTATGTGACATGAGCACAATAGTGAGTATTTTTCAATTCAACTGAGCAGATATTTATTAAGTGTCTAATACATAAGAAGTAAAGAAATTATATATAATTGTGGATAAAGGGTAGATATTTATAGTAATGAAGACACAGCTTCTGACAAATACTGGTAAGACACTTAACCTCCCAGTATCATATATAAGTAGCAATTATTTTACACCTAATATATTTCAGGGCAGCTGAGTGGCACTATGGATAGAGTGTCAGGCCTGGAGTGAGAACTTTTAAGTTCAAATCCAGCCTCATACTAGCTGTATGTCCTCAGGAAAATCACTTAACCCTGTTTGCCTTGATTCCTCATCAGTAAAATGAGCTGGAGAAGGAAAAGGGCAAACTACTTCAGCATGTTTGCCATGAAAATCCCAAATGAGGTCTCAAAGAGTTGGACATGACTGAAACAACTGAACAATAAAAATATATGCCAGGTACTGTGCTAAACACTGATAAGACTTAATCCTAGAGTCAATATGGAGTTAAAACTGGAGTTTACTGAGTAGGAATGACATGCTTCAGATCTGCACTTGGAAAATCCAATTGGAAGTATATGAAGGACACATTAGAATGGGAAGAGATGAAACAGGAAGACTGATAGAAGATCCAATAAGAAGTAGTGAAGGTCTGACCTAGAGTGATGGCTGGTTAAAAAGAGAAAGGTAGAATTAAAAAGATAAGGCCATTGATTGTATATATTGATGAGGTGAGAGAGAAAGGAAGAAATTGAAGATGATACCAAATTGAAAAATGAGGTATATAGAAAGATGTTGGTGCTCTTGAGAGTAAAGGGGAAATTTGAGAAATGGGTGGATTTGGGTGGAAAGATAATGTAGAGAGGAATGATTGAATGGACTGTGCTAAATATGTTGTAAATATTGTCTAATTTTATCTCACAACAATCCTGGGAGGTAATTGTTATTATTATCCCCATTTTATACTTGAGAAAACTGAGGAGGATATGTGATTCATTCAAGTTTGCACAGCTAGTAAGTATATAAGGACAGATTTGAACTGTTTTCCTGCATCTAAGCTGCTCTGCTACCTAATGCTTTCCAGTGACATGATATATTTGTGGGGTCCCTGAAGCACTTGTGCAGCTTCTCTAGGTAATGGTTAGTTTAGGTTATATCTGCTTCAGGGGGTCTGTACCAGATTTTAAAGGGGGAGCCTAGGAATTTGCATAGCTGAGAGAGGGGAATAAATATTGAGGGATAGAAGTAGATATGGCCATATTGGAGATAAACCCAATATTTGGCCATTTCTCAGATATTACATCCCATGCGGTATACTATGCATCTTCCCACTTGGTTGAACATACTCCCTCTGGAATCGGACCATGGCTCCCTGAGTTAAAGCAGCTTTTTTGTTTTATTTTGTTTTGTTTTATTTTATTTTTTGCTGAGGCTATTGGGGTTAAGTGACTTGACCAGGGCCACACATCTAGGAAGTATTAAGTGTCTGAGGCCAGATTTAAACTCAGGGCTAATGCTCTATTCACTGTACCAACTAGCTGTCCCTTTATCCCCAATTTTAGAGACCACTGTTCTAATGCATTTATCATGTGTAACTTTGAATGATAGTTATTTTATCTTGTGTCTATGTGCTCCATGAAAGCAAATATTGTATATCTCTCCCTGAAATGATCTGAACACAGTAGGTGTCTAACAAATGTCTGAATAGACAAGCAGGTATTATTACCATCCCCATTTTAGAGTTGGGAAACAGAGGTTCAGAGAGAAATTAAGTGATTTGCTATAAAGTCACACATTAAATGGCAGAGTGGAATCTAGAACTTGTTTCCTAACGTAACAACCAGACTTTTTCCATTACACCATGATGCCTCCCTAGAGTGCCTGCCCTATAGCAGCCTTTGTCCAAGGGCTATGTTTTCATGGACAGAGCAGTGAGGGCTCTGTGGCAGTCATGATTCAGTCCAACCTGTAATCTCTGGAGTCCCTTCCGTCCTCACCATTCACAGAACTGATTTAATAGCTTCAGGGGAGCTTCCAGCAACTTGCTTACCATCTGTTGGGAAAGTCTAGGCCAGAGTCATATGTGAACACGTAGGAAATTCTAGGGATAATGCCTGAAGTAGGCTTTCCATAGAGATTCATCTTCTGTGATTTGCTGTCTTTGTTATCTTTTTAGCAGAATGCCCCTGCCCTTGAGAATTTACTACTCTTGGATTCATAAAGGGGACCCTCCTCATCCCTGGCTTGGACTTGACATTATAGTTATTAAAAAAAATCTCATCATAAAAAATGTCTATGAGTTAGAGAGTGGGACATGAACAATTATTGTTGCACTGAGATTAACCAGGTCATCCCTGATGATTGACCCCATTAATCAATGGCCATGCAGCAGGTCCTGAACAATACTTGCTGACAGTGTGTGCCTGAGGATCACCACAGTGGCACCTTATGTACACTGAGCTAGCTCTGATTATTGCCTATCTTCATCTCTGACATGCTAATGCCCCAGAAGCTGATCCTTGGATTTTTGAATGTGCTTTATTTTAAAGTGAGGACATTTCTAGGTACCTGACTGCTGGGCAGATCCATGCTGAATTGCCTTCTGAAAGTATACAATCTGACCAGAGCTTTCTGCTATTCAAAATGAAAAAGTTTGAAAATTTCAAAAACAAGCAAGCAATCAACCTGGTAGTAATCGGGCCCAGATTTCTGTTCTGTATAATTTTCTCCATTTTTGTACAGAGTGAAACTAGATAGATGGATTTATTTGACTTCTTTTTAACAACCAGACCCTGAATGACTCATTTAATTTTTCCTTCTAAGCATCAGGGCCCTAATTTTTTAAGTACTGCTTTAAGTTTGAGGACCCTTTGCTTTATATATATATATATATAGCATCCCTAGGCTTCAGGATTCTAAAAGAAAAAAAAATTGGTGAGATAAAAGGGCAAACTGTTTGTCTAGCTCAATTCATTCACATAATTTGAATCGAGAACTTTATCTCATTGATCTATGAATCAATAAGCATTTAAGCACCTATATGAACCAGATACTTTATTAGTCACAGGAGAAACAAAAATGAAAAAAAAAAGTTTTTTCCTTTAGGCAGTTCACTTCCTATTGGGAGAAACAACCTCTACTTATATGTGAATTCAAATTATATACAAAGTAATTGTGACATATTTTTTAAATTGGGAGACACAATAGTAGCTGAAGGATAGGTAAAGCTTTATGTAGGAATTACTATATGAAATGAGTTCTAAAGGAAGGAGGGATCACACAAAGTAAAATTAAAGAAGGACTTTATTTCAAGGATGGTAGATAAACTGTGTAAAGGTGCAAAGATAAGATGAATTTGGGGTATGAAGAAAGGTAAGTAGACCAGTTAACTGAACAAGTTGAGTGATTTGAGAGAAATGATATATAGTAAGCTGGATACTTACTATAGCTGGATAGCTAGAACCGGATTATGAAGGATTTTCAATGTCAGTTTGTATGTTATGCTAGAAGAAATAGAAAGTCATTGGAGTTTATTAAGTATGGGTTATACTATGTTTGAATCCCACTTGGGATGTAGTAGCCAGGAAATGGCTAATTATTGGGTTTATCTTCAACACAGCCATATCTATCTTTATCCATCAATATTTATTTCCCTTTCTCAGCTATGTAAAATTCCAAGTTCCCCCTTTAGAATCTGATGCAAACCCCTTGAGGCAGAAATGGTTGAGGTGGTTGGACCCATTCTTTAGTAAAACTATTTTGGCATTGGTAAGGAAGATAAACTTGGGAGAGGAGACTTGAGGCAGGATGACCCATTGCAGTACAATTGTATGGGATAGGGAAAAGGTTGGTGGTATAAGTAGAGAGAAGGGGATGTTATGTTGGAGAAACTGAGGCAGAATAGAGATTAGAGAACATTTTAATAATTTATTTGAAAAGGAGAGATTTACTGGAACCAAATGGATCCATGGTTTGGTCCCAGGCTGAATGAGACTATCCTCGCAAAGAATCCTGCAGGGAATGTTGGATATAAGATTCTTTTATAGGGTAACAAAAATGGTGACATAATGGGGGAGGTACCTAGGATGAGGATGGACATAATGGAGGCAGGCATCTAAGATGAAATAATGGAGGGAGATACCAGAGAGGCTTCTGATATTCTAATGATGTCTAAAATGGATAAAGACCTTTATCCCATCAAACATTAAGAGGGAATAATTATAGCCTAAAGTCTAAGATATAAGACCTTTATCCTATCAAACATTAAGAGGGAATGGTTATAACCTGAGGCAGAGTAACTGAATAGGACAATTAGGGAAACTGGGTCAAGACATTAAAAGGGAAGTGTGGCACAACAGGACAGATTAAAAAGATGTCATGAATAGAAAATCTACCAGGTTTGGCAATTAATTGGTGAGGGAAGATGAAGGATTGAGAATAATTAAAGTTGCAAGGATGCTTGTACACTTGACACATTTGGGAAATTTTGTTTTTGGGGAAAGGTAATTAGTTCCCTTTGGATCTGTTTTATTTGAAGTATCTATAGGACATTCAGGAAAATATATGATAGGCAATTTGTAATGCAAGATTGGAGTTAGGGGAAAGACTAGGAATAGCTACATTTGAGAATCATCTACCCAGAGATAATTGAAGTCATGGGAGATAATGAGATTGGTGAGAAAGAATAAAAGAGGAATTAGGACAAAAACTTGGGAAATTTCCACAGAAGGGCAGGACATAATGATGAATACAAGAAAGGATACATAGAACAGTCAAGCAAATAAGAGAGAACCAAGACATTCAATATCATAAAAACTCTGAGAGGGGAGAATATCCAAAAAGTGATGGGGGTCAGCAGTGTCACACTACAGAGAGGTCAAGAAGGACGAGGACTGAACAAAGGCCATTGTATTTGACGATTAGAAATGATTTGTAACTTTGACTAGGGCAGTTTCAGTTGAGTGATGAGGTTAGAGATCATATGGCAAGAAGTTTCCAAACAAACTGGAGGAGAGAAATGGAGGCAAATATGTCACTAGCATTTTAAAGTAATTTCTCTATAGAAGGGAGTAAAAGTTAGAACAATAACTTGAGGGACAAAACAATCAGAAAAAAAGTTTTTTTTTTTTTAAATTTTGAAAAAGACCTTGGCATCTATATAGGAAGAAAAGGCCTGCAGATAAGTAGCAAGTAAGGATTTTGTGGGGAGTTATTGTATGAGCAATCTAGTGGAGGGGAGGGAAAGGAGTAGGGTTAAGGGTTCAAATTGAGATCTTGACTTTGACAAGGAGGATGTTCACTTAACCAAAAGTGGAATAAAAGATGAGAGAGCAGAAAATGAACTTGAGATACTCTATGAGTTGGAAGGAAGGGAAGGAAAATTAGGTAAGTAAGCCCCTCTTGAATGATGTTCTTTTTGGTGGGAGTAAAAGAAGCAGATGCCTTTAATTCGATGGAGAACATTTAGAACCAGAACATTAGTATATAACTGATGTAAGTGTTATGTCATCCGTGCCTTAAGCAAACTAATTTTCTGCCTGTTAGGAAGCCACTTTACTGATACCATAGAGATTTATCCTATTGTGCTGGATGAAATTTGGTTTTACAGACTTCTATCATAGTTTTCAGTACATATTACATTATTTGGAGCAGGTATTAACTGGGGCAATATACCCTTAAGGGTACACTTCTCAACAGGTTGCCTTGTCATCAGTGGGAGAGAAGACATATAAAGGAACATGTATGTCTAGAGAACACATGTAGGGAACAAATATGATCAGGGCAACTTAGACCTATAAAAGTATAGAACCTCTGATATCTAATAGTGATTTCATCATATAGGTTTTTGTTGCTTTCTATTGGGATCCTCCATACTATGTTGGGTATCCCTTCAGAGCTGCTACTACACCTACTGCTATTTATTAGTGTTTGTATATTTTTTTATCTTCTTTATCATGAGGATAAACATCTTTTAGTTTTAGTTTGAAGTCCAAAATGATTATCTTATCCTTTTTCTTATGCATCTACCAGCCATGTATTCCTAGCCAGCTATCTTTAGAAGCTCTTAAAAATTCAGTCTGAATTTTGGGCCATTCATTTTAAATTCTTAATGGACATGAGTGAGAAAATTCCTTTATATCTTCTTTTTGCTTCTATAACTAGTTTGTGGTTCCATAATGCTCCCTGTGGTTTATGCATATCACAGAATCTGGTTGGGGAATATTGAAAAAAGATTGGTGATGTCTTCTATTCCTTGACTCCCTGAAAGCAACCAGGTTACTACATGATCTATATGTGCTTTCCCTTCCCCATTATGACTATTAGTTTTGCAAATCTAACTTTTCCTTATTATGGATGTTCCATGTTCTAGATCTTTCATGTTAAAGATATGTTTACATTCAGCAACATTGAGTCTCTCTAATTTCATGTGAAAATACTTCCAGCACAGCCACTGACTGTTCACACGACTGTAAATAGAGTACCCAACCCATTCTCTCAATCAACTATTCAACACTGACTAGCTTTAAGGTTAATTTCTAGAGTTTCCCAAATATCCCTTAAAAATTACAAGCATCTATTTCCTTTATGATACCACTGAATCATTAGCTTGTGAAAGAAATCTGCAAAGGTAACAATTATATACTTTGCCCATTCAATATAACAGCATCCTTAGGAACTCAATAAATATTTATTTCTTGATTCACTATTTTTTAAACATGTTTTCCCTAACTTCTTTTCTCTTTTTTTTTTCAGTGCGTCGTTCTAAAGCAGCAGATGAAGAACGGAGGAGGAAAGCTCAGAGAGCCCGGGATGAATACCGTAGGCACTCACTCCGAGCAATTCAGAAAGGGACAGTTGCTGGTCTCAGCAACATGTTTCAAGAAATTGGCTTGTACAATGAACAGGAGGCAAAGCCCAATAACCATCATCCTAACCCCACTCCGCCAAAGTCCCTTCTTGTCCCAGTTAGGTAGGTATCAATCAATCAATTAATTAAACCAGTACTTATTAAGACCTCGCTTGTTCTAGGCACTGTCCTAAGTGACAGCATACAGAAGCCAAAACAAAACATCTCCTGTCCTGACTGTGTTTAATTCTGACAGGGAACATGAATGTTTTGAGAGACAGTTGGAGCAAATTTGTTGCTGATTGAATCCACTGTCACTTCTTTACCTCACATATTTTGCTTACTAGGAATTTCCAAAATCTTTGCTTTTAACTTGAAATATCAGAGATGAAAAGATTTGTCAGAGGCACAGATCAAAAGTATCCTTTTAAAGAAAGTATTGTTTTGGTAAGTGCTATTCACAATGTATATCTGCTCTAAACTGAAGATTCAGAAGACAGTCTTCCATTAACATTTTGAACCAGGAAATAAATAATATGAAATACAAACTAGCTATGGTTTAAAGTAAGACTTATAATAATGTAAGATATGGTCTAACAGTTTAGAAATGAGTACCAGACTGCTTGTAGAAATTATTTTCTGAAATGTGTCAAGCTCTAGTGTAGTCATAGCAAGTCAGTTTTTTTTCCCCCCAGAAAGGTTCCTATATCTTTTAAGTTCTTAGTAAAAACTGATCCTTCATCTGTCTTTCAAATACATATGAAATGCCCTAATAGAACATATGCAGACCTAGCTGTAGGGTAGCTTTGTATAGTTAGCAAAAACTCCTCTGGGATATTAGGACAATTGCATAAAAGTGATGACCAAGACAGTTCAGGCAGTCCATGGAATTAGAATTGAGAGTCCTGGCAGTGAACACTGGACAGTTCCTTCATCATTCCCAGCCCCCTGTCTGCTCCAGCTTGCCAGTGTCAGTCATTGTGGCTGTGATATGTAATTGGGGAGTAAACTCAGAGGGACTTGTGTCTCTCTCTGATCAGAAGTATTTGGCTTTGACTGGTAATCTCTCTGACCGACTGGGCTGAAACTCACTGCTAACATGAACTGAAATTCCCAGCTTGTTGAAGAATCAAAGTGAGCCATCTGAAGGGATAGCAGGCTCTTAGACTTTGCCAGGCTGCTGACAGGCCACCTGTCAGAGCAGCCTTTCTCATTATTTTTATTTTTGTGAGATGCTTAAATCATTTGGCCTTCATGGAGAGAGAGGAATAGAAACACTAATGAAGGCAGTAAATCCCAAAGACAAGGAGCTGTAAGGCTGGATAGCAAAGTCCCAACTCTCACTAAATTAGGTCGCTGGCTACAGATCGCCATGTTTAGTAGAACATTGCTGATTTTTTCTTCATCCTTGGGGCTGAATAGAGGCTTTGAGATGAATGTGATATTATATCATAGTGCTAGATGTTGGTCTTTAGCCTTTCCCACCAAACATTACAATATTGCTCAAATATGTCTTCACTTAAGTACATTATGGTTTCCACACACACACACACACACACATATATGCGCGTGTGTATGTGTGTGTGTGTATGTGTGTGTACACATATATAAAATATATATATATATATATTTATTGTATTTGGGGGATCCCTCCTCAAGGTAATATGCAATTCTCAGTTTCATTATTAGGAAGAAAAAAAATCTCCTAATTCCTTTCCTGCCTTTTATTCCCAACTCTAATTTTGTTGTGTGAAGTATAATTGATAAGGAGGTGAGACAGGGCAGGATAGTTAGATGAATGGTTTTTGATAAATCAATCCTTGATCCTTTAAAAAAAATAAAGTTTCATTAATGACTTTCTTTTTCCATTACAGTTATTTCATAATATACTTTATCTGCCCACAAAGAGAATCATTTCTTGTAACAAACAAAAAATTATTTAAGTAAAACTGACACAACAATCACATCCAATGATAGACAACATATGCTGCACTGTATACCAACATTTCCCCATCTCATCTAACTTGAGTTCAATTAATTTTTACCATGATTTTCAATGATATAATAGCAATCATCATGTATACTGTTCTACAAGTTTTGCTTCTGTTTGTTTAACAACTCTTCTTAAGAAATATACATTTAATTGGTTTACCTGCCATCTAGGAGAGGGGAAGGGGGGAAGGAGAAGAAAATTTGGAACAGAAGGTTTTGCAAGAGTCAATGTTGAAACATCACCCATGCATATATTTTGTAAATAAAAAGTTATAATAAAAAAGAAATATACATTTATTCATCGAATCTTCACTATGATTTGCTTCTCTAAAAAGTAACATTTTTGTTTGTTTCTTTGTTCATTTACTCATTCATTGATCTCTTTTTACTGATATGTTTTGTTTTTTCTGCCATCTTCATTTTCATATACACTTCCTCCCTCCTTCACGTAGAGAGCCACTCTTTGTAACAAAATAAAATAAAAGAGAAAAGACTATCTCCCCAGCATATTAGTATGTGCAATAAACCATTCCCATAGTATCTCACTTCTACAACAAAGACAGAGGAGTATATTTTTTCTCATCCCTGATTCTCATCCCTGATTATTAGTTGTTTTTCATTGGTATTATTATAACCATTGTTTACCTTTATAGTTTTTCCTGTTTCTACTACATCACTTTATATCAATTTACATATGTTTTCTCATGCTTATTTATATTCATCATGTTAATTTTTTTAACAGTTCAATGATATTGATTTTTCAGTCATTGGTCCAATCCATCTTGCCAACCTCCATTGCAGTTAGTGCAACCTTAGGGAATTAAAATAAATAGCAATAATAGGAAGGAAAGAGGTGAATTATTTGGAATGCTAATCATTAATATACTCCAAATACAGTGAAATTATTTGGGAGATTTTTTTGTGTGTTTGGAAAATTTTCTGCTTTTATTTTTCTCTATAATTCCAAATTAGAATTTAGCGAGGTCTGTTGATTCTCACTGAATGCCTCATGCAGCATATTGATGTCTATCTATTTCAGAGCCTGGGAACGGCCCCTCCGTCCAGTCTCTAAAGATGTCATCATTCGCTGGTTTAAGGAAGAGCAATTGCCCCGCCGGGCTGGCTTTGAGAGGAACACCAAATCCATTGCCCCTTGGTTTCATGGTAGGAATGTTTTTTCATTTCTCAAAGGAACAATATAATATGTTTGTCTCTATTCCTAGATATGAGTAAAAGTATATTGATAACAAAAGTCTGAAATAATGAAGGGGAAGAAAAGTACCTGAAATGCCTGTCTTTTTTTTCAATATGTGAAGTGACCAAAGTTTTAGAGGTCAAAATTGTTTTACTAAAAGAGAGATCACTAAGGCAGGGATGTAAACATGGCTTTGTCCAAGATGATAGCATTTTCTTTTATCTGCAGACTGTTATTTCTTTATTCCATTGGTGTAGCCAGTACCCTGGCCTATGTCCCCACAGGTATTTGGAGAGATGACTTCTTATACTCACTGAAGCTTAGTTTTCTCTGGGTACTCTCTTTAAGCCTGGAAGCTTTCATTAGATTTTCCATCACATCAGGCTAAGGGGAAAAATGGCATACCTATTACTCATCACGTATAAATTCAGGCCTTCTTATTGCCTCAGAAACTACTTTTTCTGCTCTAAATTTACTACAACCTTTCCTGTTCTTTGTTTACTGTCACCTATGAATCTCTAAGTCATTGTTCCTTCTGTCCAGTAAGCTTAATATTGAACTCATTTTGCTTGATAGCAGTTATTATTGGCTATGAACTCCATGATTTCTGAATTCCTGTATTCCCATGACCACTATTTTCCCAAATGCATTTATTAAATACAGAATTTTAAAAAATGAGTAGATTTCTTAATATTGTCAAGTTTCACTGGTTAGATTAGGACTTTTGTTTTTTATTATATAAACAAAAGGAAATTCATGGTTGTGATTCAAATCTCAGATAAAACATAAACCTAGTCATTTGGATCAACTCATTAATGTCCTGGATTGATACTCTGCCATAGAATGAAGTTTTTTAGGGGAAAAAAAAAACTTTAAGTATTGAGAATGTCACCCTCACATTTTATTTGATGTAGCAATGTCACAAAAGGAAAGGTAGTTATACAGACACATCCAAACTTGTAGTCCATAAAGTTAGGGGAATGGCATGTAACAAAGGTTTCAAGATGGGGCTGTACAATCATTTAGATGGATAAGCTAAAATCAACATGGTAAAAATACAGAATTATGCATTTAAGTTATTTTTATTTTTTAATTATTTTTATCTCATTGCACATTTCCCAATAACATGTAATTTTATTTTTTTTAAATAACTTTTTATTGATAGAACCCATGCCAGGGTAATTTTTTACAGCATTATCCCTTGCATTCACTTCTGTTCCGATTTTTCCCCTCCTCCCTCCACCCCCTCCCCTAGATGGTAAGCAGTCCTTTACATGTTGAATAGGTTACAGTATATCCTAGATACAATATATGTGTGCAGAACCGAACAGTTATCTTGTTGCACAGGGAGAATTGAATTCAGAAGGTATAAATAACCCGGGAAGAAAAACAAAAATGCAAGCAGTTTATATTCATTTCCCAGTGTTCTTTCTTTGGGTGTAGCTGCTTCTGTCCATCTTTGATCAATTAAAGCTCTCTTTATTGAAGAGATCCACTTCCATCAGAATACATCCTCAAACAGTATCGTTGTTGAGGTATATAATGATCTCCTGGTTCTGCTCGAATAACATGTAATTTTAAAAAATAATCATTAAAAAAAATGTTGGCTTCCAAATTTTTCCCCTCCCTCCTCCCTTCCTGAGATAAGCAGTCTGATAAAGATTGTATATAGGCAATCATGTAAAACATTTTGATATTGGTTATTTTGTTCAACAAAACTCAAACAAAAATAAAGTTAAAAAAATGTGTTTTAATCTATATTTAGACATCATATGTTCTCCTGCAGGCAGATAGCATTTTTCATCATGAGTCCTTTGGGATTGTCTTGTACCCTTGTGTTATTGAGAAAAGCCAATTCATTCAAAAATTTTCATCATCTTTATTGTTTTTTTTTAATGAAAGCTTTTTATTTATAAAGCATATGCATAAGTAATTTTTCCATCATTGACCCTTGCAAAACCTTTTGTTCCAAATTTTCTCCTCCTTCCTCCACCCCCTCCCCTAGCTGGCAGGTTGTCTAATACATGTTAGATCTAATATATGTATACATATTTATACAATTATTTTGTTGCACAAGAAAAGTCAGATCAAGAAATAAGAAAAAGAAAAACTGAGAAAGAAAACAAAATGCAAGCAAATAACAACAGAGTGAGAATGCTATGTTGGGCTCCACACTTTGTTCCCATAGTTCTCTCTCTGGGTGTAGATGGCTCTCTTTATCACTGAACAATTGGAACTGGTTTGAATCATCTCAGTGTTGAAGAACCACATCCATCAGAATTGATTGTTGTATAGTCTTCACCAGAAGCATAATAGATTCTGCTCCAGCCTTTTACCTTTACTCTGTATCACTCTGCTTTAAGTGTGTTTCTTGTAAACAACATATTGTAGGAGTCTAGGTTTTAATCCAGTCTGCTATCTGCTTACATTTTATGGGAGGGTTCACCCCATTCACATTTACATTTAAAACTACTAATTCTGTATGTCCTGTCATCAAATTATACTTTTCTCTTTCCTTTTCCCCTTTCCCTCTTTCCCAGTATTTTTTTTTTTTTTACTTATGAGCACTACTTGCCTCAAACAGTTCTCCCTCTTTAGAGACCCTCCTCCTTTCTTATATCTTTCCCCTACTATTTCTCTTTTCCCTTCTATTTAGCTTACCCTTTCCCTTTTCCCCTTCCCCTTCCTACTTTTCTATGAGATGTTTCTTTGTGAAACCAAATATATCTAATATTCTTTCTTTGGACCAGATTTGATGAGAGTAAGATTCACTCAATATTTGTCATCCTTCCTTCTTTCCCTCAATTATAATAGGTTTTCTTTGCCTCTTTCTGAGATGTAATTTTCCTCATTTTGCCTCCACTTTCTCCTTTTTTTTCTGTTACAATCCCTTTTCCACCTTTACTTTCTTTTTTATATTATACAGTAAAATCAGATTATACATGTACTATCTATGTATACTCATAACAGAAATACAGTTCTCAAGTGTTTTTTTTTTTTTTTTTTTAACCTTTTTATGCTCTTCTTGAGTTCTATATTTGGAGGTCAAATTGTTGGTTTAGTTCTGGTCTTTTCATCAAAAATAAATGGAATTCACCAGTTTCATTAAATGTCAATCTTCTTTCCTGAAAGAAAATGCTCAGTTTAGCAGAGTAATTTATTTTTGGTTGCATTCCAAATTCCTTCACCTTTTGGAATATCAGATTCCAGGCCCTTTGATCCTTTAAAGTGGAAGCTGCTAGGTCCTGAGTAATCCTTATTATGGCTCCTCAGCATTTGAATTTTTTTTTTTTTTCTGGCTGCTTGTAATATTTTTTCTTTGATCTGATAGTTCTGAAATTTGGCCACACTATTCCTTGGAGTTTTAATTTGGGAATCTCTTTTAGGAGGTGTTCAGTGAATTCCTTCAGTGGTCATTTTACTTTCTCATTCTATGATATCTGGGCAGTTCTCTTTGATAATTTCCTGAAAGATAGTGTCTAGACTTTTTTTTTTTTTCCATCATGTATATCAGGAAATCCAATAATTCTTAGATTGTCTCTCCTAGATCTATTCTCCAGATTGGTTGTTTTCCTAATTAGGTATTTTACATTTTTTTTCTATTTTTTCCCCTTTTTTGGTTTTGCTTTACTAATTGTAATTGAGTCATTCATTTCCATTTGTTTGGTTCTGGTTTTTAGTAAATTTTATTTTCTCTATTTACTTTTTTTGCTTCTTTTTGTTTTTGTCCAATTAAATTTTTAAATGAGTTGTTTTGTTTTATGGAGTTTTTTCCATTTCACAAATTTCTGTTTTTTAAGGAGTTTTCTTTTTCTGTTTCACAAATTCTGTTTTTTAAAGAGTTATTTTCTTTTTCTGTTACACAAATTCTGTTTTTTTAAGGAGTTATTTTCTTTTTCTGTTTCACAAATTCTGTTTTTTAAGAAATTATTTTCTTTTTCTGTTTCACATTTTCTGTTTTTAAAATGTTATTTTCTTTTTCTGATTCACAAATTCTGTTTTTTAAGGAGTTATTTTCTTTTTCAGTTTCACAAATTCTGTTTTTCAGGGAGTTATTTTCTTTTTAATTTATCAAATCTATCTTTTAATGAGTTATATGCCTTTTCCAAACCTTCTTGCAAAATTTTCATTTTTTCCCCATTTTTCTTCTATCTTTTAAAATCTTTTTTAATTTCTTCTAGAAGAGCCTTGTGAGATGGGGACCAGATTATACCACCTTTGGGAGCTTCATCTGGAAACAATCTGCCTTTAGTCTCCTCAGGGTTTGAAATCTGTTCTTCCTTTTCATCATAGAAGCTGTCTATTGTCAGAGTCCTCTTTATTTGTTTTTACTTATTTTTTTTAAAAGTTAAGGTCTGTCTTTGGGGGGGAGGTTTTCCAAGGGGCTAGGGCTGAGCTGAGTCAGTGCTGACTCACTCCCATTGCTGGATGAGCATGACTAGGTCTGGTGAGATTCTGGTGTTTTGGGGTTCATTATTGATCTTTTATGTTTGTACTGAATGTTTTATAACTTCTCTGCTGATCTGCTGGCTTGTAACCAGGACAGAGTGGCCAACACTGCTGTAGATTCCTGTCAATTCCTCCCTGTAGATTCTCTGCCACATGGAGACTGCAACGTCCCAGGATTTTGTGGTGTCTGTGCTGGTTTTTGTATTCAGCTGCTTGTGCTTGGCTGCCTCCCTCCTATTTCCAATTGAAACAGACTTTTTCTGGCAATCTCTCAAAATTATCTTCTGCTAATAATTTGTTGCACTAGCAATATTTGTGGGGTCTGCTGGCCCAGAGCTAATTAGTCTGAGGATTGTAAGAGAAGGTTTCCACAATCTTGCGTTTGCCCCCAGAAGTCTCAATCATACAATATTGTTGTTACTGTGTGTGACATTTTTTTTGGTTCTACTCATTTCACTTTGTATCAGTTTATGTGAATCTTTCCAGTTTTTTCTGAACCTATGCTGTTTGTCATTTCTTATGGGACAATAATATTCTATCACAATCACTTACCACAGCTTGGTTAGCTATTCCAAAATTGATTGTTCTATTGTTCCACTTCTTAGCCATCACAAAAGAACTGTTATATATATTTTTTGTACAAATAGGTACTTCCACTCCTTTTTATGTCTTTGGGATATTATTTTGGGATATTTGGGATACCTTTGGAAAAAAATTCCAAATGAGGTTATAAAGTCTAGTGCATGACTGCAACAACTGAACAATAACCTAGATTGTTTTCATGATCACTACTTTGTAATATTGTTTGCAATCTGGAACCATTGAAATGCCTTCCTTAATTTTATTTTTCATTGATTCTCTTGGTATTCTTAACCTTTTGTTATTATTCAGATCATACCATCTCATCATATTATACGATCATTCATATGAACTTTTACTATTTTTTCTAACCCTATAAAATAAAATTTTAGTAATTTGACTGGTATAGTACTGTATAAGTAAATTAAGTTAGGTAGAATGTAATTTTTATTATATTGGCTTGGCCTACCTTTGAGCAGTTAATATTCTTCAATTATTTACAAACTCATGTACATACATAGGGAGCTAGACTATGATTCTTGGTTCTCCCTATTTCCCCTACATTGACTAGTTCTCTATTTCTTTCCTTTCCATATTCTTTGGGACTTTGTTTCAGTGACTATACCAAGTTTCCAGATTTACTCATTTTATCTTCACAACAACCTTCTGAGCTGATTGCATAAATATCATTATTCCTATTTCACATATAAGGAACCCAAAATAACTGGTACTAGAGCTAGGATTACACCATGAATCTCCAAGGCATCAGGCAAGCATCAATTAATCATTTACTGTGTGTCAAACACTATACTAAGCATTAGGGTTACAAACAAAAGTAAAAACACTTCATGTACAGAGCTATTTCCACTAGACCATGCTGAATGCAGGGATTCTCAAATTAAATCCATCAGCCTTTGGGGAGTCCTAGCAAAACACAAGGTACTATGCAAGTAGATTGCTCCAAATTAATATTGTCTTTTCTTCTTCAACTACCATCTGTTTCCATGAATATATTAGTAACTCAGGTAGATGTCCCTTTTGTCTCTCCTACCTGTGTTCCAAGATCCTGGTCTTCATAAGTTAAAAAAGGGAGGTGTGAGGAGAAGGAAAAGGGAATGATATTTATTGACTGTGTTAAGAATTCTGACAACTGAGGCTTTTTTTGACAATTAGAAATGACTTTTAGCAATTCACTATATATTCTTTTTAATTAATTTTTTTTTTTTGCTACAAATAGTTTATATTTATTATTAAAATATAGCTAATGGATCTATAGACTCATTAGTGGTGATTGGTCCTGGAAAGAAAAAAAAAGACTATAAAACAAAACAACATTTTAAAGAGAGAAAACCAGGCAAATAAAAATACCATTTTAGATGAAATTTAGAGTATTTTTTATGAAACACTTTTTTTTTTTTTTTCCTGAGGCAATTGGATTAAGTGGTTTGCCCAGGGTCACACAGCTAGGAGGTGTTAAGTGCCTGATACCAGATTTGCACTCAAGTCCTCCTCACTTTAGATCTGGTGCTCTATCCATTATGCCCCAAATACATTATTATTTTTTAAAAAAATATTTACAGCTACAATCCTACAAACCCTTTTCTAACTTTGCATTATACTGTATGGATCCTTTAATACATCTGTGTATTCATCAAAATTGTTTTTCTTTTTGGTGTCATAGTTTCCATTGAATTGATGTATTACTTTGTTTAGTCAATGTCCAATTTGGGGTCCTAAGATTGTTTCCAGATTTTTTTTTTAATACCACATATAAGACTTCTGGAAAAACCTTTGTATAATTTTCTTTTTCCTGAAGACATTTTAATAACAAAGTTATTACCTAATCGAACTATTACCACTTTTATAATCCTTGTCTATTATTAGATTGCACAAATTCTGTCATTATTGGAAATCTTTTCTCCCCAAAAATCTGCTAACATTTGAATTATTTTAAAGGAACTTTTCTCAATGTTTGTGATTATGGAAGCAAACAGCTTGTAACATAGCAGATACCAGAGAAAGTTTAAGTCCTTACAAATTCTACTCTTTGGAGATTATTTGAAAATTTCCTACATTAAGGATTTCCTATTCTTCCACTGGCAGCCTCACTTCAGAGCTCTTAACTCCTGTTCTTAAAGACAATTTTTTTGCCTCATTTTGAAGAAACTGATTACTAGATTTCAATCTGTACCTTTCAATAAACCGATGTTTTTAGAAAAACTATGTAATAACCAAAGAACTCTGCAAAGTAGACATTTTCTTAAGTTTTGCTTTGCCCTGAGCATTTCCACAGGGAAAGTTGGGACTGTTTCTTTTTAAAAGAAAAATGTACAAATTGTGATTGGTTATTTCTTGGGGTAAATAAGAGAAAGTGATTGGTTGTTAGTATTTAGACAACGCTTACTGGGTCTTGTTTTGGCTCAGCTCTTGGATATTGAGAAGACTGGGTTTGGTGCTATAAGTTCAGGTCTATTGGTGAATTATTCTCAGTGTGGAATAATGAGTTTAGTTCTATCATTTCATCTTAGTTCAATTCTATCAGGTTTTGATCAGCAACCAGGGACTAGCAGGAAGTATCCTTGGTCCATGCAAGAATGTCACAAATCACTCCCTTCTGCAGAGCTCTATAGGTATCTTCAATTGACTCTGGTTAGCTCTCTCATTAAATTATAGGCAGTCATTTCTACTTTCATTCAGACATTCTTTTCTTTTGCCTCATACTTTCTCCCCTGTGTATTCGTAGTTATTTTGTTGAATTGACTTGGTTTTCTGGATCTCATTTTTGTGCGCACTATCCCCCGCACATCCTGGTATGTATATATGTATGCATGTATATGCACATGCACATGTATATTAGCTAGTAAACAAGGGAGTAAGTAATCAGGCATGTGTATAGAAAAATGCAAAAATGAGACTATAAGTACATAGGAGTACAAAGTGTTCTGAGATCAGATGAAATTTTTGAGGGTGGATTCTGTTTAATTTTGTGTCTGTATCCAGTGATGATCGTTTTATCTGACATACAGTGGGCACGTAATAAATACTTGTTTTATAAAAACAAGATAGAAAGCATTTCTATCCCTGTAAATGATGAAAAGCTGAGAAGCACTGGGTACTAGGTAAGGCTCTCTGCTGCCCTCTGCTGATCTAGGCCTCTGTACCCAGAACCCAGCTAGTTGTCAGTGTCAATTCCTTTTTAGATTGTGGCACATTTGATTTAATTCAACTTCCAAGCATTAGGCTATTGGTAATATCAAGAAATATATACTAAGGTGCTTGCCCTTCAAAGCCTTATAGCCTGTTTGGGAAAATGAACAATACACACCCTAATGGAGACCAAATCAAGATGGGATTTAATGAAATACAAGCAACTATGGCAGCAGGGAATATCTGTGTTTTAAAGGTTCAGAGAAGAGAGGCAGCCTTGTAGACTACTGTGTCCTGAGACAAGAAAACTTGGATTCAAATTCAATATCCTACACTTATTAGTCGTGTGATTTGGACGTATAATTTCTTAACCTCTGCTTGCCTCAGTTTCTTAAAATGTAAATGGAGATAATAAGAATAATAGCATCCTAAAGTAGGCAAGAGGATCAAATGAATTAATAATTGCAAACTACCTGGAACATAGTAAGAAGTATACACATGTTAATTTTTTTGTATTAATGTAGCCATTTGCCAATAATAGTTATAGTCATCATGATAGTAGTAGTAATAATAATAGTAGTAGTGGTAGTAGTAATAGTAATAGTAGTAGTAGTAATAGTAGTAATAGTAGTAGTAATGGTAGCAGTAATAATAATAATATTAGTAGTAGTAATAATAGTACTAGTATCAATAATAGTAATAGTAGTAGTGGTATCAGTAATAGTAGTAGTAGTAGTAATGGTAGTAGTAGTAGTAGTAACAGTAGTACTAGTAATAATAATAATAATAGTAGCAGTAGTAATAGTAGTAAGAGTGATGGTAGTAATAATACTAGTAATAGTAATAGTAGGAGTAGGAGTAATAGTAATAGTAGTAATGGTAGTAGTAGTAGTAATTGTAGTAGTAGTGGTAGTAATAATAGTAGTTGTAGTAGTAGTACTAATAATAATAGTAGTAGTATTCTACTACTACTATCAGTAGTAGTAGAATACTACTACTACTATCAGTAGTAGTAGTAGTAGTATACTATACTACTAGAAGTATTACTTTAATATAGCAGTAGTAGTAGTAGTAGTAGTAGTAGTAATAGAAGTAATAGTAGTAATAGTTGTATTCTTAGTTATAGTTGTAGTTATCATCAGGGAAGGAGTACTCATGTTTTATCTCCCATACTAGATTGTTAGAAGTATCTTGGTGTCTGGATTTAGGCCTGAAGGCAGAAATACCTTTTTTCATATCAGATAGTGAAACATCTCTGAAATATGAAATACCTCTTTTCATAGTTTTGCTTCTGACACTATTTGATATTTCTTGTTTGTGGGGGCTTAAAATAAGTTATTTTCTTCTCTGAGTTGAGGCAGCTCTCTAAGACTTTTACCTACTGAGTGGTCAACAGGCACTAGCATTTCTCACACCAAAGAAAGCAGAGATCCTTGATCTATTGAATAGATTTCAAGATCCCTGAAAGGCAGGTACATAGATGACATCTTATTCTTCTTTACTTCACCATAAGCATTTCATGTGATGTCTTGCCCATGGTGGGAATCTTACAAAATATTTACTGACTGGCTATAATTGAAGGTTAATCCAGGTGGGGTTGGCTGGAAAAAATTAAAGGGAAAATCAAAGGGAAGAAAAAAAATCAAAGGGCATTCTAAGCAGGGTATCCCCAGCAATAAGCTGTTTCCTTCCCTGAGTGGTTCATTATTTATTTAAAAAAAAAAGTCTTTCATGATTTTCACAATAATGATAATAATAGTACCTAACATTTATATCTAGTATTTTAAGATTTGCAGAGAGCTTTGTATATCTTATTTCATTTTATTCTTGCAGCAACTATGAAGTTGTTACTATTATTTTCCTCATTTTACAGATGAGGAAATGTAATCTGAGAGAGGTTAAGTTATTTGATCAAAGTCCCATAACTACCAAGAAAGAATTCAAACTCAAATCTTGATTCCAAGTGCAACCCTACTTTCATGGTACCATCCACCTGGATCTGCCCATCTGAAGCAGAATTCAAAGAGAATGAAGGAGGGACCCTGTCTCCCTCAGGATCTGAATAGAGAGAATAGTTAAGGTGATGGTGGCCCAGCACATGATGCTTCAGTTAAGCTGCTTGCCTGCAGCTGGATGGGATGATGGACTCGTTCCTCACAGGAGTCACCTCTGCAGTTGATGGCCAGGGAGGCTAGGGGAGAAGCAGGAGCTAGAGGATGCAGTGTCAAGAAGATCTGAGTTCGGGGTAGCTAGATGGCACAGTGGATAGAGCACCAGCCCTGAAGTCAGGAGGATCTGAGTTCAAATTTGGCCACAGACACTTAACACTTCCTAACTGTATGACTTTGGGCAAGTCACTTAACCCCAATTGCTTCAGTAAAAGCAAAAAAAAAAAACATCTGAGTTCAAATTCCTGGACAAAAAATGATTTTTTTTTCAATCTGTAAAATGGGAATAACAACAATACTTACTTACTTTACAGGGTTGTTGTGGGAATCAAATAAGATAATGTTTGCATATAAACCACTTTGCAATCTTTAAAGTCTTATGCTGTATAAATTGAACTATTATTATTTGGAGATCAAGGAACTGGACATATACAGAAAAATCTAAGAGCTAGTCAGGGAAGTTAAAATAAATAAACAGACATCACAACCAATTGGGGAAAATCAGTGAAAAGAACAGCCTCCCTTCTTCCCCAATCATCAAACACACATATGTTTGCTAATCTTGGGATATCAGAACAATTGATGTTATTATATCTAGAAAATGCTTTTAAATCTTGCGTAGATCTTCATAGTAGTACATGATATAAGTGAAAATTTTGAGGTCAAACTGATATGGATTTAATCCCTTTATGTAGGAAAGGTTAAAAAGGAGAGAGGAATAAGATGAATTTGGAGCTTTAAATAGTTTGCTTTCTTGTCTTGTTCAACTTCTTCACCACTGTTTGTAACCCAGCATTCTTAATCCTGGACACTCTAACTGGTTTTCTTTTAAACTTATCTCTTTCTTGCCTGTGTAAGACACCCAGACTTGAGCTGTATTGATCTAGCCTAAGGGAATAAAGCTATTGAGTTGTCAGGGATTTTTAGAGGTGGTGATATTTTTAGTCTTCTAAAGTCAAATTCTTTTTCTAGGCACTATCTGCTTTAGCACCTTATCATCACCTTCACCTTCATCATCATTGTTAGCATTTGTCAAGTAGAGATATTGCATCATATGATTTCTAACTTGCCATCTTTAAAATCTATGAACTCATATTCATTATCAATTATGTATTGGGTGACTAATATGCTCAGTTCACCAACTAATGTTGAATTAAAGATGTATAATGTGTGATCTCTGCCTTTAGAGGAGCTTATGCTCTATTAGAATAAATAAGACTACAAATATAAATGAAACTATAGCTAATAATATAGACTAACATATATAAAGGGCCCAATGAATGGTTCAAATATATCAATAAATTTCTACCTAGTGGTCAAATGACTCTGCCAAAGGGAAATATAAAAAAATAAGTGAGAGATTTTATAATATGTCATTTAAAGGTCTCTGGTGAATAGAGTACCAAGCCTAGAGTCAAGAAGACTCATCTTCCTTAGTTCAAAATTATCCTTAGTCCCTTACTAGCTGTGTGATCCTAGGTAAGTCACTTGACCCCATTTGCCTCATTTCTGTTCAAACCAAATCAATGTGCCTTTTTTCAGTTATAAAATGAGCTGAAGAAGGAAATGGCAAACCACCCCAGTATCTCTATCAAGAAATTCCCAAAAGGGTTAATGCAAAGTAGGAGCTGATTGAAATGACTCAACAACAACAAAGGGAGCTAAACTGACATTTAGCTGAGTTAATTATTATTTTTTGGTGGGGCATGTACTACTGTTCCTTTTAAAAATTATTAATTTACTATTTCCCCCAGTTACATTTAAAACAAATTAAAAAAAACATTTGTTTTTAAAACTTTTGAGTTCCAAATTCTCTCCCTTGTCCCCACCCCAAGCCCTCATTAACAAACCACATGTGAAGTTATACAAATTATTTCCATAAAAGTCATGTTGTGAAAGAAAACATATATCTCCCACCCTAATAAGAAAAAATACTCAAAAAAATAAAGTTGAGAGAAAGAGATCAAAAGTAATGTTGAGAGAAAGAGAGAGAGAGAGACAGAGAAAGAGAGATAGAGAGAGACAGACAGACAGAGAGGGAAAACAAGGAGAGAGGAAGAGAGGGAGAGAGGAAGACAGAAACATAGAGAGAAAGTCCTTCAGAATAATTAGGAATCATTGTACTGCTGAGAATTAGCAAAGTCATTTCCAGCTAGTCATCTCAGAACATTGCTATTACTTTGTAAACAGTACATTTCATTTTGCTTGAGTTCATGGAGATGGAGGACTTTCCAGGGCTGTTCTTTTTTTTTTGAAGCATCTTACTCATTACTTCCCATAAAACAATAAAATTCTATGACAATCACATACCCCAATTTATTCATCTATTCCCCAATTATTAAGCATCCTCTCAATTTCCAATTTTTTGCTCTGAGAAGAGCGCTGCTACAAATATTTTTGTACATGTTGGTCCTTTATCCTTTTTTAAAAAATCTCTTTTGGTATTCATACTTAGTAGTGATATTGTTAGGTCAAAGGATGACATGAATTTATAACCCTTTGGGCATAGATCATATCTTTTGATCATTTATCATTTGGGGCATGTATCTTTTTATATATATAAATTTGACTCAGTTCCCTCTATATTTGAGAAATAAGCCTTATCAGAGAAATTTGCTTCAAAATTCTTTTCGCAATTAATATGCTAATCTTATTTCTCCCCATTTATTTTATTCAGTTCATACTCAGAAGTGTTTTGCAATTGACCATTCCTTTACCCAATATGCCTTCTCTTTTATCACCAGCTCCCCTTCCCATATCCCATTCCCCTCCTATTTTCCTGCAGGGTAAGATAGATTTCTATACCCATACTGAGTTTGTATGTTATTTCATCTTTGAGCCAATTCTGATGAGAGTAAGATTCACTAGCTTACCTTCTCCTCTCCCCTTTCCCTTCCATTTTAAAAGATTTCCTTGCCTCTTTTTATGGCAAATGATTTACGCCATTCCACTTTTCTCTTTTCCTTTCTCCCAGTACATTCATCTTTCACCCTTTAGTTTCATCATTTAAAAAAGATATTATTATTATTACTTCATATTCAACTTACACCTGTGCCTTCTGTCTATATAATCTCTTTCTAGCTGCCATTATAATGAGAAACTTCTAATGAGTTACAAGTAAATTTTCCCTTGTAGGAATATAAAGAAATAACATTTATTAAGTTCTTTATGATATCACATCCTGTATTAGTCCTGAATTAGAAATCAAATTTTCCATTTGACTCTGGTCTTTTCATCATGGATGCTTGAAAATCCTCTATTTCAATGAATGACTACCTTTCCCTCTGAAGAATTATATGTGAGTTGATGGGTAGGTGATTCTGGGTTGTAATTCTAGCTCATTTGTTTCTGGAATTATCATATTCCATGCCTTCTGGTCCTTTAATTTAAAAACTGCTAAATTTTGTGTTATCCTGACAGTGGCTTTACTATACTCGCTTGAATTGCTTCTTTCTGATTGCTTACAATATTTTCTCATTGATCTGAGCGTTCTGAAATTTGGCTATAATATTCCCAGGAGTTTTCATTTGGGGATTTTTTTTAGGAGATGATCAGTGTATTCTTTCAATTTCTATTTTACCCTCTGGTACTAGAATATCAAAACAGTTTTCCTTGATAATTTCTTGAAAATTGATGTCCAGGAGATTTTTGATCATGACTTTCAGGTACACCAATTTTTTTTTTTTTAGATTATTTCTCCTGGATCTGTTTTACAGGTCAGTTGTTTTTCCAATGAGATATTTCACTTTTTTTCTGTTCTCTCTCTCTCTCTCTCTCTCTCTCTCTCTCTCTCTCTCTCTCTCTCTCTCTCTTTGGTTTTGTTTTATTGTATCTTTATTTCTCATAAACTCATTAGCTTCCATTTATTCAATTCTAACATTTAAGGAATTACTTTCTTTAGTGAGCTTTTGTGTATCCTTTCCAACTGACCAGTTTGGCTTTTTAAGACATTTTTTTCTCATCATTAGTTTTTTTCATTTTCTTTTGAATCACTCCACTCTTAATTCTTTTTCTAATTTTTCATCTATCTATATTATTTGATTTTTCAAAATCCCCTTTGAGTTCTTCTATGGCCTGAATACAATTCTTATTTTTCTTGGAGACTTAGGATGTAGGAGCTTTAATTTTGCTATCTTTTTCTGAGTATGTATTTTGATCTTCCTTGTCACCGTAGTAACTTTTTATGATCAGAAACTTTTTTTTTTGTTGTCTACTCATTTTCCTTACTTGGCTTTTAATTCTTTTGTTAAAATAAAGCTCCAATTTCATGGTGGAGAGTGCACTGTCCGAAGCTTCAGGGATTTTGTGTAGTTGTTTTCAGAAGTCCTTCTAGGGACCTGTCCATAAGCACTCTGTTCTGCCTTAGAAGTGTGAGTAGTGCCCTTGCTTCACTCTCTGATGCTGGGGTTGGGGGCTGTGCTGGTATGGTCTACCCTGGGATTGCTGATTGGCCTTCTACACTTTTGCCACAGACTTTTTTCTGCTGACCCCAAGTCATCTTTGGTGTCTCTGGACTGAGAGGTCTAGAAACTGTCACTATGGATATTAATTCAAAGGTCCCTAGATCTGTTCTTGCTTTGCTAGTGTGGGGCTGGGAGTAGGGGGGAGGATGGGCAAGAGAATAGGCCTGGTTTGTGCTGGCCCAGCCTGCACAAGGACTGGATACTGGACTTCCATCCTGGGATCACAGAACTTTTATAAAAATCTTTTTATTTGCCTGCAGCTGAAAAATGTTTTACTCTGATTTTCTGAGTGTTCTGAAACTCTAAAATTTATTTAAAGTCAATATTTAATGGAATTTGGAATGGTTTGGGGGACAGGTTGGGGGAATTTCCTCCCTTTACTTGCCCATCTTGGCTCCATCTCTGAGTTAATTGTCTTAATTTACAAAGGAGATCAATTTACAAAGGCTGGTAGAGGGTAAGTCAACTTAAAAACTGTATTTTTAGGAAATACAAAGATATAACATTCTAAATAAGATGGAAGAAATAATTAAATGCAAGTTAACAAACATTTATTACAGACCTAACATGGTGCCTAATCATTGGCACCAAAATATTGGTTTATGTATTGTTGATGAAAAGACAAACATGAAATAGTTCCTGTACTATATGATCTTATATTCTATTGGAGGAATATGTTATGTATTCAGAAAAGTAAATACAAAGTAATTTGAGCAGTAAGAGAACATTAGAAATTTTATGTGGTGGGGTGTAGGGGGTAAAAATCAGAGAAGACTTCATGGAGAAGGTAACACCTTAACTGAGCATTTTAAAAAATAAGGATTTTCAGAAATTGAAATAAGGAGGGAGTTCATTCTAGGAATGTGGGAATGAAATGTAGAATTCAAGGAAAAGCCGATGTTGTAGTTTAACTTGAATGTAGAGAACATGAAAGTGGAATGACATGAAATGTCATGACTAGGTTGGAGTCAGATTGTGGAGATTCTCAATCTATCAGATGAAGATTTGTATATTGTTTTAAAAAGTCACTGAAGGCTTTTTTTTTTACTAGTTAATTTATTTTTTAATATACATTGCATTATGATCATGTTGAGAGAGAAAAATTAGAGCAAAAGAGAAAAATCATGGGAAAGATAAAAAAAAAAACCAGAAAAAAGAAGAATGTGTTGATTTATATTCAGATCTCCATAGTTCTTTTTCTGGATACAGATGGCATTTTCTGTCCAAAGTCTATTGGGATTGCTTTGAATCACTGAAGCAATGAAAAGAATCAAGCCTTTTTACAGTTGATCATCGCATATTCTTGATGTTATTTTGTACAATGTATTTCTGGTTCAGCTTGTTTTGCTCATAATCAGTTTGTGTGAATATTTCCAGGCCTTTCTAAAATTAGCTTGTTCATCATTTTTATAGAACAATAATATTCCATTACCTTCACACACCACATTTGTTCAACCATTCCCCAAATGATGGGCATCTACTCATTTTCCAATTCTTTGTTATTACAGAAAGAATTGCTTCAAACATTTTTGCACGAGTCCTCTTCTATCTTTTATGATTTCCTTGAGATACAGACACAGTAATGGCACTGCTACCATTTGGGTCAAAGGGTATGCACAGCTTGATAGTCCTTTGGGCATCATTCCAGATCACTCTACAGAATGGTTGGAGCATTTCGCAACTCCATTAACAATGTATTAGTGTCCCAGTTTTCCCACATCCCTTCCAACATTTATCATGATCTTTTCCTGTCATCTTAGCCAATCTGAGAGGTGTGACATGGTATCTCAGAGTTGTTTTAATTTGCATTTCTCTAATCAATCAATTAGAGCATTTTTTCGTATGACTATAGATAGCTTTAATTTCATCATCTGAAAATTGTCTATTAATATCCTTTGATCATTTATTAATTGAAGAATGACTTGTAATCTTGCAAGTTTGACAGAGTTCCTACCATATTTCAGAAATGAGACCTTTATCAGAAACAGTGGCTGTAAAGATTTTTTCCTAGCTTCATATTTCCCTTTTATTCTTGTTTCTATTGGTTTTGTTTGGCCAAAACTTTTTTAATTTAATGTAATTTAAATCGTCCATTTGCCTTTCATAATATTCTCTAGTTCTTTGATCATAAATTCCTCCTTTCTCAAAAGATCCAATAAGTAAATCATCCCTTGCTCTCCTAAATTGTTTATGCTATCATCCTTTATGGCCAAATCATGTAACTATTTTGACCTTATTTTAGTATGAGGTGTGAGATGCAGGTCTATGATAAGTTTCTGATATATTAGTTTTCAGTTTTCCCAGCAATTTTATTCCAATGGGGAGTTCTCATTCCAAACTCTCAAGTTTGAGGGATTATGAAATAATAGATTGCTATAGGCCTTGATTATTGTCATGTGTATTTAATCTATTCCATTGATCCACCACTCTATTTCTTAGCCAGTACCAAATGGTTCTGATGACTGTTGCTTGATAATACAGTTTTAGATTTGATCCTGTACATCCTATGTATCTTTTTCATTAATTCCCTTGATAGTCTTGACCTTTTTTCTTCTAGATGAATTTTGTTATTATTTTTTTCTAGTTCTACAAAATAATGTTTTGGCAGTTTGGTGTGTCACTAAACAAGTAGACCAATTTAGGCAAAATTGTCATTTTAATTATATTAGCTCTGCCTACTGATGAGCAATTGATATTTTCCCAATTGTTTAGAATTGACTTTATTTGTGTGAGAAGTATTTTCTAATTGTGTTCATATAGTTCTTGGGTTTGTCTTGGCAGGTAGATCTCCCCTCCCCCCAAGTATTTAATTTTGTTTATAGCTATTTCAAATGGAATTTCTCCTTTTATCTCTTGGGAATAGGCTTTGTCAGAAATATATAGAAAAGCTGATGATTTATGTGGGTTTATGTTATATCCTGCAACTTTGCTAAAGCTGTGAATTGTTTCCAGTAGGTTTTTGAGTGATTTTATGGGATTTAATAAGTATTTCATCATATCTGCATCGTCATACTGCAAAAAGGAATCATTTTATTTCTTTATTGCCTATTCTAATTCCTTTAATTTTTTTTTCTTTTCTTATTGCTAAAGCTAACATTTCTAGGACAATGTTGAATAATAGTCATGATAACAGTCATCCTTGTTTCACTCTTCATCTTATTGAGAATGTTTCCAGCTTCTCTCCATTACAAATAATGCTTGCTGTTGGTTTTAGGTAGATACTGTTTATTATTTTAAAGAAAACTCTTTTTAGCTTTATGTCTCTAGTGTTAGGTATCACTAATATATTTGTGTCTTAGAAGGAATTTGACTGTACTCTTTCTTTACCTATTTTTACAAATAATTTACATAGTATTGGAATTAATTTTTCTTTAAATGTTTGGTAGAATTCACTTGTGAATCTGCCTGGTCCTGGAAAATTTTTATTAGGGAGTTCATTAATGGCTTGTTCAATTTCTTTTGTAAAATGGGACTATTGAAATATTTTAATTCCTTTTATGTTAATCTAGACACTTTATATATTTTTAAATATTCATCCATTTCAGTTAGATTGTCAGACTTGCTGCCATATAGTTGGGAAAAATTGCTCCTAAATATTGCCAATTTTATTAATCTCTCCTTTGAGTTTTAGAATTTCTAATTTGGCATTTAATTGGTGGTTTTAAAATTGTATTTTTTTCTAGCTTTTTTTTATTGCAAGCCCAATTCATTTATTTCTTCTTTATCTATTTTTATTCATGTAGCTATTTAGAGATATAAATTTTCCCCTAAAATCTAATTTGACTGCATCCCATAAGTTTTGGTATATTGTCTCATTATTCTCATTCTGGATGAAATTATAGATTGTTTTTGTGATTTGTTCTTTGACCTACTCATTTTTTAGAATTAGATTATTTAATTTCCAATTGGTTTTTAATCTATTTTTCTCTGCCTCTTTATTGAGTATAATTTTTATTGCATTATTGTCTGAAAAGGAAGCATTTACTATTTCTGTCTTTCTGCATTTGATTGTGAAATTTTATGCCCTAATGCAAGGTCAATTTTTGTATAGGTGCCATGTACTATCAAGAAAAAGATATGTTCCTTTCTGTTCCTATTCAATTTTTTCTATGGGTCTATCATATCTAAAGTTTTGAGGATTCTATTAACCTCCCTAGCTTCTTTCTTGTTTATTTTATGGTTAGATTTGTCTGCTTCTGAGAGGGAAAGGGTGAGGTCCCCCACTAGTATAGTTTTGCTGTCTATTTCTTTCTATAGCTGACTTAAAACCTTCTTTAGGAATCTGACTACTTTATCACTTGTTGCATACACATTTAGTATCATTAATACTTAATTGTTTACAGTAACCTTTATCAAGATGTAGTCTCCTTCTTTATCTCTTTTAATAAGAGATTTTATTTTTTACTTTTACTTTAGCTGTTCCAGCTTTTTACATTTATTCTGTATGTGCCTCTCTGTGTCAAATGTGTTTTTTGTAAACCTATTATAACCTTCTGTTTTTAAGTCCACTCTATTATTTGCTTCCATTTTATGGGAGAGTTCATCATTTTATGGGAGAGTTCATTCCATTCACATTCACAATTATAGTTACCAGCTCTGTATTTCCCTCCATCCTATTTTCTCATATATATATACTTTTGTAATCTCTTCCCACCTTGTTCTTACTCCTGTTTATTTTATCTCCTATCACTCCTCCCCCTTCTCTTTGTAGTGTTTTTTTTTAACCTACTCTACCCACTACCTTATCTTCTATCACCCCTTAAGTTTTTCCTAGTGTTTTTGCCCTCCCTTCTGTTTTGCCTTTCCTTTTTCTTTTCCCTTTTCTCCTACTTTATAGGTTCGATAAATTTCTATACCCAACTGAATGATTAAGTTATTCCTTCTTAAAGCCAAAACTGACAAAGTCAAGCTTCCAACTATGCTCATCCCCTTCCCTTCTTTGCCTAGATTGTAATAAGTCTTTTGTACCTCTTAATGTGAACTAATTGTTCAATTATAACTTCCCTTTCCTCTTTTTCCAGTACGGACCTTTTTTTCATTGCTTAATGTGTGGTTTTTTTTTTTTTTTTTTGGTGTCATCATATCATAGTCCATTCACAATCACATCCTCAGTCCAGATCCCCACCTCTGTCTGCCCCAGTGACAAATACAGTATCTCAAAAGATATCCTTTTTGCTATGTAGGGATGGAAACAAGTTAATCTTTAAATAATATATATTTTCCCTTTGTTTATTTTTCTATGCTTGAGTCCTGTGTTTGTAGATTAAATTTTCTGTTTAATTTTGATTTTTTCCAATATAAATGATTGAAAGTCTTTTATTTCATTGAAGATCCATGGCCTTCCCTGAAAGATTATGCTGAGTCTCATTGGGTAGTTAATTCTTGGTTGTAATCCTAGATTCTTTGTCTTCCAAAATATGATATCCCAGGTCCTCTGATCCTTTATTGTAGAAGCTACCAGATCCTAAGTAATCCTGACTATTGCTTCTTGATATTCGAGTTGTTTTTGTATAGCAGTTTGCAATATTTTTTCCTTGAGGTTGTAGTGCTGGGGTTTCTCAACAATGCTTCTTGAGGTTTTCTTTGGGGGTCTTTTTCTGAAGGTGATTGATGGATTTTTTTCAATGAGTATTTCCCCCTTAATGTTGAGGCAGTTTTCCTTAATGATCTCTTGACGAATGTTCTCCAGGCTCTATTTTTGGTCATTGTCTTCAGGTAGGCCAATAATTTTTATATTATCTCTTCTGGATCTATTTTCCAGGTTGGCTATTTTTCTAATGACATTTCACATTTTCTTCCATTTTTTTCATTCTTTTTTGTTGGAATCTCTACAAACTGCTAACTAATTAGAGTTGATCTAATCTTACAAGAAGATGTTTTGGGCCAGAAACAAGGTACTAAGTAGAACTAATTAATACAAGGCTTGTGTCCACACCTTTACTCATTGGAGTTCACAAGTATGGGAGTTTCACAAAGTAAACTTTGTAACTTTATGAGTTCACACCTCCCTTGAAGCTCTTTGGGCCAGAGAGCACTATGGGAGAAAACCCACAATCCCTCTCTTAAAGGAGCATAAATAGAGCTTCAATGGGCCAGTCAAAGAAGTTTTTCAGAGTGAAGAAGCTACAAGTGAGATTTCAGCGGAATTATGCCAGAAGCCCTCTCTCCGAGGCGAGGCAAGGAAGAATATATTCCACTTGGCTGGCTGGTCACAGGAGAGAGTTCAGCTGCATTGGAGAGGAGTTGGTGGCTGGGCTCCTGCACGCCCCCCACTGAGACCAAGCTGGTCTGAAAGACTCACCAGAAAGCTATCCGAGCCCCAAGTGAAGGAAACAAGAGATTCATTCCATCTCTGTGCTGGTTGGAGACAGAAGAAAGCAGAGGCAGAGGCTGAAGGACCAGACCTTTGGATTTGGCGACATTCGAAGAGAGCTCTTGGAACCAAGCAGAGAGATAGATCTCTAAACTAACCGGGCTATATTGGGATAATAAAAGATCTGAACTTTTATCACCTGGCTGTGCTTTGAGAAGAAAAAGCTAGTAGGCAATGAGGAAATCTTTTAATAAGAGATTTTATTTTTTACTTTTACTTTAGCTGTTCCAGCTTTTTACATTTATTCTGTATGTGCCTCTCTGTGTCAAATGTGTTTTTTGTAAACCTATTATAACCTTCTGTTTTTAAGTCCACTCTATTATTTGCTTCCATTTTATGGGAGAGTTCATCATTTTATGGGAGAGTTCATTCCATTCACATTCACAATTATAGTTACCAGCTCTGTATTTCCCTCCATCCTATTTTCTCATATATATATACTTTTGTAATCTCTTCCCACCTTGTTCTTACTCCTGTTTATTTTATCTCCTATCACTCCTCCCCCTTCTCTTTGTAGTGTTTTTTTTTAACCTACTCTACCCACTACCTTATCTTCTATCACCCCTTAAGTTTTTCCTAGTGTTTTTGCCCTCCCTTCTGTTTTGCCTTTCCTTTTTCTTTTCCCTTTTCTCCTACTTCTTTATAGGTTCGATAAATTTCTATACCCAACTGAATGATTAAGTTATTCCTTCTTAAAGCCAAAACTGACAAAGTCAAGCTTCCAACTATGCTCATCCCCTTCCCTTCTTTGCCTAGATTGTAATAAGTCTTTTGTACCTCTTAATGTGAACTAATTGTTCAATTATAACTTCCCTTTCCTCTTTTTCCAGTACGGACCTTTTTTTCATTGCTTAATGTGTGGTTTTTTTTTTTTTTTTTGGTGTCATCATATCATAGTCCATTCACAACCACATCCTCAGTCCAGATCCCCACCTCTGTCTGCCCCAGTGACAAATACAGTATCTCAAAAGATATCCTTTTTGCTATGTAGGGATGGAAACAAGTTAATCTTTAAATAATATATATTTTCCCCTTGTTTATTTTTCTATGCTTGAGTCCTGTGTTTGTAGATTAAATTTTCTGTTTAATTTTGATTTTTTCCAATATAAATGATTGAAAGTCTTTTATTTCATTGAAGATCCATGGCCTTCCCTGAAAGATTATGTTGAGTCTCATTGGGTAGTTAATTCTTGGTTGTAATCCTAGATTCTTTGTCTTCCAAAATATGATATCCCAGGTCCTCTGATCCTTTATTGTAGAAGCTACCAGATCCTAAGTAATCCTGACTATTGCTTCTTGATATTTGAGTTGTTTTTGTATAGCAGTTTGCAATATTTTTTCCTTGAGGTTGTAGTGCTGGGGTTTCTCAACAATGCTTCTTGAGGTTTTCTTTGGGGGTCTTTTTCTGAAGGTGATTGATGGATTTTTTTCAATGAGTATTTCCCCCTTAATGTTGAGGCAGTTTTCCTTAATGATCTCTTGACGAATGTTCTCCAGGCTCTATTTTTGGTCATTGTCTTCAGGTAGGCCAATAATTTTTATATTATCTCTTCTGGATCTATTTTCCAGGTTGGCTATTTTTCTAATGACATTTCACATTTTCTTCCATTTTTTTCATTCTTTTTTGTTGGAATCTCTACAAACTGCTAACTAATTAGAGTTGATCTAATCTTACAAGAAGATGTTTTGGGCCAGAAACAAGGTACTAAGTAGAACTAATTAATACAAGGCTTGTGTCCACACCTTTACTCATTGGAGTTCACAAGTATGGGAGTTTCACAAAGTAAACTTTGTAACTTTATGAGTTCACACCTCCCTTGAAGCTCTTTGGGCCAGAGAGCACTATGGGAGAAAACCCACAATCCCTCTCTTAAAGGAGCATAAATAGAGCTTCAATGGGCCAGTCAAAGAAGTTTTTCAGAGTGAAGAAGCTACAAGTGAGATTTCAGCGGAATTATGCCAGAAGCCCTCTCTCCGAGGCGAGGCAAGGAAGAATATATTCCACTTGGCTGGCTGGTCACAGGAGAGAGTTCAGCTGCATTGGAGAGGAGTTGGTGGCTGGGCTCCTGCACGCCCCCCACTGAGACCAAGCTGGTCTGAAAGACTCACCAGAAAGCTATCCGAGCCCCAAGTGAAGGAAACAAGAGATTCATTCCATCTCTGTGCTGGTTGGAGACAGAAGAAAGCAGAGGCAGAGGCTGAAGGACCAGACCTTTGGATTTGGCGACATTCGAAGAGAGCTCTTGGAACCAAGCAGAGAGATAGATCTCTAAACTAACCGGGCTATATTGGGATAATAAAAGATCTGAACTTTTATCACCTGGCTGTGCTTTGAGAAGAAAAAGCTAGTAGGCAATGAGGAAACCAAACTATCACTCTTTGCAGATGATATGATGGTATACCTAGAGAACCCCAGAGATTCTACCAAAAAGCTATTGGAAATAATTCATAATTTTAGCAAAGTAGCTGGCTACAAAATAAATCCCCATAAATCCTCAGCATTTTTATACATCACCAACAAAACCCAACAGCAAGAGATACAAAGAGAAATTCCATTCAGAATAACTGTTGATACCATAAAATATTTGGGAATCTATCTACCAAAGGAAAGTCAGGAATTATATGAGCAAAATTATAAAAAAGTCTCCACACAAATAAAGTCAGACTTAAATAATTGGAAAAATATTAAGTGCTCTTGGATCGGCCGAGCGAACATAATAAAGATGACAATACTCCCTAAACTAATCTATTTATTTAGTGCTATACCAATCAGACTTCCAAGAAAATATTTTATTGATCTAGAAAAAATAACAACAAAATTCATATGGAACAATAAAAAGTCGAGAATCTCAAGGAAATTAATGAAAAAAAAATCAAATGAAGGTGGCCTAGCTGTACCTGATCTAAAATTATATTATAAAGCAGCAGTCACCAAAACCATTTGGTATTGGCTAAGAAATAGATTAGTGGATCAGTGGAAAAGGCTAGGCTCACAAGACAGAATAGTCAATTATAGCAATCTAGTGTTTGACAAACCCAAAGCCCCTAACTTCTGGGAAAAGAATTCATTATTTGATAAAAACTGCTGGGATAATTGGAAATTAGTATGGCAGAAATTAGGCATGGACCCACACTTAACACCATATACCAAGATAAGATCAAAATGGGTCTATGACCTAGGCATAAAGAACGAGATTATAAATAAATTAGAGGAACATAGAATAGTTTATCTCTCAGACTTGTGGAGGAGAAAGAAATTTGTGACCAAAGATGAACTAGAGACCATTATTGATCACAGAATAGAAAATTTCGATTACATCAAATTAAAAAGCCTTTGTACAAATAAAACTAATGCAAACAAGATTAGAAGGGAAGCAACAAACTGGGAAAACATTTTCACAGTTAAAGGTTCTGATAAAGGCCTCATTTCCAAAATATATAGAGAACTGACTCAAATTTATAAGAAATCAAGCCATTCTCCAATTGATAAATGGTCAAAGGATATGAACAGACAATTTTCAGAGGATGAGATTGAAACTATTACCACTCATATGAAAGAGTGTTCCAAATCATTATTGATCAGAGAAATGCAAATTAAGACAACTCTGAGATACCACTACACACCTGTCAGATTGGCTAAGATGACAGGAAAAAATAATGATGAATGTTGGAGGGGATGCGGGAAAACTGGGACACTAATGCATTGTTGGTGGAGTTGTGAACGAATCCAACCATTCTGGAGAGCAATCTGGAATTATGCCCAAAAAATTATCAAAATGTGCATATCCTTTGATCCAGCAGTGTTTCTATTGGGCTTATATCCCAAAGAAATACTAAAGAAGGGAAAGGGACCTGTATGTGCCAAAATGTTTGTAGCAGCCCTGTTTGTAGTGGCTAGAAACTGGAAAATGAATGGATGCCCATCAATTGGAGAATGGCTGGGTAAATTGTGGTATATGAATGTTATGGAATATTATTGTTCTGTAAGAAATGACCAGCAGGATGAATACAGAGAGGCTTGGAGAGACCTACATGAACTGATGCTAAGTGAAATGAGCAGAACCAGGAGATCATTATACACTTCGACAACGATATTGTATGAGGACATATTTTGATGGAAGTGGATTTCTTTGACAAAGAGACCTGAGTTTCAATTGATAAATGACGGACAAAAGCAGCTACACCCAAAGAAAGAACACTGGGAAACGAATGTGAACTATCTGCATTTTTGTTTTTCTTCCCGGATTATTTATACCTTCTGAATCCAATTCTCCCTACGCAACAAGAGAACTGTTCGGTTCTGCAAACATATATTGTATCTAGGATATACTGCAACATATCCAACATATAAAGGACTGCTTGCCATCTAGGGGAGGGGGTGGAGGGAGGGAGGGGAAAAAAAATCGGAACAGAAATGAGTGTCAATATAATGTAATTATTAAATAAAAAATTAAAAAAAAAAAAAAAAAAAAAAAAAAAGAGAAGAAAAAGCTTACCACATTTTGGCGCCCGAACAGGGACTGACAAAATCCTGATTCCAGGGAAGGCACCCAGAGAGAACTTTTATAATATTTTAAAGAAGAACAAGAACCCAACATTTGAACTCACAACACTTTTTAGTTTGTTTAACTGATTCTTGCTGTTTCATAGAGTCATTACTTCCATTGCTCCATCCTAGTTGTTAATGTGTGATTTTCTTCAATTAGCTTTTGTATCTCTTTCCCCATTTGGTTAATTCTACTTTTTAAGGAGTTGTTTTCTTCAGATGATTTTTTCCCTTCCTGTTCAAAACTGTTAACTCTTCCATGTATACCTCATTTTCCTTTCTCATGTTTATTTCTATCTGTCTTATTTCCCTTTTAAAGTCTTTCATGAGCACTTCCAAGAAGCTTCTTTAGGACTGAGATGAATTCACATCTGTCTTTGAGATTTCTTCTATGGACATTTTGTCCTTGCTTGAGTTGGTGTTTTGGTCTGCTCTGTCACTACAGTAGCTTTCTATGGTCAAGGTTCTTTTCTGTTTCTTGCTCATTTTTTTTTTCCTTTCCTTTTAGTATTTCCTCTTTTTTAACTTTTAAGGTTGAGCTCTACCCCTGGGGTAAAGGTAGAGCTGTCCCAAGCTTATTATGCAGCTCTGAGCCTTGGCTTTGAGCACATGGACTTTTTATGTTTGCAGGGGGTAACTTTGTATTCTCTGTTCAGGAAATAACTTGGTTTCTCAGAGTTTGTTTTCTGAGCTGGGACTGGAACCTGCTACCCTCCCTCCCCATTTGCTCCTCTAGGAAGACTGAGGTTCTTAGTTAATGATTTACTCTGATTAAGACCCTCTAACCACCTTTTCCTTATTCTATCTGAGCTGGGCTGAACACTCTTTTCATTCCTGTGATACTGACTTTTTTTTTTTTTTGAAGTTTTTCAGTTTATTTTGAATTGGAGATTGGTTTCATTCCATCAGACTCTGTTCAGAGACTTGATTTCCTGTGGTTTTAGAAGGAAACTGGGAGAGCTCAAGCATCTTCCTGACTTTACTCTGCCATTGTGGCTCCTTCCCTCTTCCCCCTGTCATTGAAGTGTTTTGTTTTTTTTAATCCACTCCACATACTCCCTTTTCTTGTATCCCACTGAAGGCTTTTGAGCAAAGGACTGGTGAGTTCTGATTAAAGAAGGGAGCTTCAGTCAAAATGATCCTGAGAATATCACAAGGACCAAAATTAGTATAAAAAAGTTTGAGTACAAGAATATGACAATGGATAAAGAAGAAGAAAATCTGAATCTTTGTAAGTATGAGATATTTATAGAGTGCTAGACTTGGAATCAGGGAGACTATTGAGCAATACATATTTATTAAGCATCTACTATATTCCATGCATCCCCAAGCACTGGGGATATTAAAAAAAAAAAAAGAGGCAAAAGACAATCTTTGCTTTCAAGGATCTCAAGGACAATATATAACAGAGAAACACAAAGCAAGCTATAAACAAGATAAATAGGAAATAATTAAAGGAGGAAAAGCATAGGAATTACATGAGAGGTTAGGAATGAGTTTCTACATATATAGGACTGCTTGCCATCTTGGGGGGGGTGGAGGGAGGGAAGGGAAAAAACGAAACATAAGCGAGTGCAAGGGATAAAGTTGTAAAAAATTACCCTGGCATGGATTCTGTCAATACAAAGTTATTATTAAATAAAATAAAATTAAAAAAAAAAGGAATGAGTTTCTATTGAAAGTGGGATTTTATTTGGGATTTAAAGATTAAATCCTGCCTCAGGGATTTACTACTCTGTGACCCTGGTTAAGTTATTAACCTCTCTCAGTCTCAGTTTCCTCATCTGCAAAATGAGGATAATAATAACACCTTCTTCATAGAGTTGTGAGGATCAAATAAAATAATATGTAAACTATTTTGCAAACATTTGAGCATTATATACATGCAAAATATCACCATATAATTTCCATTTGCAAATTAACAATAAAGAAAATTCACAAGTATATATCACTCAGTGTAAAGAAATGTATTACTCATCTCAGAAAGAAGACATGTATCATAATATTGGTAATTTCTCAGGATGTGGTATGGTGTTGATCATAACTGGACCTGTTGTGGTCAATATAGTTGGATGCGGTCATAGAATCATGAAAGCTGAGAGTTCTAAAGGATCTTAGCAGTCACTTAGCCCTTAAGAGTTCATCCTTGAACAAACATCTTCGAAAACAATCATATAAATTATGCTTGAACATTTCTAGATAAAGAGAGTAAAATTAAATAAAAAATGAAAAAATAAAAATTAATGATTTTTAAAATTCAAAGCATTTAGTTTTTCTCTCTCACACAAAAAAAGGGGGGGGGAATCAAACTCTTTATTTTTACAATTATAATGTTATGACATAAATTGTTCTCCTGGTTCTGCTCACTTTACTCTTTTGCAAAGACTTATAAATATATTTATGTCTTCTGCCTCATATAGTAATAGATATTAACTGCTAGAAGAAAACTAAAATATCTCTCTAGTTATTTTGAAAAATTTATAGAAAACTAAACAACTTGGGATATTAGTGGGATATTAAAAATCTCTTCTAGTTGAAATGTGGAACTTTAAAAGAGAAGAAGGGTGACATAGGAAATTAAAAGTTGGATATATGAATGGTATCAAAAGATTTGTTTGCCTGAATTTTCACTTAAGATTCAGAATTCTGGGCTCCTAACAATAGATTGAACTGGGAATAATGAATTTGATAAGTGTCTTAAATACATTATGTAGAGAGTTAAATATGAGGATCATGGAGATAGATGTTCAAATAAAACTATAATATTCTATAACTTGGAGAACAATGGGTGTATGTTAGGAAGAAAACAATACTGGTTATACCAGATTATTCATAGAAGAAAATAATATAAAAGAGAGTTAAGGAAAGTATTTAAAATTTATTCAGAACAACAGATGAACAATAAACTTTGAATCTGAAATTTCAATACAAAAAAGTAACTATCAATAGATATCATTGAAACTTTGTCAAATGGACTTTAATACTATGGTTCAAAAGAAATATTTGATAGAAAGTGATGGTAAGTTGCACTGAATATCATTTACATATATGTAAATCCAAAAACCTTTGAGTAAAAGTCAGCTGAAGAACATTTGCATAAGGAGAAAAATGAGAAAATAATAATTAAAAGGAGGAAATAATGATGTTCCTTCTAGGGCTTCTATTTTGGGGAGGGGCCAATGTTCTTTCCTCCACAGATCCTGCTATTAGAATATCATAGTACTTCTGCTGTCATCTCACTTTGGATCTTCCCTCAATACCTGGCACTTTTTCACCTTCTCCTATTACTGACCATGGCTTCCAGTTTGAGAGAGACCCAGAATATCCAACCTTCATTTCCTTTCTGGCTTTGCTTTTGACACTTGCATGTCATGGCACCATCCTCTTGAAGAATGAACAATAAACAACAAGCTCTGTGAACAGCCAGTTGAGAAAAACAGCTTTTTCATTTTCTTTTCTCTCCCTTTCCCATCTCCACTTCCCTTTTCTTCTTTTTTTTCATTTTCTTCTTCTACTTTCCTTTCCTCCCCTTCTCTTCCCTCTATTCACATAAGATATACCATAGCTGTGGTTTCTTTGCCTAAAAGAACGTAAATTTTTATCTCTGAAGCTTTGAAACATATCTTGGGATCTACAGGCTAGATTTCTTTCTGAGCTAATCAGAGCCCAAAAATGACCAAGTGGGGTTTGGTCTGGGATCTATTGTTGGTCAATCAGTGAGAGACAGAGTGACTTGAGTTTAAGGCATAGTTCTTAAGAGAGAAATCTAGCCTGTAAACCCCAAGATATCTTTCAAGTTTCAGAGATAAAGAGAAGTTTGCTTCTATTTTGGCCAGAAACTCTGAAGTTCTTCCTCTCTCAGAATTTTTATTTTGGTTAGATAAAAGAGGCCATTCTCTTCCTCATTTCTTATTGAGACTTAATCACTACTTGGGTGTTGCCTCAGCCAAATTCAACACAGAAGTTTGTGTTTTTTGTCTGTTGTTTGTTAAATCCAATTCACTTGCATATTATATCATAATCTCCCTGATCTTATAGTCCTTCTTGAAAATGAAGGACAAACACAAACAACTGATAACTGTACCCCAGGGCAGGTACCGTTTCATCTCTATTCATCTCATTTTTCATTTTCTCTTTGTATTGTTTTCCTTTATTAGAATGTAAATTCCTTGAGGGAAGGGACTATCATTCTTTTTGCTTGTATTTGTGCCCTCAGCATAGTTCCTGGCATATAATAAGTATTTATAAGTAAATACTTATTACTGTGTCATATGTCTTTATGGTAAAAATTACAGATTAGCCAATCATGCAAATAACAGCAATAGGAATAGGGACTGAATCTGTGATTTTATTTGTATAATGACTTTTCCCACTTTAGAAAAACTCCTTCTATTAATTCAGCTAACCATCTGTTTTGCAACTTTTATAACTGAAATGACTGAATCTGTAGATTTAGAGAAATGAGTATTTATGTGATTTTACCCAGGAACATATAACCAGTATTTTTCAGAGGTAAGAACCCATTTCTTCCCATCTTGGAGGTCAGTGTTCTATAATCTATGCCATCTTGCCTCTCATGCAGATAATGTAGATGGCAATATCATAATGCAAATTACAAAATTACAGACATATAACAGTGGTGAGGATCTACAACTATTTGACTATATGCCAAAGATTTTGTTTCATTAGAAATGGAACATGTGATAACTTTTTGACTCACCTTAGTGACAATTTCTTTTCTGTGATGTCATTGAGATTGATGGCGGGGGGCTGCTATTCTGGATCTTATACTGATGAATAAAGAACTGGTTTGGGTTTTGAAAGAGATAAAAAGTTTGGGGGTATGGTGACCATTTTTTCTTAGTGTTTGTGATTGCCATGAAGGATATTAATGGGTTTATTCCAATATCTATCTTAGATTTTAAAAAACAGATTTCAGAATATTCTAAGGAAAAAAGACATATGATCCTATGACCACAATCTGAAAACAGAATCAAGAATAAAATGGATACTATAATTACAAAGAATAGAATGAAACAGAAAAACATTTATTGAGTACTTACTGTATGCCAAATACTGTAAAATGCAAGGCAAATCTTAAAGTGCCATATAAATGTTAGTAATTTTTATTACCATTATGATATGTTTATAGAAGTTTAATAATCAGTAGAGCTAAATGTAGATTTTGTTTATAATTATCAGAAAATAGAAAAAAAGGGTATATATTCTTATAATTGCCTGTCTATCTATGATCTTTCTGCTGTTTATTTCTCCCTATATCACAGTAGATCTCACATAATACTAAGAATCTTGTCAATTATTTTGTCCATATCCTTATTTTAAGAAAGCTATTCACTATTACTTATGCCAGATCACTTCCTCTAATAGAATGTAGCTAATTTGAGGGCAAAGACAATTTTCTACAATATTATATCACCTTTTCCCATGCCCTCTTAGACAAAAGCCAGAGGTGCTTAGTATAGTAGTTCTGAGTAAACAGTCACAAAAAATGCTTTTTGAAAGAATGAACAATCTGGAGACCAGTCAGTAAACCTTGAAGGATGTTAGAATTAGTACAGGAATTTGAGTCATCATAGTCCTAAGTTAAAATTCTACTTCTGAAACATAGTATTGATATGGCTTTGAACAAGTCACTTAATATCTTTTAATTATCTGTCCTTCATCATAATGATTAGTATTATTACAGGATTGTTTTAAGGCTCAAAATAGATATTTGTATTTAAAGTGCTTTAATTTATCCAACAAGAAAGGATAAGATTATCATATTTATAGCTGAAAGAGACTTTAAATATAATCTACTCTAATCTTCTTATTTTTAGATATAAAAATAGGCTCAGAAAGCTTAATTAGTAAGTAACAGGGCAGGGGCTTGAACCCAGGTCTTGGCAGAATAAATTCAATTATTTTTCCATACACTATCTCAGTGTGGATGCAGCCTCATTAAAAGCATAAAAATGTACATAATCATCTAAAGATGAAACCACAATTTTATTTTTAAGAGAGATAGCTTCATATGGTTTTTTTGAAGTCTTATATAAAGTATCCTAAGGAACAGTACTAGCACATCATTCTATTTGAGTATCATTAGCTCTCTTTACATTCAGTAAATAGTTCAAGGACTATAACCCTTTTTTCTCCTACAACCTACACATCTGCTGATTTCCTAGCTTTTAATTCTGACTTTAGCATCTCAAAGGGATCATATAGTTAGTGAAAAAATAAGGACCAGAATTCAGGTCCTGTGATTAAAACTGTTTATGAGTAAGCCTTAAAAACCCCTAGAACTTGAGCACATATTGTTTCTTTTGAAGACATTGAAAAGTAGGAGGTGTTAAAAGACCATGAGCCATCCTAAATCCTCTTCAATATCTATGAGCCCTTTATGTGGCATGGGGACAAATTTTCAGTAAATGCTAGCCACCCTATGTATGTGCTGTGAATCACTCATCAGAGCAGGTCAGCAGGGGCACATCCCATTAACCTAAAGCATCCGTCACATCCGACTGCTCCATGTGATTGCATGGCCCCTTGACTCTCTGTTTCTTTTTCTAAATGGTCTTGACATATCTGATGGAAATGGGAAAGGAGGACCCTGGGAATTGGTTTACCGGGAACTTTTGGGAGTTCAATTTTAAAGCTGCCATTGTTGATGGACTTTTCAAATCAAGCTGTAATAGAGTGATAACTACAAAGGGTGTCCCTTTCTTTGGAGTACTAGGTCTTGAAGCAAAAGACTTGGGTTCCAGTACAAGCTTTACAATCACTTGCTATGTATCTTTGGAATCATTTCATCTCTCTAGGCTAAAATTTGCTTTTTTCCCACCAAGAGCAAAGTGCCAGATTAAATAATCTTCGCAAATTATTTCTCATTGTTTTGTAGCTAGGAAGTTTTTTTTTTTTTAATTTTCATATAGAAATCAGGGAAGAGCATTGGGAGAGTTTTTTTGTGATAACTACATACCTTAGGGAAAAAACCTAGGTTTCTCATAGTCCATTCTGTCCTTTGATATAGTGATCTAAAACCAATTCTAATTGTTGAATTTAATAAAATATAGAAAAGAAAGTTATCTCTTTAAATATTTACTCTACAATTGTGATGTACAAAGCATAATTTATACAGATCCTTCCATTTTAGGCTTTTATAGCTTAGGAGAGGAGTTTCCTAATTTTTATTTTATTTTTTAGCATAAAAGCAACTTTATGATGTCAAACTTTCTTTTATATCTCCTCCACCATGATAGTATTAGTAGTATCTACTGAATGATAAAATACATAATGAGTTTTGCCTAACAATGCTTAGTTATGAGGATACTTTTTTCTTTTTCAATGGAAGACAAGAAAGATAGGAAGGAATAAATTTTTGTTAATTATAAAAATTTGTCAAAAGAAAAAAAGAAATAAATGACAAAAAGCTGCTATTAATTATATAATATTTCCCTATTAGTTTGTTAATTCCTGATTTGGGGGACATCTGAAAAATAATAATAATAATACATGTTTGTGCAAGCCACATTATTCAGTCTACAGAGAGTAGAACATTCATTTTCTATATCCTTTTTCTATATCATCTAACTGTTGATTTTCTCTAGTGCTCTATCTTCAGCCCTCTTTTCTCTCTACACTCTTGCTTTCATTAGCTACCATCATTTAATTATGCTGATGACTCACCTTTATTTCTAGTTTTATAATCTTGCCATCATGAACAACCTAATGGACATTTTGAATTAAATGTCCCATAGGCATCTCAAATAAAATATGTGCTAATCAGAACTCATTATATCTATCTTCCCCTAGAACTCTCCTCTCTTTATCTTCTCCCCTATTTCTGTTAAGGGCATTCTTTTATTTCTAGTTTCCCTGATTCACCACTTTTGTATCATCCTTAAGTCTTCACTTTCATTCCAATCAGTTGCCAATTCTTATTGTTTTTGTCACCACAACAGTTCTGGCATACATTCTCTTCTCTTCACTTCCCATTACCACTCTAGTTTGGGTTCTTATTATTTTCTCCAAGATTTCTAATTAGTCTCCCTGCCTTGAATTGATCCTTTAGAAAGTGACAAACTAATTTTCCTAAAGTCAATATGACTGTGTTACTCTCCTAAATTCTGTTAGCTCCCTATCACTTCCTTAATCAAATAGATACTCCTTTCTTTGTCATTTCAAATGCTGACTGCCTGATCCTAATTTACCTTTCTACCTTTATTATATATCACTTCTTTCTTCCCATACTACTATCAAGTTATACTAACCTTGTTTTTCATACGTGGCACAAGTACAGGCTTTCTTTCTTGAAATGTATTTTCTCCCTTCCAAAGCCCTGCTTGGTTTTCTTCAAGGCTCAGCTCAAGTATTATTTTTGACATGAGGACTTTATTGATCCCTAAGCTGTTAGTGCCATCCCTAACCCATTTCCCAATCACTCTTCTATTCACATATTATTTCCACTGCCTAGATTATAAATATCTTGAGGCTAGGGATCATTTTTAACTGTTGTCTTCACAACCCCAGTGCCTGACATTGTGCCTACCATAAACTATGTACTTAATTGTTGATTGATTATTTGTAGATTCCCTTATAGATTCCCATATATCTAGTAAAAATAACTCTGTGGTCTCCAGCTTGAGAATCACTAGTTTAAGATGAATTACATAGCATATTAAAGAAATGCAGATGAGTTGTCTTATTGGTTCAAGTGGTTAGATGCTCTATTGAATGTGTACTTGAATTAAAAGAGCAGTTGACCAATAAAAGGCTGTTCAGATTCTACTCTAAGAGGTTGAATTGTAGGTGAAATGAATAGTTAGTAGTGTCTAATGAACTTCCTTTCCATCTAACTTGTATCTGTGAGGTAACTGAAGTCTGCAGTTATTGTTGTTCACTTATTTCACCATATCTGACTCTTCATGATCCTATTGAAATGACTATACAACAACAAAATGAAGCCCTGGCCAAAATTAATGAAGGTCCAATGATACATCTTGAGAAGGAATTTTGGAGCAAGTGCTTCCCTTGGGCTCTCTCATATTCTCACACCTTCCCACTTAGACAATACAATATAACCTATTATAAATACTTTCAGGTTAAATCCCATCAAGCAAAAGCCAAGGTTTGCAGCATTCTTCTTGTGTCAGATCAATATGGAAGTTTAGTCTTTCTGAATCTAGACAAGCATTCTATCCATTGTGCCATCTTGTTGCCCAACCTTATTGTTTAAGAGAAGGCAATGAGGCAAGAATGATCTATAGCCAAAAGAACATACTAAGCAAATGGGACACTTTTGTTACTATTGTGTGGTTCTCATATGCTAAAAATTGTGTGGAAGAGTTTATTTTTCAATATGCAATATTCCTTCAATTTATTTTATGATGAGGTGTTTGTGTTTGTTGATATAAATAAAAAGAAAATATTTTAAAGAAAACATTGAGCCAATCAAAATACAAGACCAAAGACACATTGCCTTTAGTGTTCCTAGAAGACATGACTGTGTCACTTCACTTGGCTTCAGAATTATAGAATTCCCTACATGCCCATTCTCTCATTATTCCTGAAGGACTGGCCCAGCATGTAACCCCCAGGCCCTCAGCCCTTTGGGAGAAAATAAACAGCCAAAGGAACAAAGGTTCCCTCAGAAACAAGACATTTGCATTAACAGGACTGCTCAGTTGACAGTTTCAAGCCCCCTAGGGTAAATTTAGCAAAACAGAGGCCTTGACCCAATTTTCCTTATTTCACTCATGGTTATAGGATCAGAGAATTTTAGAACTGAAAGGGACCTTAGAAACTATGTAGTTCAATCTCCTCATTTCATAGATGAGGATACAGATATCCTGGGGGGATTTAGATCTGTAGAACTGTTATGGTCTGACTAGGCTTAATTTTGATTTTTATCTTACAAACTGGAGAGAATAGAATGAAAATAAGAGGGTATAGAGTAAGAGAGAAAGCAAGAAATAATGGTAAAGAAAGTAGGAGAAGGGAATGATAAAGGAAAAGGACACTTATTGATGGAATTGTCTCATTATTAATGGTCCAGGTTGCTGATGGATATTCTAAAATGGCCCTAGATCGACTGGAATGAAGGAAGTGGTTGTATGGACAGAAGGGGCATAAAGTACAATTTTAAAGTGTGATGGTGTCTTGTATTTTGGGGTTCCATGTAATCAGAGTTAATGTAAGAAACAGGCAGCTGAGGACATAGTGTTATTGAGAACCTTAGGAAGAATTGTAGGCTGAACCATCTTCCTCATTGAAATGTGAAACTTTAACAATAATAATTCTTTCTTTGTGCTAAAGTGATGCTCTCTTCCTTCAGTGTCTTTTTATACCCTAGACCCAGTAGTAAAAATCTAAGATTTCTCTCTATTTTTCAATTTTGGTGTGTTATTTTGGATCTTCAATTATACATAATGTGGATGGAATTCATGCTGATGTAACTTTTGTATCAGACCATATAAAAGACACATAAATCCAAAAACAAAACGGACATTTAATTAAGACAGAATTGAAAGTAAACAATAAGGTAATGAACCAAGCAGTAAACATTTTGTATAACCACACACAAAATAGATGCTGTCTCATACTTTCAATGGAAGAATAATAAAATGTCCCTCTAATCTGCCTTGATCAGTTAATTTATCCACATGGTCCTAGTGGTTGGGCAGAAACTTGATACTATTTATTGAGGTTTTTCATTCTAGCATTGGGATTGGAGGGGGCAAGTATACCTCAAGAATAGCTGAAACACATCTCACACCACAGCCAGGTTTGCCATATTGTCTTCTGCTATCCCAGTTCCCTGTTCCTGCTCTACTTTTCATATCCATTTGCATCCATGGTTTTCTTGTTCCAGTTTTCTCTGTGTAACTTGTCTCCTATATAGTCAATCCTTTTACCTTCTGAACCTTAAATTCACCTATTTGCCTTCTAAATCTGGGCCACTTCTTTCTTTACATGTGGCGTCTTTCTTCTCCAAATGAGTCTCTTAGTTATTTATTTATTTTTAAATTAGAGCTTTTTTATTTTCAAAATATATACATGGATAATTTTCAATATTCACCCTTACAAAATCTTGTGTTCTAATTTTTCCCTCCTCTTCCCCTATCCCCTTCCCCAGATGGAAAATAATTCAATATATGTTAACCATGTGCAATTCTTCTATACACATTTCTACAAATATCATGGGGCACTAAAAAATCAGATCAGAAAGAAAAAAAAAGAGAAAGAAAACAAAATGCAAGCAAACAACACCAAAAAAGTGAAAATACCATGTTGTGGTCTACATTCAGTTCCCACTGCCCTCTCTCTGGGTACAGATGGCTCTCTTCATCACAAGGCCATTGGAACTGGCCTGAATCATTTCATTGTCGAAGAGAGCCATGTGTGTCATAATAGATCATCACATAATCTTGCTGTTGCTGTGTATAATGATCTCCTGGTCCTGCTCCAAATGAGTCTCTCTTGATGTAAGCAAAGTACTCTGGGACTGCCACTGAGAGTTTTCTCCAGTGAACAGCATCCCCATGCATCTGTGAGGTAACAGGTCTGGAGTTATTGTTGTTCACCAAGTCTTTGTGACTCCATTTGGGGTTTTCTGGGCAAACTACTGGAATGGAATGGTTTGTCACTTTCCTTACCAGCTCAGTTTACAAATGAGAAAACTAAGACAGACAAGATTAAGTGACTTGCTTGGAGTCACAGAGCTAGTAAATGTCTGAGGCCAGATTTGAACTCAAGAAGATGAGTCTTTCTGACTTCAGGTCCAGTATTCTCTCCACTGCACTACCTAAAGAAGTCTGGAGATCATTCAGTTATTTTAGTGGCAGGAGGAGAGAGAGCTTTCAAGCACCTTAATGTGCACTAGTTGTTCAGACTGGTGGGAGAGTCCAGGAATCAAGAAAAGCAAGGCTTGGGGGAGGTAAAGGCAATGATAACAAAGAATACAAAGTCTGCCCACTCTGCAATTTTTGCTAAAGGCTGGCATTGAATCTAGTCCTTGTCAATGCTCTTTTTCAGCAGTACCAACATCTACCCAAATTGCTTCTGAACCTCATTAAATTAAAAATATGTTTCTAGTGACCAGATAAAGTTTAACTTGGGAATTAACAGAGCTCTTAATTCTAGCTAAGTGCCATAGGAGAGAGAGAAACGACTGCAGGGTAATTGTCTTCGGCAATTCACATTTTAATTTAAGAGAACAAATGTTGTTTAGAGAGTACATAGAAACCAGAGAACATGCTGCCTCTGCCCCACTGAGCACACTTTGGACTGACTGGAATTCTTTCTTTATGTTTGCAGATGGAAGAAAGCTATTTCACATGCATGGTTCACGTTTATTAATTTTCCATCACCCAGGGTGAGAAATCCAATTTATTCTCCCCCTCCCACTTCAACATAGCGCCTGAGCAGAAATGTTCATTTGACTGGAGATGGGAGGCATAGGAAAGGGGGTATCTTTGAGGTTTGTAGTTTCTATCTCCTTTATGCATTTATCATTTTATATTACAGTTTACTTGTGTTTCTTGGTCTCATTTCTTGTCTACTAAACTATGTGTTTCATGAGGACAGGGGCTAGGTTTATTTGTCTTTGCTTTTGCCCCAAAGCTCAGTACAAGTTCTTTTCACACAGCAGTTCAGAAATCTTCCTCTCTTATCCATCTCTCCTCATGTTTCCCTGGAGGGTAAGATAGATTTCTATATCCAACTGAGTGTTTATGTTATTCTCTCATTGAGCCAATTCTGATAAGAATAAGGTTCAATCATTACCTATCTTCCACTGTAAAAATTCTTTTGCACCTTTTTTATGTGAGATAGAGTAGGGCAACAAGGGCTTTGCTTCAAGGCTTCAAAATTTAGAAGGTGCTAATAAACACTTCAGTTCTTTTTTTTTCAGCAGATTAGAAATACTTGAGGTTATTAATCAGTTAAGATGAACTGTTAGTCAAAATAGGAAGTAAATGATGTGTTTTCTCCCCTGATTGACCACAACAAAGGTCCATTCAGTCTTCGCTGGATCAAATACTGGAATTCCCCACCTTTTCCAACCTTTCCCTAGAAATGGCCTTGCAATGTACTGGGATTTTTCTCTTAATGTGACACTAGGTTAGGCACTAACCTAGGTAGAGCTAAGATCCTCTTTGCATCATAGGGTCTCTCCACCTCCCAATTGAATTTGTTTTGTTAAGTTGATTTGACAGAATGATTCATGCTGCTTAAATTAGGATGTGTTGTCTGGGCTACTACAATTGTGAGTTATAATTTGATGATGTAGTGAGTGTATAGAATGCTGAGCCCAGTCAGGAAGATATTTTGAGTTCAAATCTGGCCTCAGACATTTATTAGCTATATGACTCTAAGCAACTCACTTAACCCTGTTTATCTCATCTATAAAATTGGTACAGAAGCAAATGGCAAATGACTTTAGCATCTTTGCCAAGAAAACCCCAAATGGGATCATGAAAAGTTGGATAGTGGTGAAAAATGACTGAATGATGCAGAGTTTAATAGAATGATAAGTAATAATAGAATATTATCTTAAGATCAGAGCACTCTCATTTATTTTGCATTTGTGCCCTCATTGCCTGGCATTGTGCCTGGCACATAGCAGATACTTACTAAATGCTTATTGATCAACTATTATATTTGTGGCCAATGACATTGTTAAAAAGCTTCCAGTTGGTCATCTAGCATCACTGGTTGCATATGAAGTAAGCCTGAACATGCTTGAAACAAACCTATTCCAAGGGTAAAAACAGAGCTGGAGCTCAGAGTTGACTCATATCATTTGAAAAAAAAACCCAAAATAAAAACAAACCAATTGTTAATATTAATGAATAGGATAGATATCACTATAGGGCAGCTAGATGGTACAGGGAATATAGTATTTGGCCTGGAGTCAGGAAAATCTGAATTCAAAATTCAAATCCAGCCTTAAATACTCACTGACTGTGTGACCTTGAGCAAGTCACTTAATCCAAATTGCTTCAATTTCTTCATCTGTAAGAAAAGTTGTAGAAGGAAAAGGCAAATTGCTCTAATATCTCTGCCAAGAAAATCCCACATGAAGTTATGGTGTTAGACATAACTGAAAAATGACTCAATAACAACAGATACCATTAGATTGAATCAGAAGACACAGATTCTCTTCTGCCATTTATTGTAATCCCTATGATTTTGACAAATTTCTTCATTTTTCTTGGCCAATGAATGGTGTGGCCTAAATAACTTTTCTAATTCCTTCTGCTTCTAAATCTATGATCCTATTAAGCTACATATGTCTTCCCCTTTGCCTAGAACATTATCTTCTGTGTCCCTGATGTTTGAAATCCTACCCGTTCTTCAGGGCCCAGCTCATATGCTCCATCCTTCATGAGAAAATTTGCTTCCTCTCAATTGGATGTAACAATTCTCTTATCTGACTCCCCTAGCATTTTGGGTATGTCCAATTTAATCTATCCTGAAAAGCATTAATAAGTGTTTGGTATGTATAAATCACTGTGATAAGCAATGGGGACACAAGACAAAATGAGAAGAATTTCCTGCATTTGTTTTGCACTCTGGTTATAGAAATTCTCATATTCTGACTTGTGTTATTTGTATTTCAACTAACGAGAAAGCACTTATGATTTGTCTTCTTTTCCTCAGATAGATCACAAACTCCCTGGGGATTAAAGACATATCTGTCTCACTTTTATATTCCCTTCAACCTCTTACTTTAAGCACAGAAAGCATTCTACAAATGTTTAATGAAAGAATTGATTCTTTTGGGGTTCAGACTCCTGTCCAATGTTACTGGTCCATGCACAGTTCTATATCACTCACATATATCACTGCTATCAGGATCTAAAATTGGGCTCTTACATCTAACTTGATTTCATATGGATCTCTGTAAAATGCCTGAGTTCCCCACAAGAGGAAGTACTAGCATATTTCACCCCATTTGTGCATTTGAGTTTGGTGAAATGGATGAGACAATAGGGAGAGATGGGACTTGTGGAGGGCAGGGGTAGTGCCTTTCTGCTGGGACCACTAGACTTCTTGATGAAGTCTAGATTTGTGATAAAGTCTTTGTGATAAAGTCATTTGTCTTGGTCCCTGCTCTGCTTCCTGGTCATTACCTGTGGCTGGGGGTTGTAAGAGTGATTTCTTATTAAAAAGAAAAAAACAAGATTTACCCCTGAGGCGAACCAATATATGAACTCCTGTCATAAAAAAAAGAAAAATCTATTTTTTGAAGTTGGACATGCATTTGAAATGATTATGAATCTTCTCTTTCTGAACCTGGCTCAGTTGAAACCAATTTCTTTCCCTGAACTTCAATTTTGCCCAAAGATAAGAATATGGAACAATCTCAATGCAGATCATGGCTGATTTACTTGACAGTAAAAACAATCATTCTGCTTCTACTTCTTTTAGGGTCCCTAACCTGTTCCTGTTGCTTGACATTGCATAAAGTGATCTCTTTAATTCTGGAGGTGTATGGAGTAATATATTCAATGAGAGAATCATTTGGCCAAAATTAGTAAATAGATTTGAAATGTTATTGTTGCCCAGGAAGCTCTATATCTGAGGCTCTGGTGTTGTGGCAGATGCTACACTTTGGTGCTACATTTACTCCAAATGTAAATATTGCTTCCATCATAGCTCCCAGGGAGATGCCCCATAACCTGGGATGCTTAACTAAGTAATGTATGTTTGAGCTAATGGTATGAGAGGAATATTATTGCCATAATGCTTCAGGAAAGAGCTGTCACATAAAGCAGGTGCGATGACATAGTCATCTATTGCCATCTCTGCCATCCTGCACCTTTCATTGAGATTCTGGGATTATAACAAGTACAAAAAAGAACTTAGAGTAAAGGATGCTATTTAAAAATGAACACTTGAGAAAGAATATGGGATAGTCATGTGCTAGGGACCAGGAATAACCGCTGGATGGCCACAGACTCTGATGTGTCTTTGTCTTTTAAGAGAAAGCGAGAATCAGTGTACCCCATATGGCATCATAGGAGATGGGCAAGACTGAAGGTAATTAGGTAATGTGTACGAATGTAATATGATCTGCAACACTGAAGAGAATATCCACATAGAAAAGAGCACAGATCAATTTTAAGGTTTAGCGGAGGTTTTTTTTTTGTTGTTGTTATTGAGGTTTTTCATAACTCTTTTATACCTATATTATCTCATTTGCTCCTCAAAACAATTCTATTAGGGGAGTGCTACAAGGAATAATTCCTTTTGTACAAAACACAAAATGGATAGACTTAATGACTTGCTGTGCTCACATAGCTAGTAGAGGTAGAATTCAAACTTAGCTTTCTCCTTGCCCAAAATCTTTTTGGAACATTCTTATTTCACATCCTGTTTGGTTAGGATAAACCTCATTGAGCTTCCTATGATCACAAGTCCAAAAGTGCTTTATCCCTTTTAAAATAGGAACTATTAAAAGGCAGTGGAAGGAGAATATGAATGAAGGAAGGAGGTATTTTTAAGACAGTGAACTAAAAGTCACAAAAAGTCAGCTTGGTCTACAATCTTGGAGATGTAACTAGATGGTCTTTGAGGCTCCTTTCAGTTGAAATCTATAGTCCTATAATTCTAAATATTTAGAAGATTATTTTGTAGAAGACAGACTTGGCTTGTTCTGTCTGGCCTAGAACTAAAACTAGAAGTAATGTGTTATAAGTGAAATTAACAGAGAGGCAAATGCTTTAAAGCTTAAAATAAGGGGAAATGTTTTAATAGTTAAAGATATCCCAAAGTGAAGTGGACTGCCTTGGAATTTAGTGGATTTCCATGCATTAGAAGTCTGTAAACAGAGGCTAGTCAATCATTTGTTGGGATGTTATAAAAGTATTCTGGGTCCTTGTTGAAAGTGAAAATATTCTTTTCAAGGTCACCAGTGACCTTTTGACTGAAATCCAATATCCTTTTCCCAATAATTAGAAAATATTTTGCAAACTTTCAAGTGCTGTACAGATGCTGCAATCATTGACTCTCTGCTATGGTTGATATTGTTGGCCACTGAAGGCTTCTGGATCTTTAGTTCTCCCTGGGTTATCATAATACCACTCTAGTCTAAAGCCCAGATCATGTCACTTATGTACTTGGTGATTTTCTATTATTTCTAGGATCAGATATAAATTAAGCTCCAGTGATTCTCTATTATTTCTAGGATCAGATATAAATTTATTTATTTCAAATTTAAAGCTTTTTACAATCTGACCCTCACACTATCCTTCTGCCTAATAAGGCATTGATTTTCTGGGAACACTCTATAATCTGATTAAACTGATTTTCTTGCTAGTTTTCTAACTACATCTCCCGTCTCTGCGCCTTTGTATTGGCTATTCTCTGTGCTTTACTTTCACCTCTTGAATTTCCTTTAAATCTTAGCTCAAGTGCCACGTTCTGCAGAGGACTTTCCTGACCTCTATCTGTTGATGATCTTCTCCACAGGATTATTGTATAATCTTTTCTTTTATTTATTTTATATAAACTTCTGTGTGTATGTTTGTGTGTATGTGTGTGTGTGCCAAAATTAAGTTCCTTAAGGACAGAGGGTTTTTTTGGTAATTACATCTGTAGAATAAAATATAAACCTTGAGTATATATAATAAGTTAGTCAGAAATGCTTACATGCATGAGCTATTAAATGCTAAAATTACACTTAGACTTTTGAGACATCAGCATATATGTCACATAGGCATAGATACATGTACACGTACATTATCAACATACATATTTAGATATACATAGTGACATAAATAAAGATGTGATACATATCTATCATCTATCCACATATATATAATGTGACATATATACATATGTATGTATATATGTCACATTATAGACAGATAAATGGCACAGTAATTAGAGTATTAGGACTGGAGTCAGAAATATTTGAGTTCAAATTTGTCCTCAGACACCTACTAGCTATGTGACTCTGGAAGAGTCACAACACTGTTTGCCTTAATTTTCTCATCTGTAAAAAGTTAAAAAAAAAATCAGAGAAAAATGGCAAAACTTTCCAGTTTATTTGCCAAGACAATCCCAAACAAGATTAAGAGTTGGATATGACTGAAACAACTCAGCAACAATAACATTTACATGATACACACATACACACATGTATACATACACATATACAAATATATATATACACACACACACACACACACACACACACACACACACACACACACACATTCAACTACTAGTATTATTTGTTAATAAGAGTGTTTTCCCTACAAATTCATATTTTGGAAATATTCTTCCTCTCCATCTTTAATTGCTGACCTCCTTTTTATCATTGAAAGTTCCATACTACAGAACGGTTAACAATGAAGGCTTTACTCATTTGTTTTCTTTCAGTCTGTTGCAGCATATTACAGCTTATGTGTGCCTAGATCTATGAATTATTTTATCTAATTTTAGCTAAACTAACCTCACAATATGTACAAACACCACTAAAACATTCCTGCAAAGAAATCATGGCCTAAGATACTTTGAATAACAAAGTACGAGAGCTGATTCTTGCCCTTTTTTGAGTACCTATAGGATGAATTCTTTGTTGGTCAGTATGTGTATGAAATAAAAACAGACAATCTAATCTTGTCTGACAAGAAGCTGGCCAAACCCCTACCCCCAAACCCACCCCCCCCATAAAATAAAAAGCAAAAATAAACAACAGCAAAACCTTCACAAGATTATTTGAAATATGGATTTGCAGCCAGTAATGTTACTGCTGACTCTTGTCATAAGTATATTTTGAGCTGTTGAAATTTGCTAATTATAGACATTATCTTGTTTAGCAAGAAATTTTAAAAACTTATTCAACATGTGAAGAAAAACTTCTTTAATTTTTTAAAGTAAAGTTTAGAGTGATGTATCATTCAATCTACTACTTTATAAAGTTTCATTAGATTTGATGATAAATGTTAGAAGCTTCTTTTAAGATCTCTTCCTTAAAAGCAAAAGACAAACTACAATCTATTTGGGAAACTCTTCTTTCTCCCACTTTGTTAAAAAGACAAGATAACACATAAAAACCTGACTGAAATAAAGCTTGGAAGATAATATGACAACAAAGCAAAATACATTCTTTTTTCAGAAAATACTTTTGGAAGACAAATAAAAAGCACTGCCCAAGATTTAAAGAGACATGTATTAGAATAAATTATGCAGAATGACAGGTCTCCTAAAAATACAGATAGAGAAATTGGATGAAAGTACACATTTTTTCCTTAACATTTCTCAGTTTATAGTATTTCCTAGAGTCTGTTTCAATAACAAAATATGTGGGGAAAAAATGGTTTTGGTGTTAGCCACTAAAGGATAAGTGTATCAGGGAATGTATATTCTCTCTATAAATATATATTCTTCTATATAAAGTAGCAATGGGAAGTTGCTACTTTGACAAAAGCTCTGTTTTATGGTAAAATCATATAAATATGGCCACTAATGGAACAGCTGTTCTGATTGGAATAAAAAATGGTTCTCTGGATTGAGTCATAAAGAGTCCCACACATGAAATTAATTCACAGACTTATTCATAGACAAGTTATTACTTCACAGAAGTTGGACGTAGAAGTATATACTAAACTCCAGATATTAGTGATTTGGCTAATCTAATCAATAGTAGCATCTTTACCCTATTTTATAAAGAGATAAGAAGTGATTGGAAAGATTTCTTATGGCACATCTAATGACAAAGAGCTGAAAGGAATCATCAAACTTATAGATAAGTTAAACATTTTTCTTTCACAAAAAAAGAGTGCTCCAAATTTTTTTTGTCTGTATGTGTGATGGAAAGTAGCTGTCAAAAGTGTTCTACTTAGTAGATATTAAAAAAAAAACACTTAATCTATCCTTTCAAGGTAAAAGTGTCATTTTACCAATGAATGAAGTAATACTACTTTTTGAAAGAAACTGGTTTATTAGAGAGATTTTAAAGATAGATGTTTGAAAATGGTTCCTTCCTCATGTGAACAAGATATTATCTCTAACAACAACAACAAAATAGAATTCATCTGTATACATTAAAAAAAAAACAAAACTTGGAAATAGAATTCCCTGTTTAAAAGTCTAATTAATTTTAAATTGAAGAGTTTTAATGGCTTTTAAACCATTGCTATTATGCTGATATATCACTTGTGTTTTATACACACACACACACACACACACACACACACAATGGAAAATATGACATAAGCAGCCATTTAAAGTATTTTAAAATTTATTTGATTTAATAGTACAAAGAATTGTCAATTCTCACTATTGGTAGTGAGAGTAGTGTGACTGAACATGCATCATTTTTTTTTTTTTTAACAATCTCAGTTATAACGAATTTGAAGATATGATTCTGAGGGACATATGGGCTGTTGAGGGAGTACTAGAACCTCTGGTGAGAGGGCTTACTGGGTCCTTTAGCTATCTTTGGTGTCCACCTGTCACCTAATTCTCTCCTGTGGCTCCAATAAGCTACTGTATGTATACCAGCCCCACCCTGGAAAAAGTATGTCACCAGATGAGCTAAACCAAGTTGAATGTAATTGAAAGGCCTCAAATCCACTGGTGAGGTAGGGGGATGTCTACCCCAAGCATGTGAAGACTTTCCCCAGTGGAATGGATGGATCACCATTATTTGTTCCAACATCTGTGAAGATAGTTAAAGAAGCCAGACTGGAGTTGTTAGAGCTTGGTCAGATATTCCGGATGCCAAGATTATCCACTGAAACCTTGGCTATCTCTAGTCATTCTGACTTTTGTCTTGCCACAAGACTTTGATTACTCTGGAAGGTTGAATAAAGCTGACAACTTTATTCATCTCTGTCTGGCTTAAATCCAATTCACGAAGAAGTCAAGAGATCACCTGTAATGTGATGGGTCCTCTTCTAAAACAAAAGATGAACAACTAAGGAGTCTTGTCTTCTGTCTTGATTTCCTTGCACAGATGAAATCACAGTTCTTTTGTACCCCAAAGCACTTTCCTTGTCATTTGTATTATTGCTGTAGAGATAAGCAGTTGTTGAATTGAGTAATCCAATTTAAAGCAGTGGTAAAGCACACAGAAGCTATTGGCACAAATCAAGAAATCTCACTTCCTCCGTGAAGTTTTTGTTTTCTTTATTCATCTACTAGAGCATAAATTCCATGAGGGCATGGACTGAATCTGGGTCTAATAAGTCTTTGTAGCTCCCTCACTTGTCATAGTAGTCTGAAGACAGTGAACTCTTAATATATTTTTTAAATGATGATTGTTTCATTAAGCTAATGAAAAAGGATGTTTTAATAATATTTTAAACTAAGTTTAAGTGAAAGGCCAAGACCTCTCTTCATTTTGCTATCTAGGTACCAGATTAATAAGGAGACATAAGATATATACAAAGAACTATATGTGTGTGCGAGAGAAGTCTCAGCCTGTAATCATAAAGAACTGAGTTCAAAATTAGCTTTACATATATCTGGCTTTGTGATCTTGAGAAGTCACTTAACTTCTGTCTTTCACAGTTTTCTTAATGATAAATTGTGGATTATAATTGTACTATTTTCCAGGATTGTTGTGAGGATCAATATTTAAAAAGCCCTTAGAACAATGCTCAGAACATTGTAGGTACTTAATAATCCGTCCATTCTTCCTTCCTTCCTTCCTTCCTTCCTTCCTTCTTTTCTTCCTTCCTTCCTTCCTTCCTTCCTTCCTTCCTTCCTTCCTTCCTTCCTTCCTTCCTTCCTTGCTTCCTTCCTTCCTTCCTTCCTTCCTTCCTTCCTTCCTTCCTTCCTTCCTTCCTTCCTTCTTTTCTTCCTTCCTTCCTTCCTTCCTTCCTTCCTTCCTTCTTTTCTTCCTTCCTTCCTTCCTTCCTTCCTTCCTTCTTTTCTTCCTTCCTTCCTTCCTTCCTTCCTTCCTTCCTGTGTATGATAATTCCTATAATAGGAGAGCTTCATGGAGGCTGTCAACCAATGAGATTATGTATTTTACCATGCTTCTTTTGCATATTTGGATATCAAACCCTATAAAAACAAGATCTTGGGGATCAGAAGCAACTCAGATCATGAAAAAGATCTGAGGTCCAATTCATTAGAGAGCACCATAGACTCTTTCTTTAATAAAGTGCCATTGACTCAGTTTTGTCTCAGTTTCTTTTCTGTAGGTTGAACAATTTTAATGTCCACAGACAAATCAAGTAAATGAAAGATTTGAGTGGGCCAGAGCAGTCACAAAGCTGGGGTGAGTTTTCCCCACCTATCCAAATAGTTTCCTATGATATTAATGAAAGTCACACTCTAAGATTGGGTTATTCCTCACCAATTTTGTGTGGTGAAGTCACTCTGCCAACTTTATTTGGGGGGGGGAGGCTATAATGACAAAATAACATAGTTCTTTCCTTCTAGGACCTAAAAATACAGGGTGGGTAAAGATAAGTGCACTAGACTCCCACATTTAACTTTTGCAAATGAATCATCTTTATAGGATAAAGACTGGGAGATGACATGATATAGAGATAAAAATACGACTTGGGATAGTAGGATCTACATTTGAATTCTGGCTCTGCACTACTCTTTGTTTTTAGGCAGCTTAGCATCAATAGGTGTCCATTGTTTATAAAATGAAGAATTGGACTAGATGACCACTAAGGTCCTTCTAGCTGTAAATTTCTTATTCTATGATTCTTAGGGAACCCTGCCCCCAAATACTGAATTATGTAAAAAAAGATACCTACATAGTTATTAAACTATATGTAGATTATAGGATCTCAGAGTTGAAAGGGATCTCAGAAGTCAACTAGTCTAATCTTTACCTCCAAAGAAATCCTTGCTATGATATACCTGACAAATGATCATTCAATCATTATTTGGAGATCTGTATGAATGGAAAATTCAAATCTTCTCCATATAACTTATCCTATTATTGTTTAGTCATTCAATCATCTCTGAATATTCATGATCCCATTTGGGGTTTTCTTGGTAAAGATACTGGAATAGTTTGCAATTTCCTTCTCCAGCTCATTTTCCAGATGAGGAAACTGAGGCAAGCAGGGTTAAGTGATTTGTCTAAATTACACAGCTAGTAAGTAAGTTGGCTTTTAGAAACCTCTAGCTATTATTCTCAATTATGTCCTTTGAGGACAAGCAGAACAATTTTAACTTCTCTTTATTATGATAACTCTTTAAGTGCATGAAAAAGGCTATCATGCTTACATTTTTTTTTCTTTCCCAGGTCTTTCTCTGTTTTATTTTATTTGCTATTTTATCTGTTACATTCAAAACAAACAAAAAATTACATTAGTTTTTAATTTTTTTGAATTCTAGATTCTCTCTTATCCCCACCCACAATTAAGAAACTACTTGTGAAGTTTAGTAAAACATTTCCATAAAAGTTAAGTTGTAAAAAAAGAAAACATTGATTTCCACCTCAATGAAAATAAAACCCTCAAGAGAAATTAAATTTAAAAAAGATAGAGATTGAGAAAGAAAGAGAGAATGCTTCAATCTGTATTTGGACACAATTAGTTTCTTCTTCGGGTATGAATAGGATTTTTCATCATAAGTCGTTCACAGTGATCATGGATGATTGTACTAGTGAGAAGAACAAAGTCATTCATAGCTGGTCATCTCAGAACATTGTTATTACTTTGTATATAGCACATTTCACTTTGCCTGAGTTCATGAAGGACTTTCCAGTTTTTTTTTTCTGAGTTTCCTGCTCATCATTTCCCATAGAACAATAATAGTCCATCATAAACTTACACCACAGTTCACTGAGCAATTCCCCAATTGATGGGCAAAGCCTCATTTGCTTTTTTTTTTTTTTAAAGCACTAAGAAGAGAATTGTTATGAATATTTTTTTGTACATATATGTCATTTTCCTGTAGGTAAGATAGATTTCTATGCCCTTTTTGAGTATGTATGTTATTTCCTCTTTGAGCCAATTCTGCTCCCCCTCTTTGTCTCTACCATAAATGCTTTTTCTTGTATTTTTTTTTTTATAACAGATAATTTGCTCCATTCCACTTCTCCCTTTACCCTTTCTCCCAATACATTTCTCTTTCTACCCTTAATTTCATCATTAAAAAAAAGATATTCCTTCATATTCAATTCACATCTATGCCCTCTTATCTATATATACTCCTTCTAACTGCCATAATAATGAGAATGTTCTAATGAATTACAAGTATCATCGTGCTATGTAGGAATGTGAACAAATAAATCTTATTAAGTCCTTTATGATATCACTTTTTTGATTGCCTCTTTATGGTTCTCCAGAGTCCCATATTTGAAAATTAAATTTTCTATTCAACTCTGGTCTTTTTGTGACAAATGTTTGTAAATTCTTTGATTTTTTTTTTTTTTTTTGACTTTGGCATTCATTGAATGACCATTCTTTCCTCTGAAGGATTATATTCAGTTTTGCTGAGTAGGTGATTCTTGGTTTCAATCCTAGTTCCATTGCTCTCTGGAATACATATTCCAAGCTCTTTTGTCCTTTAATGTAGATGCTGCTAAATCTTTCTGGATACTCTCAATATTTTCTCTTTGAAGTGGGAGTTCTGGAATTTGTCTATAATATTCTTGGGAGTTTTCATTTTGGGAATTTTTTCAGTACATGACCAGTGTATTCTGTCAATTTTATTATACCTTCTGGTTCTGGAATATCAGGACAGTTTTCCTTGATAATTTCTTGAAAATTGATGCGTAGGCTCTCTCTATTGATGCTAGTCTCTCATGACTTTCAGGTAGACTAATAATTTTTAAATTACCTCTCCTGGATCTATTTTCCAGATTAGTTGTTTTTCCAGCATTTCACATTTTTTTTTATTTTTCATTTTTTGATTTTACTTTATTGTATTTTCATTTCTCATAAAGTCATTAGCTTTCATTTGCTCAAATATATATATATTTAGCTGAGGTGATTTTGTTAAGTGTCTTGCCTGGGGTCACACAGCTAGGAAGTATCTGAGGTCAGATTTGAACTCAGGTTCTCCTGACTTCAGGGCTGGTACTCTATCCACTGTGCATATTAGCTGCCCCCTCATTATATTTTTTAAGGAATTATTTTCCTCAGTGAACTTTTGCAATTTCTTTCTCAATTAGCCAAGTTTGCTTTTTAAGGCATTCTTTTCCTTGTTAACTTTATGCATTCCTTTTGTGCCACTCTCAATTCTTTTCCTAATTTTTCTCTATTTCTGTTACTTGATTTTCAAAGTCCCTTTTGAGCTCTTCTATGGCCTAAGCCAATTCTTTTTTTTTTTTTTTTTTAAAGAGGCTTTAGGTATAGAAGCTTTGACTTTGTTATAATCTTCTAAGTGTGTATTTTGATCTTCCTTGTCACCATATATGTCATCATTGTATGATCAGAAAGTTTTTTTGTGTGTTTATTGCTCACTTTCTAGCCTATTTTTCCTTTTTTTTTTTTTTTTAACTCTTTGTGTACCTGCTCTCAGAGATCCTTCTGGGGACCTGATCACAATCATTCTCTTCTGCCCTGGAGCTGCACAAATGTCCCACCTCACTATAGCTGTAAAATCTACAGTGCTAAATCAACAGAGTTCTGCTTTGCTGATACTCAGGCTCTGAGGCTGAGATTGGGACTGCACTGGCCCAGTCTAGGCTCCCATTCCACAGACCTTTTCTGCTGGACTTCTGTCTCTGACTTGAGAAGTCTGGAAGCTACAGTACTGCTGCTGATTCAGAGATTGGGTTGAAGCTAGGCTGGGGTTTGGCCAGGGCTATGTTAGTGTGGTCTGAACCAGGACTGCATGCTGGACTTCTACTCTGGTGTCACAGATATTTTCTGCTGACCCTCTAAGTTTCCTTCATTTGGAAAATGTTTTACTCCATCTTTTTGGGTGTTCTGATGCTCTAAAATTTGTTTAGAGTCATTTAAAGGAATCTGGAGCAGTTTGGGGAGAGATTGGGTGAGCCTTTACTCTGCCTCCTTCCTAGGTCTTTCTCAACCTTCAAGCCCTTCTTGTATAGAAAGGTTTCTCATCTTCTTACTATCCTCATCATATTGGTTTGGACACACTTGTCCAATGTCTGTCATTACTCTTTCTAAAACTTAGCATGATACTATATAATTTATTTGGTAGCATCATATCTTTATTGTCTATTAGGTAGAATGATGGATGGATACAACTTTAGAACTGGTAAGGTTTGTAAAGATTTCTTCTATGACCTTATCTTAAAGATGAGGAACCAGAGTCTTAAAGTGGCCAACTGACTTATCATGGTTGCATGGGATTAGCAACAGAATGCTTTTTCACTACTCAAATTGTGACACAACATGGCCTAATGGAGAGAGTGTTGGAATTGGAATTAGTAGATTCCATGTTTGAATCCTTACTCTAACACTAATATAAGCACACAATTTATGGATGTCATTGGACTTTATTTGCAAAATGTGGATGGTAATATCTGTGGTATTTATGTAAAAGGCTTATTTTGTTAACCTAAAAGAAATAATGTGTGTGAAGCACTTTGCCAGCCTCAAAGCACCATATAAATAATCAGATATTTTTATTACTACTACTAAATAACTATGATGATTATGTTGCTGGAGAAAGTAAAGCATATGAGTTTGCTCAATGACTCCTATGTTACTATCAAGCCATTCTCTTGTGCAAACATTCCATTATAACCATTCAGAGGGGTTAATATTTATGATGGGTATGAGAAATCCAAGGAGGTGATTTTCTTCCTCCTTTTCGTCCCTTATTTTGTCTGTCTAGGTTGAATAGACCTGCTTGTCTTTCATGACTTTCTTTCCTTTAAGCCTCATTTATAGTTATTGCATATTTCTTTTCTCAAAAGGCTCTGAAATCATCATAATTGGAATAGAAAAATAAAAATATAACAAAATAAGAATGGAAATATGAAGATAATCAGCAAAGAAATAGAACATTTGAAATATTTCCTAAAGAGGGAAAGAAAGTTCTGGGATATATAATGGAGATGCAGAAATAAAGGGGAAAATTTTGAAGCATAAATTTTGAGAAATATCACAATATTGAAATATGGGAAAATAGATGTAGGTGATGCTGTTTCCTCCTTGCTCGAGTTATTACAATTTCTGTCTAATATCTCATAGGAAAAAGGATCTTGGGAGTGTTCCAGATATCCTGGATATAACTTACATTAAATTCTATAAATAGCTGCTGGGTTGCTCCATTAGGCTATAACCTATTCAGAACCTAGGAAAATAGAACTAATCTATGCAGTTTTACCTTTTACATTCCTTTCAATGTACTCTTCAATCAATCAGACTGGTCTCTTTATTTTCCTCTGTTTCTACCACATATCCTGCCTTTGCTTGTGATGTTTTTTCTCTTCTACTTTCACCAAATATTCTGTATCTTTTATGGTCACTCCCCTCTCTTAATCTCTTGCACATCCACTAATCCTTTACGTCTACTCCAGCCTACAGTGAGTTCTTCTTTTTCTTTTTTTTCTTCAATTAGTGTTTTCTTTTTATAAAAATTACATAGTATTTTATTTTTTCTTCAGTTACATGTCAAGAAAATTTTTGGCATTTATTTTTACATGATTTTAGATTTACAAATTTTTCTTCCTCTTCCCCTTTCCTGGAAATGGTAAGGCAGTTTGATTCAGTTTATATATGTGCTATCTATTATGTAAAATATATTTCTATATTAGTCCCAGTTGCAAAAGAAGAAACATATTAAAAGGAAAAAATACAAAAAAGAATAAAGGCAAAAAATTAGCTTCAATCTGAATTGAATCCATTAATTCTTTTTCTGGATGTGGATAGCATCTTCCTTTATGAGTCCTTTATACTTGGACTCAGTTGCTGGGAAGAGCCAACACATTCAGTAACAATGTTGCTGATGCTATGTGCTATGTTTTCCTCATTCTGCTTATTTCATTTTGTATCAGTTTGGGTTCTTCCTTTTCTGAATCTGTACTGGCATTTGTCCTGGGATTTAATAGTTTTCTAATTTTTTCAGTTATATCATTTTCCTCACACTTTGTCATCTTCCCTGTTGAAACATGCCTTCCATCTGACCTGAGGCATTTGTGTTTCATTCTTAGAATGTGAGCTCTTGGAGTTGGATTTTTAAAATAAATTTTATCTCCAACCCTTAGAATAGTGCTTGGCCCATAGTAAGTACTTAGTAAATATTTTTTCATTCATTTATTCTCTCTCCTATTGAATTATAAGTGTTTTGAGGACAGAGATCATCTATTGAACTTCTTATGTATCAGTGCAAGAGCCTTGCACATAGTAGGCACTCAATAATACTTGTTGGTTGAATGATTGACCCAGAACTGGACTAGATCTATTTAGAGAATATAAGGATTATAAGTATCTGAAAATAGAATGTAAAGTCTGCATCAGTGAAATGACATCATCTGGGAGGATCAAATGACCCTATAGACTTCTTCCAGCTCTAGATCTGATTATTTGGGGAATTTAATGTTTGTTTCTTCTGTGTAATTGCCATTTCTTAGCATTTACTACGTAGGTAAATACTTGTTGGATTAAATTGGATTAAAATCATTTTTTTCAGTGCTGAAATGTAGATAAGCATAAAAAGAGAGAACTAAATTTTGATTAAATTTTTTCTTTTGTAATACCTTCTATCATCTCTAAACAAGATGCTAAAGGGCTGAAACAAGGGGAAAGAGAAGTCCTTTCTGTCTGGCTAGTGTTTTGCATTCCTAAGAGAGGTATAAATAGATGAAGCAATTATTCACTCAACTATGATGTTGCTGAGATTAATTTCATTTTTGTAATATCCTTAGCATTCCTCAGAGACATTTCCCTACCAAAATGGAAAATTTTCATAAATGTACATTTAAATGTTGATAACATCACAATCCCTGTTGAAATGCCCTCTCTCACATGATTCTTCAAATTAAATTAACTCTCAGTTGCATCATCCAGTTCTTCTCATGTATAGCACAATTTCCTATATACTCCAGTAGGTAATCAATTGTTTGTTGAATAAGTGAATGAATGAATGGACAGGAAGAAATAAAAAAAGGTCTATTAATTTTCAGATTCTTTCTATATGTTATCTTTCCTCATTTGATTATGAGAGAAAAGGTCTCTCATGCCTTTCCTTTTATTCTCAGTGCTTAGCATACTGTTTGGCATATAACAGGCACTTAATAAATTTTTGCCAACTCTGACTCTGATTTTACTTGAGTTTGGGCTAAATTATTTTTTGGTTTTCCTCATAATAACTGATTTGGATAGCCTTTTAACTTTTACAAAGTGCTTCATCTGAAGTAGTTTCTCAAAATACAGTGAACAACCTTGTGAGATAAGTAATATAGGAATTATTACCTCCATTTTACTGTTGCAGAAATTAAATATCCCTGATAATAGGACTTGTCTTATTATATACATATTTGTACATATACACATACCTATATGTATTTTTTTTATCTTAGAATCACCAACTTCTAGCAAAGTATCTGGCATATGGTAGATATAATAAATGTTAACTGATTGATTAAATTACCTGTTTATTATCATACAACAGTCAGAAGCAAGATTCAAATCAAGTCACTCATGATTCCAAGTTTTTAAGCATTTCCCCCCCCTATACTAACATGACTTTTCCTGTGTTGGTGAAGTATGTGGGTAAGGACCTGATGTGAGTTGGAAAAAGAGCTGGACTGGGACTTTGAATTCAATCAGTCAATCAATTAATCAATGAACATGCATATTTAAATGCCTCATATGTCAGACAAAGTCCTAAGTATTGGGAATACAAAGACAAAAATGACACATGTCCTGACCTCAAACAGCTTATAGTTCATTAATTCTAATTTTTCCCCTAATGAAACTTTTTTTTTCCTTAGAAGAAACAGTTTAATTTAACAGTATGAGGAGTTAAAAATCAGAGACGCAAGCTCCCCACTCTGTTAAATTAAGAAGTTGAACTGGGTGACCTTGAAAGTCTTTTCCTTCTTTAACATGCTTTGATTCAATGTAAGACAACAACAACTGAGATATGTATCCTCAAACACTGGAGTTTTATTGAATCACTGTGGTAGATTGTATAGCTATTTTCAGATTTTGTGTGTGTGTGTGTGTGTATGTGTGTGTATGTGTGTGTGCTACAACTATTATAATGCTATAGACAAAATACTATTGATTAAAATATCACATCAGACTGATAACAGGCTATTTTATCTATACTGACATCATTCTTTATATAAATATACCTGAAACAAAGAAGTGTTGGTTCATGTGAAAACCTGTCTTTCTAGCCAAGTTAGTTGGGAGTAAAATTTGAAGCTTTGACAGTGAAAAATGAAGGGGCCAGGACTGGTAAATTTCAGTCACTTTAGAAAGCTTAAAGAAATCACTTTAAATGAGGATCTTAATAATTCCACCCCCTGTTAATAAGAGCATGTAGAGAAAGCATTTTGAGAAGAAGGAAGAAGACGCAAAAATTAATGAGAAATTGCTGAGATGTAAAGGAGAAATCTCAGGCTGGTGAGACACATTTGTGATGAAAGCTTTAAGAAATATGTACGTGGGATAAATTGAGATGCATAAAAAGCCCAAAAGATCTTGTCTGGACTGCTCACATTTCTCTTTCGGGCAAGGAGCAATAATAAGGAAATAAAAGAGCTGGAATAAGTACTCGACTTCAATTCTGGGTTAATGCTCTCAGTAAGCTGAATGAAGGGGGAGGGGGGAAAGAATGATTTTATGCTTCGAGTAGACATTAACAAACAAATTTATAGGTCCATTATACCTGTGCTGTGTTTGAAGAAACAGAGAAAGCATCTTTCTTTTAGAGGTATTGCCGCTTGTTAGTGACTACAGTGTAAATATTTTGACAGAGAATATAAAGAGGTTTATGGTATTTGAGAGAAGAAGTATGGAATGAAATATAAGGAGACAATTAAGGGATAGATTTCTAGCAGAAAGCATGGGGAAATCATATTTGAAGTACATTAACAGTAATGGGTGGTGCTCCCTTGATTCCCTGAAAACTTGACTGTGAATGTGTTTAACCACTATATTAATTTTCAGAAATTAGAATGAAAGCAATCTTGTATGTACTTTCTGGCTAAATTGCTTTCACCCTTAGTAGCCTATTGCCATCCAAGGATGAAATAGAAATATAAATAAGGTATATTTGCTCCCCCCACCTTAGATCAAGAACAAATGGTAACCATTCAATGTTTTCCTGAGTATCATTTAAAACCATCATATGCATGCCATCGGATTAATCTAATGCACAGGTTTGTCCATATCACTTTCCTACTCAGAAAACATCAATAGATCTTCATTGCTTATTGAACAAATCAGAGAAATATAGATTTTAGAGATTGAACAAATCATAGAAATATAGACTTTATATTTAGAGATTGAAGAGACTCTTATATTTCTGTAGATGAGGAGTTTATGATTCAGAGATGAGATGACTTGCTTTCAAAAGTAAGTGAAAGCTTTAATCTTAAAGTACAAGTAGTGTTTCACACTCATAGTCCTCCATACCTCCATAAAGAAGTGAGGAAGATATATTTTCTAATCTATTCTCTGGTGCCAAGCTTGGTCTTTACAATTTATGTGCTTTTCATGTATCTACTGAAATCATTGTTTACATTATTTCCTTAGTTCTCCTTACTTTAGTTTGTGTCAATTCATATCAATCTTCTCATGGTCTCTGAATTCTTCATATCCATCATTTCTTAAAGCTCAAATTTATATTGCATTACGTTGATGTACTATAATTTATTTAGTCATTTACAAAGCAACAGATTTCTAATTTGTTTCCAATTCTTTGCTATTATAAAAAAGTGCTATTATGAATGTTTTGGTATACACAGGACATTTCTTTTTGTCTTTCATTTCCTTGGGGTACATGCCTAGCAGTGAGATAATTTTTTTGGTAGAATATAGTCTTTGAAACTAGATGATAAACAGGAGTCCACTCAAGAATACAAATCCCTGAACTCTTGTCTCTTTTTCCCCTGCCATCTTCCAATATTACTTAATATAGCAACTTTTTGAACTGAGCAAGATTGCAGAATCACAAAATTTTAGAGATGGATAAGACTTCAGTGGCCATTTAGCTCAATACATACTTGAAAGAAATATCTACTTAGCAAGTTTGACAAGTTGGACAAATCCAGAGTCTGCTTGAAGACCTCCAAAGAGACATGATCTGCAATTTATCAAGGTAGTCCATTCCACTTTTGATTGGTTCTAATTATTGAGAAGTTTTCCCTGATATGTAGCCCAAAGTTGATTCTTTACCCTTGTCTTCCATTCCACCTAGTTCTTCCCTCTGAGACCAACAAAAGTAGCCCTTTCTCATAAGAATAGTTCAAATACTTGAAGACAGGTATCTGGTCCCCTCTGAATCTTCTCTTTTCTATGATAACTATTTACAATTCCTTTAAAATAATCATATGATATGAACTCCAGGCAGTTTACCATGCTGGCTACCATGCTCTGGACATTCTTCAGCTCATCAATATCTTTCTTGTATTTTGCCTTTTAGATTTTACAGAATCTTCCAGATGTTATCTAAACAGGGCAGAGGCCAAAAGACTCATCATCTTATTTGTAGAAGTTATTCTCGTTTCATGTAGCTCAAGATTGTATTAGCTTTTTTTTTTTTTTTTTTTGGTTCCCATGTCACACACTATAGTCATTTTTATTTCCAAAGAATGGGAAATCAGCAGTTAAATAATCCTTTACTGAAGGTGTTAATGAGATAAAAGGAGGAAGTTTCAAAAAATGGTGAGAGCAGTTTGTCTGCTTCTTGTTCTTGTTTTTTTTTTCTCCTTTAAGTGTTGTACTATTACTATATCTGCTGACATGCCTCAGATACAAACATTGATTCAGAATTTCTTCTGAAACTTGGTTTTATCAATTTTAGCATAATCTGATTTGATGTCTGTGTCATTGGAATAGCTTATCAATTGCCTCCAGAGTTTTCAACTGTGTATAAAAAGATAAAATGTTATGCAAAGTGTGCTTTGTGGTTGAGGGCATATCACTCAGCAAAACATGAGGGTTCTTGTAATAGCTGCATAAGAGGCACCCCGGTCCAGACAAAAAAGATTCCTTTGACCATCTTGTTTAACTTGGTAAAATCTCAACAGAGATAGATAATCTTATTCTTGGAAGTATTGATGAGATAATCTCATCAAGATCAAGCCAAAATTAACTGGCCCATAGATTTTGGGCCATAATAATATAATAAATAATTATTATTTATTAATAATCTATATTATAGATAATAATCTATATAATAAATAATCTAGAAAGGTTAGAAGTAAATAAATAATCTAGAAAGGTTAGAAGTAGGTCCTTACAAATTAAAGTTCCTCCCAATCTCAACCCTAAAATGACCATTTAGAGCGAACAATGAACTTTACTTGGCCTTTATAGACAGAATACCAAAAAGATATCAACATTATAATATACATTCCACTAGACTAGGGAGCATATAGCATAAGAAGGATATCAGCTCAGGAGATGTATACACTCAAAATGATATATTCAACTTTTATGCCTTCCTAGTATTTACTAAAAAAGAATAAAATAAAGTAATGATGTGAAAGACACTGGCCAAATACAATATTTGGGGGAATATTAAGCTGTTATTGTTTGATTATTGCCCTTATAGTTTGATTATTGCACTTCAAACACTCTAATGAATGAAAATCAAAGGCATGGACAGCTTGGATTAATCTACAGGTTCTGGAAAGGGCCACCACTTACACTTAGTGCTAGCTATAATCTCCCTACAGACATTCCATGTTGATCTGAAAAAAGCTTTTAGAATTCCTCAGTGTGCTCAGCCAGTTACTGAACACCAGTAATAAATCTCCCAGTGTTTATCTCTTGCAAGTGCTGTCTTTCTATCACACTGGCATATCCTGGAGTTGTGGGACCACACTTCACACAATCTCACATAGTGTTATTTTTAGATGTTAAGAATGAATTGGAAGCAGTGGAAGCTCCCTTGTCTGCGCTAGCCTGATCACCCATGGTAGACTTTGGAGTTTGAGAATCTGGGTTCAAATCTTTTCCCATCACTTACTAGCTAAATAATCTTACAAAAGTCATTTAACCTCTGTGAGTCTCAGTTTCTTCATATGTAAAATGATGGGGCTAGAATAAGTGACTGATGAAATCCCCTTTCAGTTTTAAATCTAAGATACTGTGAACTGGAAAAGGAGATTAAGTCAGAAGATTAGTTAACATTTACTGTTCTGGGATTTGTCCAGAATTGTAAACCAAGGACAGCCCTGATTGGCCCATTTATACAAAGGATTATCCTATCTCCTTTGGGTTCTTAAAAGCTTGATAATAGAACAATCAATCAATATACAAGCATTTATTAAGCTTCTCTTAATACGTAGGCACTCCACTAGATTTTGAAGGCACAAGTAGAAAGAATGAAATAATTCCTCCTGGCAATGAGCTTAGACTTTTAATGATAGCCTCCTGTTCTCCATCTCCCTCTTCTTTACCAATCTCACAGATAAAGAAAATGATGTATGTGGAAGCCTAGGTTCCCTTGTCACTATGACAGCACTGAGCATTAAGAATGGGCGTACTTTGCCTCTGCTCCCTAGTAGTCTGAGTGGCTCTCTGGCAGGATGGATGATGGTAACTGAATGAGTTGGGCCTGTAATGGTAGCAGATGGTGAATTACTTTGGCAGTTTGGTCTCCTTTTCTAGCATCTTTGATTTACTGCTGTGGAGTCTTAATTGGTTTTTCCCATGTGAGTGCAGAAACAAAACTAAAATGAGCTCTGAAGCTCAGTTATTTGCATGGTAGTAGCTTCAAATTTATCCCTCTCTCTACCATTATTTGTATATCCCTCTGCCCATATCAGAAAAGCTGTCCTGAACATGAAAACCAAATGGATGTCTATGGTATTCTGCCACCTGATTTCTGAATGGAGCCAATAGTTCATTTGAAAGAATAAAAAAAATAAGGAAAAGAAAATTGAGGCCAGATTTTGGAGAGCTTTGAGTGCCAGGTTGTGTCAGTCAACCAGTCAATGAGCATTTATTAAACACTTAGTATATGTCAGGAATTATTCTGCAAGTTGAAGAGAAAAAGAAGGGCAAAAATGCAGTCCCTTCCTTCAAGGAACTCATGTCCTAATCATGTATTTTCTTGAGTAGCATAGAGCCATTGAAAATTCTTTAGAGAATCGTGATGAGTTTATGCTCCATCATGATAAGAACATGTTCAATGTCAAACATTTTCTATTTTATTCTTAACACAGGCTATTGATAAGAAGTAAATTCCAAGTTCTTTAGAGATAGGAAGTTCTCAGAGCACAGGCATTTCATGAATTTTCTTTTGAAATAAGATCTGTTGTGGTGGAGGGGAAAAATGTAAATTTCTATCATCTTCTGGATAAAGTGTAGATGTTGTTTGTAAAGTCCTTTTCTGTAAACTCTGAACTGATAGGTCATTTTGGAAACAATGGGATCTAGCCTCTGGAGCTCAATTCCCTTCAGTCTTTTCATTTGACTCAGATGTAGGTTTGAGAAATTTTTCGATGTGTTTTGATTTTTATGTTCCTGTATATTCTGATGTATTCTCCATATCCTACTAATTTCTATCTTATAAGAAAAACACAGTTTCTACCTTATAACAAAGAACGATTAAATAAAAATAGCATTGTACCAATAACTGAGCCAATACTAATTCTAGAATTAGACAAACTAGGTTCAAATTCTACCTCTAACACTTGTCATCAGTATGACCATGGACAAAGAACTTACTTTTTTTAGACTTCAGTTTTTTATTTTGTTAAATGAAAGAGTTAGACTAGATGAATTCTGGAATGCTTTGAAGCTCCAGATCTATGATACTATGATCCACTGAACAAACAAAATGAAAACAAACAAACTCTGTATTACCATGTGCATAGAAAACATTATGTTTCTGCAGTTCTTCACTTCACTGTTGAGATGGAGAGGGAAGTTTAGTTTTCACAATTAATTTAAATTCAGCTTTTTTGAATGTTACTTCATTTACGTTACTGCCATCATCTCTATATTGTTGTCTTGACTGTTTTCTTCAGTCTGCTTCAATTCATATAAATCTTTCCATGCTGCTCTGATGTCCTCAGAATTTTCAGGTTTTAAAACAAAAAATGTTTCATAATACCAACATATCACAATTCATTCAGCCCTTCTTGAATGGATGGGAACCCATTTTGTTTCCAGTTTTTTAATTACACAAAATATGCTACTAATACTTTGGTATATGTATATATGGCATATTTATCTCATTGGCATCATTGGGGCATATTCCCAAATGATGTATAAATGGGTCAAAGGTTATGAAGTTAATGACTTTTCTTGCAAATATTCAATTTATTCCATGACCAGACTGATTCATAATTCTACCAGTAGTGACTAATAGGCTTGTCTCAATTTCCCTGCAATATTGGCTATTCTATTTATCATCTTTTCTAGTTGATGATGTGAAGGAAATATAACTATCTTTTCACTGTGTTCCCAACTAGAGAGACATCTCCTAAAGAACAAGTACTACATCTTACATTTTTTCTATCTCTGTCAAACACAAAATTGTATATGAATGTATATGAAATAGCAAAAATAATTTTTATATTGATAAAGCAGTTTGGATTGTTCTAACTGCTTCCAATTTCTAATCTTATTTGATTCTTATAATGCCTCTTTTGAGATAGACATTATTATTCCTATATAAATATAAGAGAACTCAAGTTCTGAGAAGTTTAGTAGCAGAGATCAAATGTTTAGTAAGTAAAATAGAACTCAGACTCATGGAAAATTGGAATTTGAAAAGATTTTAGTGCAAAGGTTATTTGCTTTTTTTTTTTTTTTTTTTTGCTTCTGATGCCAATGGATTACTCAGAATAAAGTTTTAAATACATGAAATACAAAGGATTACCAAAAAACCAAATTATGTTTAAATATAGTTACTAATACATTTGTATAGAAATGTATCTATACATATAGGCAAATTTAAATACCCTAGGTTAAGATGCCCAAAGAGACAACTAAAAAATTACTCAAAACAATCAACAACTCTACCAAAGTTGCAGGATATAAAATAAATCCACACAAATTATTGGTATTTCCATACATTACCAACAAAGCACAGCCGCAAGAGATAGAAAGAGAAATTTTAAATTTAAATAACCATAGACAAAATAAACTATCTGTGTGTCTACCTGCCAAGACAACCCAGAAATTATATAATTGTAATCATAAAACACTTTACATACAAATAAAATAAAATATAAACAATTAGAAAAAATATCAATTGCTCATGGGTAGGCTGAGCTAATAAAAATGATAATTCTACCTAAATTAATCTACTTATTGGTTGCCATACCAAGCAAAACTGCCAAAAATTATTTTATAGAATTAGAAAAAAATAATAACAAAATTCATCTGGAAAAAAATGTCAAGAATATCAAGGGAATTAATGGAAAAAAATACAAAGGCAATGACACTAACAGACCTAAAATTCTATTATAAAGCAGTTATCAAAATCATCTGATATGGCTAAGAAATAGTGGTAGATCAGTGGAATATGTTAGATATAGAAGAAGCACTAATGAGTATAGTAATCTACCATTTGATAAATCCAAAGATTCTATCTTCTGGGATAAGAACTCACTATTTGACAACAATTTCTGAGAACACTGGAAAATAATATAGTCTGACATATCATATGCCATACCAAAATAAAATCAAAATGGATACATGATTTAGGTATAAGGGTGATACTATATGAGAATTAGCAGAGGAAGGGATGGTTTACCTATAAGATCTTTGGAGAAGGGAGGAATTTATGGCCAAAGAAGAAACAGAGAACATTATGAAATGCAAAATAGATCATTTTGGTTATATTAAATTAAAAAGGTTTTGCACAAACAAATCCAATGCAACCAAGAATAAAAGATAAGCAGAAAGCTGGGAAAAATCTTTTTTACAGCAAGTGTTTCTGATAAAGGCCTCATTTCTAAAAGATATAGAGAATTGACTCAAAAATATAAGAATACAAAGGATATGAATAATTTTCAGATGAAGAAATTAAAACCATTTATAACCATATGAAAAAATGTTCTTAATCACTATTGATTAGAGAAATGAAAATTAAAACAACTCTGAGATAACTACTTCATCCCTATCAGATTGGCTAAGATGACAGGAAAAGATAATAATAAATGTTGGAGGGTATGGGGGAAAACTAGGACACTAATGCATTGTTGTTAACCAAGCCAACCATCAGTTGGTTGATAAATAGTTTGGAACTATTCCCAAAGGGTTATAAAACCTTTACATACCCTTTGATCCAGCAGTGCCATCACTGGGTTTGTAATCCAAATAAATCATAAAAGAGGGAAAAGGAACCACATGAACAAAAATGTTTGTAGCAGCTCTTTTTGAGGTAGCAAGAAATTGGAAAATGAGTAGATGCCCATCAATTGGGGAGTGGCTAAATAAGTTATGTATGTGAAAGTAATAGAATAATATTATTCTACAAAAAAAAATGAACAGGCTGATTTTAGAAAAGTCTGAAAAGATTTACATAAACCGATGCTGAATGAAGCAAACAGAACCAGGAAAACATTGTATACAGCAACAGCAGAACTGTGTGATAATCAATTATGATAGACTTGATTCTTTTTAGTGATTCAGTGATCCAAGGTAATTCCAATAAACTGTGGATGGAGAATGCCATCTGCACCCAGAAAGAGAAATATGGAAACTGAATGTAGATTAACACATACTATTTTCACTTTTTTATTCTCATGGATTTTTCCTTTTGTTCTGATTTTTCTCTCTCAACATAATACATAAGAAAATATATTAAAAATGAATGTACATGCATAACAAAAAATATTCTTGTGTATAACTGGGGAAAATAAAAATAAAAAATCACATAGGGAACAAAAACAAACAAATAAGTTACCACAAGAAAGAAAAAAGAAATCTAGGGAGACATTATTCCCATATTTTATAAAGTAAGGAATCAATCTAGAGGGGTTAAATAAATTGTCCAAAGCTACACAAGAAGTACAGAGCTAAGAATAGAATCTGCAGTCTCTAGGCTACAAATTCAACATAATTTCTGCTATTTAATACTACCCAATAAGGAGATTTTTTTTTCCTTAAAAGGCAACTCTTATAATCAATATAGAATGCTTGTATTGGGGAGATATTGTGTTTTCTATCTTTTGGACATATTCAAGCAATGGCCAGAAGGCTTCTTGTTGGATATGCTGTAGAAGGAATTGCTTTTTAGACATATAGGTTACCTAAATGGCTTATCTCATCTGGGATAGAAGCTCAATAAACATTTGTTTATAACTTGATTAATTGATGATTTTCATTTTTTTTTCTCTAGATAGAAATAGAAATAATAGAGGTCAGGAACTGGTACACAGGAACATAGGATTTAATAGTATTTAACAGACCTAGCAGCACATAATTAAATGCCAGCTCTATTTTGCTGAACCACATACACATGATTTAACAATAATGCAGTTAAGATCACCCAAGTGAATGAATACTTCAGTGCTACTTTTAAAGTCATTTGACACTTCCTTTTTCTAACAAATGACACATCTTTGGCTAATAAAAGACAAACAAGCAGTAGCATCATACAGAAATTTTGTGCTGATTGTATGAGATGTTAAAATGACTAGCTGGGGCTCTGAAATCATGTAAAACTTTATGGAAGAGACAGCCCTTGAGCTACATCTTAAAAGGATTTAGATATCAGGCATAGATAATTTATTTCAGTCATCAGCAAACATTTATTGAGGACTTTTTCTGATCAGAACACTGACCTCTAGATCTTGTGGAACTTATGAGGAACAAGAATGTTTTATCTATGTTTGTAAAGAGAGAGAGAAAAACATATAGAAATGAGCATAAGGCATGGGTTTTTAAACTTTTTACATAGAACTCTTTGTTAGTTTAATTAAGCCTATGAACTATTTCTCAGTATAATTTTTTTTAAAATAGCATTTTCCCCAGTGACATCTCAAGAAAATTTTTAGCATTAATTTAAACAGGATTTTGAGTTCCAAATTTTTCTTCCTCCTCTCCCCTCTTCCAAAAATGGTAGGCATTTTGATATAGTTTTTATATATGCTATCATGTAAAATATATTTCCATATTAAATACAGTTATGAAAGAAGAAACAATAAAAGAAAAAAAACATAAGAAAGAATAAAGTGAGGAAAATGCTTTGATTTGCAGTCAGGGTTCATATGTTATCTATATGGTTTTAGATAGTATTTTTCTTCATGAGTTCTTTGTCATTATCTTGCATCATTGTATAGCTGGGAAGAGCTGAATCAATCATAGGAGATCATCACAATGTTGCTGACTGCGTACAATGTTTTCCAGGTTCTGCTCATTTCACTTTACATTGGCTTATACATGTCTTTCCAGCATTTTTCCTGAAATCTGCCTGTTCATCATTTTTTATTGTACAATAGTATTCTATTACATTGATATACCACTGCTTGTTCAGTAATTCTCCAATTGATGGATATCCCTTCAGTTTCCAATTCTAATTGCCACTATAAAAAGGGCTGCTATAAATATTTTTGTACATGTATATTCTTTTCCTTTTTTATGATCTCTTTGGGATACAGACTTAGTAGAGATATTGCTGGGTCAAATAGTATGCATAGATTGTTATTTGGGCATAGTTTTAAAATATTCTCCAGAATGGTTGGATCAGTTCACAACTCCACCAATAGTACATTACTATCCCTTTTCCTTATAGTCTCTCCAAAAATTATCCTTTTCTGTCCTATATAACTAGTCTGATAGGTGTTGTTTTAATTTTCATTTTCTAATCAATAGTGATTTAGAGCCCTTCTCCATCTGCCAATAGATAGTTTTGATTTCTCCATCTCACAACTGCTTGATCATATTCTTTGATCATTTATCAGTTGGGACATTGACATTGTTGTTCTTTTCTGAGTTTGTGTCTTAGAATTTTCTGTCACCATAATAACTTTCTGTGTTCAGTTTCCTTTTCCCTTACTTTTAAATTTGGTGTTCTGTTGCTATGGTGAAAGAGTATTGTCTCAGGCTTCTTGAAGCAGTGGGTGTAGGCTCTGGCTATTAACCAAGTGCTGCTTTGATGTTGCCCTGGGGGCCTTCTGAAAACCTCATGTCTGATGTACTGAGGGAACAGAGTAAGGGGTGGCTGGTGCTCAGGAAGCTGCAGGGCTCTGGCAGCTTATTATTTATGACAATTATGACAATTAATTATGACAATAATTACCCAAATATTTGTCTGTTAATAATATCAGTGGATAAAATACTGGACCTGAAGTTACTAAAACCTGAATTCTGATCCATCATTTTCGGAAATGGTGGCCAAATGCATCTCTTTCTCTTAGACTGGGTATATACAATTAGTGTAGGCCTAATCCAAGTAGGTCAACAAGAAAAAAAAGAGGACTTCAGGATTACTTGAGAGTGAACTTGGAATTATAAGAATTTGATTGCATATGACCCTCCATTTCTCTGTTCATTTTCACTGGCTGTCTCCCTTATATGGATGCCACTCTATTGGTATCTCCTCACTTCCTTGAAGTCCCAGAATCTTCTAGAGTAAACTTTTTCAGATTCCCTTTAATGCCAGTGTAATTTCTTACTGCTTTATATCCAATATATGCAGTCTACATCTTTTCTATTCTTAGTAGTTTACATGTTATCTTCCTTATTAGATTGTGAACTCCCTGAGAACAGCATTTTTTTTTTTTTTTTTTTTTTTTTTTTTTTTTTTTTTTTTTTTTTTTTTTTTTTTTTTTTTATAATAAATTTTATTTTATTTAATAATAACTTCGCATTGACAGAATCCATGCCAGGATAATTTCTACACGACATTATCCCTTGCAATCATTTATGTTTCGTTTTTTCCCCCTCCCTCCCTCCTCCCCCCCCCCCAGGATGGCAAGCAGTCCTATATATGCTAAACATGTTGCAGTATATCCTAGATACAATACATATTTGCAGAACCAGGAAAACATTGTATACAGCAACAGCAGAACTGTGTGATAATCAATTATGATAGACTTGATTCTTTTTAGTGATTCAGTGATCCAAGGTAATTCCAATAAACTGTGGATGGAGAATGCCATCTGCACCCAGAAAGAGAAATATGGAAACTGAATGTAGATTAACACATACTATTTTCACTTTTTTATTCTCATGGATTTTTCCTTTTGTTCTGATTTTTCTCTCTCAACATAATACATAAGAAAATATATTAAAAATGAATGTACATGCATAACAAAAAATATTCTTGTGTATAACTGGGGAAAATAAAAATAAAAAATCACATAGGGAACAAAAACAAACAAATAAGTTACCACAAGAAAGAAAAAAGAAATCTAGGGAGACATTATTCCCATATTTTATAAAGTAAGGAATCAATCTAGAGGGGTTAAATAAATTGTCCAAAGCTACACAAGAAGTACAGAGCTAAGAATAGAATCTGCAGTCTCTAGGCTACAAATTCAACATAATTTCTGCTATTTAATACTACCCAATAAGGAGATTTTTTTTTCCTTAAAAGGCAACTCTTATAATCAATATAGAATGCTTGTATTGGGAGATATTGTGTTTTCTATCTTTTGGACATATTCAAGCAATGGCCAGAAGGCTTCTTGTTGGATATGCTGTAGAAGGAATTGCTTTTTAGACATATAGGTTACCTAAATGGCTTATCTCATCTGGGATAGAAGCTCAATAAACATTTGTTTATAACTTGATTAATTGATGATTTTCATTTTTTTTTCTCTAGATAGAAATAGAAATAATAGAGGTCAGGAACTGGTACACAGGAACATAGGATTTAATAGTATTTAACAGACCTAGCAGCACATAATTAAATGCCAGCTCTATTTTGCTGAACCACATACACATGATTTAACAATAATGCAGTTAAGATCACCCAAGTGAATGAATACTTCAGTGCTACTTTTAAAGTCATTTGACACTTCCTTTTTCTAACAAATGACACATCTTTGGCTAATAAAAGACAAACAAGCAGTAGCATCATACAGAAATTTTGTGCTGATTGTATGAGATGTTAAAATGACTAGCTGGGGCTCTGAAATCATGTAAAACTTTATGGAAGAGACAGCCCTTGAGCTACATCTTAAAAGGATTTAGATATCAGGCATAGATAATTTATTTCAGTCATCAGCAAACATTTATTGAGGACTTTTTCTGATCAGAACACTGACCTCTAGATCTTGTGGAACTTATGAGGAACAAGAATGTTTTATCTATGTTTGTAAAGAGAGAGAGAAAAACATATAGAAATGAGCGTAAGGCATGGGTTTTTAAACTTTTTACATAGAACTCTTTGTTAGTATAATTAAGCCTATGAACTATTTCTCAGTATAATTTTTTTTAAAATAGCATTTTCCCCAGTGACATCTCAAGAAAATTTTTAGCATTAATTTAAACAGGATTTTGAGTTCCAAATTTTTCTTCCTCCTCTCCCCTCTTCCAAAAATGGTAGGCATTTTGATATAGTTTTTATATATGCTATCATGTAAAATATATTTCCATATTAAATACAGTTATGAAAGAAGAAACAGAATAAAAGAAAAAAACATAAGAAAGAATAAAGTGAGGAAAATGCTTTGATTTGCAGTCAGGGTTCATATGTTATCTATATGGTTTTAGATAGTATTTTTCTTCATGAGTTCTTTGTGATTATCTTGCATCATTGTATAGCTGGGAAGAGCTGAATCAATCATAGGAGATCATCACAATGTTGCTGACTGCGTACAATGTTTTCCAGGTTCTGCTCATTTCACTTTACATTGGCTTATACATGTCTTTCCAGCATTTTTCCTGAAATCTGCCTGTTCATCATTTTTTATTGTACAATAGTATTCTATTACATTGATATACCACTGCTTGTTCAGTAATTCTCCAATTGATGGATATCCCTTCAGTTTCCAATTCTAATTGCCACTATAAAAAGGGCTGCTATAAATATTTTTGTACATGTATATTCTTTTCCTTTTTTATGATCTCTTTGGGATACAGACTTAGTAGAGATATTGCTGGGTCAAATAGTATGCATAGATTGTTATTTGGGCATAGTTTTAAAATATTCTCCAGAATGGTTGGATCAGTTCACAACTCCACCAATAGTACATTACTATCCCTTTTCCTTATAGTCTCTCCAAAAATTATCCTTTTCTGTCCTATATAACTAGTCTGATAGGTGTTGTTTTAATTTTCATTTTCTAATCAATAGTGATTTAGAGCCCTTCTCCATCTGCCAATAGATAGTTTTGATTTCTCCATCTCACAACTGCTTGATCATATTCTTTGATCATTTATCAGTTGGGACATTGACATTGTTGTTCTTTTCTGGTTTGTGTCTTAGAATTTTCTGTCACCATAATAACTTTCTGTGTTCAGTTTCCTTTTCCCTTACTTTTAAATTTGGTGTTCTGTTGCTATGGTGAAAGAGTATTGTCTCAGGCTTCTTGAAGCAGTGGGTGTAGGCTCTGGCTATTAACCAAGTGCTGCTTTGATGTTGCCCTGGGGGCCTTCTGAAAACCTCATGTCTGATGTACTGAGGGAACAGAGTAAGGGGTGGCTGGTGCTCAGGAAGCTGCAGGGCTCTGGCAGCTTATTATTTATGACAATTATGACAATTAATTATGACAATAATTACCCAAATATTTGTCTGTTAATAATATCAGTGGATAAAATACTGGACCTGAAGTTACTAAAACCTGAATTCTGATCCATCATTTTCGGAAATGGTGGCCAAATGCATCTCTTTCTCTTAGACTGGGTATATACAGTTAGTGTAGGCCTAATCCAAGTAGGTCAACAAGAAAAAAAAAGAGCACTTCAGGATTACTTGAGAGTGAACCTGGAATTATAAGAATTTGATTGCATATGACCCTCCATTTCTCTGTGCATTTTCACTGGCTGTCTCCCTTATATGGATGCCACTCTATTGGTATCTCCTCACTTCCTTGAAGTCCCAGAATCTTCTAGAGTAAACTTTTTCAGATTCCCTTTAATGCCAGTGTAATTTCTTACTGCTTTATATCCAATATATGCAGTCTACATCTTTTCTATTCTTAGTAGTTTACATGTTATCTTCCTTATTAGATTGTGAACTCCCTGAGAACAGCATTTTTTTTTTTTTTGTTTCTTTTTGTATCCATAGTACTTAACATGGTCCCTGGTCCATAACAAGGACTTAATAAATACTTACAGTAAATACTGATCCAGAGTGCTCAGTTGAGCAAATATTAAATCCAAATGTGATATTATAGTGGCAGAAGACTCCATTTTTCTTTTGGGATCATGGTAACATGGGGTTCCACGCTCAAATATAATCCCATTGGTTTGGGAATCTATCCTCATTGGTCAAGATTAATGCTTCTCACTTTCTTTAAGGGTAAGAAAGAATTGGCAAGAGAGAGGTCAGGCAAGAGGCATTAATCTTCACCAATGAAGGAATTCCAATGTGTTTTAGGACTGGGGTTATATTAAAAAAATAATGGATTAAGTTTTCATTTGAAAATTTCAGCCAAAGTCTTGACTAGAAAAGTTAGATACCATCTCATCTAGTACTTTGTAATTTCTTTCCCTCCTTCTCTTCCTCTCTTCCTCCCTCCCTCCCTCCTTTCTTCCTTCCTTCCTTCTTTCTCTCCTTCTCTCCTTCCTTCCTTCCCTACTTTGGCTGAAATTTTCAAGTGAAAACTCCTACTCATATCAATATCCTCCAAACTTGAGTAAAAGAAAACTCCACAATCTTCAATAAATAACTACTTAATTCTATTTTTAAAATTCCTATGTTGAGCAGAACTGTATATCTCTCTTCTATCTTAAGTTTATCATCCCGCAGGAAGTTAATGATTTTTTCACTTTCATTCTTTTGTATTCACTACTTGTCATTGTGTTGTTCAGACTTCAAAAATCTTTCAAAATTGTTTTTCTATATAATGTTATTATCATTGCATAAATTATTCTTCTCATTCTGTTCATTTGGTTCTGCCAATTTCATAAAGGTTTTCTGTTTCTGCTGAAAATTGTCCATTTCATCATTTGCTCTAGCACAATAATATTTAATTAAATTCATAGACTCTAACTTGTTTATCCATTTCCCAGTAGGACTTCTCTTTAGTTTCCAATTTTTAATCTACTAAGAAAAAAGCTGTTATAAATATTTTGCACGTGTAGATCTTTTTCCTCTTTGATTTTTTTTGGAGTGTAATTCTAATAGTAGTATAAGTGAGTCAAAGGATATAGACATTTTGGTAACTTTCTGAGCATTGTTCCAAAACACTTTTGAAAATAGCTAGATCAATTACATATTTCTGTGAGAAATGATTCATCTGGACTACTCCTTTATTCTAGTCAACACTGATCAGTTTGATGTTTTTGATAAATCATACAGGAATAATTATATAAGATTGGATCTTATAATAGGTCTTGATAATGTGCCTCAAACTTTAATCTAATATTCACCACTTGTTTACCATTTATGACGCATATTTGTGTAACACAACAATACTGATAAAGATATCTTCATTTTATTTTACTGAAATTCCATGTCCAAACCTAGCATGGTGAGATGCCTTGATTCTTTAAAAGTCCCTCAACTTATTTTTGTATCTCTGGGTCACTCTCTTTCATCTAACATGAACAGTGACCATCTTATGTTCACCAAGAGTAAGATCTATCATTTAATGAGATTCTGTTTTTCGCCTTACTTCTTTTGTGTATTTGGGTATGGAGCCCTATAAAAACAAGGTTCTGGGGACCAGGAACATCTCAAGTTATGAAGAAGATCAGAAGTTCACCTCATTAGAGGGGACCATCCACTCTCTAACAAAGTACCATTGACTCAGAGTTCTGCCTCAATTGTTTTTCTTTCAGGTTGGGAAATTATAATTTCCACAGATCTACAATCGGTACAATAGAGTAGAGATGGCCAACTGGCCTATGTGCCCTTTAAAACTCCTGAATATGATATGACTAGAATCACATTAAAATGTAACTGGGAAATATTTAATGAAACAATTAAAAATACTATTATTTTATCATTTTTTAGATCAACATGCAACCCCTAGGAATGCATTTCTATTTAAGTTTGATAACCATTGACCTTAAATTATCCATTTTTCCATGGCCCCTGTGAAATTTTTCATTTTTATCTTTTTTCATCTTTACCAAACTGATCTGAGATAATGATCTGAAGAGCAAAAAATTAGGAAATATATAAAGCTTTGTGCACTTAGTTATCCTTTAGGACCATTTTCTCCACTCCTACCATACACCACTACTTCTGTTTAGTTTTATCCCCGTTCCTAAGGGGAATGTATGTTAATAATACTATAATAGTGCATATTCTTCTACCTAAGACTCAGTTCTCATCATGCCCTAACTTTTTTCTAAAATTTTATTTTCAAAGATTTTTAAAAAATTATGGTTGTGAGGTGAAATTTCAAAGTTGCTTTAAACTTAATTTTCTCTAATTAGAGTATTTTTCACATACATTGATAGAGCAAATTCCTTTTCATATTTTTTTTTTTTACCATTAATCGAATGGGGAAATGGTTCTTAGTTATAAATTTGAATCAGTTGAATCATGCTGTATGTTAGAAATGAGAGTATCATTTTTTATCAGATGTAATTTTTTTTTTTTGCTCTTTCAAAGCAATTTTATCAGAGTAATTGATAAATTTTTTCTCCTCACAATTATCTGTTTCCATTCTAATTTTTACATTAGATATGTCTTGGCAAAACAAAAACCTCAAATCTTTTTCAATTTAAATAATCAATGTCTATTTTATTTTGTGTAATCCTTTCTGTCACTTATTGGTCATGAATTCTTCCCATATCTATATCTATGGATATATATATATATATAATTTCTTCTCCTCCCTTCCAATTTACTTTCACATGTAAGTTGTGTTTCCATTTGGAGAGACAGTTTGGTGGCACAGGGACAGAGTTCCAAGCATGGAGTCAGGAAGGCTCATATTCCTGTATTTAAATCTGGCCTCAGATACTTACTAAACAGTGTGACCTTGGGCCAGTCACTTAATCCTGTTTGTCTGGATTTTCCCATCTAAAAAAATGAGCTAAAGAAGGAAATAGCAACCCACTTCAGTATTTTTGCCAAGAAAAACCCAAATGGCATCACAAAGAATTGAACATGACTGAATAACGATTCATCAACAACATCCATTTGGAATCTGTCTTGATCTCTCTAATTATTTTGAATAGAAATTATCTTTCAATATCTTCTAAGTTCTCCATTACATTATCTATAAAAAGTAATAATTTTGTTTCCTCTTTGCATATGCTTAATATGAGGTACTATTTTAAGCACAGTGTAGGTATGCTAAAGTGACACGTAGCTTTCCCAGCAGTTTTTATCAAATAATGAGTCCTTCCTTCAGTAATTAAGATCCTGGTGTTTAGTAAACACGATACTATTCTTTGGACTGACCTTCCTCTCTTTTTCAATCAGTAACAAATCATTTTAGTTATTACTAAATTGTAGTACAATATGAAATCTGAAACTGATAGAATCCCTTCCATCCTACCTTTTTTTCATTATTACCCTTGAGATTCTTGATCTTTGGTGTTATTTTCTTCTAGCTCAATAAAGCATACTTTTGGAAGATTGAATAAATAAGTTAATTTAGGTAGCATTGTCAATATATTATACTGACTTGACCTCCCAATGAGTAATTAATATTTATTCAATTATTTAGGTTTTTATTTCTGCAAAATGCTTTATAGTTAAATTTATATAATCCTTGGGTAAATCTTGCTAATTTCCCCCAAATTTTATATATTCTGTAGTTATTTTGATAGAAATACTCTTTCAGTCCTTTACTGCTAGATTTTTAATGCTTACAAAATTAGTGATAATTTGTGCACAATATATTCTATAATTTTGTTGAAATTATTCTAATTCTAATTAATTTTTAGTTGATTCCTTAGGGTTCTCTAAGCTCACCATTACAGTATGTATACAAAGTAATAATTTTGTTTCCTCTTTGCCTATACTTAATACTTCCATTTATTTTTTCTTAATGTTATTGTTGCTATTTCTAATATTTTATTAAATAGCAGTGGTATAAAGCAAAGTATCTTTACTTCTGAATTTATTAAAAAGGCCTCTCACATTTCTCCATTATATCTAATGTTTGCTTTTGGATTTAGATAAATAGTGTTTATTATATTAAGGAAAGGTCCATTTATTTCTGTATTTTTAAGAGTTTTTAATATAAATTAGTTTGGATTTGTTAAAAGCCTTTTTAAGTATCTGATATGATTTTTAATTTAACACCATTTTATATATTTAATTGTATTTATGTTGAAGCAACCATATAGGCTTTTTATACACTTAAATAATAAAATTATTATAAACTTAACAGTCATAAGTAAAGAGTAATTAAATTGGCATTGTATATTAAGCTACGAGTTTTCACTATATAGTATTGTTAATAAAGTATATATTAAATTTAATAAGCTAGTACAAAATTATTGGGCTTTATGTCTTTTCTGCATGTCTTTTTGTTTTCTTAAACACACTTCTAATTTTCTCATCCTGGCATATAATTTCTGAATTTTACATATTTTATTTTTTCTTATAAAATAGACCTTGGAAAATTCTCTTCTAATGGTGTAAAATATGTAGCAGACAAAAATAAATAGAGAAAGAGAGAGAAGCTACTGCACAAAGGTATCTAGTATCTAGTAGCAATAGCAGAAGAAACAGATAGGGATTGGAGCTAAGGTTTTACAAATATATTATTTATGTTTCAAAATAATGCCTTGAAGTAGGCATTGAAATATTAAAATCCCCATTTAAAAAAGGAGACCTATGATTTCATTGACATAGCTATCTCCCAGATAAGAAAACTCTCCTTCCCTATTCAGTTAGTAATTTCTTTGTGATTGATAATCATAGAGAATTTCCTCAAGTACTAAGAGTCTAAGAGACTTGCTCATGATGACACAGTCTGTATGTATTATAGTGGGATTTGGGGCTAATTAATTAAGAATTATAATGCAGCATGTCTGTGGATCTGGTACACTCAGTGTCAGAAGCAATACTGATGCTACTCAAGTTGAGGTTGAGGGATCATTGAAGGTTTAATAATCAGGAATAATAAAGACACTGGAGTCAAAAAAAAATTGTCCTGGATGATTTTAAGGACGCGTAGAATCCCTACAATTGGTATTGTGATCTGAGGCAAAAGACCTAGACTGGATCATTGCTCTTTCTCATACAATATTGTTTTAGGTACTTCACTTTCTCATCCCTCCTTTTGTATGGGCTTCGTTCTTTCTGTCTCTGTGTCTCTGTGTCTTTCTCTGTCTCTCTTTTCTCTGTGTATATGTCTCTTTCTGTCTCTCTCTCTCTGTGTATCTCTGCCTCTATCTTACTGTCTCTGTCTCTCTTCCTCTCTCTCTATCTTTCTGTGTGTGTCTCTCATTTTCTCTCTCCTTCCCTCCCTTCCTCCCTCCCTCTCTCTGTCTCTTTTTCTCCTTCTCTCTCTGTCTCTGTCTCTCTCTCTGTCTTTCTCTGTCTCTGTCTCTGTCTCTGTCTCTGTCTCTGTCTCTCTGTCTCTCTCTCTTTCTCTCTCTCCATGTCTCTGTCTCTTTTCTCCTTTTCTCTTTCTATGTTGTTCTGCCTCTGTCTCTTCATTTTCTCTCTCTTTCCTCTATTTTCTGCCCTATTTATACCCATTTACCCCATTGACATTAACTGCATTATGCACAGGCAGAGTAAGTAGATCCCCTGCTACCAGTATTCTAAAATCACAGAATAGTCAAATATCAAAACTGGAAATGACCTTATGTGTCATCTAGTATACCACCTACCTAAAGTATGGAACCATTTTGTGTTTCCCCATTGCCTTTTCACATAATGTTTTTACTAGACCACACAATTTTGAAGACATGTCTTAAAATCTATAAACTTGGAAAAACCCCTTATTTACCTTTCTTTGCTGCCTATTCTCAGTGTCTAGTTTCTTACAATCCCAAATCCCTCCTTTTCCTTTGGTCCTAGCCAACATTATTTCCTGAAGCTGTGGGAAGGTAGAATTGTTAAGAATGTCAAACCCTGAAAATAAATGACCAAAGAGTCACAGAGGTCAGTATTCCCATGGGCAGAAAATTTAGATATTTTACTGGCTAACAGCATAATTCAAGTTAGGAAATTACTCTGTAACCCCAGATCCCCTTTTTCATTTACCTCTGTACTTGAAATTCCAATATTAGAGAATATTCCTTTGAGGATTACAGACTTTGGTCTTAAAGATATTTTACTGACCCTTGAAAATAACCCCAATCTAGTGCTGTCAGCTTTTATCAATTAGAACCTTTGCTGATGGATTAATTGATAGCTAGCTGGGAGTAATGGTCTGGGATATTATAGAACCTAGCATGAACACTATAGGGGGATGAAGGGATGGTGACATAGAAATTCAGAAAGAAGGAAGACAGGAGGAAACCAAGAAAAGGCACTGCCTACTTATCAATTTTTCTGAAAGGTACCTCTTTGAAGATCAAGCCAGCAGAATAGTAGATAATGGTAGATATTTTGATGATGCTGTCACTTCTTTATTCTCTGGACCATGCTCTTTGCTTGTACAATAAATGGTATAGAGATGTTACAGAATATCTGTGCTGTATTTAAAACATTGTGTTACTTCTTGGTAAAGGTAGGTTGTAGAGCAATTTCTCTTTCCTTTCTCTTTTGGCCTACACATAATCTCTATTCTCCCTCCTTCCCTCTCCCTCCCCTTCTTCCTCTCCCTTTCTCTTCCCCTCTGTCTCTATCTCTCTGTGTCTCTGTCTCTGTCTCTGGGTCTCTTTCTCTGTCTCTGTCTCTCTGTCTCTCTGTGTCTCTCTTTCTACATATATGTATGTATATATGATAGTGAAAGGATAGTCAATGCCAAATTATTCATGTTAATAATAGCCTGTTCTATCAAAGAATTATAGAATAGGATGGAATTCTGAAGACTTCCAATACTTAAATAGTAATCTTTTCTGTACTATCCCAGAAAAGCATTAATTCAGTCCCAACTTGCCACCATCTGGAAGAAGACTATTACACTTGTAACTGAACCTCAAAATCCATTGACTCTCCTCATTGGTGGAAACTGATCATTCGATTGAGTATTCAAGTTGCATACCCACATTAGGGGTAGACCTGGCAAAAAAACTTAAGAGAAGAAAGATGATGGCTTTTTGACTTCCAGCTTTAAGGGGGAAAAATAGTCCTAGAATCTTTTCATATCCCTGAAAGAAAAGAAAGGTTCTAGGAAGAAACCAACATGTAAAGTAACTGCTTTAATCATGTCAGCTTTATTGTGTCCTCTTTATTGAAAGAGCAAACTCAAAGATTAGGGTTGTTTTTCCTGTTGTGCCTCAGTTTCCCCAATTGTCCTACCTCAGTTTTCCTAAATTGTTCTGTCTCAGCTTCCCTGAATTGTTCTGCCACATTTCCTTGAATTATTCTGCCTCAATCCCCCTGGTTGCAACCCCGTTTTCTGCTCATTAAGACTGAGATAATTAGGGCTGTGGAGATTTGACATTCCAAAAGATAAAACTCTAGATGTCCTGTCTCAGATATCTAATTGGCATCCTCTATATCTCTAAGTTTCAGACTTCCTGGCTCTAGTTGGATAGCTCCTAAGCCCTCCCAATTTGTAAGAATTTATGGTCCTAACCTTCAACCTGTCAGAACCAGACTGATGATTCCTGCCTGGAAATTTCCACTCTCAGTGTTCTGACTCTGCCCTTGCCTTTGTGTACCCAGAGCTTAGAGCCAGTGTATATGTATATTTCATGGGAACCTCACATTCTCTGCTGGATTCTTTTGAGACAAAAGCCTGATTAAGCCCCGAGACCAAAAATGGATCCTTTTGATCACAGAAAATTTCTCCCTCTCAGAAATTCAAATAAAATATTAAAAACTCTCTAATATCTATCTTGCCTCATTGCGTTGCACTCCAGCATTACACTTCCACCAAGTTCTGGCCAACCTCACTTCTTATGTGGGGACAGAGCACTGAATAATCAATATCCACAAATGAGAAGTCTAGTGTAAATGGGATTTGAGGGATAGATTACATGCTTTTGAATACTCACATTTATTTGGATTTTTTCTCCATATAGTGAGCCCAAATCTTCCTCTCTGCACCTACTATTCCTTGTTCTATCCCTTTGGTAACAAGCATCATAAGTCTACATACATTACAGACTCATTATAGATAATCCTTCAAATACATATCTTTCCTTTTTCTCTCAACTCTTGTAGGGCATGTTCTCAAATCTTTACTTTGTCCTAATATTCCTCTACTGGAATTTTTTTAGCTTGTCAATGGCTTCTTTAGAACATAATGCCCAAATTCAAGTAGAATCAATATTTTCAAATCAGGACAGAATACAAACTATCACATCCCTCACTGAACATTCTGCATTTCAAAGCAGTCTAAGATTACATTCATTTTGTTTTTTTATTTGTTTTCAGCACCATATTGTTGACTTGTATGACATTTGCAAGCCACCAAAACTCCTTGATCTTTTTTTCTTCTTCATAAAACTATTGTATAGACACAGAATACAGAAAGATGTCCCCCTAAAATATCTAGTGGATCCCTGTTTGATCTCTAAGGTTACAAATATAGAGTACTTGAGAGTTCCCAAAGCTGTTTTCTCATATCAGCTATGTGAGATTAAGAAAAGTCCTGCTTTATCTATTTTACAAATATGGAAACTGAGGCTCAGTTTTAGGGACTTCTTCAGGTAGTAAGTATCAGGACTTGAACACAGAGGTTCTAACTGAAAGAACTGTGTTATTTCCACTATCTCATGTTGCCGCCTATTTTTCTAGGCTCTCTCCTCAAGTCATAGATGCCTTTTCAAACTAGTATGTCTCCTGTGTAGTCCTATATGCAGGAACCATTGTGGATAGTCCTGACCTTGAGTACAACGTGGTCTGGGGAGACTAAAATGAATCCATGCAGAGTTTCCCTGAGACCCTTGTGATAAGACAGCTATTGCAAAGAGGTTTCATAGCCTTCAATAGCTGAGCGTGTTTGAAAGGATTACCAGTCCTGAAAACCGCCAATTTCCTCCTCCTTTAAGCTCTTTGTGGAAATACCTTTAAGAGATTAGTAGGAATTGTCTAGAGGGTGGAGAGAACAGCCTTTGAAATTCTGTTTGCAGATAATAATTCCAATTAATACCTGAACCACCAACAATCAAAGGGCCCAGGATTCTAAACCTCTTAGCAGAGCCTTGGGGTGAGAGCAAAGTTTCCTGACTTGAGTTCAAACAATTTTCAAATGTTCATGCAGTGTTTCCACAGATGTTGTTTATTTCTCCTCAGCAGTCTCAGGAGTGAGCAATCTTTCTCTCTCTCTTTCAGCCATCATGAGAATTATACAGTGTTTTGAAAGGGTGGGAAAAAAAAAAAAAAGTTTTCATTGCTTTAATTACCAACCAGTGAAGATTTAGATTTAGAAAGAATAAAACAAACAAACAAACACAGGAAGAAAAGAGGTTCTTAGAAGTTGTTAATGGCTTTGGGTTAGCATAGGTGAAGAAACCAGCTGGCTGATGATTTATTAGTGGATCATTAGGTAAAGAGAGAAATGAAAAGAACTTTTAAGCAATTTGTACCATTTTATAGAATCACAAATTTTTAGAGTTGAAAAGGATACTTCCCTTCATTTACCAGGTGAGAAAACCAAGATTTGGAACAAAAATTCTTTGGGACAAAAATTCTTAATCTATGGTCTGTGATCTCTTTCTTTTTTGTTTTTTGGTTGTAAATTTTGATTAACATTTCAATATAACTGCTTTTCTTTGTACCCTCTGTATTTTATTTTATGTATTAAAAAAATGTGCTGAGATTCATCAGATTTTTAATGGGATCCATGATGCAAAAAGAATTAAGAATCTCTCTTCCAGAGTTATAAAATGACTTATCCTATATGATATATCTGATATGATAAAATATAATATCCTATATTATAAACAAGCTAGGTCAAAAGCTCTGGTCTTCTTTTCTATCCATTCAATTCTCTTTTCTAGCACATAATATTAAATCCTTCTTATCTAACCAGTGTTTCTGGAAATGGGACACTAGCTGACTTGTCCCAGAGAGTCTTGTTAAAAGTTGATTCTCTTTGACCTTTTATTGATTGATTTATTGTGATGTCTGGCCATTCTGGGGCTTTGTCAGAAGCAGGACTTAGTATCTTATAAAGAGAGAGAGTGAGCAGCAGTCACAGGAAGACATGGATGAAAGCTTAGTGGGAAATCTGGCTATGGGTATATTAAAATGTCTCTACTCAACCCCTGGGCTAGTTAGGGGGCTGCATGGTTGCCAGAACAAATAGTTTTGATTTGGGAACTCAGGACACTGCATGAGAACCTAATTATATGGCTTCATTCAAGCCAAAGGGCCCTGCCAATGATTTGTCACTGTGATTTGAGTCCTTTTCTACCTCTCTTCTCTCAAACTAACTTGGTCTCATTGATCTTTCCTCAGGGCATTTTGGCACATACTTTCTTTGTCTATTTGTGATCTTGTATGGAAGGAGAAAACATCTCTGTCAATCAAAATTTTATCTAATGTTCAAGACCAGTTCAAATACTAACTCTTCTATGAAGGCTTTCCAAATTCCCAATAGGACATAATCTTCCTTCTCTTAATTCAATTCAATTCAGTTTGACAAAATACTCCTATTTATGTTTATCTACCAATATAGCCATCATCTATCTCTTTTTTTTCTATCCATCATATCTATCTATTTATCTATTCACCATCCAGCTATCTATTATCCCTATCCCTATTATCACCTATCCATCTACCTATGCATCTATCATGCTCTCATTAGATCTTTGACTTCATTTGTTACTTTCATGTGAGGAAGATAGTTCAAAGGATTATTATCTTCATTTAGAGATAAACTAAGATCTAGAGAGATTAAAGTTGCCTAAAGTTAAACAGTTAGCTAGTAGTAGCAGATGTTAAATCTAGGAACCAGAAGAACCTTTTATTTGTGGTAATATTGAGTTTTAGCTAGACCAGTGTTTGTTTAGACCACAATCCACAAGAAGATGCCTATAATGGTCACATTCATTGTTACTATTAATCATTTTGCAAGAACACCCCTTAGTGTTCTGTCATGTGAATAGCTAATAACAGGAAAGGAGAGATAGGAAGAAATAGATGAAGCATTTAATGGAAAGAAGAAATAGAAGAAAAAAGGAAAGGAGAAGAAAAAAACAGGGCAGGTGAGAAATAACGAAGGGAATATGTGAGGATGTTTTTGAAAATGAATTAGAGCAGCCAAGTGAAAAATTTGAAAGATCTCTGTAAGAAAGTCACTTTAGTTACATCAGAAAGTTAAGAATTGTAATATGATAATTGTTTGATAATTTTCCTTTGAGGCATGAGATGGCTGTAGTCTTTTTGTCATAAAGGTTTGGTATTAAAACCCTACCCTTTTGATTTTTATTAAAATATGTTACAGAAGGATTAAGGAAATATATTTAATTTTTCATTTATTACAGCTTTCTTTCAGGAATATGCTTATCAATTAGGACTTAGAGACCCTGATTTAGAAATCATTCCATTCCAACCACCAGAACTTCCTGCTCTCCCTACCCAGAACTCTTCTCTGGGGGATGGTCATCATGACATTAAAATGCTCAGTGGAAACAATGAATGACAAGATTCCTTTCCAACTACTCAAATTTCATTTCTTGCCCTGCAGCATACCTTAAGGACACACTATGGTTAAAAGAATGCCAGGAAGAATATATGAGAGATGTCTTGAAATTGGGATTTTAGGTGGGAGTCATGCTTTAAGTGAAGTTTGAACTAAATGACTTTTCCAGATCTGGCATTTTCTGGTTGTAGGTCATTTGGTTCATTCTTTTAATTGATGCTGGAGTCTCTTCTAGAGAAGCCCTAAGAGGAAATAATCACATCATGTGCAGGTAACAGAGAAAACATGAATAAACATTTTTGTATTAGTTACCAAGGTGGTTAATGAACCCTGAAAAGTTAATACTGAAACACAAGCATTGAAGTTGTTCCCAAAAGGCCTTTTTGAGTTTTTACATTGTCCTATAAAGAAGTAAAGGACAGAGCCCAGTCTTCTTATGATGTAGTGAAACATTTTAATAGGAACTGTACTGTTTTATATTCTTGCACGCATACATACATACCTATATAGGTATACTTTGAGAATCTTAAATTCACTTTTATTTATTTATGAAGAAAATATTTATGAAGTGCATGAGTGGGGTGCAATGGGTAAAGCACTGTTTTCAGAGTTAAAGGCCTGTGTTCAAAGTTCACTTTGACACTTGCTATCTGATTGACTGAGCAAATCAATTAAACCAATCTCTCTGGGTTTCAGTTTCCTCCTATGTAAAATGGCTAGCTGGAATTTTAAACTCCTTGAAATCTCAAATACATGATCTTCACAGAGTAAAGAAAATTGCTTGGGAGTGCTTTTATTACTTAAGGAAACAGAATATTCAGGTACCTGGGACTAAACTGATAATTGACCCAATAATTACAAATCATTCGAATGTGTTCATTAAAACAATCCCTCTAAAGTTCTCTATAGAGGAAAACAAAACTTTATGAGTCTAGGTCAAATTATTGTGTGTAATTAAGAGTAATAAAATTGTCTTTTTAGAAAATATCCTGTAATTCAGACAATACTTGTCCTACCTCTTTTGTTCAAGCTAGTGAGGTTAAACTTAGATTCTCATTGTAGCTCTTGGTAGCAGTGTATACAATAGTGCATACAATGTACCCAGTAGCTCAGTACTTGCTATTGATTGAAGTTGCTGACAGCAATGTTGTTTCTTGTAGGGATCATTAGCCGAGAAGATGCAGAAGACCTTCTGTCAAACATGACTGAGGGGGCATTTCTGATTCGTGTCAGTGAGAAAATTTGGGGCTACACCCTCTCCTACCGCCAGCAGCATGGGTTCAAGCACTTTCTTGTGGATGCATCAGGGGATTTTTATAGCTTCCTGGGAGTGGATCCAAACCGCCATGCAACTCTCACAGACCTTATTGATTTTCACAAGGTATCCACTCTGGGAATCATGGACATGAACACTTGGCTGATGGGTGAGGTCAGAGAGAGTCATTTCAGAATCATCATGGTGACTAGGATCAAGCCAGAGGTGTTGTATAATGAGTATGATTGAGAGATGTGATGACATAAGGTCCCTCAGGGCAACTCCTAACAGAAAGACCCCAAACCCAGTTCCCATCACCATTCTTCTTGGTAACATTCCTTATTATCTTCCCCTGGGGAATATTTCTGCTCCAAAAATCATCTCTCTGGGATTTACCTACATTCCCTTTTGTTTTCTCTTAAGAACAACAAAGAGAAAAGTGAAATAACAGGTTGCCTATAAGTTTGTTTTTTATAGGAAAAATTCCCCATCCTTGTGATAGCAGCCATAATACTTGAAAACTGTCCTTAATACCTTTTTTTTTTTTTTTTTTTTGAAAAGTTACATCCATTTTTCCACAGGAACACCATTTAACAAAAAGAAATCATGGAGAGTTAATGGGACTCTATTTTTCAAGCATCATTCAAACATCTTCCTGGACTTGCTTGTGTGCCTAGCACCATGCAAGGAGTTTCTGCCACATGGGAGGACACATAGCCTCGGCCTTTAAGTATCTTTCATTTCTAGCTCTGCCCCCACCTCTTACCCCTGTTAATTGGTATAAGATAGATATAAAATAATCATAAATGCTTTCCCTAATTAAATTGAAGCTTAGATCACTTTTCATATAAGTGGCCCCTTAATTAACTAAGTTTCTCATTTTCAGGGCTTTTTGGGTTCCATCCATTGATATTCCTGTGAATATAGGAATATCAATATCAATATCAATATCAATATGTATATGTATACACACACATATGCCCACATGTACTCCCAGTTAATAGTATGTGCTAATCTTAACAAACTTTCTTTTCTAAGGATTATTATCCACTTAATGAACTTGGGTTTAACAGGCTAATGTACCTGTCTGAGTTGCTTCACATTGCAATTTAAATATTCTGATGATGTCCTGTCTCCCAGAAGGTCAATTCTGGACACTTGACATGTTCGTGCCAAGTGTGGCTCCAAAATGTACTTTGTCAGAAACCCTGGAGCCTTTAAAAATCAGCTGTCTAAGCAAAACGGAGGCTATGGAAATGAGGAAGAGAATTTCCTTACTGCCCCATTGCAGTCTTTTTTTTTTCCATATAAAACTCCTTCAGGTTAGCTCCCTAAGGGAACTGAAACTGCAGGGAAGCCAGAGGGAGACAGGACCTAATCAACTAAATGGGACTGGGGCCAGAACAGTGGAGCTAATGCTGGAGCTTTTGACAAAGTGCCCCTGAATTCTGGCCTGGATTCAAGCCCTAGTGGCCCAACCTATAATTTCCTCTACAATTCCAATTATCAGCCTGACATAAAAATAAGGCTCCTTAGAATTTGCTTAAGACTGCTTTTTCCCCAAGTGTGTCCAGATAGACCTGTTATTGGACTGGGTTTAGTCTTAAAGAACATGTGATTAATTTATTCATTCAATTTATAAAAAATACGTTTTTTGTTATTGTGAAGACCTGGGGTTTCATGGATGCTGGGATTTCATGTGAGACAACTTCCTCTATCAGAGTAGACTGGCCACTGCTCTGAGACTGAGAGTCACCTGTGACCACTGAGAGATCAACTGATTTGCACAGGGTCATACAACCTAGATATTGCATATAGAGGTCCTAAATGTAGACCTCCAGACTCTTAGGCCAGCTTTCTATCCATGATGCTAGGCTACCTCTTACTATACATAAATATATATATTTATATAATATATATGATATGTATACATATAAGCATATGGACATATATAGCACCAACTCTCACAATACTCTCAGGATATATCTCTCACTCTGTGTATATATGTGTGTGTGTGTGTGTCTATATATACATACAAATATATATGTATACAAACACAAATTTAATATAGAAGTATATATTGTAGGTATCTATCTTTTATGGTATACTTAGTATATATGCATTTACATGTATATATTTATACACATATATATACATATAGCAAATATATGCATATATATACATATATTACCGTCCACTAATAAGCTCAGTATATGTGTATATGTAATGACCGCGTATTTAAAATCAGCCGGAGTCAGGAATTCAGGTTAAGGGGAAAATCTTCAATATTTATTGAAGTGAAGAGGTGAATAAAGATTGCGATAGCAAATATAGGCAAGAAAGATTGTGATAGCAAATATAGGCAGTTGCGACAGGAAGCCAGCTAAGAGAGAGCGACGCGAGCCGAGCCAACCGTGGCAATGGCAATTCCAAAAGTCTCTCCTCCCCTTCCCTTTCCACTCCCTTGCCTCCACCCACCAAAATCGTCATTTCCTATACAACACATCAGGACTTTCACAAAGAGTGGGTGGGGGCCATTCTTTGTCCAAGCTTATATATTAATAGAGTATGGTCCAATTACTATTTAGCCTCATGTGCTTGGGACCTCAGTGCATCAACTCAATCCTCAGCCCATTACATGTATATATACATTATATATATATAATCTATACATAAGTATACAGAGTACTGAGGTCTGAAGTCAGGAAGCTCTGAGTACAAATTTGATCTCAGATACTAAATGTGTAACTCTGGGCAAATCACTCAATCCTATTTACTCAGTTTCTTCATTTTGAATTGGAGGAGAAAATGGAAAATTACTCTAGTATCTTTGACAAGAAAACTCAAAAAAGAGCTCAAGAAGACTTGTGCATGAGTGAAAAGCAACTAAACAAGATAGAACATTAGACTTGGAGTCAACAAGATCACCAATTCAAATCTAGCCTCAGATACTTAATAGTTGTATGAGTATGGATAAGTCATTTAAGTTCTGTTTAATGGGGCATCTATGTTTTTACAATGGAAAAAGTGCCAGGTCTGGAAGTAGGAAAACTCATCTCTGAATTCAAATCTGACCTCATTTACTAGCTATATGATCCTAACAAGATCACTTAACCTTCTTTGCCTCAGTTTTCCCATTTGTAAAACGAGTTGGAAAAGGAAACGTCAATTTGCTGTAGTGTCTTTGCCAAGAAAGCTTCAAAATGGAGGACACAGAAAAAGACATGCGTTAAAAATGACTGAAAATATACATATATATATATATATATATATATATATATATTCACTTACACACACAACATATATATATACATACATACACACACACACACACACTTTCTCTTTCCAAGTTTTCTGGGAGCCTCTAGCTCATCATTTCTTATAGCATAATAACATTTTATCACAATCATATACCACAAAATTGTTCAGCCATTTCTCAACTGATGGGTATCCTCTCAGTTTCCAATTCTTTGCCACCAGAAAACAGCTATTAAAATATTTGGTTTGGTGGTAGGGTCAGTTTAATGAGGTTTGAATCCCTTCGATTCCCAATCAGGGAACCAAAAATGATGAGATTTGAATCCCCTCAATTCCTGGTGGTGATGAGGTTAATGGCAATAAGAGAGTTGTTAAAATTCCCTTTTAATCGGCTGCAGTTTTAAAGTGAAATAATTCACTTATTCCCAAATTATTGATTGCAAAATTAAAGTTTATTTTTGGATAGAAACCAACTTGTTAAAAGACTGACTTCTATAGTGACAAAGACCTATTGGGGTGATGGAATTTGGTGCTGAGAGAATGCTCAACGGGCAGGGTCCTAGCAAATTGCTTGGACCTTCTGCAAGGAGCTGAGCCAAAGGAAGCTGTTACATGGCATCCTGGTGGGGGATGGGGGGGGGGGGGCTGATCAGACCAATTGAATGAGAATTTAGAATTTCAAAAAGATCTATGGGAGTTGATTTGCCCTTGAATAGCATTGCTTCTCTTATTCTGGGAAGATGGGCCTTCTCTAGACTCCTTGGAGCCTGGGAGAGCCTGATTTCTGAGATCAGAAAGGGAAAACAACACAACTTAGTGATAATCTTAAAGGGAACACAGCTTCAGTAAAGGGAACAGTTTCCCTCCTTTTTCAAATTCAGAACAGTGTATCAATAATACATGAAAGTCTCGATTTTCCTACATCCCCTCCAACATTTGTCACCTTTTCTGCCTTATTAACCAATCTAATAGATGTGAAGTAGTAACTCAAGATTGTTTTAATATGAATACCTCTAATCAGTAATGATTTAGAATCCCTATTTATATGCCTATAGATAGATAGATATAAATAGTTTTGGTTATTTCATCTGAAAACTGGTCACTTTTTTCATCATTAGTCAATTGGAGAATGACTTTAATTTTTATAAATTTGACTCATTTTTCTATATATTTGAGAGATTAAACCTCTAGAAGAGGAATTTGTTTCAATGTTTTTATATTTATAATTGCTACCTCTATTTCCCTCCACTTTGTTCCCTCCTGTTTATTCCATTATCTCTCTCCTTTCACTCTGTCCATCCTCAAAAGTGTTTTCCTTCTGACTACTGTCTCCCCAAATTTGTTCTGCCTTCTGTGAACACAACCCTGTTTTTCTTATCCTCTTGCAGTCTTACTTTGCTCTAGGGTAAGATAGATTTCTAAACACAATTGACAATGTATATTGTTCTTTCTTTAAATTTATTCTGATGAGAGTAAGTTTCAAGCTTTCCCGAGGCCTCTTACATCTCCCTTCCAGTGTCAAAACTCTTGTCTCTTTTAAGTGAGATATAATTTCTCCCTTCTACCTCTCTCTTTGTCTCAGTGCACTTGATTTTCTCACCTCTTAATCTTATTTTTAAAAATATAATCTGATTACACCTGAGCCCTCCATCTACATAACTCCTAACTGATATAAGAGAAAGTTCTTATGAAGTACCAACATCATTCTCCCTTTAAAAAGTATAAATAGTTTAACCTTATTAAGTCCTTTATGATTTCTCTTTCCTGTTTACCTTTTTATAAATCTCTTGAGTCTTATAGTTGGAAGTCAGGTTTTCTATTCAACTCTGATCTTTTCATCAGGAATGCTTAGAAGTCCTCTATCTCATTGAATATCCATTTTTCCCCACTGAAGGATTAAACTTAATTTTGCTGAGTAGGTAAATCTGTTTGTAATCCTACCACCTTTGCCTTTTGGAATATAATTTTTCTAGACCTCTGCTGTTTTAATGTAAAAGCTACTAAAATTTCTGTTATTACGACTATAACTCCATCGTACTTGAATCATTTCTTTCTCACTATTTGCAATATTTTCTTGTTGATCTAGGAACTTTGAAATTTAGTTATAATATTTCTAGGAGTTTTCATTTGGGGATCTTCTTTCAGGAAGTGATCTTGTAGATTCTTTCAATTTCTATTTTGTCATCTAGTTCCAGAATATCATTTCTATTGTTTGCTCATTATCTCAGTTTATTTCTTTCTTTCTTTTTTTTTTTTTTTTCTTGATCAAGGCTTTTAGGAAGTCTAATAACGTTTACATTGTCTCTCCTGGGTCTATTTTTCAGGTCAGTTGGTTTTGTAAGGAGATATTTCACATTGGCTTTTATTTTTCATTCTTTTGACTTTGCTTTATTATTTCTTGGTATCTCATTAAGACATTAGTTTTCAATTGCTCAATTTTTATTTTTAAGGAATATTTTCTTCAGTGAGCTTGTACTTCCTTTTCCATTTGGCCAATTCTATATTTAGGAGCTCTTTTATTCAGTGAATTTTTGTGCCTTTTTTTTTTTTCAGTTGGTCAATTCTGCTTTTTGAAGGACTTTTTCTCTTCAGTGAATTTCTGTATGTTTGTTTCCATTTCACCAATTCTATTTTTAAGGTGTTATTTTCTTCATATGCTTCCTTTACCAAGCAGTTGACTCTTTGTCATGATTATCTTGCATTCCTCTCATCTTTTTTCTGCTTCTCTTACTAGATTCTCAAAATAATTTTTGAACTCTTCCATGGTCTGAGACCAATTTATATATTTTTTGGAGGCTTTGGATGCAGGGTTTTTGACTTTGCTATCTTCTGAGTCTGTTTTGATCTTCCTTGTCACAATAGTAACTTTTTGTATTCAGAATTTTTTCTATGGTTTGCTTATTATTCTAGCTTATTTCTTGACTTCTCCTTCCTAAAGTAAAGTTCTTATTCCAGAGTGAAGGATTCACTGTCCCAAGCTTTAGAGGTTTTGAATATCTGCTTTCAGAGATACTCATAGGGACCTGTAAGTTTTCAGTTTTTCCAAGATGATGTGTTTATTATTCTCCCAGACAGTGGGTACTCCAGTCTGTCTTCAATCCACATGCACTCTTTTCTGCCCTGGAACTGTGACAAGGATCTGTACTCTATATGTGACTACAAGTTCTGGTGTGTTAGTGCTTTGGGACTGCCACCTAGGACTGTGATCCCGATCTGGGTATGAGTGAAACAGCAGCGTTCTGTCCCCAGTACCAACAAAGAGATCCCTGTAATTTCCTTCTGACCAGTTGTTCAGACTCCTTATTATCTATGGACTGAGAGTTCCAGAAACAGCCCCTGATGCTGATTCAGTCACTTGCAAGGATTATTCCAGGTTTGCTGGAACCTGGTCTGCACTGGCACAGCCTGCATTTGACAGCGTTCCATTCTTACCCCAGAGCAACAGACCTTTCCTTCCAGCCTTCTTAGTTGTCCTGGGCCAGCAAAATATTTTATCTTATTCTTTTGTGAGTTCTACCATTTTAGATTTTGTTTAGGGCAGTATTTAAATGTATTTAGAAGGGCTTGGGGGACATCTTAGATGAATCCCTGAATTTTCTTCATTATTTTAGCTCTGTCCTAAATTTCTGAGGTCAAATTTGAAATCAGGCGTGTTCTGACTTCAGTCCCAGTGCTGAACTACCAGATGCTTGGGAGAGACTGAAAATTTGAACTCAACTGAAAATGACATGGATGAGAGGAAATAACTGTTATCAAGTAGTTGAAAAGCTATTGCATGGAAGAGAGAGTGGATATGAAAGACTGGAAAAAAATTCTGGACTTGCATATAGGAAGGTCTGGGTTTAAATCCTACGTTGAACACTTGCTAGATAAATGATTTTGGGCAAGTCACAATATCTGAGTTTCTCTTTCCTCATCTGAAAAGAGGGATATCTGTAATATCACTTACTCTTCAGGTTTATTATGCAGCTAAAATAATATAATTATGTATGTAAGGTGCTTTGCCAACCTTAAAGAATAATGTAACTATGATCTATTATTTTGTGGAAGAGGAATTTTAACTTTTTTGTTTTGTTACAATGAGCAAAGTAAGAACCATTTCAGGAAGGTATTTTTTTTTGTTGTTGTTGTTTTGTTTAAAATAAAAAAAATTCTAATAATAATAACTGTTCTATAACATAATGAGAGACATTATAATAATAGTCTCCTTGGATGAGTCTAAGAAAATTGAATGATCACTTTACTCCAATGTCTAGCACATAATAATCACTTAATAAATGATTTTTCATTCATTGATTCATTCATTCCCATTCTAGAGTCATTCCTGTTCTAAATGGTAACTTAGTCTTCTTGCCTTCAAAAGTCTTTTCTAATTCTAAGTCTTTGAATCATGCACTCTTGAACTCCATCTCTCAGAAAACAGCACACTTCAGTTACCATAGGTTAACTAGACATTCCCTTCTATTAATATATGTGAATCTCACTTTTTCCTTTTTTTCAGGAGGAAATCATCACAGTGTCAGGTGGAGAGTTACTGCAGAAACCTTGTGGACAGAGAGACAATCCGCCAGACTACCACATGCTATTTGATTGACTTTCTTTCATGGAACAGGCCTCTAATAGATTCCCCAATCACCTTCACCCAAGACCTTCCCAACATCCCCTACTTCATACCCACATGAGTTGGACATCTGAAGGAATGGTTAAAATTTATAAGCTTGTTCTTTTCCTAAGTCAACAAACGGCAGCTAGTAATGTCTCCTAATGATTTAGTACCTACTTAGCATTAAGGCAAGTCACTCAAATCACATCCTAGGTACTCAATTATTATGATTATTTTAAATTTGAATTGAATTTATTGAAAGTATAAAAATATGTCTTCAGTATATGTTTATGAAGCTGGTAGTTTCATCACCAAATGACGGGTATTAAAAAAAGCATTGGGACATATAGAATGTTGGATAAGAATTCAGGAAGATCTGGGTTCAAATCCTGCCTTTGATATTGACTGTGTGGCTATGGATCATTTTTCAAACTTCTCTGAACCTCATTTTTCTCACCTGTAAAATGATATTTCTTTCAAGTCTAAATCAATGACATTCTAACCCTGGATCTTAATGGCCAGACTATTCACCAGTTATCTGACACTACTTATTCTATTTTCTTTGTATCTCTTTCTACGAAGGAAAATTTGTATTATTTGAGCTCATACCATCTTGGATTCTGTAATGAGTTATTTGAATGTAAGCTCCTTGAGAGAAGTGAATGTTTCACTTTTGCCTTTGTCCTTTTGTCCTTAGTTGCCTGGCACAGTTCCTGGAAAGTGAAATATATATTTAATAAACACTTGCTCACTGAAACAACAGTTGTATCTTTTCCTACAGATTTGTCCAAGTGCTTAAATGTGTAATTGAAAATATTCTCTGATTGTTCATGGGATACATTATGTTAAAAGCTATAATCTCTTTGTTTTCTGGAACATTGCCTTTGTTTCTTTATTAACATTATCACATGTGATTTCATAACTTTTCTGGGCTTAATCCAATTATCTGCATAGACAAAGTGAATTATTCATTAGCACATGGGGGAGAAGGGAGAAAATCACATGCTTTACTTTCATACTTTAATGAATGAATCTATTGTGCATTAGTGTAGGTGAGACCTCTGATGCAGATCGAAATCCCTCCACCTCTTCTTTATTCTATGTAATTCTTATCCATATGTTTTCATTAATGACCTGAAGAAGCTCTGCCCCAATAAGTTGCAGATTTTTCTCTGGATCTCTGAATGCCCCCAGGGTACCACTATAACACATGGGCTAACCAGCTGTTGACTTTCATTCTCATCACATCAGCAGATTTTGCTATGTATGCACAAGAAAGCATTATGATATACATGACTGAAGATCTAGCTTATAAACATCCATTTAAAAGCTGGAAACAGGGCAGAGTTATGATGATGGAGAAACTCATTTGATTTCTTTCACCACCCCTCAATTAAATAATGCCGTGAAACAATACCTGGAGCTGCAGAATCCACAGAAGGATGGTGGGGGTGGTGGCAATTTCCCAGTCCAAGACAATTTAGAAACTCAACAGGAAAGGTCTGTCACCTTCTTAGGAGCCACTGAATCAGCAAGTGTAGAGCTACTTCTAAAGTTCTCAGCCCTCAGGGAGGAAGGCACTTGGACAGCTGATGAGAAGGAGATTACAGGGTCTTTTTGCTAGCACTGAGGCTGGACTCTGTTGATTCACCCATATTTGCATCTGGGTCACAGTGCTGGATGACAGTCCCAGGGCAAAGAGGAGAACAAGCACACCAGAAATGTGACTGCATTTTCACAGTTCCAGTTCAGAAAAGAGTACTTGTGAGTTGTCACAGACCAGAGAATTCATTGCCTGGGGGAGTAGTAAACATACTTCTCCTTAGATCATACCATCTTGGAAGAACTGAAAACTTCCAAGTCCCTAGGAGTATCTGGGTAAATATCTTTACAAAACTTCTGAAACTTGGGACAGTGCACTTTCACTCTTGAAGCAGAGCTCCACTTTAGCAAATAGTTAAAAGTCAAGAAAAAGGTAGGGAAAATGAGCAAACAACAGAAAAAATTCTAACTATAAAAAAGTTATTATTGTGACAAGGAAGATCAAAACACAAACTATGAAGAAGGTAGCAAAGCCAAAAATACTACCCTCAAAGCCTCCAAGGGAAATATGAATTTGTTCAAAGCATAGCATTATTTTTAAAAAGGTTTTGAAAAACAAGTTAAAAAGGTGGACAAAAACTTGGGAAGAGAAAAGCATAATGAAAGGAAATTAAAAAAAAAAACACAATAGCATGCTAAAGGAGCACAAAAAAACTATTGAAGAAAATACCAACTAAAAACAGACTAAACTAAATTGTAAAGCAGTACAGAAAACCAAGGAGGAGAAGAATATCTTAAAAATCAGAATTGGCCAAATAGAAAGAGATACACTAAAATTCACTGAATAAAATAACTCCTTTAAAAAGTAGAGTTGGATAAAAGGAAAAAGATTTACAAAAACTCACTGAAGAAAATAATTCCTTAAAAATTAGAATTGAGCAAGTATAATCTAAAGTCTTTACAATAAATTAAGAAACAATAAAACAAAACCAAAAGAATGAAAAATAGAAGACAATATGAACTATTTCATTAGAAAAATCATCTATCTGCAAGAGAGATAATTTAAAAATTATTAGATTACCTGAAATCCAAGATTAAAAAAAATCTGGACATAATCTTTCATGAAATTATTTAAAAAAACTAAATGCACTCTGCCATGATTGCCTGAAACCAGAGGACAGAAATTGAATTATTGAAATTGAAATAATCCACCTAAAAGAAATATCAAAATGAAAACTCCCAGGAATATTATAACCAAATTCCAGATCTTCCAGGTCAAGGAGAAAATATTGTAAGCAGTCAGAAAGAAATAATTAAAGGAAGAAAACTAAAGAGAGAGAGAGAGAGAGAGAGAGAGAGAGAGAGAGAGAGAGAGAGAGAGAGAGAGAGAGAATTAAAGAAAGAAAGAATCTCCACAGTGAGGATAAGACAAAATTTAGCAGCTTCTACAGTAAAGGATCAGAGGGTTTGAAATGGGATATTTTAAAAGGCAAAGGTGCTAGGATTACAACCAGAATCATCTATCCAGAAAAACTGAGTTTAATCTTGCAGTTGGAAAAAGAAAGGAATTCAATGAAATAAAGGCATTCTAAGCCTTCCTGATGAAAAGACCAGAGCTGAATTGAAAATCTGATTTCCAAATACAAGATTCAAGAAAAGCATAAAAAAAAAGCAGGAAAGAGAAATCATAAAGACTTCAAATTAAACTGTTTACATTCCTTCATGGGAAGATGATACTTGTACCTCTTAAGAACTTTCTCATTATTAGAATAGTTAGAAGAAGTATATATAGATGAAAGGGTACAGATGTGAGTTGAATATGAAGAAATTATATCATTAAAAAATAAAATTAGGAGGCGAGAGAGGAATGCATTTGAAGAAAGGGAAAGAGAGTCACAGAATAGAGTAATTTATCTCACATAAAAGAAGTAAGAAAAAGGTTTTAAGTGGAGGGGAAGAGACAGAAGTAAGGAGGAGTGAGTGAACACTTAGCAAAATTGGCTCAAAGAGGAAATAACATACATATTCAGTTGGGTATAGAAATCTATTTTCCTACCTGGGAGGTAGGAGAGGAAGTGGATAAAATAAGGGGAGAATGAAAGACAGATTTGTAGAGTAAGCAGTCAGAAACAAAATACTTTTGAGGAGGGACAGAATGAAAGGGGAGAGAATAAATCAGAGGGATTGGGTTTAAGAAAATATAGTTACTAATACTAACTGTGGAAAAATTGATTAAAGTTTTTCTGAAAAAGTTTTCATGTCTCAAACATATAGAGAACAGAATCAAATTTATAAAAATAAGATAAATGATCTTTAAAAATTGATAAATGATCAAACTATATAAACAGTTTTCAGATGAAGTAATCAGCTATTTATAGCAGTGGTTCTCAAATTATGGTCTAGAGAATCCTGGGGATCTCTGAAACCCTTTTAGAGGGTCTACAAATTCAAAAATAGTTTTTATTTCCAATATGGTAAATGTCTATAAATATAACCCAGATAAACAAAAACATTTTGGAGAGATCCTCAATAATTTTTAATAGGATAAAGATACTGAAAATAAAAATTTGAGAACTACTGATCTGTAGTCATATGGAAATATGCTCTAACTCACTATTGATTGGAGAAATGTAGATTAAAACAATTCTGAAATACTACCTCATGCCTATCATATTGGTTTATAGGACAGAAAAAAAAACTGACAAAGTTGGAGGGGATATGGGAAAAATGAAACATTAATGCATTGTTGGTTGGTGACGGGTACTGATTCAGCTGTTGTATAGGAATTTGGAACTATGGCCAAAGTGTTAAAAAAACCATTCCCACCTTTTGACCCAACACTACTTGTTCTGATCCCCAAAGAGAAAAAAAGGAAAAGGACCTTTATGCACACAATTATTCATAATAGCTCTTTTTGAGTGACAAAAAAATTGGAAATTGAGGGGATGCCCATCAATTGTTGAATGGATAAACAAATTATGATATGTAATTTTGATGGAATAATATTATACTTTAAAAAATGATAGGTAGGATGCCATCAGAAAAACCTGAAAAAACTTATGAGTTGATGTAAAGTTAAATGTATTGTGTACAAGATGATAACTATTCTCAGCAATACAATCCTTCAAGATAACTCTGAAAGACCTATGATGAAAAATGCTATCCATTCTCAAAGACAGAACTGATAGGGTCTGAATTCAGAGTGAAGTATGCTTTTAAATTGTCTTTATTTTTTGGAATCTATTTTCTTTTACAACATGTCTAATATGAAAATGTTTTGCATGACTATACATGCATAACCTTTATCAAATTGCTTGCCTTTTCAATTGGGGTTGTTGTGAAGAGGGAGAAAGGGAAAAAGATTTGGAATTCAATGTTTTAAAAACAAATGTTAAAAATTGTTTTATATGTAACTGGAAAAAATAGAATAAGAAATAAGAAAAACAGAGTTGCCTGTGTACTTCAAAGTTAAAGAACTTTCCCAGAAAGGGTCAGATATGGGACCTGATCACAGATTCTCCAGCCTTAGAGGTAGTGGTTTTCTATATCCACTTTTAGATGTTGCCTTTCAACTTAATCATGATGAGCTGCTGTGAATTTCATCATTCCTTGTTCTAAAGTGCATTGCCTTTAAACTGGAGCTTTATGGAAAAAGTAGAATGCAACTATATAAAAGAGGGAAGAGGAGGCAGACAAGGACTGAAGAAATAAATGGAAATAGAAAGCCTGCTGTGTCTGGAACAATGCCTAACTGACAATTTCTCCAACCCTTCTATAAGTTTTAAGTAGAAAACACCTATTTCAATCCATAAGGCTAAAAGAAAAGTAAGGTATAATGCAGGTAATTTCTATAATGATCAGGACAGATCAGATATTCAACGATCTTTACCTTAGGCTGGGGAAATTCATAATGATTATGAAGTGCTATTTAACAAATACAAAATATTATTTGTTCACAAATACAAATTCCATGAAAGACTAGGTTCTATTAATGTCTTGGTTTTAGGGGAAAACAAGGGAATGAGATACCATACTCTATGAAAATTTTTTGAAAAAAGTTAAAAACCTTTGACACATGTAAGATGGTGGATCTATTAGAGCTGGAAGAGAGATGGGATGTAGTGACATCATTGAAAAGAGTATCTGATACCAATGGAATTAGAATCTTTAAATGTTTTCAAATGCTCTAAATGTAAGGAAACCATATTCTACATGAGTGTATGTGTGAAAACGTACTGAAATGGTGAATTCTGACATATGGGCTTAACAAATGAATTCTTTATGACAGAAAGACGATAGACCAATAAACAGAGTAAGAAATACATTTTGAAATGTGACCAGTGCTGGAATTTATTTTACTCTACTGTGCTCATAAGATAAAAGGTTTTTGAACTTCTTTCTATTTATTTATTTATTCATCCATCCATTCATTCATTTATTTATTTATTTTCCTCCAGTGAATTAGGGGAGGCAAAAAAGGGAAAAATAAGATTGTTGAAAATTAAAAAAAAAAAAATAGAAGCACTAAGTCATACGGAACAATGGATTTCCTGAGCTTTTGGCCATATCCACAACAGCTAGTAGGATATCAAAATTCATGTTACTATACTCCCTCCAGCTGAAATGAGGAATACTGCCATCTCAGTGATAGTGAGGTTAAATGAATTCTTATAGACCTCAAAGAGCTTGTCTGGTTTACTTGGTAGCACATTTTATAATCATCAGTTGTGGCCAGTAAGAACAATTTGACATTCAAATTCTCTGGATTAATTATGGTTTTCTTTATTTGGCATTTAGTATTCATTTGAAAGAGCAAGAAGGGTATGGCAATTTTGAAGATATTGAAGAAAAAAATTTTCGGGAATCCACAGTGGTTCTGGTTACTATGAAAGCTTGAGAGTTGGGACTTGTGGGCCATTGGCACTGTTGTCCCTAATTAATATGTGAGAGACAACAGCCAAATTTTCCATTCTTGATGCATTTCTTATTTCTTTTATTTCAGATTTGTATTCTGAACATGTCTCATATATTTTAGGTTTTACCTAGCTTTAAAATAAATTCCTAGTAAGTTGTCCTGCAAATGAAATTACTGTCTGGAAAACTGCAATTTCATCTTGAGAGTTTTATTATGCTAATAAATGTCAGGATACTCAAATAAAGGAATTGCTTTTTTTTCCTCAGCATCCTACAGAAACAATGAAAAACAGCCAAGCAGCTCAGAGACCCAGCAAAGAAAACTTTGCAATATATAACCAGAGAGAAAGCTGTAAAATATAGTACAACTTAACTGAAGATAAATTTCAGAGGAAACAAAGGCATAGCAGAGCAAGCCCAGATTAAATAAGAATAGAAGTTCTGTAACAAGGAAGGCAGCATTGAGTGGAGGGGAAGGAGCAAATGAGAATGAGATTTGGGCTAGCCTGTTGAAATTCTTAAGTTTTAAGAATCTTAAGATGCGTATTCTTGCTCCTCTCCTATGCAGAAACAAAAATGCCTTTAAAAATATTATCATTGTTATATTTTCCAGCCTGCCTATGCATATCTTCTAATTTTTTAAAAAAGGAATAGTTGGGAAATTATGTTAAGACTCTCTGATTATGATTGCTATTGGGTCAGGGAGAAGGATCCATTTGTTGGGGAGGAGAGAGAGAGAGAGAGAGAGAGAGAGAGAGAGAGAGAGAGAGAGAGAGAATGGAAAGGAATGAAAATTAAAAGGAAGCTATCACAAAACTTAAGAAAAACTCATTTAAGACTGAGAGAAAAGAAAAAGAATTATGAACATTAGAGTGAGGATGTTCATTGCTATTAAAAGTCATTTTCAGTTGTATTTGATTACGATTCCATTTGGGGTTTTTTTGGCAGAGACACTGCAATGAACCTTTCCTTTTCCTTTTACAGATGAGGAAATTGAGGCAAAGTTAAGTGACTTAGGCTCACACAGGTTGTGAGTGTCTGATGCCAGGTTTAAACTCAGAAAGAGGAGTTTTCCTGACTTGAGACCCAACCCACTTTCTAAACTGTCAAGAGTGAATAAGAATGTGTAGAATGCTCAGAAAAGCACCATCATCACCACCAGAGAAAACTATCACTATAACTTTCAGGTCTTGTTTCCCTAAAGCATTTGGCATTTGGATTTGAATATGGATCTGGTTTGAGTCTGGGTCTGTCAAGAGTCAGGATCCTGTGACATGACATCCATTGAACCCCTAATACTCAGTCCCTACTATTATGCTGGGGACTCTTTTAGAAGTAGATTATTAGTCAGTCATAACATGTCATTCTTGTGACTCTGCTCTACTCATGTTAGTCCTCTATATTCCTTTCCAGGATCAGTATTTTTAAAGTTTTTACTTACCTACTCACTTACCCCCAGGAAAGATTTTATATATAATATGTAAGAAAGCTATTTAGTTATATTAGAAAATAGCACAGTAAATTTAGTTATGATGGTCACTTTCATCACAAATCATGGCATTCCCCTTCCAATTTTCTCCTCCAAAATTAAAAATCAAAACAAAAATTAAAATTATCTAAGGTTGGAGTTCAATTCCTCCCTTTTCAGCTTTTTAGTAATAGCATGGGGACAGGAGTTTAGCCAGTCAAGAAGTCATTATCCTATAATAAGCTTTTTAATGTAATATGTATGCTCTTTACTCTCTCAGGGTCAGGTTACATTAGCTCTCAGGATTCCCAGGTAGCCTGAGAAAATGAGGTATTTCTCTTTTCTAATGAGCTAGTGCTTCCACTGATTATATTCCCCCATTTTAGGGGCCTGCCATTAGCACAATAGTCCTATTTAACCAGTTCATATTGGGTAACTTTATAAAGGAATGTTTATTTTAAAGATATACCAGGAACAAATGTACACCCATTATTACCAGTTCCATTTAACGACTTAAGATACAGTACCTTTACTCAAGGAATACTGACTTCACAGATATAACAAGAACAAACTACATTCTACTTCTCTCCCCCTCCACCCCAATAAGTCCAGGGATATATTTTCTTCTACAAGAATGGTATCAAATTCAAATAGAAGCATGGACCACTAAACCATACTTGAGAATCCCCGTGGTCTGTCAGGAAGATCTGAGTTCAAATCAGATATATACTAGCTGTGTGATCCTGGACAAGTCCCTTTTTGTCGCAGTTTCTATAAAATGACCTGGAGAAGGAAGTGGCAAACCAGTCTAGTTTCTTGGCCAAGAAAACCTGAAATGGGATCACAAAGAATTGCATACTGACTGAAATTACCAAACAACAAAGAGCTTCCTAGAGCTTTTTTGGATATTCTGACACATCTGGCTAATCAGCTATCACAAAGGGTCTTCTTATAGTCATGTAGTCAACATAAAATATCCATGTCTGGTCTATAGTTTCTTTAATGACCATGAATCCTCTAAAAGCAAATTTCTAGGGACCTCCACATGGAATAGTTGAATCAGCAGAGCAATCTGATAAGGTCAACATGGTCCAGAACTCCATTAAACTGTTAAAGCAGAAGACTTTCGGGTAACACAGAGTATTAACTCACAAGTGTAGCCTACACCAGAAATGGTTACTATAATACTAAATTAAAATGTATTTGGGAAATGTTTAATAAAATAAAAATGTAACAAGGCATAGATAGTATTAATATGTAATTATCTAAGCTAACACATTGCCATCAGGGATCCTTATGTATAGTTTCATGGTCCTGTTTAACCAGTGAATTACCCTGAGATTAGTTGAGTGTTATGAAAGATTTTATTAATTCTCAGAGTAGCATCTAGACAAATGAATAGAGAAAGCTGTGGGACTTAGGCCTGGGATCACGAGTGTCATTTATTATCTGGAATCCCACTCTATATCAGTCTGAGGAGTCTATTGATCTTTTAAGACTGCCTTCTTTGGAACGATTGAAAGTTTCCTAGTACTCATATACACTAAGACAAAAGTATATACAGGATAGAGTTATTCTCTTGTTTTTCGTTATCTTTTCCCCAGTGTCAATCTGTTTCTCTTTACCTACATCAGTTTAAAGGGAAAATCAAAGCTGTATTAGCACATAGACAAAAAGTTGAAGATACATCTCTCTTCCATAGGCATAAACCATCTTAGGGTCACCTATTGCTTTATTAATTCAGGGCTCTTAATAAAGAAGCATTAGAGTAGATCCACAAGTTTCCTCTCAGTTCTAACATTCTATGATTTTCCATCTTCAATTTCATCCCTACCTTCATTCTACATTTGGAGCAGAAAATCTCTCCTTCAAATAACAGAATAATTTAGATACGAAATGGCATCAGACAGAGGTTAGATGGCTGATTGTCAAGGAGGAGTCATAAAGGGAGATTTCTTCTCAAGTATAGATTGGACCAGAGGAGCTTTGAGTTACCCTCCTAACTGAAGCATTCTGTGAAGGTCATTTGACTTTTGTCTCTCTGTGTTAGGTAGAGTTAATATAATTCAATTCATTTCAATTCAACAAGTATGGATGAAGTATACTGTTGCTGTGCTGGACAGTGGGGATTAACAAGATAAAAAGTCCTCGTCCTCCAGTAATTTATATTCTATTGAGGAAATAAAAATGTATGCTAATAAATAAACACAAATAATATGTGTGTATACATATATAATGCAGGATAGTTTCAAAATAAGATCAATTCTACAAAACTGCAATCATTATTTTATTCATGCCTCATGTTTAAAGATAACTATTTTTAAAAGCCCATCTTCATCTTCTAGAAGAGGCAGATATATGTAAATCTTAAAGAAGAGCTCGAATAGTAAAATCCAAATCACATCTCTATAGTGGATAAAACTAAGTTCTCATTTAAGGACCATGCTTCAGAATATTCCCAAGAGATATGAACATCATAATTTTTGTCCAAAAATCAAAGGACAAGATATTTCCCTTATATAGAGTGAACCTGCAAAGAATTAGTAAAATTGATAAGGCAAATGACTGCAGTATTATTTATGCATAAAAGTATGTGTAACCCTATACAAAACTGCCAGTCAGGATGGTTTTGTTTAGATTTATTATCTCCGTGTGGAAATATAGAAATATATCTATCTATAACTATATCTATATAACTCATCAACTTCAAGAACTTAGCCTTCACTCCACAGGAAGATGGCTATGAATACAAAGACAGACTCACAATGCAGCTAGATGGCAGAATAGTTAGAATACTGGGCCTGGACTGAGGAAAACTTGAGTTCAAATACAGTCTCATACAATTATTAGTTAAGAGATCCTGGTCATTTCAACTCCATTTGTTTCAGTTTTCTCATCTGAAAAATGGAAATAATAACATTTCTTTCCAAAAGGTTGTTGTAAATGTCAAATTAGATAATAACATAAAGTTCTTAGCACAATGCCTAGCATATAGTAAGTGCTTCATAAGTATTAGATATTATTATTATTAATTATACATGTCATCTGAGTCCTGTTCAATACAGAGTCCTGCTGTCCCTTTATCCTTTCACCCCAGAGAAAATTTTGTGGTCATTGTCTGAGCATTATTACAGAAAAGAGAGTCTAAAGATCCATATATACATTAATATTATAATTATCAGTATATTATATAATAAATAAGATATCAATTATTGATGATCATTATTTTAATGAGTAATATTATAATTCCTAGTGTTATTGTTATAATTACTAGCATTGCAATCAGATGGGTCCTGATTTTAGTCCTGTCTTTGCTCCAAACTAGCTGGGTAGCCATGAACAAGGTCCTTCACTACTAAGAATCTTTGTTTCTACAACTATAATCAGAAGAAATGATCTCACTTTGAGAAATAAGTTTTCTTACAATGATTCCCCATGGAGGCATAAAATGATCACTATAGAGTAGGAAGATGAAAAATTAATTTTTTTTGCTCTTTCAAATAAGAATTCTTTATTTTCAAGTTTCTAGAAGTTTATGTCTGTACATCTGCCAAAGAGAAAGAAGCCTAGCCAACTGAAATAGTCCCTGGATGCTTTATAAAATAAAGCACAATATATTTTCATTTATTTAATAAAATATTTTACAATTACTTGTAAAAACTTTTTTTAACATTAAACTTTTAAAATTTTGAGTTCTAACTTCTCTTTTTTCCTCCCACTTTTCTTCCCTTCTTGGGAAGGCAAATAATTTGCTATCAATAATACATGTACAATCATGCAAAACATATTTTCATATAAATTATGTTGCAAAAGAAAACATAGACCTAAAAAAACCCCTCCAAAAAATAGAGTTAAAAAAAAAAAGAGCATGCCTCAAGCTGCATTCAGAGTTAATCAATTCTCTCTTGAGATGGATAACATTTTTTCAAATCATGGGTTCTTTGAATTGTCTTGGATCATTGTCTTGATCAGTGCTGCTAAATCATTCACAGTTGATCATCCTTAAAAAATCTACTGTGTGGAATATTCCCTTAGTCCTGCTCATTTCACTTTGTATGAGTTCACATTTAACTTCTGAAACCATCTAGCTTGTTATTTCTTATACCATGATAGTATTTCATTATAATCAATGTACAATCAAATATTCAGTTATTTCCCAATTAATGGGCTTTTTTCAATTTCCCGTTCTTTGCCATAAGAAAAAAGAGTTGCTATAAAGAAATAAAGAAAAAAAGAAAAAAATATATGTGTGTGTGTGTATAAATACACCCACACCCACACCCACACCCACACCCACACCCACACACACACACACACACACACACACACACACAATAGGTCATTTTCCTTTACTTTGACCTCTTTGGGATAAAGACCCAGGATTGATATTGCTAGGTCAAAAGCTAAGCATTGTTCCAAATTGTCCTTTAGAATTATTGGATTAGGTTACAATTCTACCAAGAGTGCATTAGGATTTCAGATTTTTTGACATAGCATTTACCATTTTCTTTTTTGTCATGTTAACCAATCTGATAGGTATAAGGTGATTCTTAGAGTTGTTTTAATCTGAATTTCTCGAATGAGTAGTGATTTAGAGCATCTCTATATAACTATGGATAACTTGGATTTTTTTTTTTTTGATAAGCTACCCATTCCTATTCTTTGACCATTTATGAACTAGGAAATGGTTTTTGTTTTTGCAAATATGGCTCAATTGCCTACATATTTGAGAAATGATGCCTTTATCAGAATTAAAAACAATAAAAAACTTGCTAAAAATCCCCCCCCTCCCAATTTTTTGTTTTCTTATAATTTTGGCTGCATAAGTTGTATTTTTTCGAGTCTTATTTTGAAGTAATCAAAATTATCCATCTTACTTGTATGAACCTATTTCTTATTTGGTCATTAATTCTTCTCTTAGCCAAAGATCTAACAAGAACATGTACCCATTCTCCCCTAATTCACTTAAAATATTATCTTTATGTCTAAATGATGGATCCATTTTGATCTTATCTTGATACACAGTGTGTTGGCATTGACATATGCTTTGTTTCTGCCAAACTGATTTCTTATTCCCCAGAAATAATTGTCAAATTTTGAATTCTTACTCACAAACCTTGGATCTTTAGGTTTATCAAATGCTAGATTACCATGGTAATTTTTGTATTAATATTTATTAAGAAAGTTGATCCATGGTTTATTTTCTCTTGTTTGGCACTTCCTGGTTTAGGTATCAAAACCATATTTGTGTCAAAAAAGAAACTTGGTAGGATTCTTTCTTTATCTATTTTTTTTCAGCTAGTTTACATAGTATTCAGATTCATTGTTCCTTAAATGTTTGGTAAAATTCATTTGCAATTCTATCTAGTCCTGGGAAATTTTTTCTTGGGGAGCTCCCTGTGGATTACTTAATTTCTTTTTCTAAAACAAGTTTATTTAAGGATTTATATTTCCTCTTCTGTTTCTCTGAGTAGTTTATATTTTTGATATCATCCATTCACCTAGATGATCCATTTTATGGATATATAATCTGGCGAAATAACTCCTAATTGTTTTATTTTCATCTTTATTAGTTGCTTTTCTCTTTTTTAAAAATCAAATTAACCAATGCTTTATCTAATGTATTGTTTCCTCCTCCAAAAAAGCCTAGCTCCTAGTTTGATTTATTAGTTCAATTTTTTAAAGTTTCAATTTCATTAATCTCTTCTGTTATTTTCAAGATTTCCATTTTAGAGCTTAATTGGGGATTTTGATTTTTTTCTTTTTTCAAGGCTTTTATTTTTAATGTCTAGTTCATTGCTCTGCTCTTTCTCACTTTTATTGATGTACACATTTAGAGATAAAAATTTTCCTGTAAGTACTGCTTTGGCTACATTCCATAAATTTTAAAATGCTGTTTTGTGTCATGAAATTATTGGTTTTTTCTATGTTTTGTTCTTTGATGCACTCATTTTTGGAATTAAATTATTTAGTTTACAATTAATTTTTAATCTATATTTCCATGGCCTTTTATTGAATGTAATTTTTATTGCATTATGGTATGAAAAGGGTACATTTGATAGTTCTGCTTTTCTACATTTGGCAGTGAGGTTATTATGCACTAGTACATAGTTCAGTTTTGGGAAGGTACATGTACACCGGAGGAAAAAAGATATATATATATATATATATATATATATATATTTTTTTTTTTTTCTATTTCCACTCATTTTTCTCCCCCAGAGGTCTATCACATCTAACTTTTCTAAGATTCTATTCAGCTCATTGACTTCTTTTTTAATCACACATTCTTGCTGTTATTGAGAACAGTGTATTTCTGGTTCGGGATGTTTTGCTTAGCATCAATTCATGTAAATCTTTCCAGGCCTTTATAAAATCAATTTGTTGATCATTTCTTTTAGAACAATAATATTTCATTACCTTTATATACCATAACTTGTTCAGCCATTCCCCAATTGATGGACATCTACTCATTTTCCAAATCTTTTCTACCATAAAAAGAACTGCTACAAACATTTTTTTGTACATGTGGGTCTTTTCCCCTCCTTCATGATTTCCTTGGGATACAGATCCAGTAATGGCACTACTGGGTTAAAGGGTATTCATAATTTTATAGCCTTTTGGGCATAGTTCCAGATTGCTCTCCAGAATGGTTGAAGCATTTCACATCTCCACCAACAATACATTAGTGTCCCAATTTTCCCATATCCCTCATACATTTATTCTTGTTATTTTAGCCAATCTGAGAGGCTTGAAGTGGTATTTCAGAGTTGTTTTAATTTGCATTTCTCTAATCAATAGTGATTTAGAGCATTTTTCCATATAATTATAAATGGGTTTAATTTCATTATCTGAAAATTGTTCTTATCCTTTGATTACTTATCAATTGGGGAATGACTTGCATTCTTATAAATTTGGTTTTATTATTGATATGATTGATGATGGCAGTAGTTTTCCTGATAATGAACCAGCCCTGCATTCCTGGTAAAAATCCCACTTGGTCATAGTGTATTATTTTGCTGATAAGTTGCTACTGGTAATCTCTTTGCTAATATTTTATTTAAAAATTTTGCATCAATATTCATTAAGAATAGTCTTATTTTTTTTTCTTTTGATTCTTCCTGGTTTAGGTATCAGTACTATATTTGTGTCATAGAAGGAATTTGGCAGTACTCCTTTACCAATTTTTCCAAATAGTTTACATACTATTGGAATTAATTGTTCTGTAAATGTTTGTTAGAATTCACTTGTGAATCTATCTGGTCCTGGAGATTTTTTTTCCTTTGGGAGTTCATTAATGACTTGTCCAATTTTCTTTTCTAAAATGAGACTATTTAAGTAATTTATTTACTCTTCTGTTAAACTAGACAATTTATATTTTTGTAAATATTAATCCATTTCAGTTAGATTGTCAGATTTGCTACCATACAGTTGGGCAAAATAGCTCCTAATTATTGCTTTAATTTTTTTTCATTGTTGATAAATTCACCCTTTTCATTTTTGATCCTGGGTATTTAGTTTTCTCTTTCCTTTTTCTCATCAAATTAACCAAATGTTTATGTGTTTTGTTGATTTTTTTCATATGCCCAAATCTTAGTTTTATTTATTAGTTCAGTAGTTTTTTAGTTTCAATTTTATTAATCTCTTCTTTGAATTTTAGAATTTCTAATTTGGTATTTAATTGAGGGGCTTTAATTTGTTCTTTTTATAGCTTTTTAAATTGAATGCCTAATTTATTGATCTCATTTTTCTCTATTTTATTCATGTAGCTACTTAGAGATATAAAATTTCCCCAAAGAACTGCTTTAGCTGCATCCCATAGGTTTTGGTATGTTGTCTCATTATTGTCTCTCTTGAATGAAATTATGAATTATTTCTGTGATTTGTTTTTTGACCCACTCATTCTTTAGAATTAGATTATTTAGTTTCCAATGGTTTTTAGTCTATCTTTCCCTAGTTCTTTATTGAAAATAATTTCATTATATTGTGGTCTGAAAAGGAAGCATTTATTATTTCTGCCTTTTGGCATTTGATTTTGAGGTTTTTATGCCCTAATATATGGTCAATTTTTGTGTAGGTACCATGTACTGCTGAGAAAAAGGTATATTTCTTTCTATCCCTATTCAGTTTTCTCCAGAGGTGTACCATAACTAGGTTTTCTAGTTTTTTATTAAGCTTCCTAGTATTTTTGTTTATTTTGTGGTTAGATTTTCTGCTTCTGAGAGGGGAAAACTGAAGCTCCCTACTAATATAGTTTTGCTGTCTATTTCTTCCTGTAGCTGATTTAAAATCTTCTCTACCATCTTTTTCTCTCTTTTTTTCTAATTCCTTTTAATTGAGTGTTTTTTTGGTTTGTTTTCTTAGATATCATGATTACCATCCCTAATTTTTTTAAACTTAAGCTGACGCATAATAGATTCTGCTTCACACTACATTTTAACTGTGTGTTTTTCTGTTTTAAGAATACTTCTTGTAAAAATATATTGTTGGATTCTAGTTTCTAAAACATTGTGCTATCCACTTTCATTTTATGGGCAATTTCATCTCATTCACTTTGAAAATTATGATTACTAACTCTATTTCCTTGCATCTTATTTTCTTCAATTTATCCTTCTCTCTCTTTTTATCCTGTTGCTCCTGTAAAGTTTGTTTTGCCTTTGACCGCTATATTCTTTAATCTGCTGACCCTTTTTAAAAACTTTTTTCAATTTTTATTCTATTTCATGATTCTCAGATTTTTGGACAGTTTTCCTTGAAAATTTTTTGAAATATGATGGCTAAGCTCTTTTTTTTTTTGATGATGGTTTTCAAGTATTATAATAATTCTTAAATTATCTCTCTACAACCTATTTTCCAGGTAAGTTGTTACAATAAGATATTTCATATTTTCTTCTATTTTTCTATTCTTTTGATTTTGTTTATTGTTTCTAGATTCTCATGAAATCACTTTCTGAATGCCACATTTTAAGGAATTTTTTCATTGAGCTTTTGTACCTTTTTTTCCATTAACAAATTCTACTTTTTAATTTGTTATTTTCTTTAATTTTCTTTGTGCCTCTTCCAATAAGTTGTTACTTCTTCTTATAATTTTCTTCCCTTGCTTCCTTTGCCTAATTTTCTCTCTATAGTTATTTGATTTTGAACATTTCTTTTTTGTTCTTCTCAGAATTCTTGTGTGAATTTACTTTTTTTTTTCTCCTCTGAGGCTTTGCTTGTAGCTGATTTTACTTTATTGTGATTTTTTTTTCTTCTGAATTTGTTTCATCATCTTCCTTGTCACTATAATAGCTTTTTATGGTCAGATACTTTTTGTTTCTTTGTTCATTTTTGAAAAACAAACAAACAAACCCTATTTCTTAATTTGGAATTTTTTGTTAATGTTTGATCCTGTTCCCAACATGGGATGGGGGTGAGGAGTTGGTGCACTGTCTGTTTCAAGCTTCAGACTTTTCCCACACAACTGTTTTCAGAGATAGTGTTGGAATTTGGAAATTTTCAGTGCTTTCAAGATTTGGGGAGAGGTGTGTTCACTGTTCTCCTTGTCTGCACTCTGATCCTTACTTGAGAAGGCCCCTCATTCCTTGGGATTGCAATTGATGCTTTTCAGGGTCTCTCTTCTCTTGGGAGGAAAAAATACTGTTCTTCAGGGTTCCCTCATCCCTTGTTACCCAAAGTGATAATGCTCCTCAGGGGTCTACCTTCTTCTTGACCAAAAACACTACTTTTAACTTTTAAATTATGATCCAGAAGTGGATTTAGACAATGTATTCGCTAGATGGCATTTAGTCCTGCCCCTACCACTAGCACAGGGGTCCCTTGTAATCTCTTTCTGACCAGTTTCTAGTTCCCTTACTGTTTTTGGTTTGAGAACTCCTGAAGCTGCTGTTCCTTTTGTTTCCACCACCTAGTCCAACCACCGGTGTTATATTCATAAGAGCTCTGGTCAGCTTCCACCCATGTCACGGATCCCTCTTTCTGACCTCCTAAGTTGTTTTAGGCTGAAACAAAGTCTCACACTAAAGTTTTGTTGGTTCTGCCAACAAAATTTGATTTGAGGTGTTATTTTAAAATTTTTTGGAGAAGAGTGTTAGGAGAGCTTGTTCAGCTAGCTCTGCCTTCTTAGCTGTGCTCCTAGAAGTCTTCCAGGAAATTAATTAATGGAGGAAGTGATATTGAGTAATGAGAAAGGTTAAAATAAGTGAAAGGAATAAAGCAAGCAGGGAAAAGAACATGAGCAAAGGAATGGAGACAAGGATGTTCTTGAATATATAATCATAAATTTAGGACTAGAAGGGAACTTCAAGGACACTTCTTATAATACTCTCTTTTTACAGATGAGACCATTGAAATTCAGAGAGGTTAAGTAATTGACCTATGGTCACACATTTAGCAAACGACAAAAGCAGGATTCGAACGAATGTTCTATGTGTCTAGAACCAGTATTCTTTCTACTTGTACTATATTTGTCCCATGTGTTTGAGGAAGAATGAAGTAGAGAATTCATGTATAGAAACTGTGGGCATTTCCTCTTGCCATCTGCAAAAATTTAAATAATTTAAACAAATTAATATCCAAAATGATAGTTTCTTGACTTGATTCTGAGTTCTCTGTTCCTCTGTCTTTTAAGATTTTAGGATTTTATATTTCATCATGGGATATCCCTACTTTCATGGTCATAGAATCACAGATTTAGAAAGGACATCAGAGACAAAAGACAATGGACAAATGATTACTTCCTCAACATCCTTATTAAACTGTCATATAACCTTTAACTGAAGATCTCAAGCAAGGTATTTCAATACTTATAGAGGGATACCATTCTACTTTTGTAGAGTTCTGATTGTTCATATGTGTTTGCCTACATTAAGCTTAAAATTTGTTTTCTACAACTTCCACTCTATTCTTCTTAAACTCTGGACAGCTTTATCATAACTCTATTCCACATTGATGAGTGCATCTTCTCAGGGTTCCAGGTCTATCCCTAAGGAGTTGAGATTTTTCTTCTCAAATGCATTTGTTTTGAGGTGCCATTGTAGCTGCCAATACCAATCACCAATTATAATTCGTCTCCTTAATATCATTGTCACACTATAGTGTTTAATGTCACAGTTCCATTTAAATGTCAATATCAATCCATTTTTACAAAGAGTTATTTACCAAGAAGAACCAGTTACAAAGCATTTCCCCACACATGATTTAGGATAAACTTTTCCCTATATTATTTTTGACTTTGGGTAGAGTGTGTTCAATCCAAAAACAGTTGCTACAAAGCCTGCTACTTCAAATTCACTCTTGTGGATGAATCATTATCACTTTTTCTTCACTGCCTTCCATCCACTGCTATGCTAGGTCAAGCAGATTATTGAGGAATTTGTCCTTATTGGCTTTTGATGTCTTCAGGATGTGGACATGAACTCTGGCTCCCAGATCTTGATGACTTACTTTCCTGACCTTTCAAAGCTTATAAATTTGTAACCCAATTTTACATTCATTTACCTAAGAGCAAGAAAGAGCAAACATGAAGAGAAAAAAAAAACAAAAACAAAAAACAAAACAGAGGTCCACATTCCTAGCAACATGTTAGTTTAGATATGGAGAGCCGAAGATCTCACTTTATCTAGAGGTTTATAGTTTGTCTTCCTCACTCAAATCAGAGAGGGAAGGAAAAGAGCTACATTGCCCTCATGGGACTCTTCTGTTCTAAGTTCTAATTGAATTCTAAGAGATCAGTGAATTAAAAAGTTTGAAGTAACATCCAGGTATGCTCAGAAGTCCATGGAGAGATTGCATCAGAAAATGATGCACGTGCTTTCTAACAACTATACTCATTGACCTATCTTCCCACTACATATCTGACTTAAATATATGGTTCTGGGCTTTTAAAAGCTAGGTGGAAAAAAAGAGATAATCTATTTAGAAAGTGGATTAATTAATGTTTAAGATAATCTAATAACAAACTACTTTTAAGACTCAGCTACAACTTTCTTCCTTCTGCTCTTTCTTCCTGCCTGACTGCTCACTCAACCAATTATACCACCTGGAGATGGACATGCTTTTCAGGCAATTACCATCATGTATGTGATACTATTAAATGTTAGCTGTAGACGCATTTTTATTACAACCTACATGTTCAAATGAATAATTTACCTTTCCACTCAAGAATTACTTAGAATTGTAATACTGCAAATTTACTTTGGTTCTATTTTACTTATTATGTATAAGGTGCCATATTAAGAGCTGTTAAAAACATAAAAATGAAATTGTCCCTGATCTCAAGTTGCTTAAAAGTAAACATTTTTATAGCTTCCAGATCCATAATGTCCTTTACATATTATTTAATTTGATCTCATAGCATCCCACTATGTGGGATGAAGTATTATAGGTATTATCATTCCCACTTTATAGATGAGAATACTGAGTCAGTGACTTGCCCATAGTTACACATCATTGTGAATGTCAAAGATGGGATTCAGACCCAGGTCTCTGTTCTTTCTTCCTATGGAACTCTTTTCACTATATCATATTGCTTCTGTGAGAAAGGAATGGTTTCTGGATGAAACCAGAACTTAAAAAAAAAAAAAGAAGTTGAATGATTTATTCTTTATAGTCCAATAGGCCAAAGAAATGAGTGAATTAGAGCTTTGTTGAAAGCTTCTTCTTTGGGCAGGGATCTTTGTAGATTTTTTTCCATTATACTTTAAAGAAGTGCCTTTCTCACTTATACTAGCATTCCGGATAGAATTCTAGAAGTCTGTCAATTAATTTCTGAAAAGGACAATTGACTTCTAGATAGGGAAAAGAATCAATTTTCTTTATGATTTTCCCTTCGTTTGGAAGGATAAATAGAGTATACCATTTTGCACCTCCTGATTCTTACAGAAAGGGTAAAAAGAGTATGGTTAGGACTGAAGTCCAGATGACTTTCAGCTACAACTTCCTATGACTTTTGTTTCAAGAGTCTTTGAGGCTCTATTTCTATGGGAGTGTGTAACATGCTATATCATCCATTCATCTATTCTCAGAAGGTGCTTCAAAATGAATGGTTTAGAAATGCTTTCCTCTCAGGTCAGGCACCTAGTGTTTGGATGTCAGGGAATCCTCCCACTGTAATTTGTCAAAGGACACACTAATGGCCAGCAAAAATCTATGTGCCTCCCAGCTGGGGTAATTACTATGTAGAAAGCTATTCTGTCACCTGGAAGGACCTGCCCTACTAAGATGAGAGCCAGGATTTGGAATTTTAGAATATTAGCAGCAAGGGACAAAAAGCCTTCAAGACAGCATCTCTCTTGCAGTAAGAGTCATTAGGAGAGAACTGTAGGTCTCAGGCCATCTCAGGAGGGATGGTGGGGAAATACATACTTTTGTCATGTATACTAGTTAAAATCTTTAGATTTTTTTTCAAGGATCAATTCAAATAGCATCATGTAACAGAAAACTCTGATTTCCTAAGTTATTAGGAATATCTCTCTTCTAAAATTTTATATACATATATGTAAATGTACACCCATATATATACATATAGGTGAATATATGCATATTTAACACTTATGTTTATGAATATATAATTATAAAATAATTCTTAGAATAATGTTTTTAGATGCATAAATTAAATTGCCCAAGATTCAATAGAAACCAATTATATTGAAATATAGACATTTAAAAAATCACAGACCTCTTGAAATCTATTGATGGATTCATTAGGAGGATAGATGGGCCTGTGAAGCCCAGGCTAAGACTCCTTAAACTAGCTGGCTTCTGAGGTCTCAACTGAGAAATATTATTCTGTAAACTGGCAAGCTCTGCCTTTAATGTATTAATTTATTTTTTTTACTTCTGGCCAATGGCTTCTGCTCAATATTCTTTGAAGTAAATCCAAACACTTTTTGACCCTGGACTTCTACAATTGTTGCAAAATTTGCCACCCTTTATAATAATCTTTTCTCCAAATGAAGTTTGATTGATGAATCAATCTTACAATATTCCCACAATTCATTCTCTGTTAGCCTTAGATATTTGCTAGTAATTGATTACTGCAGAATCCTTGATAAAGCTTTGAAAATTACATCTTTTCCTTTCTTATCAGTGTCAAATCAAATCAATGAAGATTTAATAGAATAGCTTGCTTTAAACTAGGGTTGAATTAAAGTGGCCTTACCTGTTTCCTTATCAGGTAAGGTTGTCCTGGTTTCTAAGCTAGAATGTACAAACATATTCCCCTCCCTAAAAGGTTGATGGCACTTCAGTTGTTTTTTTGGTGAAATTAAGTCTATTAAAAAAAAATAGCAGCATTCTACCAGTATTGGGCAGCAGTGGAACATAAAATGTCTTGGAAGAATTAGAATTGAATATTGCACAAAGGCAATAGAAACACTTGTGGTGGGTATGAGTAGATTGCAACATATATCTAATGAGGAATTTGAAACAAAAACAAAAGAAGCCATTAAGAAATTATATGATAGAAAGAAAAGACAGACCAGATATGTGATGAGGGCAAGGGATGACATGCAGACATCCAGAGAATTACACTGATGCCCTTGTGATGTCAGGAAAAAAATCAAGGAAGATTGAATCCCATATGGTAAATTTAGAAGATGACATGGATAAGAGATATATAAGATAGGCAGGTAAGGATATGTTGGAGAGAATTTCAAAATTGATGAGATGACAACTCTATTTGACTATTACTATAACGAAGGTCACATCTGAAAGGATTATACTAAAATGGAAATAATTGCCATCAATAAGTTTAAAGAAGTTTGCAGCAAGGTAATGCAGTAGATAGATTACTTGTCCTGGAGTTAGGAAGTTATTGTTCAGTTGTTTCAGTCATGTCCAATTCTTTGTGATCCTATTTGGGATATTCTTGGCAAAGATACTGGACTGGTTTGGTTTTTCAGACAGATAAAAAACTGGGGGAAATAGGAGTAAGTGATTTTCCTAAGTTTACACAGCTAGTCAGTGTCTGAGGCTGGTTTTGATCTCAAGAAGATCAGTTTTCCTTACTCCAGTCCCAGCACTCTAACCACCATACCATCTACCTGCTCAGAGTCAGGAAGATCTGAGTTCAAATTTAACCTCAGAGAATTATTATCACTGTGGGAAGGTCAGTTGACTTTTCTTTGTGTCAATAGCCCTCCAAATGGCCACAAAATATATCTACCTTATAGAGTTGTAATAAGGGCAAAATGTGATATAAAACTGTAAACCTTTAAGTGCTATGTAAATGCTAACTATTTTTATTTAAAAGGAGAGAGAGGATATTATTCAGATGATTATGGTTATTTTTTACAAGGCATGAATTCTTAGGGAGGAAATTCCCTCTATTCATGAAGAACAGATTTGATAACTGCTTAGTTACTTAGACTTGTAGTTAAACTACAAGTAATTTTAGGGAAGATTTTTGGGACACTGAGAGGTTTAAAAAGTTGCCTAAGATCACACAGACAGGTATCTTAGAGGGATTTTTTTTGTTCTGGATCTACTTAACCCTTAGGTAAGTTCTATGTCCATTAAGTTACATATTAATACCTCTAGAACAAATAAAACATAGCTACATATATACCTGGATAACTATAACAATAAATAATGTATGGGAAATGAGGCAAGTGTTTTAATCAAAATGGGAATTTAGAAGATGAAGAGATTATTTCCACCTGTGAGGACCAAAGTACCTGCAAATACCACAGAGAAGGTAGCATTTGAATTGGGCTGAAGGATGAATAGAATTTTGATAAGTAGAAAAGAGGATAAGGCAGTCCTGATGAAAAGAACATAAGCTAAAAACATGGAGGTGGGAGAGTAAAGGACATAGGTAAGAGAATGCTGGTTTGTCTAGATCTATCAGTCTAGAGAACATTGTCTTTATGAGAAATGTAAAGAAGCAGCCTTGATATATAAGAATAAGCACTCTGGATTTAGAATGAGAAGATCTGGCTTTGGATTTCATGTCAACAATTTGTTGTTAAGCAATTAGGTGGAGCAGTGGATTGGGAACCAGACTGAAATCATAAAACCTGAGTTCAAATGTAGCCTCAGTTATCTATTATTTATGTGATTCTGAGCAAATTACAAAATTTGTTTCTTTATCTGAAAAATGGGGATAATAATGGTACCTACTTTTAGAGTTGTTGTAAGGATCAAATGAGACATTTGTAAAGCACTTAGCATATTTGTAAAACGACACATAGTAAATATTTTATACATATTAATTATGATAATGATAATAATGATGATTTGTGGCACTTTGTGCAAAGGTCTTGGGCTAGATGAGTTCTAAAATCCTATCTCCCTCTTAAGGGTGTGGTTAGCATATAAAATGTAATCTTGCAAATAGCAGGTAGAGGCTTAAGTTGTATCTTAAAGTAAAAGAAACACTCTATAAATAAGTAAGAAAAGGGCATATTGCCAGTATAGGGAATGGCTCCTACAAAGGCAGAGAAATGGGAGTTCGATTACAATATGTAAAGAAGAGAAGGAAACCAGTTTGGCTTGATCTAGGAGTAGGGAAAGGGGAAAAATGCATCATGATGCTAAAACAATCAAGTCAGCTTTAAAAAATGAAATAGAGAAGTTTTATCCATTGTGCCATAATCCATTATGTCAATATTATACATTTCTAAAGAATAAATGTTCAACGTGGAATGACTCATATACTTAAGATGGTTTGGGGGGAAAACAGAACAAAACAAAACAAATAAAAGCATTTTATTTTCCTGTGGGTGCCATGGGGGAGGGGGAAGTGGAACAGATCATAGTCTCATTGTGCCTGCCATCATTTAATCTCCATGTACTCCCAAAGAGGAAAATATCTGGCAAAAATATGAACTTACCTGCTGTATTTAAGGCTCCAATTCATTCAGGTAATGTGAATTTGGTTTATACCAACTTAAGAAAAAAAAGGTGGCAATAATTATGATGTCAGGCAATTAGCAGATCATCAGAGCAGTGCTGGAGCTTGGGGAACTAATAGAGCTGGTACTGGAATTCCTTATATTTGGGGTGAAAAACCCACTGCTCTCACTTGGGTGCTTTTGGAAATATGTTCAGAGGAAGTTGCATATTTGCTCCCACCAAAATCTGATGCCATTAGCACCATAGAGTGAACATAATACAAAAATGTTATGTCATCTGCTCTAGTGGTGGACCTGGTCATGTCAAAAGATCATCAAATTTAACAAATCTCAGAATTTCCTTAGGAGTTGATAAAGATAAAGTCAAATGTTAAAAAAAAAAAAAAAAAAAACTAAGGAAGAAGTTTTACTACTTCAAATGAGTTTTTATTTGGTCCTGGAGATAATAGTTACTGAATAGCAGAGTGATGTGGTCAGCTCTGCATTTAGAGAAAATCACTTTTATACCCTTTGGAGTTTGGATTGAAAGGGGCAGAGATGAATTAACAAATCAAGTCAAGCTGAATAAAAGCCATGATACATTTTTATAATCACTGTTAATGGGGGAGGCTGAGGCTGAGGCTGATTGAATTGAGTTCAGGAATTTTGAGTTGCAATAGGGTTAAAGTCGATAATCAGGTGTATGTATTAATATGATAAGCCTTTGGGAACAGAAGGCTGCCCAAGGAGAGGTAAACTAGCCTAACTAGAAAAAGTGGAGCAGGTTAATACTTCTACTGATCAGCATCAGAATTAGGCTTTTGAGTGGCTACTGAATTTCCAGCCTGGAGGACATAGAGATCTGATCTTAAAGCTACTGTACCTCCCCATCACCCTTTTCCCTAAAAGCACAAACAAACAGATTTTAGATTTTATTGAGAAGTCTTGAGATTTACTGAATCCATGCTGGGCTTGGCATATAAAAATCCTAAATTAATACTTGCTGATGGATTGACCGATAGATGTCTTTTGAGTTTTTGGTCACTTGCATACTATGAATATCTTTAGCAACAAGTTGATTTTTTCTTAGATATTGGTATCTAAAGAAAATAAAATAAAAATTGTCTTTCATCATCCATGAGTCTGAAATAAATGGATCCTTTCTGCTCATCCTGGAGATCAAAGTGAAGAGAGCCCAAAGGCAACATCTGTGAGCTGTAGGTACTAATTCAGTCTCTGATACTGGCTTGCTGTGTGGCTCTAGGCAGGTCATTGAGCCTTTCTGAATCCAAGGCTCCTTGGTGATAAAATTATCAAGTTCCTGGGGATTGATGAGAATTAATTAATGCTTCAAAGCACTTGAAGATCCAGGGATGCAGGAGCTTGTAGAAATAGAAAGTGCTGTTATGATATCAGTCAATTTGGCTACTCTAACTAAATGAGAGCATCTGTAGTCTATTCTTGAAGGCAGGAATAAACTCTACTGATTATAAATGATAAACCATTTGAAATTAATTCTACCTTTTTTACATTCTACTTTTATGATCTCAAAATAGCAATACTCTATATATGTTAATGTTTTCCTTGAACTCTGTTGCTGGCAATGAATTTTGGCAAAAAAAAAAAAATACAGGGCCTTGTTGATGGGTTGCTCATATAACATGTATTTGTTTTACCCATAAAGCCTTAACATACCAGCCTTCACTGGGAGATATTTCTTAGAATTCCATTTTCTCATGAGATTTAATGGTTGTGATGAAGAGTGTGTGTATGAACTCTGGTGAAGAATTCTATAGAAGAGAAAGCCTGGAAGGTGAGGCTTCAATGACTAGCAACCATTGAGGTATTCCATAGACCTGTGAAACTAAGGAAATATTCAGGAAGTCACAAAAAGGGAAATTCTCTGACTGGCGATATTGGAGGTTCAGTGGGAAAGTCTAGCCTACCTTTGTCTAGCCATATCAGAAGGTTTATCATCAGTTTTTACATTCTAGATAGATTCTATGTTTTCTGGGGATTCTTTTCCCCATTTAGCTTTATATGTAGCTTACATAATCTTCAATTTCAAGGATAACATTACTAAACAACAAACTTATTCTCATTATGGTAAAAGGGAGAAGGAGAAAAGATCATATCTCAAATTGGATTTGTGGAATGCTGCTTTTACAGGTTACTTTGTCAGAATTGGAAATGAGTTTGCAGTCATTTGGGGAATGAGTACTGAAATTACTTCAACTGTCTTATATTTTCTTTAATATTCCAGTTAATCTCTTTTATTTAATTATTTATTTTGCTGATTAAGTAAAATCTGATGGATTTCTGTTAGTGTGATGATAATCACAAGTCTTGAGTTTCCAAGATGATTTTAGAAGTTCCCTATTTTTAATGGATTTTGGGGCTCAAACTACATAGAATACCTTTATGAAAAGATACTTTATAAATATGACTCTAAATCTGAGAATCACTCAACTACTGGTTGACTCACGGACAACTCTAATAATACATATCTACAAATATATACACATACATATATGCATACTAATTAGGAAAACGAGAAAAAATAGCTTAATAAATTTGCCCTTCATCAGAAAAAACTAATAAGTATTGAATTTGAAACTAGGCCTCTTCTAAATACAAGTCCAGCCAATGTGACATTCTTGAAAAACAATATATGTTGATTTAAATAGAATTCACGACTGTTCTGAAATGTCCTGTTTTGGTAGCCCCTTGTTTTCTTTTTGAAAGAGGAAAAAATAAATTTCCTCTCTCCCTTTCCTCAACAAGCAACTGAAATTTTGCTGCAGTATGGATAGAGCTTTCTAATTTTCATAGCTCACATGTTAATATCACATTGGCTCTTTCCAATAAAGCCTAGCCATCTTCAATTATCTTCACCCTTTCCCCCCATCAGAGTTCCCCTTTCCAAATTCCCCAAATAGTCCTCATCTTATCTCACTCTTTCCTATCAAAATCTGATCTCGGGGGAAAAAAATCTGCTAGTTGTTATTTCTGCTTCCCTTCACCTGCCATGTTAAGCCAGATCTCTTACTTGTGGAAGGAATTTATCTCATTAAAGAAATTTCAGACGTTAGCAGAAGTGTGAGAAATTTTTTTGAGCCAAGAAAAAAATTTTGGACAAAATCACTCCCATGCAGGAAACTTCTTTTTCCATCTATGCTTAAAGGTAACTTGTTTATGGACAACCATGAGGTAGGCTAGACAAGTTCTATTTTATAACTGGGGAAATTAAGACTCAGAGAGATTAAGAGAGAAGCCTTTGATGATGCTTAATAGTGGTACTTTGCTGCAGAACCCGAGTCTTCTGGCTCCTACTCTAATCTTTCCAATATTCTCACTGTTTCAGTGTGCACTGGGGAGATTGTAAATAGTCTTTCCTTCAGAGATTGGCATGAATGTGTCTGTCTCAGGGATTTGAAACAATAGGGCATCCATCATGGGTTTCTAAGCCTGGCTAGGGTTACTTCCTCCTGTCTTGCAGGTTTGAGATTACAGGAGAACTACTCCACATCAAATAACATATTTCATTTTTAGATTATATTTAGGCTTCTGCAAAGCCTGTGATATTTATTCCTGGTTTTCAGGCAAGTACTGAGAAGGAGGTAGGAGTTCTGCTGTTTGGGAGCTTTGTACTATCACTCATCCTTCTGTCGACAAGTATTTATTGAGCACTCACAAGACAGACTAAACTGGGCACTTCCCAATGACGAATGTCCCCAAGGCTTTTGTAACCATCTCTAGTTCTTTCCTTTGACAAAGCCAATTTTGTCAGCGTTTGTGAAGGGAGCCAAAGCAGAAAAGAAACCAAATTAACATTCTTTGAGCCTTATTTGCCTTATCTTGTGTTCCCTGAGTTGTTTACAGCAATATAATTCCAGGGAGCAGAGAGACCCAGATGGAGATGGGCAATTGAAGCTTAAAGGAAGGTTAAAGAAGTCTAGATTTATTTTTGTTTATGTCTTATTACTTTCAGTACTTTGGGCTGCTAAATGGCATAGTGGATAGTGTGATGGACTTGGAACCCTGAAAAGCCTGCGTTTAAATCCTGCCTCTGGCACTTACTAGATATGTGATTCTAGGCAAGTCTTCCCTCAGCCTCCATTTCTTCATCTGTAAAATGGGAATAATAAGCATATTTACTTCCTAGGATTGTTGTGAGGAATAAATGAGATAATACATGTAAAGAATTTTATATAGTTCTATATAAATGCTATCATCATCATCATCATCATCATCATTCTTGTTATTTATGAGATCATTCTGAATGGTCCATCACTAAAAGTGATGTAAAATGATAAGATGACTGAATTTGGAATCATGAGACTTCTGTTTTTATCAAGTCTCAGATCTTTCTTAGCTTTGTAAACCTGCTATTTAACCTCCTGTTCTCTTCTGGAAAAATGGAAATATCAGTTTCATATCCACTACAGGATTACTGTTAAGAAAGGACTTTTAAATCCTAAAGCTCTAAATTATTGTGCATTATGTCTATTATTCTCAGAGGAAATAGGACCATGCCCAGAGGGGATAACTATGCTTCAGGACTTGATCAAGATGATAGGAGCTTTATTTCAGGTACATGGCATCTGGGAGGGGGGAGGGAAGGAAGAAGAACTTGGTCCCGGGTTTGTCAGAGAAAAAGCAAAATATTGATGAAATTACTCCCAGAAACCACCAGAAAAGGGCACTGATGGGGATCGGTTCAATCTTATAATCCTATTGGTGGAGATTATGGGCAGCCCTACCCTACTATGTTCAGTCAGAAATCTGAGTTATGTCAAATCCCTGAGGTTAAATTTCCTCTATAAATCTGTCCATGGCTCATTCCCCTTTGGGTTACTTCTGCTGTTACACTCTGTTGTCCCATGCTACAGGGTGTTTCTCATCCCCGACCATGTCTCTATTTTTTCTCCTTATAGCTAACTAAATACATTAATGTGCTAAACTACTTTATAGATTTAGCCTGCCAGTTAAGTACATACTCCAATCTTAAGGGGTGTTCCCTTTCTCCTGCTTAATTGTGAGTTCCATTAGGGAACTTGTCTTTTCCACCATGAATTGTTAAAACATCTTTCCTTGCTAACTATATGCTTTCCCAACTCTTTCATATTTACCAATCCTGGTGTCTATTGTATGACTTCATTTTACCTATAACCACTTCTCAAATAAACCTATCTTTTGCCAAAGAGAATGGCCATTGTGAATCCTTCACATGAGTGAACCCCAGCATTTGGTGCCTACATCAATCACATCATCTATGTCTTATCACTCAGTCCTCCAAGCATCCTATACAGCTTTGGCACAATCACACCCAGAGTGTCATCTCCATGAAAACTTTTCCTGAGGTTTACCTCATGCCCTGACTTCTATACTGTCTTCCAGGACAACTGGATTCTAAAGTTTGACACTACTACTTTTCTTCTCATCTTCATCTTCATTTAAAAAGTCCTCCTTACCTCATGAATCTGCTTCTAGTTCCAGAATTCCCAGTTACAGAGTTTATTTTATTCTGGTACTTCAATTCAGAATATATAATATGAAACAATTAGCTCAGATAGTTTTTTTTTTTAGTAAACCGAGGGTCTGGCTTTCTGTATTAAAGGAAATTTCTGGGACAACCAGAGAAACCCTCAGACTAGTAGAGCAGGAAAGAACCATTTAGTTCTCTTTAGATCATCTAGCCTAATTCTCTTGTTTTATGGATGAGAGAAGTGAGACTGGGAGAGCAAAGTGGTTTTCCAGGGTTACATAGCTGCTTAGTGGCAAAATTTTCTAGTGGCCAAGTCTTCTAACTTCCAAACCAAGCAATATTCTTTCCGCCTTACTTAAATACTCCATGCTTTTTGAATTAAACTCCATTGTTGGGCATAATGGGAGATTGATGGGAAGATAGGAACAAGAATGCTTCAGGATGAGAAGATATGTGAATGGTTGCCATCTGTATTGTTAGAGGGAATAACCTTATTGATGCAATCATAGATAGATCTGTTAAACTATTCAGCACCAGAAGCAGTTATGAATAACTTGTAGCTCAAGGTCTCTAAATTCTGGGTTATCATAGACTGAGTGTAAGCTTGTGTTATCCCCTAAATTCAATATCTCTAGCTTAGAGTGCCCTTACTTGGAATTTACTTAGGGAAATTGAAGACTATAGCTTGTTTCTCGATCTTCAGAGATATGGTTAATAGATTCTCATGATTCTGTATAAATATTTTAGGTAATAAATTCCATTATCTGGCACAGGACATTATTTATTTTATCCCATGGAAAATACACACACAAACTACTCACTGGAACCCATAAATAAATGTAGAAAACACATTAAGGATTCAGTTACTTACAAACATTCAATACAATTATCCTTCTCTCCAGTAGAATTTTCATTTTCTTAGGATACTACAGGGTCCTCTCTAGACTCATCGTGCCACCTCCAATTTTTACTTCCTATGGAAAGGAAATTCACTTTCTAACTTTCTAACAGGTAGCTCCCTTCTCATTCACCCTACACAGATTCAATAATTTATGTAATGTTGTTAAGTGATTTTTCAGTCATGTCCAATTCTTTGTGATCCTATTTAGGGTTTTCTTGCCAAAAATATTGGAGTGGTCCGCCATTTCCTTCCAGCTTATTTTACAGATGAGGAAACTGAGGCAACTAAGTTAAGTGAATTGTACAGGGTCATACTAGGAAGTATCTGAGACTGGATTTGAACTCTGGAGCATGAGTCTTCCTGATCTAGGTCCACTATGCACTATGGAGCCACCTGTATGCTAAAATTGGTAAAAGCAAAGAGCACAATTTAGACCTTTTGCTTGTTTAAATTATGGTATATATATTTTGCATATAAAGATCAGATAGGATAATATATTTAAAAAATTTATGTGCTATATGAGACCATATATACAAACATTATACATACACACATATATACATATACACAATACACATATATAAACTACTTAAATTTTAGCTATTCTTATAAACAATTCAAGATCAGTTATGGCATACTATACTTTTGAACATCGGGCTCTTGTGAAATAGCTTACCTTTGGCTCTAGAAGGTGTGAGTTTAGCTTTTTAATTTGCTTTTCAATTCTAATATGAAAGGAGACTTATGTTCTTTGGCATTGTATTTGTTTTATAATCAAAGTACAGTTATAACTAGATAGTACTTGAGTCTTGGTTGACCTTAAGCCCTTGCATTTCAATTTTCTGTTCGGATGTCATCATGGTACTGAGGATATGACTCATACTTAAGGGAAAACAAAACAAAACAAAAAACTATGACTCTGAAGAGCTATGTATGTATCAAGTCATTTTTAAAAATATCTCAAAAAATCTTATCTCAGGAGTCTATGTATTTCTTTATAAGGCAAATCACCAACTCCTAATTTTTCTCTTGTATAAATTCAGGTAGTTTTATGTTATTTATTCTTAAAGACATTTTAATTTTTTATCTTTATGATGTTTGAGTAAAATTATAAGAAATTTTATAATCGTGTATTATTTTTATACCAAAAGACCACAATACACACTCCTTTCATATATGCTCATCCATGTTTCCTTCAAGTCAGCTAAATTTTCAATTTTTTAGAAGTTTTCTGGGCCTTCCTAATGAAAGTGCCTTCCTTCTAAGATAACCTTCAAAGTATCTTTTATTTATCTTGTTTGTATCTCCTTCACAAGATTATAAGATCCTTAAGGGTAGATATTATTATTGTATCTCTATACTTTAAAAATTTCTTCCCATTAAACTCATAAAGTATTAAACAAAGACACCTGTGTGTAAATTTATCAAGCTACTAATGAAGCAAGATTGTGGGGCAAGAATCAATTTCCTACTAATGTGTAGAGAACATAAAATGAATTTAGGATATAGGTATTGAAGCTGGTATTAACTATACATGTATATACACACATGTGGTATACATATATCTGCATGCACACATATACACGTGCATTATTTTCTATTTCTTCTTTCTCATATATGTATGTGCATATATGAATAATTATATATGTATATAGATAACTATATATACATACCATACATGTGTGTATGTTATATATATATATATATATATATATATATATATATATATATATATATATATATATATATGTGTGTGTGTGTGTATGTATATGGGTATACACACACACACACAGATGAGAAAACTGAGGTACATAGTTAAGTGATATGCTTAGGATCACACAATTAATGTCTGAGGCCAAATATGAAGTCAGGTGTTCCTGACTCTAGGTCTGGCGCTCTATCTACTGAGCCATCCAGCTGTTCCATAAACACACACACACACACACACACATATACATACATATTCACATACATACATACATATATATACACACATTGATATGTACTTAGTTTAGGAATACATGTGTGAGTATGTGAGATATCCTATAAGCCCACTGAAAACTGTTGAAAGGCAGAAATCATTTAAAACCAGAGAAAGAAAAAACCAAAATCTTGGGAGTTAACAAATAATAGTGACTTATTATAATAATTATGAGCTCACTACTACCCAGTATCTCTACCACTGAGGTAGTACAGTAGATCCAGCAGGAGTTATGAGGGCCTGAGCTCAAATACAGTCTCAAATATTTATTACCTATATGAGTTTGGGCCAGTCACATAACTTCTTCCTAAATTTCCTCAACTATAAAATGAAAATAATGATATCAACTTCTCAAAGTTCTTGTGAGGATCAAATGAAATATTGTAAATCACTTCACATACTACTGGGCACATAATAAGTGCTTAATAAATTCTTGTTCACTCATTCTACTATCCATAGATTTAAAAAAATCAACTTATTAAAACTTTCAAACCAATATTATTAAATTGTCCTTTTTCACTCAACATTTCAACACCGTGTTCTTCATAAGATCTTCTACATGAACATTTTGGACTTTTGTAAGTCCTATAAAACCTAGGGTGAAATGAATTTCCATATTTTTTTATGTATTGATGTCACTGAAAATATTTTTTTATTTTTATTTTATAATAACTTTTTATTGACAGAACCCATGCCAGGGTAATTTTTTTTTTTTTTACAACATTATCCCTTGCACTTGCTTCTGATGAACTTCCATATTATCTTTAGAAAAATTATATCTGAAAATTTGCTCCATTCGGAAGCTTTGTTCATCTCAGAACTATCAAAAAAAACAACCTTTTGGAATCTGTTGAAATAGAAGACTCATTCATGTTCACAGATCTGTTGTGCTACTCAGCCTACTGAAAGATAACTGAGTCATTGCTTGAATGTCACTGGATTAATTTTGATATGTAAAGTTAATGCTACAGAAAATCGGGGTGCATTGCTGCCTCATTCATCCATACCTGTACTTTAAGAGACAGTCATTGAGTATGAACTTATACCATTATAATTTCTAAGAAAGGAATTGTATTCTTCCCCAAGTAATACAGGAGACACCTGCACTAACTAGAGCAGATACATGGAATGGGATGGGTAAGTCTCAATGGAATCTAAGTCTAGTGCTGAAAGAGATATATTTGGCTCTTTTATTTTGCTTTAGGGATAGAAGCCAGTATGCTTCTGACCAAAATCCAGATCCCAAATTTATTCACAGCTGAAAGAAAAGGACTCCCTCAGGCATTCTTTCCTTCAGGCAACAGCTCTCACTTCCTCCTCACACCCTGTAGTGCATTCTTCCCTCCTTCCTCTTTACTCTGGTTGCCCCCCTCATCTCTCCATAGTGGTCCTTGACTGCTGCAGTCTACACTAACATCTCTTTTCTCTTTATTGCATATATAGTCTACACTATATAGTTTGTCCTTAAATTATCTATTTGTATAACAAGCATTATATTTGTATAACAAGCGTAGTTTCTCCCCTTTTATTTGATGTATTAGAGCATCCTTGCTCACCACCCCTATCCTTGGAGAGATTATTATAGTGTTATTTTGCTTCTTTTCCAAATTTGGTTAGGAGCTGGTAGCAAAAGGGCTCTTAGTCTACATGACTAAGCTTCATTTCCCTCTCCAATACTGTTTCTATACTCAGATACATGAAGGAGTGTAGTAGAATCTTGAATATATTTGGCCTTGAGTTCTTTTGCAATACTTATGAAAGTCTAATATTCTGACCTCCATCCTGGCTAATTCTCTTTACTTAGTTTAAATGTCAAAAAACAAAATGTCTTCCCCCCTCCTGAAATTCCCCTTTTCCTCTTAGCCACATAGCTGCACAATAAAACAAAATATACTAAACAATTGCAGATTTTGTTGACTAATAGGTTATTATGACAATTTAAAAGTCTGGAGAGGAAAGAGAATATTCAGGATAAGATCATCCTCCTAAAGTCAGGTTTGTTTCTGTCTATCAGCCTGGCAGGGATAGATGGAAGCATCAAACAGAACAGTGAATAAGCCATAAAGATATTTGGCTCCCCACTGGAGAAAGGGAAAGTGAAGGGAAGAAAATTTAACTCATTTTCTTTTTGGCTTTTGATTAGCAATTTATCATTCATATTCAGATTTTCTTCAGGCAGGAATACATTACTTCAAGCATATTCAAAGGACCACACTGCAACTTGGATGGTCCTCCCTGGAGTTTTTCTCCTTTCTCCCATCAGCCCCTTTTATAGCAAGGTCAGAAATAGTTTGAGGGCCTTGAACTTGGGTGAAGGCTGAGTAAATCTAGCCAGAAGAGAACAGATTCCTAAATCCCGCAGGGTCTTTCATTCCATGCCCCCATGAGTTTCCTGGCTTGGTGCTGGAGATCACCTGGCAGGGTAAGGTACCAAACACTGAGGTCCTTTCTTGAATTAAACTGTCAAGCATTCAACTCCACTGCAGAGAGCAAAACTCTGCTGGACTGGCCACATTATTTGAATGCCAAATGTACCCTTGCCAAAAAAAAAAAAAAATTATTTTATGAGAACTCACCCATGGCAAGCACTCACAAGGTGGTCAGAAAAAGTGATACAAGGCCACTCTCAAGGTCTCTCTTGAGAACTTTAGGATTGATTGTGTGACATGGGAGACACAGGACCACCCAGCATAGTGTGCCCTCATCAGAGAAAGTGCTGTGCTCTACAAGCAAAACAGAATTGAATTAGCCCAAAAGAAACTTGAGATACATAAAATTAGAGAGTCCACCCCAAATGTTGATATGGACAATTTGTGTCCAATTTGTGGCAGAGCACTCTGAGCTTGTAAAGGGATCATCCTCAGTCATAAGATACACTGTAGCTCAACCCTAACAGAGTGATGTCATTTTGGTCCTGTTTGAGTAAAGGACAGCAACCAACAGACTCCATGAGGGGTGCTAAAAGGAGGGTTACTACAACATTTGAAATAACACAGGAAAAAGATGTTAGAAGGATTTTTTTGTCCTTAATCCAGGACTGTGATTTCAGTGACATAGGAAAATTCCAGTAAGGGAACTCTCATACAGTGTTTCAAATATTTCCCCACAGATACTGAAATTTGGAGTCTTAGAAAGGCACCAAAAAGTTTAATGACTTGTCAAGGATCATATAACCAGGATGTGCCCTGGCTGATGAACCCAGTTCTCCTTGAGTTCGAGGCTACCCTCTTTTCACTATGCCCTACTGCTACAAGGTTTATATAGAAAATAAGAAGATCAAAATGGAATTATGCAATTTACATAATAATGAAACTAGAAAATACAACTGCCTTAGATTAAAAAAAAGGAAGCAATAAATAAATTTAGCAAATTTGCAGTATGGAAGATTAATCCACAAAATCATCAGTGTTCTTATTTACTAATGATAAAGATCAAGAGAACATAATTTAAAGGTACTAAATCCCTGCTACAATAACAATATAAACTAGCAAATATTTGGGAATTACCTTACCCAAGATCACACAGGACTTGCACAAGGACAACTATAAAAGTATAATGACCAAAATAAAAGAAGATCTAAATAATAGGAAGACTATCAAATAAATATGGATGGACCAGATTAAGATAGTAAAAATGACAACACTCCATAAATTAATTTATATGTCTAATGTAATATCAACCAAAATGTTAAGGAGTTTCTTTATAAAACTAGACAAAATCACAATGTAATTTAGATAAAAGGGAGTTCACAAAAATATTCAAGGACATAGAGAAGTGAAAAGCTGATGAAAGTGATCTTGCACATTTTAAAACATACTACAAAGTGATTATTGTGAAAGTTATCTGATATTAAGAGCAAAAATATAGGAAGAAAGACTGAAATAGATACAGCTGATATCCAACCAAATATATACAATAGCTTAGAGTTTGATAAAGTTATAGAAAGTAAAAAATTGGAGAAAAGAACGAAATTGCCAAATGTAACTGGGGGAAATGTTGATCTGTCTCAAATGGGATTTAGACTGACAAATTCTATATTCCAGTAAATTCTAGCTGAATGAGAGACACCTCCCCCCGTTTTTCTCTCTCTCTCTATACACACACACATGGATATGTATATGCATATATCTGCAAATGTATATTTATACCCATATTTATATATATATGTGTGTACACATGTATACATATGTATGTGTGGATAGCTATATATTTGCAAATATATTATATATAGTTGGAAGGTGGTAGAATAAAATATTTATTTCAGTTGTGAAAGAGAAAAGGATAAATAGAAGGGATTATTAGGGAGAAGGTATATATTTTAACTACATTATATAGAATATGTATGTTTAAAATGTATAGCATTAAGCAATATAAATAAAATAAAAGTGAGATGAGAAACTATGGCTATTATTACATACAAAAAAACTGACATCTGAAATATGAGGGTATATTAAGAAGCCACAATGATAATTCCTAGTACATAATAGATGTACGTGGTCAAAGTATAATTTTATTTTATTAATTGGAAGGCCACCTACACACATTTGAAAATAGCAATATTTGTTACCCAAATATGAGAGAAATTGTTTAATCAATCTACAAAAGGTATCTTTTATTACTAATTATTTAAGAATATGGCTGGTGTTCTTTTGTACTTATGGCTTCATAGACCATTGCAACAGTCCAATATCACTGAAAACTAAAGGGGCTTATTGACTTCAATTTGGAAATAACTGCTCCAGAAATATTGACAGAAAAAAATTGACTTATAAGAAGGATTTTAAAAATATTTATTTGTTTGGCTGGATTTTATTTTTCTTTATAAATATTGTAGAGAACCATGATTTACATTTTTAAAATAATTTGGCTAAATTCCCTTCCTAATATGAAAGTGTGCACTCTTGCTCAAAGAAAAAAAAAAAGCAACAACTCCAACATCAAAAATAAATAGTATAACTTTTCTTGATGGTCTTATTATGAAGTTTGCAAAACTCCCTGTTTTAAATTAGTGGTATTATTTTATGGGATTTGATTAGTCACAATTAAAACTGGATATGGTTCCTTTATTCTATTACTAAAAATATTGTTTCATTGTTTAGATGTCTTCTCAAGTATTAGGGAACTTTCCTCCCATCAAATAGCATTATAGATCCTGCCTTTATGACAGTAATTTTGTTATTTTCTATCATTTTATAATCCATTAATGAGAAAATTACAGTTACAAAAAGATACCATGAATTTAGAAATGCTTTTAAATGATGTTGGACCTTGTAAATCATAAGATTTTAGGACTACGGATTTTAAGATGGAAACAATTTTCAGAACTAAGTAGTTAATCCCCTTAATTTGAGGAAAATAAAGCTGAGAGAGTTAAATGACTTAACTAAGATCACCTTGTGAGTTGGTGATAGAGCCAAGTTCTCTGAATCCAAATCCAGCTCTCCTTTCATTGTTCCTTGGTGCCTTATCTACACATATTTTATAATGGTAAAAATAAATGTATTTTATATGTTTATTTAATATAGACAGAATAAGTATTTGTTAAACTATTTTCAATGCAAAATTTTAATGCTAAAATAGATATAATTTAACTACTTCTAGAGTTCTCTCCAAAAATTCAGATCATAATCCATGTCTGTCCTTCTTATGTAATTCTTGTCTATATTTGCTTAGTTCTTCATTTGATAGACAGAGTTCTACCCATTGTTTTAGAAGCTGTCCTCATTTATACCTGACACTGTGAGGATCCCAGAGAAATGTTTTATCATGTCACCAGTCTTTCTCTTTCTATAACACAATTTCTTGATTTTTCTGTTACTCTTTTTTTTAAAAATTCATTTGATTTTTTAAAAAGTCTGACATGCAAGGCCATTTTCATTATAGGAAGTGTGAATAAGATTCCAGCAAAAGGCCTTGTCTCTGATAGCAACCCAGTGTTTAGATGGACCATAGGGAGTGGATCCACAGGATTATCTTGCCCCAAATGAATTTTTGTTTCAGTGGGTCCTAGTTGTATTCCCATAGCTACTCCTTGAGGCCTGTGAGGAGAAACTCTGACAGGATTATCTCTCCTTAAGTGGGCCTTTTGTTCTTAGATGGGCCGTTTATTATCTTCCAAAATTATCAACCCCACTTCACTGTAGCCAATCAGAAGGCTATCAACGACTTTTCTCCCCTCCCTCCCTTTTTTTTTTTTTAACTATCAAAGAATCTAAGTATCCCATTTCTTGGTTAAAGGCTTACTAAATGTTATAATGGCTAACTCTTTTTAGTATTAGCCTGTTCACTAAGAATGACAAGGAAGGTTTATTAGGAACTGCCCTCCTTATGGCATCAAGTTTTTCTAGGAACTATGTTGTCTGTCCCCTTGTTATAGCTAGTTTCATTAGGAACTTTCTTTGCCTTTAATCATCTTCTTCCTTGTTAATGACCATTCCAGTAGGGAATTTAGCTCTTGTCTAGCCCCTTATTAATTGCTAAAACTCCCTTTTGGAAATTAGCTTGCTGTCAATAGCATAATAAAATCTTTGCCATTTCATTTGGAAATGATGTAGACTTCCAAATTCTTTTGAGACCAAGCAATACCAGCCCATAACCTCAATGAATTTGCGGGATTCAACTTCTGCTTGCCAACAGAAGCAAGTGCTATATTCTAAGCACATTTTGGTATTGTGGATACAAATACAAGAACAAAACAATATTTGCCCCCAAAGAACTTACATTGTGCTATACAAATGTTTTTAGCATTTGATTCATAGATACCAGGAGTTATAGATTTTTTTTGGGGGGAGGGGAAGAGTGTGAACTTAAATGGAAGAAAAATTCTGTCTTTATTTTTGTAACTCTTGGCTCAAAGGCTCAGTTGCATGGATGTCTCTTCTCATTGGTGGAGAGAAATTCTCTATACCTGCATGAAGGAAGAGTTGATGAGAGCGAGAAAGAAGAGCAATCCAGTCTCTTCTGACTTCCAACTTCAAAAGAAAAGATGCAGGTTGCTAAAGAGAGAGGGAGAGACTCTGGGAAGAGATTGGTATGTAGGATTTTGATCACGTTTTTATTCCCAGCTTTCTCCACCAGAGCATGAGAATGGGACTGCTTGTTATTAAAGTTATCTCACACCCAATGGAAAATTTCATTCAGTTTGTGTTGTTTGGCATATGTTTCCACATGTACATTTTTTTGGGAGCATTTATTTTGATTTTCACTTGAATAAACAAATTTATTTACTGTTTGCTATGTGTGGTCATTGTGGAACTGGTATTTGGTAGAAAGAAGATCAAGCCTTGAATATATAGCTTATAGTTCTTGTTTCCTATTAAAGAAAGAATAAGCTGAAACTTAGATTGAACTTAAGAACTATTTTCCCATGACTAATAATTTAAAGGAAGCAAATAGAGATTACTATAGCCCCAAATCTTCTCTCTGTAGAGAGCAGTAACCAACTATAGGCCCCAGATGCCAACTTTGCCTCTTGGCAGTAATTACATTTTTCCTTGAGAAAAGTTGGGGGAGAAGACTCTGGAGATAATAATTCTTGTCTACTTGTAAGAACATCTAGAAACATATTTTGACCTGTACAACCTACATAGGAAAACAAAACAGCCCTTATACATCCCATTCCCTTTCATTTTGATGGAACTAGGTGATTCAATGGATAGAGTAGTGGACCTGGAGTCATAAATCTAAGTTCAGATCCAGTCTCAAATATTTCCTGGCTGTGTGACCTTGTCCAAGTCATTTGATTTCTATTTTCTCACCTGTAAAATGGGGATAATAATGTATCTATCTCCCTGGGTTGTTAGGTGGATAAAGTGACAAAATATCTGTAAAGTGTTTTGCAAGCCTTAAAACATCATATAAGTACTGTCTATTTTTGAGGTAATTAGTTTCTTTTGTAATCTTATGTATTTGATTTTGTTCATTTAAAGATATTATTCAGAGAAGGAGTCTAGAGGCTTCATCAGATCCTCAAAAATCAGATGCTTCATAACATAGAAAAGTTTACTACTACCTGTCTATAGGTATTGAACACAAATAAATAAATGTATAAGGGATAAAGAGAAAGTGATTTAGTAGCGAGGACTATTGGCAGGTATGGGCAGTGAGATAGAGAAGGAAGGGTTCATGCGAAGTGGCATCTGAAGTGAGTTGGTAGGATGACATAAATTATAAATGAGGAGGGAGAGCTGTGCAGATTGAAAATAGAGAGTGTGCTTAAAACCTATTTCTTTATTGATTAATTGACCAATCTATCGAAGATAAATTCTATTAGACAAAAAAATTTGTCCTTGTAAAAAATCTATCTGAAGAGTAAAATGTCTACTATCTAGGCTACTTCTTTCTCACGGGAAACAAGATTGGGATGAAAATCATTGTATCAAGTGAATTTCTTCTGAAAACTCATTCATGATAATGACTAGGTTACCTATAGTTGGATTTGAACTTGACCTGTGGGTGAAAGGTTTCCTAATAGAGCATGGCTTATTTCCTGAGTCATTCCATCTTCTAAGTGTTGTTTCTGACATTTCTGAAAAGCTTTGAGCAATCAATCCCAAGGGTTTACTCCTGGAAGAAGATAAGCTGATAGTTTCTTTGGATTTCACTCCACCACAAAGCATGGTTTTATGGAGCCATTTACTAAACCTTTAGCTATTTCTTGTTGACGGTGTACAAACTGAGAGAACAAACCTATAATTTTTTATTTCCATAGAATACAGTCAGCCCTCCCTAGGCCATAAAAGAAGGAAGGATCTTAGAAGCATATGTTTCCTGATTCATTCTCCAAGAAATGAGATTTTAAAAAAGAGATGGGATAATGGTTCCTAGAATGGGAGAGATGCCCTAAACTTTTGACCTTATCTTGAATGAGGTAGAGGAAAAGCATCTCCTTTAGTTGGGTTTGGCCTCCTTTAAAACAAAATGAATCACCCAAACTTCTGGAAAGAAGAGGTAGAGGAAATGTCTGGCTGGCAGATACTTGGAATTCTTGATCAAAAGGGGAAAAATATTGTTAAGAATTCCAACTAGTCTGGGAAATATGTTGCTTGACAGGAATATAACAAGTATCCACCCCATCTGGCCCCTTCCTTTACCTCAGCATTAAGGATGTCATCTATTCTGTGAGGGTACTCTCCTATAGCTTTATAGGAGACCTCTGCAACATTAGCCCAAATAATATAGTTCTTGAACCACAATTCATATGGAAACCTGTGGTGAGGAGCAAAACAGTTAACAAAAATAATTTTCCCTATGACCTACTTGGAGAATAGGGCTCAGTAGAGACTATAACTCAATTATGGAGGAGAGAAGAGTGGGGATAGAGGATGGAGCTGTCCCTGGTCCTTTGCAACAGGAAGGCTGTGCTTCCATTTCTCCTTCCATAGTTGGTTCTTAAGAAACAACACACACATGTACATAAATTATATATTAAATATACATGTCATATGAATATATGGATACAAATGCATGCATACACATATATATATGTAGTTTTTAAAGCATAAAATCAGAGAAGGCAATTATCTATTTATTAGTCTACTTATCTGTCTTTTTATCTCTGTTTCACAGAGACCCCAAAGGGAATTTCCCAGGAAGTGAAGACAGACATTTGATAAATTTGAACTTACATTATTTATGTGGATGTATACACAATACCCTTATATGTATATACAACACACATATATGCCCATACATACATGTATATGTGTATGTATATATATATATATATACACACATATATACAAAGTATATATTACACATATGTTTTTGTGTAGGATATATCTATATAAGGATATGGTATATTAGCTGAATGTGATTTACTTTTGTCTTTGCTCAGTACTTAGCAAAGTGTCCAAAAAATAATAGTTATTTAATAAATGCTTATGGTTTGATTGATAAAGGAAGATGCTATTAACTATTTTGACCTGATATAATTCACCTAGAGGGAAAAGGAAAAAAAGCCTTGCTGTTCTTACTTCCCAGAAAATACAGATCACATGGAATCTAAGACAGCATGGAAAGGGGGATAAAAGCCAACACAAAACTGGATTCAAATTTTGAAAAGGTCAGAGACTAAGAGTGGCTGTAATTTTAATTTTAGCTATTCAAGCAGAATGTAAGAGTTTGTTAGAGTTGTTACCATATCATGTCCAGGAAATAGAAAGTACATTTTAGAGAGCCATTAACCCCTGAGTACCAAGTGACCTTTTGAATAGTATTATATGGAGAAAGGAAAATATAAGAATGAACAAATTCAGGGGTTCCTCTTCTTTCATCTGCTTCCTTTCCCTTTTTCCCCTCTCCTCTCTTTTCCTCATTTATTTTTAGTGGAAGTGTTTCTCTACTTCCTTTATTTGATCTTTTTGAAAAGTTTTCCTTCATAGAGTGTAAGAGAATTAATTTCCTGGGAGGTAGAGACAGATTATCTGTCTCTTTGTGTCTCTCTGTCTCTCTCTGTCTCTCTGTGTGTTTTCCTCTCTACATATACGCACATACACTTTCATATATAAATACAAATGCACATACAGAATAGGTCTAGTTCTATACAAAAGTCTGTTGTGAGGTGGTTAGTTTGCTATCAATTGACTCTGTAGGCAGTATGTATGAGACAGCATGAGCCATCTTACTCATGACCTCTTAAAGTCAAGACCTTTTGGGGAGAACAGAGATGTGATAGAGCTTTGAAATAGGCAGAATATGGCATGTGGCTTCTTATGTTACATGGTTGAATCATTGTGAGGCCAGTCTCACTGGCCCTGCTGCTATCTCAAAATATCTTTCCATTACTTGTCATGGGGACCTGAAATGCCAGCATTAGAGATTAATAACATTTTTGTCCCTAAAGGGTTTTTCAGCCTGAGATGTAATGGTGCGTTTAAACTGTGGTCATCTAATGTCTTATTTATCTGTTGAATACCCACCATATACAGAGTACTTAAAAATGTAAGATAACAGGTAAAGTGAGAGAAATATCAGCATGATATATTAGGAAAGAATAATGAATTTGGAGTACATACTGGATTGGAATTTTGACTTTTTATTAATTGTATAATTGTAGTCAAATTACTTAGCTCTACTGAGCCTTATGTTTATCATTTGTAGACTAGGTATCATTTTCTTTCTCCTTATCATTACTAATATTTATATAGGATTTTAAAATTTGCAAATCACTACACATGTTATTTCATTTGATCTACTATTCTGAGTATCTCTGGGTCCTCAAACAAAATTAAGAAAGAAGGGACCAAGATGTGAAGGAGCATTAAATTATAAACAAGTTTTTTATTTCAGTCTATAGGTAATGGACTCCATTACCATCTATTTCCTGAATTTATATTGTGTCAGCTTCAGGTCATACACAATGAAAAACAATAGTTTCTCTCCTCCAGGAGCTTACATTCTAAGGGTTGCAGAGAAACAATTTTCATATACAATGTTACTTCAAGAGGAAAGGAGAACCCCAGGAACTGTGGAAATATAGAAAAATGTTATGTTTCACAGAGCATTTAGCATCTGAGTTGTACTTTATTGGTATTTTAAGAGGAAGAAATGAGGAGAGAGAGCATTACAGACCTCTTATGAAGGACCTCTTATACAAAGGCACAGAGTTGATAAATAGAAAATCATGTAAAAAGAATAACTAACATATCACTTTGATTAGAATGGTGACTCTATGAAGGACTGGAATAGGAAACAGGAGCAATAGTGGAAGGTTTCATATTCTAAGTTAGTGATTTTGTATTTTCTGTTGTAGAAAACAGAGAACCATTGGGGCTTCATGAGCAGGAAGTAACATAATCATGTAGAAAAAGCAATTTAGCAGCTGTATGGAGGATGGATTAGATATGTCTGGATACAGAGAGACCAATTAAGAGACTGTAGCTACAGTTCAGGTCAGAAGAGATAAGAACCTGAATTATATAGAGATTATAGAGGGTTTATGGAAATTTATGGAGAGAAAGAAATGGTTAAGAGACTTATTGTGGAGGTACGATTGACAAGCCTTTGTAACTCATTAAACATATGTGTATGTTGTGTGAAGAAAAGATACAAATATAATGTCACCTGCAAAGGAGAATATCTATGGAAGCTCTCTGCCAAGAAGGAACCCATCTTTTGTTGATTATTTTAAGACCAACCTCTGTGGCAATTACCATTGAACACATAAATGCTTTTCAATTTGATGCATTAATTGATATTGATAGTAACTAATTGAACAATGTTTATATCTATGGTTGATTGTATCAAGAAAACTTGCATGATTTTTAAAAATCCATGGAAGTTATCTTATTTGGGGAATGTCTTTAAAAGCTGTATTTTATTCTACTGTTTAATCTTGGGTTAGAGTACTTAAGAAATCTTTCTACTTTGGCCTTTATATTACCCCAATCCAGAGATTCCTTTGGCATATCCTAAAATATTCTAATGTGGATAACAGTTCTCAACTCATTTATAGGCATTTAAGCTTAAAAAAATACATTTATTGGTTTCTAGACAGTGAGTCCATTCCACTGAAAATCAAAGTTATGCAAAAAGATTCACAGGACCCCATAAACAATAGAGAAATCACATGAAGGATTCAAAATAGCCTCAACGAATCAGTATATTTCTCTAGTATCTGTAAAATAAAAAAAAGTTGACTTGGATGATGTTTTTTTTTTTTTTTTTGTTGTTGTTGTTCTAACCTCAGAGACTTAAAAACATCATGATTTTTCTTGGAGTATCATCTATAAAAATCTTTTTAGATAGCAAGTAATTATGCTTCTCCCCACCCCCTTCCTCATAGCCAGTCTCTTACCTAAGCAACTATTTCCACTGTTGGATGTCAAAGTGCCATCTTTGAAAGTCTCTTATTCAAGGTTCACAATAGCAACAACTCACTTTTATGCAGTGTTTTTCAGTTTCCATGGTTTTTTCCTTATAACAACCATAAGGAATAAGAATTGCAAGTATTATTGTTTCTATTTTTCATTTACCATATCTCACTGATTCTGACCTATGGCATTTTTTAAAGATATGATCATTTCTCTATACCTACTCAGTTACCACTGCAATTCAGGTCTTTGTCACCTTCTGCCTGTTTGCCATAGCTTTACCTGCCTCAAGTCTCTCCCCAATCTGATTCTTCTTCCCCTCAGCTATAGAAATTTCTTTCTTAAGATGCAGATCTAACAATTTCACTCCTTTGTTCTATAATTTGTAGTTAGTCTCGATTAGCTCTGTGATCCAATAGAAATGCTTCTGTTTGTCATGTAATGTTCTTTACCACATGGACCCTCCTGCCTTTCCAATATACTTCCCCATTGCTCCCTTCCAAGTGTTCTATTATCCGGCCAGATTTGCATTTCTCACAAATGTGAGCCATCTGCCATCTTCATGTTTTGCATTAGCTCTTCCCCTTTCCTGAAATACTCTCCTACTATACCTCTGTCTCCTGAAATCCCTAATTTACTTCAAGACTAAGCTCAAACTCCACTAACTGCATGAAACCTTTCCTGCTTACCCCACCTAGTAATATCTTCTTCTTCTAGGTGATATTATAATTGATTTGTATGTTTTATATAAAGTTATATATGTTCATGAAATCTCTCTCATTAGAATGTAAGTCCTTGAGATTAGGGACTGCTTCACTTGTGCCCTTTTTCTCCACTGTGTTTAGAATTATTGGCTCTCTAAGTTCCTAATAAATAAAAAAATACAGCTCATTCTCAAGGTTTTTCTTAAGAACTTTAGAATTGATTGCATGGCATGGGAGACATTGGCATGGGATTACCCAGTATGGTGTGCCCTCATCAGAAAAGGTGCTGAGCTCTATCAGCAAAGCAGAATTGGATTAGCTCAGAGAAACATAAAAAGTGCAAAGTTAGAGAAGCCAGACCAAATGTTCATAGGGACTGTTTGTGTCAGATCTCTGGTAGAGCATTCTGAGTTCATATTGATCTGATCAGAGGTTCAGATTGTCATTATCCCCAATTTTTCAGCCCATATACCTCAGCAGCTGCCAAACCTTGCCATTTTTATAGGATATCATCTCTCACATCTATGTCTTCTCTGCCCACATAGATATCACTTCTCAACTGGATTACTGTAATATTGTTTTAATTTATCTTCATTGCTTGTTTTCATTTTAATTCATGTTCCATGCATTTAAATGACTTATTGATAATCTAGCAGGAAAGACAAAGCCAGGCTAGTTACAGACATAGGTGGAATAATTCTAGTTCTTCTCTTTCTTTTTTCTCCCTTTTATCAGTCTATCAGTAGTTCTATTGATCTATCTGTTAATAAATCCTATAGCAGAGGTTAATCGAATACCTGTTATTGTTCTATTATTTTAATTGTGCCCTATTTTTTATGACCCCATTTGGGGTGTTCCTGGGAAAGATAATGGAGTGATTTGCCATTTTCTTCTCCAACTCATTTTACATACCAAGAAACTGAGGCAAACAGGATTATATAACTTGCCCAAAGTCACGTGACTTGAATGTGTCTGCAGTCAGATTTGAACTCAGAAAGAAGAGTCTTTTTGAAGACTTTAGGCTTGGCTCTCTATTCATTATTTCATCTAAGTGTTCTAAAACTCTATGTGCCAGACATTGCTTTAGGACAGGGGACTCTTCTCGTTTCTCTATCTTCTGGGTTCCTTTGGCAATGTCTAATGAAGCCTATGAGCTCTTCTTAGAAAAAAATGTTTTTAAATGGCTAAAATATGTATGATTACAAAGGAAAATTCTAATATTAAATTCATTTGTCAAGGGGAAATTGCAAAGACCTCAGATTAAGAACTCCCATTCTGGAAGCTTGTGACTTCAAACAAATTTGTGAAACTATTTCTGACCTCAAGGAGCTTATTATGTTCTATGGAGGAAGATTGTGGAAGACAACATTCACATAGATAGATAAATGCAAAATATATACAAGATGAATATAATCTGCCTTCTAGATGGTAGCTTTTGAGTCTTGAATGAAATTATTAATTACAAAGAGCAGAAGTCCTGGGAGTGTGTTCCAGGAATGGGGAATGCCTAGTGCAAAGATGTTACACAGAGTGTTGTGAATAAGGAATAATCATAAGAATATCAGATTACCATGTGAAAAGGAAGGAAATCAAGGCCTTGTCTTGCTTGGCAGCTAAGGGAAATCTTCTATGAGACATTTATGTCAAGAGGTGATTTCATTGAAAGTAGATTTTCAGAGATCTGGTGATTTCAATGATCCTTTTGCATTTATAATTTTTTTTCATTTATTAAATATTTATTTTTATCCCTCCCACTTCCTCCTCCTTTGATTAAAAAAATCCTTGTAATTTATAAGTGTAATCAAGAAAAACAAACAGGTAGCTGTGATTCATCTTAGACCTTTGGTAAGGCAGCAACACTATCCCCAGTTCTGGGAGTGAGAGGATTTGTTTAGGTGTCTGGGAGGGAGCCTCAGGGTTACTGGAAATCATCCAAACCAAGAATGATTTTCTAAGGTTGTCAAAGTTAATTTATAGACACAATAGTGGTAAAATGATTGTGGAATAGTGCATCTTATTAATCACTTAGACTAATTATGAAAATTTTCTGGTTTCCCCCCATTTAGACTATTAGAGATAAATGACATGGCACTGATATTTTGATGAATGTCCAACAGCAAAATCTTTTGCTGTAGAGTAATGCAGGTCATTAATTGGGAGAGGTTGTGTTCTGAACAGGGCTCTGGAGATTTCTGTCCATTCACAGTGTAATCGAGTGAGCTTATTATCAGGGAAACTCAGCAACTTTGAGCACAGGTGTGTAAGTGAGCCTGTGTAGCTTGCTTCTATCTCAAAAGGCTATTTTAAAAATCCTTATGTCAACTGGCTCATTCCATTGTTTATGAAAGCTATAGGACAGTTTTGACCTTGAAAAGTGACCTAGAACCAGTGCGAATAGCTGCTCCACATCTTAGAAAAGGTAGGAAGGTAGAAATGACCCTGAGAATAATCAGAATTCTGGAAAAACCAATGGGATTTCTTTGGCCATTTATCATACAATTACAACATCTGAGTACATTCAAATTCCAAACCAAGCTCTGACTTCTAGATTCTTTCCTAATTCTTCCCCTTCCTGGTCCGTAGAGGATGATAGAATATTAAGAGTGCAAATAACACGTTATTGCCATGTTTATGCACAGAACGCAGCATGCTTAGACTGTGAAATTTACCTGGCAGCTCAGCAATGAAATCGTAGCTAATTAATTTTGCATGACTTTATGGAATCCTGCTCATAATCCTCCCTTTGCACTTGCCAGAAGATGAATGAGGGTAATGCTGCTGAAAATGTAACCTTTCCCTGGCAAAAAATAAAATAAAATCTTTTTTCTGATTCCCAGTATGTGAGGGAGCCTGACATTTACCCCACAGGTTACTGCAGGGGACTTAAATATAAATGAAAGTATTCTCTCCCAAAATAGCATTTAGAAAAAAGGGAGACCAATGCATTTTTAAGAACTGGATTCTAGATCTACCAAGAAATATTAAAAACAAGGTGGCTTGAGCCAGAAAATAATTGTGAAAAGGTGGCAAGGGTGACATCTGTTTTGGCAGGTCAAATATTCTAGAGTCTTGGAATTGGGGGTGCTGGGCTGGGGTGAGTGAATAAGGTATTTTTTTTTTCCTGTTGGGTACTATTTGCAGCTCATCAAGTATTATTGTCTGGGATGAGGAAATGGGAAATCAATTACAGTGGTAGAATTTAGGATACAATTCCTGGCCAAATCTGGCCATAATTCTCATCATTACTTACATTTCTGATTCTTTTCCTTATTTTATATTTCCAGAAACAGTGCATAGTGAGTAGACACTGGATTTGGAGTCTGAAAGTTCAATAATTTTAGCTAAGTCCGATTCTTTGTGACCCCATTTTCTTGGCAAAGATTCTGGAGTGGTTTGCCATTTCCTTTTCCAGCTTATTTTACAAATGAGGAAACTGAGGCAAATAGGGATAAGTGATATGTCCAGAGTCACACAGCTAGTGAGTGTCTGAGGGCATGTTGGAACCCAGGAAAATGAGGCTATTTGACTCTAGGCCTGGCATTCACCCACTCTGCCAGCTACCTGACCTCCAGTCAGAAAGATTTCTATTCAAATCCTGTTTCAGGGTTTAGCTGCAAGCCTGAATAGATTTTTAACTTCCCTGGATTTCTGTTTCCTCATCTGTAAAAAGTAAGAGTTGGAGTCATCGGCCTTCAAGGACTCTGAGCTCGAAATCTCTATTAAGTTCTATGGTTCAGGTTTTATATCATTTATAGAAAAAAAGAGTCATGCCTTTGGATAAATACAGAAAATTAGGAATACAATTCTCCCCCTTTCCCCCCCCCCCCCCACACATTTTAAAGAAATAAGTTTTAGATATGGAAGATAATACTTAGCCCAGAGTTTTGTAAACTGACCACAAACTGCACCTTTGGTTACTGTGGAAGGTTTACAAAAGAGTATGTGAACTTAAATGGGAAAAATTCATCCCATTTTCATTAACCTCTAACTGAAATTGAGAGTTTCCTTCAACTATTTAAAAACATTATTCTGAGAAACAGAAGCGCTCTATAGATTTTACTAGAAGGATCTAGGAGACACACACATACACACAATTCAAATCCTTAACCTAATCCAGTCCCCTTGCCTTCAAGATAAGGAAATTGAGATTCAAAAATATAAAAATGATACAATAAACAGGCAGCAGAACTGGTGGGAGATACAGAACCAAATGCCACAAGTTCAACAGTTGTTCTAAGTGTTTCATTTCCAACCAATCTCTCCCTACTACATACTTTAGTAGTTTTCATAAATAAAACTTTTTCCTGAAATTCTGAGATTTGGGTCTATTTGATTCAAGAGCTAAAACATCAGCTGTCCACGGTGTATAACCAGAGAGAGCTGGTGTGATAGAGTGGATAAAACAGGCGGCCATGATTGAAAATGACTGAACAACAACAATCGTTAAGATGAGGATCTAGTTAAATCCAACCCAACAATCATTTATTAAAACTTACTATGTATAAATAGCGAATCCAGTATGGGGAGCTTTGCTATTATGGAAGGCCCAGTGCTAGATTCTGTAAATATAGAGATAAAGCAAGATAAAACAAGTTCCTGACCTTAAGAAGCTAACACTCTGCAAAGCAGATACGTAAGTGAAACCTTAGGAAGGAGAGAGACCCAACAACTAAAGACTTCAAACAAGAAGAGAATAATCACCTACTGCATATCAAATACCATAGAGATAAATACAGTGAAAAAATAATCCATATATATAAGCATTTCCTATAAAAGAAAGCACATAACTAATTTTCATACTAATTCTCCATATCATATAGGATTATTTTCTGTGAGGAGACTGCTTGGTAAACCAGAAAGTACTTTTTAATGTAAGTTATCATCATTATTCACATGGCCTGACTTCCTTTACTATCTGATCCTACTAATGCATCAAGCCACCCTCTGGCTCTAGAACTTCAGGGAGCCAAAAGTATATCTGAGGGGGATCCTCTGTACACAGTATAAACTTGTTCTTTTTCCACCTCAACTTCTACCAAGTCCCTACTTCCCTATTATAATGTCAGGCAGGCCCCTTGTGTAGTGGGGGAAATATTGCTTGCATTTGCTGCAAAGGAAAAATAAATCACAGTTGCTTTTTAATTCAGTTTCAAATCTGGGTTCCCCAAGGGCTGAAGGTTTAAGTATGCCCCTAAACAAATTTAGTCCACTTTTACATTGTAGATTGTCAGTCAACAAATAAATAAATACTTCCTAAGATTGGTAACACTGGACTAAATACCAAAGAAGGAAGGGAGAAAAGTATAAGTAACAAAATGAGTTACATGGAGCTTCCAGTCTAGATAAATTGACATAATATGGACTTTGTCTTAGTGGCTGGTGCTGGATAAAGATTCTATAAGTTAATTTGGCAATGAATCAATAAACATTTTTTAAGTACTACTATATGTCATCCAGAAAGATGGTATGGGACAGAACTGAAGCAACATGGGTTCATGTTTTCCTTTTGACAATACTTTTTTACCTTAGATAAATCATTTAATTATATTCAGTACTTTGGGCTACTCTTCAAGGCTAATGGTAAAGGGAGTTTCTTCATGCTGAGAGTTACTGATACCAATGAAATCAGAGGTATAGTTTCTATTTTTATATGCTAGACACTGTATTGGTTTATAGGGATATAAAGAAGTAAAAACAATCCCTGCCCTTGAGGAATTTACAATCTAATAAAAGAAATGTAAGTAAAAGTTTTGTCAGGGACCATAAACTGGGACAGGATACAGCAAGTTGGAAAGGTTTCTAATATGATATAGATGATGGACTGTATGTTGCCTGAGGGCCAGCCTTGTTATGATTGAGGTAATGATTTGGAATTATTACCAGCAGATGGAGAGGTGATAGATTTGTTGGCCATGGTAACTCACAAAACAACTGACACGATAAGAAGTTGTGTTTGGAGGTATAAATTGCGCTATAGGAAGGAGAACTCATATCAATAGGAACCTGGATTTATTGAAGAAAATAAGTTATGGAACTATATAGATTAGGTGAAATTAGGGATTTGTAGATTAATTCATATATTTTTTTAGGCTTACCATATGCAAGGTATTGATGTCAGGTACTGAGAGGTATATTAAAGCAAATAAGGATGGCTCCTTATCTTCAATTAATCTACAATCTCAAATAAGAATGACAATTGGGAGAAGAGGTATATCCCCTGAACATGCCTTTGTTCTACAGCATTGAAGTTGGAATGAAGTTTAGAGTTTTTAGTCCAATTCTGCATTAGACATATGGGGAAATTGGAGACAAATTGTAAACACTGGATTCCTCTAATAGATTGTAAGTCCTTGAAATTAGTAGAGGTTTCTTTTACTGTTCTGGGTCTCCCAACCCTTAGGAATGCCTTGTATCTATTAGAAATTTAATAAATGTTTGTTGAATTAAAATGGGACAAAACTTATCTGAGGTCATATATATAGCCAAGATTTAAATCCTATCTTTGTAGATAGAACCTGGAGTAAAAGACAAAATAAAACAACAGCAACAACAACAAACAACACACACACACAAATAAAAAAACCCTAAATCCAATAACAGGAAACAAAAAAAAATCTTGAGTTAAAACTTACCTCAGATATTAGTTTGTGTAACTCTGGGCAAATGGCTTATCTGTAAATCTGGGGATTGGACTTTTTGACCAGCTCTACATCTATGAATTTATGGTTTCTGTCTCAGGGTATCACACCACAAGTACCTTTCTATTTCCATTAGAAATGGCATCTATGTGTATATGTGAATATATGTCTATATATTTATATCTATATCTTAATTTATCTTTAGATAGCTAGATAACCATATCTATATCTATCTGTCCATCTATTCATCTATTTATCTATCTCTCTTTTTGTTCATTTATTTATCTGACCATCTATCTCTCTGTTCATCTATATATCTCTCTCTCTCTGTCAGTCTACCTATTTAGTCATTTATCTCCATACTTAATTGTGGGCTTCTCAGGGGGTGGAGGGAAGAAAAATAAAAAGAAAAGCATAATAAAATCCAAAATAAAATCTATAAGGAAGCAAAGAAAAGATGCTCTGAACAATGCATAGTATTTATTATATAGACTTACTTGAAATGGAAACTTATTGCTTTTTATTTTGAACTCTTTCTGCTATACACAAAGCAATATTAAAAATTCTTATTTAAGTTTTAAATAAAAAAGAAAGGAATGGAATCCTAGGCTATTGCAATTCCAATTTTGAACTATAGGTGTACTTAGAGTTGTAAGTATGCCATCATCTTCTGTCAACTGCCTTCTGAAGGATAAGTCAATCAGTTGTAATGTTTGTATAATCATGTTGTCTTTTAAAGTGGCAGTGTTTCAGTTTGGTTTATGAAGCCTGCTACTGTCACGTGAAGGGAGAAGGCATCTTTTTCCTACCTCTTGCTATTCTCTTCCAAAAATAATTTACACCACAGATTACACAAAGTACAAATATAAAAGGCCATATTATTCAAGAATGGATTTAAAATGTTATGTTCTCACACCATATCTGACATTTCTCTCTTTCTGTCATTGATTTTTTCCATTCTCTACACTGTTCTTATCATTTTTCCTTTTCAATAGCCTCGTGTTAAGGCAATTATAAGTATTAAAAACATTGTGGATAGAGTGCTGGGCCAGGGGTCAGAAAGACTCTTCTTCCTGAGTTCAAATCTGGTCTCAGATACTCACTAGCTATGTGACCTTGGGTAAGGCATTTAACCATGTTTGCTTCAGTTTCCTCATCTATAATATGAGCTGGAGAAGAAAATAGCAAACCACTGCAATGTGTTTGCCAAGAAAAACCCAAATAGGGTCACCAAGAGTCAACTCTGACTGAAAACGACTGAACAACAAAAAGACAAGATTTTCTTTGACCCATAATGTCACAGAATGCTGTTTCTGAAAGGGACTTTAGAGACCTCTTCATTTTACAGGGGACAAAACTGACTTGGGGATGGAAGGTAAGTTTATCAAGACCATAGTTAGTGGTAAAGCCAGGACTCAAATTCAGATCTTAACTGTCCACTATTCTTAAAATATATATATATATATATATATATGTATATGTATACATATGTATGTATATGTATATATTCATATATGCATATGTGGAATTAAATGGAAATGGACTCTCTTAAACCATCAAAATTACATTAATTTTTATTGAATCAATCAAAACTTAAAAGTCCTCTATTTGGTTTTCTAGATTATAATGGTGATAAGAGTGAATGGACAGTCAGAAGCAGTGGGAAGTCAGAAAAAAAAAAAGCTAGTCAAATAATTTCCCACCTTTCTGATTAGTAACCTTTCAAATCACCTTGACTCTCCAACTTTCTGTCTCTAATGCCCTATCTCAAGTTCCTCTTCTTGGCAATAAATGAAATGTTGCTCTCAGCTAGTGTTGTCAGTTAATTCTTTCTAAAGTAGAAATCTTAAGGTCTTTTGTATTATGAAATCTTTTGGGGCCGGGTGAAGCCTGTGTATCTCTCAGAATAATGCTTTAAAGTGCATAAAATTAAATATATAGGATTACAAAAAAAACCAGGCATATTGAAATATTAAGAAAGGAATTTATGGACCCCAGGTTAAGAATCACTGCTCTAAAATCTTAATGGATAACAATATTCTGTGTCACTTAGCTAAAAAAAGGCCAGATAACTTACAGTCAGAATTGTTTTAAACCATTCTTGTTCCCTCGTAGCAGTATTTTCATTTTAAAGGGGGACAAAGGAAAAATCAGAAAAACCTTCAAACTCCCTGAAAACGGTGGAAAGGTCAATTGTAGAGACATGTTTTGGGGTAGGAAACAAGATGTTACAGAAGGGTTTAGTCACCCATTTATTTTGTTTAATATAAAGCTGATCTGCCCAGAGATTAGAGCTTCTCTTTTATGAACTTCACCTTTTTCCATGGCAATTTCCTCTCTGTGTATTTAATCCATCCTAACACATAAACACATACATACACACATGTGTATGTGCATTTACATCCATCCCTCAAACAAACAACCAAAAAACAAACAAAATTATGGTCAAATAATTGAGAACTAAGTGAAGTAGGTAATCAGATAGCATTGCATCTCCTGAGAGTCTGGCTAGGGGCTATTGGTTATTGGATGAGAACAAGCCCCTCCATCTTCTGCACAGTCAGAGAATATAGCTGCACTCTAGTATCAACACTCTTTACTGCCTAGGGCCCCATCATGTGTACTAGGCCTTGAAATTAAGGTTTGTAATAAAAGTGATCCTTGGCTTCATTGGGCTCACCTGGTGTGTAGGTGAGAGTCAGGAGATAGGTATGTGGGAGGGTGGCTGGTACTCCACAGTAGAAGCTATAAACAGTATATCTGAAGAGGAAAGCTAATGAAATCTTCTCTCAGTTTGTAGGGCAGAAAATGCTGCTGTTGATATTTATAATATCATCATCAGAGCTACTGAAGAGAAAACCAGAGAATATCTTATCTTTATATAAAACTATGGCACAGTAGCCCCTCAAATATTTTGGGTAGTTTTGGTCGCTTGAATAATAATTATAACTGACATTTATGTAGTGCTTTAAAAAGTGCATTAAATAGTTGATTCCCTTCGAACACTACACCTTAGAAGGTCAATATTGCAGTATTTTTGCATTTCATGAAGGTTTAAAGAGCCCAAAAAATCTTCCTGGAGCCATACTGCTAGTAAGTACCAAAGATAGGATTTGAATCTAGATTTAACTGATTTTGAGACTACCGCTCAATTTCAGACTTTTGGGTCTCAGTAACTTTTTGCATATTTAAAAATCATTGAGGATCCTTCCCTTGTCCTCAAAGAGTTTTTCTTTTATCTATGATTATTTATTGTTATTAGAAAGTAAACATCTTACTATTATTACAAAGATAGTTTTAATCTCACATATTACCTGAGAGGGTCTCAGGGACCTGGGGGTTTCTGGACCACATTTTAAGAACATCTGCATTATACCATGTTACCTCTAGGTTATAATGAAATGAGAAAGTCAATTTGATGTGAAGAAGAGTTAAGATACTGGGCATATTTAACATTGAGCAGGGGTTTTTAACTTCTTTGATGTGTCAGCATAGTGAATCCTATGCCTTGCTTCTCAGAAAAATGTTTTTAAATCCATAACATAAAACACACCGGATTACAAAGGCAACCAGTCAATTTGAAATAGTAATCAAAATAATTTTTTTTTGTAAGTTCATGGATTCTAAGTAAAGAACTCTTTGTCTAGAAGTTGTGAGTCAGTGGGGAAATTCAAATCTTCAGTTTTTTGAAGGACTTTAAAGTAGAAAAGTTGATATATTCTGCCCTGCTCCAGGAAGCAGAGCTAGTGCCAATGGGTGAAAGTTACACATAGGGAGATTTGCAGTCAATATAACTAAGAAATTTTCAAATAATTAGAAGCATCTAACAATGAATCCTAGGCATATAGTTAACTTTTTGTCTCTAGAAGTGTTAGAAGCTTGGAAAAAGAAAAAGAATAAAAGTATTAGAAGAGGCTAGGTGATCAATAATCTGCTGTGATTGGGAGGCTACTAAGTAACCTTAAGGTAACTGGTAAAATTTAGTTTTGTAATCCCTGAAATTGAGGAGGCTGAGGTTGCTGAATTGCTTGATTTTTAGAGTTCTGAGTTATGGTAAGGCAAACGCTGATCAAGCTGTCTGTCCTGTGTCCTACACCCTTTAGCTGGACAGGGAGAGGAGAGGGAACCAGATGGTCAAAATAAGAATAAACTAATACAGATTAGGAAAAGAGCAGGTCAAAACTTCTCTGATGATCAACAAAAATATCAGGTTCATGAATTTCCACCTTGGGGGAAATAGGGAAACCTAATCTTGTTTTGTTTTTGTTTTTGTTTTTTGGCAAAAAATGTGGATTTATTATACTGAAAAGTTCCCTCAGTGAGCTCTTCCTGTTTAGGAATTAGCCAGGAGATCTAATCTCAAAAATTAATATTTTTAAAAATAATCCTGACTACTAAAATAGCCATTAGTTTATTCACTTATCCAATAATAGTTAACTATATCATTAATCATATTTAAAGCATAGCACTAAGGGTTTCACAGAATAGCTTAATACTTGGAATACAAAGATGAAAATGTGTAGTATTATTTTTTTTTAAATGTAATAACTAGGAAAGAATAGACTACAACAATATAAGAGAATTAGAGGAACTAAGGTGAGATAAGATGCAGAGAAAATTATTTAGAACAGGTGTTATGGTAACCCATAAATTTCTATTATTATTATTATTTATTGGGAGTAAGAAAGCCTTTCTAGGCATAGACTTCGGGGAAACAAAAACAAAAGCCTGGATGTGAGAAAGCACACATTTACTTTCTGTGTTTATATGTGTGTTTATGGAATGGAAAATTCCTAAAAGTAAGGATGTTTCTTCTTTGCATATATCCCTACTACCTTTCATAGTGCCTAGTGTATGGTAAGCTATAGTAATTCCTTGCTGATTAATTTGAATGATTGGACATAGATTTCTGGGACTTTAAACTAAAAGGGCCTTAAACACATATGATTTTTAAAATTATTTTACAGATGAGGAAACTGAATCTTGGAAAAGTTAAGAGAATTGTCTGACCTTATGCAAGTAGTAAGTAGTAGAATCAAAGTCTGAACTCTGATCTTTTCATCCCAGATCTAGTGCTTTTTATTAGCCTATTTTGCTATTCCTGATGTACAAAGGACAGCAAATCATTCAATTTTGCACGAGTGGGATATAAAGATTGAAAGGGAAAGCTTTCTTAGAAGCACAAACTAAAGAGACTAACCCTTTCTGGGTTAAAAGGTGACATTTGAGGGGGGTATGTTTAAGATCTATAAAAATGTGAATTCCAAGAATTGGTCGAACAGATTTATTTAACAATGAACTACTAGGAAGAGCAAGATACGTCTAGGTAAATACCAAAAATATATTCATAACCACAGTGGACTTTGGAATTAATCTCTAATGATGATACTTGTAGGAAATTGAGATGAATTTTAAAAGGTTTTGGATACATTTATCAATGGCTAATAAGAGAAGTTCAGAAACATACATAGTCTTCCGATTGGCATCTTTTTGATGGGCATATGGATCCCTCCCTTATTTTGCCTCTCTTTCCTCCATTCTCCCATTATTTATCTCCTGAGGCTGCTGTTGGCAAAAGAATCCTGGTCTAGCTGGGCCATGGGTTTGATCTAGTATGGGAATCCTGATGGAAATTTTATTTCCATAGCAAACATCTCCCTTCTTTATTGCTAGATAGATGGATGGTCTTTCAACTATTAAAGCCGAACAGCTTGATATTTTACCCAGTGGCTGAAAAGCAAGGGGGAACAATGGGAGTTTGTAGTTTTGACATTCTCTTGCCATATTATTAAATAAAGCTGACAGAGAATATTTCAAAAAAATAAACCCAGCTAGAATTGGGTATAGGAGCTTCGTGGTTCTACCTCTGTAGAAATTGCTTAGTTTCTCTGGGTTGTTGCTTCCCTGTGTGTCAGGGAAAATAACCCTGAACTCAATCTCAGACAATATTTCTATCATGTGGCGGGTAGACACTTGAACTCAGCTAGGAACTCACCAGCCTTACATGTAGGTGGTTACCTGGATAGTATGATTTGAGAGGCATCACATTGTAATGGAAAGGGTACTGAGTGGGAGATTAAAAAGACTTGGACCTGGTTCTTGGTCCTGCCATTAGGTTTTTGTTTTTGTTTTTGAATTTGAAGAAATCACTCCACTTCTCTGGCACTCAGTTTCCTCACCTGTAAAATGAAGAGGCAGACTATGCTGTGGGAAGAAAATTGGATCTGGATTCTGAAGACCTGGGCTCTCTTTTTTTTTAGTCACTTGCTTGGGTGACCTTGGGAAATGAACTCTGGGACCCTCAGTTTCCTCCTCAGTTTAGAGAGGCAGTTGGTTTTTAAAGCCCCTAATATATCCAACCTTATGTTCCTATGATTGTTAAAGCCTCATTCAGCAATATTAGTTTCTAAAAATTTCTTGTACCTTCTTCCCCACCTCCAAATGACATTGAAAACTATTTTCTGTGGATACCTGGAAAGCTTCTATCAGGAAATTTTCTCTTTAATTTGATTCTTTCTAAACTCCTCTTGAACGAGAATGCTTCTAAAGAGAGTGACACATGAATCCCTAACAGTGTAAACTGGGTGGATTTCATCAGATACTTTCTTTTTCTTGACAAGAAAGATTGGATAACAGGACAACCATAGAGATACAAGGAGAAAAAGAAGATTAAGAAGGGACGGGGAGGAGAGAATGGAGAAATTGTGTATGAATGGAAATAAATTAATCCTAGTTGGAGCGGCCTGTAAGTTGGAATGTACTCTTTTTGTCTCAAAACATCCCTTGTTTGCTTTAAGATGAAGATTTAAGATTAAGCTCAACATCACCTTCTACATAAGACCTTTTTTGACTTGGCCTTAATGTCCACCCTCCCTAAATTATCTTAATAAATTCACACTGATTCTATATCTGATGCTATATTTATATGTTATTTCCACTGGAATGAGAGGTTCTGAAGGGCAGAGATATCTTTATGTTTGTCTCTGTATCCCCAGTGCTTAGCCTAGTACCTGGTTCTTAGTAGAGACTTAAAATGTTGTCCTGATTGATTGATTAAGGCTCATTCCAACTGGGCCATTCTGTGATTTTATGACTTTGGATGACCACTCATATAAGGCTTTCTTGATTGGAAAGCCACAAAACATTTTAAGGTGAGAAAAGACAAACACTATTAGATCCCTCTCTACCACTTTTCCTTCAGTCTTGCTTTTTGCCCAGATATTTCTTTAATGAATCAGGTTTAGTATTACAGGGGTTAAACATCTAATCTTCCAGCAATTTAGTTCTTGGGGAATTTTGCTAACAGTTTTCCTCCTTGTAGTTAGTGGTTCAGGAGAAAAAATGATTCAATTTCTCAAAGAAACTGGCTCTTGAAGACCTTGAGGGGGAGCATCTGATTGAGGGAGCCATTGATTTTCTTCCTCTCCAGCTTCCCTGAGAGGCTTGTTGACTGTCCTTAGATCTACAGCCTGTAGTTCCCACTAAGGCACTCATTTTCTGTCAGGAAGAGGAGAATCTCCACATTTACTGGTTTCAGAAGAGAGCAAATGGTCTGTCTTCTATGTGCAAAAAACTTGGGTTGATGATTATTTATGACTTATTAAGAATTCAGAAAGTCTGGCAGAGCAGATAGAATGCCAGTCTTGGGAGTCTGAGAAACCTGGGCCCAAGTACTTTCCTTTGGCACTTTATGATTATGGCACCCTGGACAACCTGGAGACAGCACGTTGAAGAGCATATTTCCCATCCACATTAGAAGATGAGGTTTCCTTGAGAAGTTTTTTTTAATACCAGTGAAATCACAGGTCTGGATTTCCTGCTGCAAATAAAAATCCACACTCACATATTCATTCATTTCCCAGTGTTTAGCATAATGTTTAAAGCATAGTAGGTTCTTAATAAATACTGACTGGCCATAGCAGAGGGACTGTAGTTTTTGGCATTTTTGTAATAGTAACAGGGAAGTAAGTGGGTACTCTTCCATAAAGTTTCAGAAACATTGAAAAATCTCAAAACCAGGAAAGTTAAGGAATGTACATTGATTTTCAGCATCCATCCTTAGCAGATCCTTAGCAGAAAGAGACTAAACACCCTTTATCTTCATATCTCACATAGAACAAGAGTCACCAGACTCACTGGAGAAAGGCATCAAATGGTATAGTAGTTAGTAGCCAGAGTTCTGGGCTTGGAGTCAGGAAAGCCTGAATTCAAACTTAATCTGAGAAACTTCTAATTGTGTGACCATGGTCAAGTAATTTAACCTCTTTGTTTCAGTTTTTTCAACTGTGAAATAGGAATAATAATAGCACTTATCTCTCAGAGTTATTATGAAAATCAATTATTTGTAAATAAGTGCTTAGCATTGTGTAGATATTTAATGTCTTTCTTTCTTTCCTTCCTTCCTTCCTTCCTTCCTCCTTCCTTCCTTCCTTCCTTCCTTCCTTCCATCCATCATATAAAATCCAAAGTTAATAAAAACTTATTAGGCATCAAGTATATGCAAGGTAAAAGATCACATGGAGTGATGAATAGAAGGCCATCCTTTGAGAAATTAAGAACTTTGTTCAAATCTTGCCTCCAACATATTATAGCTGTGAGGTCTTGGTGCCCCGGTTTGAGTTTTTAAAACTATGAGGTAGAGAGAATTTCTGATCTGTATTCATGGTGTAGGTAATATATATAATAATAATTCAATATACTTAATGATTAAGTGCATAGGAAAGGTGAGAAACAGTAGAGTTGAGAGAAATTATTTCTAATTGGAAACATCAGAGAGAGTTTGCCCCTGAGCTGAGGCTTGATGAATTTCAATAGACAGAAATGTAGAGAAAAGGAGATGGATATAGTACAGAATTGACAAATGCATGGAGGTGGAAAGTGGTAGATGAATTGGACACTGAAAGGTCCAACTGACCTGGAATAAAACATAGTAGAGTAAAATAAGGCTGGAAAGATATTCTCTACATAGTTTTTAGAGGACCTTGAAGGATAAGTTAAGAAATTTGCTTTTATTTGGGAAATAGTGAAACCCAATGAAAATTTAGAGTAAAGAATTTTGACTAGTTTTTTTTGCATTATGAAGAGTGTATCAGCAGACAATTTAAGCTATCTATATCTTGCCTTCCCTAGCTTTCCCTTCTCACCTCTGACTGATTAGAGTTTGTGCTATTACCCAGATGTCTCAGACCAGTGTCTTTCTACTATGCCATTTCTATGCTCTCTTAGTTCTGTGCTGATTTTTTTCTTTTGTGTCTGGATATAGGAATTAATCTGTGCACATATCTCCCAGTATAGAACTAATCTAAACTTATGTAGATTTTTATCTGCAATTTAGATTCTTAAGAGTTGCTTGTGCACCATGAGAAACTAAATGATTTGCTCAAGATCACAGAGTTTGTATGCACTAAGGGCAGGACTTGAATCCAGCTTTTCCTGACTCCATGATCAGCTTTCTATCCACTACTCCAGCTGCCTCTCATCTCTATAAAAATGAAGTTCAAAATTATGATTTTATTGTGACATAATTATATAATGAATAACTGATTTGTCCAAAGTTGTATTTGAAAATTACCTACATAGTTAGCCTGTATTAATTAAAGAAGGATCTGAGTTAATACAGAAGCCACTAATGATTCAATTTTGTCTTCATTTATTCTCTTTAAACAGTCAAGTAGGGCAAAAAACTGAAAAAATAGGAGCCTTAAATTTTTGGCTTCTAGTATATGCTCTTTTTTTCTTTTTTTCACTGCATTTTCTGGTCTCCCCAATGACCCTTTCTTTGGGTTTCAATTTTTAAAACTTTATGCACAGGGTAACCTACACAAGCATTGACAGCATACATAACTTCTCAGTGGCCTCAGCTCCCTCTTTACTCTTTCTACTCTGTTTTTCTCCCAAAAAACATGAACTTTCCCTTGACCATATCTTCTTTTATTTGAAATTTAAATACTTCTAGGATTCAAGGATGATAAGAGACACTATGAGATGGTGGGAAAAGGGTCCTTTTTCTATTTTAGTTGAATCTTCACTGGAAGATAGATTTTTCAAATTATTAAATTTAGTTCAGGTATACTCTGTGGATGTTGCAACCCCCTTTGAATATATGAAGGGTTGGAAGGTAGATAAAATTCAAGTAAGATCATTCATGTAGATATTTTTTGCTTATTATATTCAAAGATCTTTTTCTTCCTGTGCTAAGCATAGTGCCTGACATATAGTAAGCACTTAACAAATGCTTATTGATTGATTGGTTCTTGACTATCATATAAAGAAATAAAGCTTATATTAATAAAAACAATGGATGAGAAATTTTCTTCTTAACTTTTTATTCTTGGGGGATGAGGACATCTATTTGTGATTTTATTTGCACTTGTGTTGAAAATCCTTTTCATAAATATACACTGGCAACTCATTTATAACTTACAACTTTATAAAATTGTTTAAGATCCTGAAAAATTAACTAATTTGACAATTACAAATCTCTCTCTCTCTCTCTCATTCTCTCTCTCTCTCTCTCTCTCTCTCTCTCTCTCTCTCTCTCTCTCTCTCTCTCTCTCTCTTTCATCTATATCTTAGACAGGACTTCAACCCAGCTCTTAATTTACTACAATTTCTTTTCTCTTGTATACTAATTATAGTATTGTAGATTCAGAGACTACCTTTGAAGTCACTTAGTCCAACCCCTTCAGTTATAGATGAGACAAATGAGGAAAAGGTAAATAGTTAAAAACCCAGGAATATTAAATAACTTTCCTGAGATCAAGCAAATAGAAAGTTTCAGAGACCTATCTGAACATATAATTATGAATATGTATTTTTTTTAGTGTTGCGTTAGGATTTAATAAAGTCTTCAATTCCATCCAACAAACATTTATTAGACATCCGTTATATACCAGGCACTGTTCTTGACAACAGCAAAAAAGCAAAAGAAAGGAAATAGTCTTTGTCCTCAAGATGCTGCTAAGCTTTTGAGGATGGAAAGTAAAATGTACATAGAAAACTAAATAGAAAATAAATATGAGATAGATTCCAGGGAAAGGGTACTAGTAATTGGAGGAAAAGTGAATAAGCCTGGATTTCCTGGGGAAGGTGCCACTTGAACTGAGCTTATATATTTTATGGGGCATATATGAGAAGGAAAATTTTTCTAGATGTGATGATTGGCCTATGGATATGGAACATGGTGTATGGGCATTGGCAAGTAGGTCAAGTTAATTGGCCAAAAAACTTGGAAACTTAAGTTGGATATGTGTTAGAAAGAACTTTTTAAAGAATCATATAGGAATTTATATGAAATCCTAGGGGCATGAAGGGTTCCCTGTAATATGATAATCAGGAGAGAGAAAGGTGACAGACAGATTTGTTCTTATGGTGATGATAATGATCTCTTCTATGTGCCTTTTCCTTTCCATTTCTAATACTCCATCCTAATTTATGCTTTTAATATTTTCATGCCAGGATTATTCTCAAAGCCTCCTAACTGTTCTCTTTGCTTTTAGTCTGTCTGTCTATTCCTTTACCTGTCTGTCTCTTTCAATTTCATTCTAAATCCTCCTAAGAGATGATTCGATCATTTTTCCTTAGATGATAACTGTGATTGTACTATTCTTTCTCAAAACCTTCACTTTCCAAATTCTAGTTTGATGTTCAATATTCTTTATAATTTGGTCTCAATTCACCTTTTGAGCATTATTATGCTATTGTCACTAAATATTCTATGCTTCCCCCTATTTAAGCCACTCACTTGCTTTTACTCACCTCACTGCCTTTGTTCCTGTAGCTCATTCTTTCTGGGATACTTTCCCCTCTCCCACCATCCCCAAGATCTCTCTTCTCCATTTTTGCTTGCCCTTCAGAACCAGTTTAAATGTCATATCCTTCCCAGATTGTCCTAGGAAGAAGGAGAACCTTCCTGCTCTTGGCACCTGCTTTGTGCCAAGTTGCTTGTTTCCTTAGTCTGAACTGTTGGTGGGCCATGGCACAAAAGCACCCCTGAGAAATCCAGGGAAGCTCCCATTGGGCCAATTGTCCTTCAGGCCCACCAGTTTGACTATTTCCTCAGCCGCTGTATTTCTAACCAAGGATCTTGGCAGCCTCTTTGGAACTAGAGACCCTTTGGCCCTGGGATCTGTTTATGTTGCAAAAACATCTCGCACGGAGCTGATCGGCCTGTTTGCCTTGGCATCGGCTGCCCACCGCTCAATCATCCCCAGCTCAGATTGCTGACACATCCTGCTGCCTCAGATTCAGTCGCACTTCACTGATCAAAATGTTATTTCATAGGAGCCATTTGATGCTCAAGAAGCCTTTGAATAAGTCATTTGAAGCCTTTATTTCTCTCCCCAAAGTGTTTTGCCAGAAGTTAAGTGAACCTGAATACTAAAAAGTTGGAGTTTGGTTCAGAGCTCTGTGTTTGGCTGAATATAATCTCCCTTTTCTTCTTCCTTAGGAGAGCTGGTTTCCTTGGATGACTTTTTCTTTGGTGATGTAATTGGTCCTCTTCTCACATTCATTTTCTCTGTACTCTGTTCTAGCCAGAGTCATGAATCTCTGAATGTGCCGTTCCCATGTGCATGCTCATTCCTGGAATGCATTCTTCCTTTTCTCTGCTTGTCCCCTAAAATTCACCTGAAAAACTATGGCCTTCATGAAGGCTTTCCTGCTCTGATCTCACATTATAATTGATGATATTGTGACTGTCTAAATTTCAGTTCATTCATTTCAGTTGTAACTGACTTTTGTGATCCTCTTTGGGGTTTTCTTGGAAAAGTTACTAGAATGGTTTGCCATTTCCTTCCCTAGTGGATTAAGTGGATCTATTTTATCAGGCAATCAGAGATTGAAGTAACTTGTTCAGAATCACACAGCTAGGAAATGTCTGAGGCTGGATTTAAATTCAGATCTTCCTGACTCAGGTCCAATGTTCTATCTACAGAGCCATTGGTGACTCTTACAATGTAATATTAGATGTCTATATTGTCCACCTTATAGTAGGAGAGTCTATATTATACATACATGAGACTGTAGGTACTGGGGAGGCAGATACTTTATTCTACCTAAGTTCATCCCTTTCCCTCAAGCTTAGTCAGGAGTATTCTTCAGAGAATTACATCTAATAAATGTTTATCCAATGAATAAGTGAATCAAAGAATAAAAAATGGAAAATGAACTCTGTCTAGTTTTCATGTTCAGGATCTATTTGCTCTTTTACTTCCCTGCACCATTACTTTTCCTCCAAAATTTCCTTTGATTTTATTTTGCATTTATTCTACATTTTCTTGTATCTATATGTATTGCCTTCTCAAAGTAATATAAGCTCCTTGACAATCAGGGACTAATCTAATTTTGTTTTTATATTCATAATACTTAGCATAGTGCCTGTCACATGGTAGATATTGAGAAATGTTTATTGATTTCTTGATTGGTTAACTATATGACCTTGAAAAAAGTCACTTAGGGGAACTTGAGATATCAAAGTTTGAGGGGGTGGGGTAGGGTGAGGGGAATGGTATACTTCTTTTTTTTTTTTTAAATAACTTTTTATTGATAGAACCCATGCCAGGGTAATTTTTTTTTTTTTTACAGCATTATCCCTTGCATTCACTTCTGTTCCGATTTCCCCCCTCCCTCCCTCCACCCCCTCCCCTAGATGGCAAGCAGTCCTTTACATGTTTAATAGGTTACAGTATATCCTAGATACAATATATGTGTGCCGAGCTGAACAGTTTTCTTGTTGCACAGGGAGAATTGGATTCAGAAGGTAGAAATAACCAGGGAAGAAAAACAAAAATGCAAGCAGTTTATATTCATTTCCCAGTGTTCTTTCTTAGGGTGTAGCTGCTTCTGTCTATCTTTGATCTGAATTAACTCCCTTTATTGAAGAGATCCATTTCCATCAGAATATATCCTCAAACAGTATCGTTGTTGAGGTATATAATGATCTCCTGGTTCTGCTCGTTTCACTTAGCATCAGTTCATGTAAGTCTCGCCAGTCCTCTCTGTATTCATCCTGCTGGTCATTCCTTACAGAACAATAATGGGAATGGCATACTTCTTTCTGCAGCAGTCTTTTGGCTCTCCATTTTGGTCCAGGATGCTAGAAGAACTGGATAAGCTTGAATTAACTGCTACTCCACCAACCAGGACTGCCAAGAGCCAAATGCTATGACACAGAACAGTTTGTCCCCTGAATCTGAAATTCAGCATGGCTCTATGAGTGAAGATCACCTAAAAGTTTGAACAGAATATTTTTGAGAACCCTAAACCTCCAAGGAACTTTTTGTGGGCTTTTTTCTATGTTGTTTGTGCCTAAGGGTCACTGAGTATGTTTTTAGTAAAATCATTTTATCTCTGAACCTTCAGTTTCTGAGGAATTCATTATACCAGATGTGGAAACTTCTCCTGGATATTGTTGGTTCTCATCCAAAGAAGTTCTTTCTGGGCTGAGACTTCCCAACTTACCTGCCTAGCTCCAGGATACTCCCTTCAGGTCCTATCCTTGTGATAGCTTTTTTCAGGACACACATTTCTCAGGGCCAGCATAGTTTGCCACTCATCACCTTCTTTGTCCTGTTCATGCCTACTGGATAGGTAGTAGTCCTATCACAGGAAGTCACAGAGTCTATGTAGTACAGCAAGAAATGGGCTAAACTTTCTAGAGAATGGAACCCCTTTTTCTTCTTTGGACATAATATATACTCAAAATCATCCTCCCCTACTCTACTTGTGATACCAGGCTTAGGGAACCTATGTCATTCCTTTCATAGGAGATACCCATGTCATCTTTCTATTCACAGAAGAAATCTGGGGTTACTGTCCTCTACTCCTTAGACGTTGTGTTCTAAAGTTTTCCCCTTAGATTCATGATTTGGTTCTGACCCTAGTTCATACCTATCTGTTATTTGGGTTCAGGTCCTAGATATAAAGGTGTTCTGGTTAAAAAAGATTTATTCAATGAATTCATTTATAGTGCTTAGCTCCAGCTCTACATTAAGCATTATGAAGTTTACAAAGAGATATGACACACTTCCTCCCTTCCTGAATTCCCAGCAATTTTTCTCTTGGGCTTTGTTAGAGTCACTTGCCTCACCTTCTGGCTCACAGACACTTCCTGAATCCATATACAAATTAAGATTTTCTTAGCTGATTTACCAAGATTTCCTTTCTGGCACTGCAAGATGGTAACTGTCTGCACCTGCCTTTGGCAGGTGTCTTCTATATCATTCTCAAATTTTCAGGGTCTTTGGTCCCTCTCTGGAAGCTCTTTTTCTTTACATCTGATATAGTTTTTCTATCTTTGTTGATTTTCTTGGAGCAAATTCACTAGCCAGATAGAATGCTTATGTCTCCTCTTTAAAAGGAAATATTTCCTTCTCTATCCATTGTGGAAAACCAGATCAAACCCTGGCTCTGATACTTTACCTGCAGTACCTTGAGCATACTTCTCAAATCACTGTAGAAGTCAGTTGAATCCTCTGAAAAAATGGGGAGATTATAGTAGGCAATCTCTAAAATCTTTTCCAAATTTGAATCTTTTCAATAGGAGTTAGTTATATGATTTAGAACTACAAGACCTAGAATTCTGTGATTATTGATTCAGTTCTCAAACCTTTCTCCTTCTCCCTGCATGGATCCTTTCACTGACTTTACTTTTCCAAACTTATGATTCTTTGTGGACACCCCTTGCCTCCCAGCTCATTGGCAAAGCTGAGATAACAGATATATTCTGAGGTCAATGAGTAATTGTCACCTTCCTAGACCCAGCTGGTGGTTCCATCCACTTCCCTGCTGTCAAGCTGATGAGGACATTCTCAGATGTCCTTGTCAATTATCACCCCTATGTAGATGACTATCAAATGTTTACCTTTACTAGAACCTCTGCTCAGAGATCCACTTCCATGTTTTTATCTACTTGCTGGGTATTTCCATCTGAATGTTTGTCACTCAGCATTTCAAACTCAATAGCCCTAAAATGGAACTAATTATCTATCTATTCTCCTAAACCGACCCTTCTCCACTAATTTCTACATTTTTAATGGTACTACAATCTTATAATTCTGCAAAGCTTGAAACTTTGGAATATTTTTTTTTTTAGATTCTTTGTTTTCCCTCCTCTCATCTCAATCTGTTCTTTCTTCTTTCTTCAACTATCCCTTAGTTCAGGCCCTTACCTTTTCTCACCTAGAATACTATAATAGTTTTTTAAATGACCTGCTGGAGTTTGGTCTCTTCCTTCCATAACCTATCCTCCCTACAGTTGCTCAAGACTGTGCACATTTATATTCCTATTCAATAAAATCTGGTGACTTCCTATTGACTATTAAATCAAATATTATTTCCTATTTATTTCTTCCTTTTAGAATTTCTACTTTGTTTATGTAAGTTTTATAATGCATATAGTTATGGGCATAGTACTGAAGTCACACATCTGAAACAATCAAATAATAATAAAAAGTGTATTTTAATAATAATATAAATATTATATAAATATATAATATATACTATCATTTAATATAAATAATAGTAATATATAATAAATAATAATATGTCTCATGGGCACATGCTGAAAACATATTTCCTTATGGGGTGAATGGCTAAAAATGGTGGAGATCATATCTTGGGCAAGCTTATTAGAGCAAGGCTTGTACATAGTGATCTTTGGTTGACTCTAGGCTAAGTGATGGGTATATATACTAGCTGAAATGTATCCCCCACCCTCAAGAAGTTTATATTCTAAAGGTTGAAGAAAATACATACAAAAGCTTAAAGTGGGGATAGGATGGTGGTAGTTGAGAAAGTCTAGGACTTAGCCCAGAGAAGAATGAGATAATAGCTAGCTTCCATAAGTGGAGTTTCTGGAAGGAATTTCTAAGATATGAAGTCTAGGGCTAGATTGGGCTTCTAAATAGTGTGGAGAGACTATATTTTGCCACTTTTTATATCCCCATGCTTAATACATTGTCTGGTATATAGTAGGCGTTTATAATTGAACTGAATTGGAAATCCCCTTTGCCCAGCATAGAACTTACTACATAATTTCTGCTTAATAAATGTCTTTTAAATTTGTTGAAACTATTGCTTATTGTCAAGAATATTTTGCTAATACTGGGACTGATCCTGTGAATTAATGGATCTTGGGAACTCCCAGATGAAGAAACTCCTTCTACCAATTCAGGTAAGCAACTCCTTTGTAAATATATAGTCTTAAGAGATTTGTATAGTGGTACTGAGAGACCAAATGATTGAAACAAGTTCACATAGCCAGTATATGTTAGGAGAGGAATTTGAACCTTCCTGGCTTTGACGTCATTTCTCTTTTGACAGTGCCATTTCACCTTTCCTTGTATGATCATAACTGACAAATAAATAACTTGACTTTTGTAAAATGTGCCTTTTCACTCTCCATCATCTTTTGGTTTTATCTCACAAAAATAAGACACCCCAAAACATGAAATATTGAACAAAGCTTGCAGCTCCTTTGTTTGGGTGAACCTGTTCTTTGGAAACTACCAAATAATCAAAGAACTCCCCCCAACCCAAATTACTATGCAAATAAGTATTTGTACATCTTATTCCTGAAATGATTTTTAAGAAGAAATGCTTATGTTAGAATAGCAATTATATACATATAGTTTCATTATCTTTTCTCTCTGTTCTGTGCTATTCTTGTGTTGCTGAGTTATAAGAACATTTGTTAGCTCTGAAAGAGCTAAAGCTGTATGACGATATAGCCATTTCTCATCTAAATATAGCATTGGACTTCTCAGCCTGGTACTATTAGAATAAGGAGACAACTAGAATAAAGGGATTTATTCACAGTAAGTGTGATGTCAGTTCAAATTTGAGTTTAATCTATTTTATGGCCCTGGGTAAGCCATTTTACCTCTCTGCCTCAGTTTCCTTAATTGTAACATGGGGACCATAATAGCACTTATCTCACAGTTATTATAGATCTCAAATGAAATAATATTTGCAAAGTGCTTAGCCTAGCATTTGGCACACATTGTTGTTGTTCAGCCATTTAACTGTGTCTGACTCTTCATGACCCCATAAAGGATTTTCTTGGCAAAGATGCTGGAGTGGTTTGCATTTCTTTCTTCAGTGGATTAAGGTAAAGATAGGTTAAGTGACTTGACCAAAGTCACATAGGAAGTTCCTGAGGTTGGATTTGAACTCAGGTATTTCCTGACTCAAGGTCAGTGCTGTATCAATTGAACCACCAGCTTCCTTCAGAGCCACTTTCTACAGATAGTAGGCACATTTAAAAAATATTTAATCTTGCCCCTTCCTTCTAGGACTCTCTACAAGTCCTATGGAATTGGGAAATTAAGACCAACTCAATAGGACTGTATATCAAAATATCTCTTAGAGAAAGCCAATAGAATATGAATAACTAAGGGGTTGTTTCCCTGTTTATTCAGCTGTGTAATTTTTCATATCTCTCCCTTCCTTCCTCCCACCCCAATTCCAGGCTGATTTGTGGTTAAGGTAGCAGTTAATTATACTTACAAAAACAATAATCTGTCATGTCTCATCACAAGTAGTGACTTTAATTAAAAATATTATTTTCAGGAAAGATCAGAAAAATCTTATTTGTCTTAATTACTAATTTCTGTAAGTACCCTTCCATGAATTATTTCAATTCCATTCAATTCAATAAACATTGATTAAATACATAACTATGTGCCAAGTACTGTGCTAAACTTTCAAATTGATGTCATAGTTCAGAATTTATCTTTGTCTCAGGTTTTTCTACAGAATGTGTCTTAATGCCAACAATCATTTAATATCCAGTGTAGATTGAATATATTGCGATTCTCATCAAACTTGTGGCCTTGGAGATAAAATATTTCTTCTGAGTTTCAAGACCATGAAGAAGTAGATGAGGAAAAAAATCTGTGTTTTCTGAGAAAAACTACAATCCTTGTTCCCTTGGAGAAGATGGAGTCAATTGCATCCATTGCCCCAACTCTGACCTGGGTAGACCCTTCTTTCATTGCCTGACATCTTCAGTAAGATCCGTCTTTTAAGGCTTTTGATAATGCCCTCTTGGGATGAAAAGGATAATCCATCTTTTAAAAAGTCTCATCAGAAGCCCAGCTCCAGTGCTTGTTTCTCAAGTAAGGATGTTTATGTCTTTCTCTTCAAAGAAGAAATTGGTTTGGGGGCTATTTTCTAAGGCAAAGGAAATAGGATTCAGCGATTCAATAGAAATGGAATACCAAGAACCAGGGTCTTGAGTTGTTAAATACTTAAGAGTTATAGAGTATATGAAGCATAAAGTCACTTTCCAAGCTTTTAGGAGAGGTATGACTCCTACTGGCAAAAGATATTAATTTAGCCATTTGAAGATTTGCATATTGGGTACTTTATGTTGCCAGCCCTTAACTTCTCCTAACTTGGAATTTGAGTAGAAATAGGATGTTGGGTTTGTGTGTGTGTGTGTGTGTGTGTGTGTGTGTGTGTGTGTGTGTGTGTATTGTGTATATGTAAAGGCCTGTGTTTTGTCCTTGGTAATTTGGCAGTACTGAGCAATGAAAGACCCTATTTCTCTATTCACAGAAACAACTTATATTTCAATTAAACCATCTCTTTCTTCCAAATGGAAAATAGCCCTTACACATTGGGGAATAAAGATCACAACTCAAATATTTACTTTTCAGAGATTCATAAAGTTAGAGATCTAATGGACTTTGTCATCTTTTCCCAAAGCTAAACAGTTAGTTAGTGACAGAACAGGGACCTTTCCTGGAAATAATTTTCTAGGCATGAAAATTTAATGGAAGAGATGAAAAGAAATTCATAGCATTACTTTTTTGAAACATTTACTGGATTCTGGTAGATGAGCAAGGGTTTTCTAATTACTCTTCATAAATTTCCTCTACTTTATTTTGATAACTGGTCATTGAGCTTTTGCTTGAAGTTTTTCAGTGATCTCAATTCATAAAACAGCTCCTTTCTATTTTCCTGACAGCTCTGTTAGGGAGTTCTTAGAATTGAGCTGAGTCCTGCTTTTTGCTGCCATTGGTCCTAATTCTGTCCTCTGAATCATTACAGAATGATTTGAATTCCTTTTCCTTATAAGATCTGATCAGACATTTTAACACATTTCTCATAGTTCACCTAAGCCTTTTCTTTTCCCACCCAAACATATCATTTTTAAGCCATTCTTTCTTTGGCATAGTTTTTAAACACCTTTCATCCTAGTCATTCTCTTTTGAATCTGTTTTGAGTTTTCGTAAATAAATATGTGGTAACTGGAAATAAATAGGTGGCAAGGTAAAACTTTTAAAGTCTTTTTTCTTTTAATGAACATTAATCTAAGCCTGCTATAAATCTCTTATTTGTTCAATTAGAAAAAATTGATAGAGTTCACAAAGAATTGTTTGACTTGCCTAATCCATTTTGAGCCATCAAATTCAATCCCTCTTTTCAGCCTGTAAGCATTTGGGATACTGCATTTGTCATTCAACACATTAGTTATATTTTCCATGACACATTCCCTTTGATTTTGATAAACATGATATTTATATCTTGAGCCAAATGCTCTCATCAATTTGGTGGCTAAGAAGTTCAGTAAAGCAATAGACTTAGAATCAGGAAGACTTGAATTGAAATTCTGTTTCATACACTTGGTAGTTATGTGACTGTAGGCAATCTCTGTATTAGTTTCTTCATCTTAAAAAATGAGGATAATAATGATACTTACCTTTCAGCATTACTGTGAGGATCAAATGAAATATTTGTAAAAAGTCTTGCAAAGCTTAAGGCATTATATAAACATTGGTTATTATTATTGTTGCCAATCAATTAATTATTATTAGTTGATTATCAGCATCATCTTGGGAGCTTCTTTTAATGTTGTAGATAGCAACCTATCCATATTCACTCATCCTCTCAAACTGAACAATGTCATGACTTGGCCCATTGTGCTAAAGGCCTTACTTTCTTTTACTTTTCTAAAAGGAACACTCTTGTAGTTCACTTCTCATCCTTGCTCTTTCCATAAGACTCATCTATTTCTCTTTCTGTAATTAAGAAAAGACTTTAATTATTTTTAAAAAATATTTTTTCTCAATTATGTGTAAAAGAATTAAAATTTGCTTTTCAAAAATTTGAGCTGCAAATTTTCTTTTTTACTTTCCTCACACCTCTTTGAGAAGGTAAAAAATATGATGCAGATTATACATGTGTAGTTATGCAAAATATTTCTATTTTAGCCATGTTGTAAAAGAAAATGGAGACCAAAAAGATCCCAAGAAAAATAAAGTAGAAAAGAGTATGCTTCAATTTATATTCAATTCTAGCAGTTCTTTTCTAGAGATAAATAACATTTTTCATCATAAATTCTTTGGAATTGTGGATTTGTGAAAGTTGTAGATTACTGTTTTGCTGAGAAGAGCAAAGTTATTCTCAATTGATCATCACGCAATGTTGCTATTATATACAATGTTATCTCCTGGTTCTACTCACATTTACTTTGCATCAACTCGTGTAAGTCTTCCCAAGTTTTTCTGAAAGTATTCTGTTAATCATTTTTTATAACATAATAATATACTATCACAATCATATACCACAACTCATTCAATCATTCCTTTATTTATGAGCATACTCTTAATTTTCAATTCTTTGCCCCCACAAAGAGAGCAGTTATAAATAATTTTGTTCTTACAGGTCCTTTTCATTTTCCTTAGATTTCTTTGGGTTATGAGTTATGGACCTCATCCTGGTATTACTGGATCAAAAGATATGCACAGTTTTATAGGTCTTTGGGCACAGTTCTAAATTGCTTTCCAAAATGGTTCGATCAGTTCATAGCTCCATCAGGAGTGTATTAATGTCTAATTTTTTTCACATTGCATCCAACATTTGTTATTTTCCTTTTCTGTTAAATTAGCCAATTGGATAGATGTGAGATAGTACTTAAGATTATTTTAATTTTCTTTTATCTAATCTATAGTGATTTAGAACAAATTTTCAAATGACTATAGGTTTGATTTCTTCTAAAAATTGCCAGTTCATATTATTTGACAATCTGTCAATTAGGGAATGGATTCTTATAGATGGATTCAGTTCTCTCTATGTATTTGAGAAATGAGGTCTTCCTCAAAGAAATTTATTGTAAAATTCCACCTCCATTCCCTAGTTATCTATTTTCCTTCTAATTTTGGCTGCATTGACTTTGTACAAACCCCTTTAAATTTAATGTAAACATAATTATCTATTTTATAATTCATAATGCTTTCCATCTTTTGTTTGGTGATAAATTATTTCCTTTTTCAAAGTAAAACTTTCCATGCTTTCCTACTTTGCTTGTGATAGCATCCTTTATATTAATTTTTTTTAACGAATTTTGTTTTTGTTCAAGAAACAGAATTGTGTACATAATAACTTTGAGATCAAATTAATAAAAAAATGATGTTTACTAGGTCTTAATATCCCAAAGAGATCATAAAATAGGGAAAAGGACCCACATATGCAAAAATGTTTGTAGCAGCCCTTTTTGTAGTGGGAAGGAACTGAAAATTGAGTGGATGTCTATCAATTGGTAAGTGGATACATGAATTATGGTATACAAATGTAATGGAATATTATTGTTCTAAAAGAAATGACAGATTGTTTTCAGAAAAACTTGGAAAGACTTATATGAACTGATGTTGAATGAAACCCATAGAACATTGTAGAACAGCAAAATTATGTGATGATCAACTGTGATGGACTTGGCTCTTCTCAACAATGGGGTGATTCAAGGTAATTCCAATAGACTTATGATGCAAAAAAAAAAATCCACATCCAGAAAGGGAACTATGAAGATTGAATATGGACCAAAGCATAGTATTTTCATACTTTTGTTTGTTTAGTTTTAAAATTTTCTTTCTTTTGACTTTTTCCCTTTTGATTTGATATTTCTTGTATGACACGACAAACATGGAAATATGTTTAAAAGAATTGCACATATTTAATCTATATCAAATTACTTACTGCTTTGGGGAGGGGTAAGGTAAGGGAGTAACACAAAGTCTTACAAAAATGAATGTTGGAGACTATCTTTACACTGGAAAAATAAAATACTACTGAAAATTTTTAAAAAAATGAATAGTTTTCCAAACTTTGAAACAGTGTACATAGAGCCAGTTACCTGAGTTTGAAATCTATATCTGCCATTTACCACAAGTGTGACCTTGGATTAATAACTTTAGTAATCCGAGTTTCAGAATTTTCATTTGTAAAATGAAGGATCAGATTAAATGATATCTAAGATCTTTTCCAGCACTAAAGACTATGTTCTTTATTCAAACTTCCACCAGGATAATAATGTCTGAATTAATTGCACTTATTTATAGAATCAAAGGACTACAACTCAAGAACTTTTGATTTCCTAGTTAATTTTGTAGCTAGTCATTTGGGAAATTGTCACACCATACCACAATACTGACAATAAATGAGTAAGATTCATTGACTGATCCTAAAAATCAGGAAATTAAGCAATGAGTTTACCTTTCTTTCCTCCCTCCCTCTCTCCCTCCCTCTTTCCCTCTCTCCCTCTCCCTCTTCCTTCCTTCCTCCCTCCCTCCCTCCCTCCCTCCCTTTCTCCCTCCCTCCCTCCCTCCTTCCTTCCTTCCTCCTCCCTCCCTCCTTCCCTCTCTTTCTCCCTCCCTCCCTCCCTCCCTTCCTCCCTTCCTCCCTTCCTCCCTTTCTCCCTCCCTTCCTCCCTTCCTCCCTTCCTCCCTCCCTCCCTCCTTCCCTCCCTCCCTTCCTTCCTTCCTTCCCTCCCTCCCTCCTTCCTTCCTTCCTTCCTTCCTTCCTTCCTTCCTTCCTTCCTGTCTTTGTTTATTTCTTAAGATTACTTTAGATAATGAGCATAATACTAAGGCTAGTTTTTTTCCCCCTTTTAAGTCAACAAACATTTATTAAGCGTTTACTATGTCCCAAGCATTTTTTTTTAAATTTTTATTTAATAATTACTTTATATTGACAGAATCCATGCCAGGGTAATTTTTTTTTTTTTTACAACATTATCCCTTGCACTCATTTCTGTTCCGATTTTTTTTCCCTTCCTTCCCTCCACCCCCTCCCCTAGATGGCAAGCAGTCCTTTATATGTTGGATATGTTGCAGTATATCCTAGATACAATATATGTTTGCAGAACCGAACAGTTCTCTTGTTGCATAGGGAGAATTGGATTCAGAAGGTATAAATAACCCGGGAAGAAAAACAAAAATGCAGATAGTTCACATTCGTTTCCCAGTGTTCTTTCTTTGGGTGTAGCTGCTTTTGTCTGTCATTTATCAATTGAAACTCAGTTAGGTCTCTTTGTCAAAGAAATCCACTTCCATCAAAATATGTCCTCATACTAAGGCTAGTTTTTTAAGGAAAAAAAAAGTTCATTGTGCTTTCTATGGAGGAGAGAAAGGTATGAAGGACATATTGACTTTTTAGAAAGAGAGATAGTACATTTAATTATTATTATAATATACCAGGACCATGTAGAATATACTATATTACAAATGGGAAAGCACTGAATTCAGCAAGGGTAAAGTAAGGCTAGAGGAGTTAGGCAAGATACATATACAATCGATAACAAGAGGTTATTTAAGTGTGTGTATGTGTGTGTGTGTGTGTATGTGTATGTGTGATGGAGCCCTTTGATAGTCTAGTGATATCTATGGGGCCCTTCTCAGAGAAATGTTTTTAAATGCACAAGATAAAATCCATAGGATCTTGAAGAAAACCAATGATATTAAAATAATTTTTTCCCCCCATCTAAAGTTATGAATCCCTCTCTGAAATCTACCTGTGGATTTCAGGTTAAGAATTAGTAGCATAAAATTCTAAAAGTTTTCATATTGTCATCATTAACAACATATAGAGGGACTCACAAATCTTAGTGCAATTTTAAAATTTTACTAGCCTAAGGCTACACTATGATTTCTTGGACAGTCATCATATGTACTTCAGCAAAATAGGCACTACTTATTTAATTTACTCTTAAACCCATTGGGAAATGTCTCATATCTAACTTAGGTCTCATTGACAAAAAATTAAGAACTATAGCCTGGTTGGCTCCTGTGGCCCCTTCCAAATCTAAGTTTTCTTCCACTTTTTTTTTGTAAAATGTTGTGATAATAACAGTACTTTTTTTTGAACATTGCTTGTTAGAAACTCCTACATTCAGAGTTGAAAGGAGTTTAGAATAATTGATCTAAACCCTCTCATTTTATAAAAAAGGAAACTGGGATTTAGAGAAATGAAATGACATATCAAGGTCACACAGGTAATAAAGGACACAGCTGAGTTTCAAATATAAATTCATTGTCCAGGGATATGTCGGAGCCAGTTTCAACCAGGTCACAAGGAAGTGTTTGTTAAATTTTCAGTGTGTGTGTGTGTGTGTGTGTGTGTGTGTGTGTGTGTTTGTGTGTATCTTACAAATGGGAAAGCACTGCAATTCAGGACTTGGTTTGTTGTTTTCTTGATTGTCTAGATTTATGAAAGTGATAAAAAATATTAACAATGCAGATTAAATTGAAAGTTTGTTCAGAGTAAATTTTCTTTTTAGAGAGCTGATTGTTAAATAACAAATCTTTACCTCGTTTTCTAAATCCAACTCTCTGTCCATTTTAGCAAACTACCTCTCATTAAAATCTGGATTGATGAATCATTACTCGGGAGGATAAACTCAGGGAAAGAAAGTTTTAGAAATGTAAGGCGCTGTGTTTGCAGGAAAACCGCTTAAATAGGTGGATTGGGCAGATTGCCATGCAAGCAAGGTCACTCCCAGATTGGTGGTGTCGTTACAGGAAGTAGAGTTTATGAACTGTTCTCCATTGAGCTAGCTAGTGGTTTATTTACTTAGTATACCTTGGCATGGAGGTATACATGGCAGATTGCAGGGTAGTCAAGCAGTAGAATTTGTGTTTTGGACACAGGAAAAAAAATTCTCTTGCCATTATAACAATGAAGTAATGAAACAGCAGGTAATTAGGCACCAGTGTGTTAATTAGCAGACTAAAAACATCAATATTTTGGTGACTCGGCATCAGTAAAATGCACATATGCACACAAAGACTTAATCCCAAAGAACAAATTCAAGCGCTTTCAAAATATATGAAAACCAGGAGGTAGAGTCAAGATGGATTAGAGGCAACACAGCTGAATTCTTTCAACATTCCCCTCCAAAACACTTTAAAAATAATACCTCAAATAAAATTGTGGAGTGAATGAGGCGACAAAAGGTCAGGGTGAGAAATTTTTCTGGTTGAAGAAAACTTAAGGGGTCAGCAGAAGTTTGTGACATGAGGGAAGCTTGCCAGAGTCCACACAGCAAGAGTGGCCACAGCAGCAGCAGCTTTGGGAGCTAGAGATAGTAATAGGTCATACTTGCCATCATGGTATTTTTCAATGGTCAAATTATTTTTTTGTTTTTTGCTCATTTTCAGCCTACCTTGAACTTTATATTAAAATTGGGCTTTGCTCACACACACACACACACACACACACACACACACACACACACACTTAATTGTGTATAGAAATATAACTCACACACACACATATATACTTAATTGTGTATAGAAATATAACTTATTCATTAGGGAGAATGTAACATTCACCAGGGAGGAGATTGTCCCAAGCATCAGATTTTTTTTCCCCTGATGTTTTTAGAGGTTTCTGAAGATATGCAAGATTTCAGTGCTTTCCAAGGTAGTATGATCTGTGGGAGAGATGTAGTCACTGCTCTCCTGCAGAAAGGGCTCCTAGATATTGAGAGTAATCAGCCTAGCACTCTCTTTACTTTGTAACTGTGAACAGGGATCCCTGCTTCCTTGTGACCAATTTCCAGTGCTCCTCTTCACTGTAGAATTGTAACCCACAAATATGTAGCAATACAGTTAATGTAACCACTTTCTGTTGAAGAATCACCTATGAAGCAAAACTGAGTATGCTATCCTCTAAAGGGGGAAAAATAGATCAGAACTGGGTAGAGTTTGACATTAAAACATAAGACTCAAGAGAAACATAAAAAGTTAAACATGGTTAACTAATCGTAAGTGCCTTAATAAAGTTAAACTGTTTACATTCCTATATGGGAAGATAATATATTTAACTTTAAATGACTTTTATCATTATTAGGGCAGTTAAAAGGAATTTACATAAAGAACAAGGACATGTCAATTTTATTGAAATTATCTTAAAAAATAAGGTAGGAAAGAGGGGAGGTTGAGGAAAAGAGAGGTAGAAAGAGGAAAACTCTCTCATCTCAAGAAAATGTATAAGGAAGAGCTTTTTGAGTGTGAAGGGAAATATAGAAAGTGGTGGCAGAAAAGATTTGAACCTTACTTTCAGCAGAATTGTTTGAAAGAAGAATATGTATATATATACAGAAAGAATATATATATACACACACATCTGTATGTAACACACATATACATAAGTGTATATAAAATGTAACTTATTCAATAGGGAAATACTAGGGGGAAAGTTTATTATTATTTTATTTTTATTTTTTAAAGTAAGAAAAAGAGAGAGGGAGAGGGAGGGGAAGGGAAGGAGGGAGGCAGAGGGAGAGAGGGAAAGACAGGGACAAACAGAGAGAGATAGAGAGAGAGAGAGAGAGAGAGAGAGAGAGAGAGAGAGAGAGAGAGAGAGAGAAAGAGAGAGAGAGAGATGAAAGAGGGAGGAAGGGAGGGAAGAGAGGGAAGGGGGAAGGAGGATAAAGAGAAGGAAAAGGAGGAGGAGGAGAAGGAGCAGGAGAAAGAGCATGTAGCAATACCCCTTCTAGGTATTCTAGGTCTGTATCTCAGAGAGATTCAAGAAAAAGGAAAAAATATATACATATATATGTATACATGTATATATACACATATATATATAGTTTATATCTATCTATCTATCTATCTATCTATCTATATATATATACACACATATACACACACAAAATATTTATAGCAGCTCCTTTTTATGATGGCAAAGAATTGGAAATTGAGGGGATACTCATCAACTGGGGAATGACCAAACAAGTTGTGGCATATAATTGTGATAAAGTACTATTGTGCTATGGAAAATGATGAAGAGAGTGATTTGAGGAAAAACATGACAAGACTTAGCTGAACTTATGCAAAGTGAAGAGAGAACCAGAAGATCATTATGCTCAACTAGAGCAATATTATAGTGGTAATCAAATGTGAAAGACTTAATTATCTAAAAGAATTCCATAGGATTCATGAAGAAAAATGCTATCCACCGCTAGATAAAACTGATGACTCTGAGAGCAAATTGAAATGTAACTTTCTTTATTTTGCTTGCTTTTTAAAAAAATATGGTTAATGTGGAAATGTTTTGCATAATTTCACATGTATAATTGATATCATAGTGACTGACTTCTCAGTGGGTGGGGAAAGAGTGGGAAGGAAGTAGAGAATATAAAACCCAGAATTTAAAAAGAAAAAAAAAGTTAAAATAAATAAATAACAACTTACAAAAATTTTTTAAAATATTAAAGATTAAAAAAAATAGCTACAAGTTTTTTTTTTTTAGCAGTAAACAACTAGATGATTTAGAATATTAAAGGTTATTTTTTTTTCAAAGAAAAATGTCAAAAAGAAAGGAAAGGTACAGTTTGAAACATAGAATGACACATTGTCTTTGAATTCATAAGACCTGAGTTCAAATATCATCTCTTTTTTTATGTGCTTTTGGCAATTTGTAAAACATCTCTGAGATTTAGTATCCTCATCTGTAAAATGGACTCATACTAAATGGATTTTGAAGTCCTTTCCATCTGGATTTTTTCAATCTCACAAATATAATTCAGAGCCAATTTTGGGCATTTGGAACTCAGTTATAAGTGAGCCCAAATAATCATTGTAGTTGGAAATGGGGCACCCTTGTCTTTGAATCAATCACCTGTGCTGAATTACTATTTTATTTTACTATGCAAATCTTAGCTTCTGAGATTCTGTAAAGCTTGAAATTTTCAATCCTCCCTCTAAATTTTATTGCCAGGAAATTCAAATTACCCTGGCAAGTCAAGTTCTGTTTTTCTTTCTGAATAATAAAAGAGGGTTCTGAAAGTCAACAAGGATTTTCTCACTATTAAAGCAAAATTATGACCCAATGGAATTCTGGTGATTTTCAGCAGCTCAACAACCGGTATTTCCTGCTATAGGAATAATTTGTATGCTAATGTGTCCAAAATTATCAATTTATGAAGCTTATTAGGAGCTCAGAAACAGCCAATTTGAATGGCCCTTATTTCTCTTTGGGTCACTTCCTTCCACATGCAGGAGAAAGTGAGAACCTTTCTTATGACTAGGTATCCTTTTCATCTATCAATCAAGGAACAACTTAATGAATAGCTACTCCTTTCTGATGTCAAGAAATAATACTTGGAGCAGCAGCAACTATCACTCACTAGCCATATTCAAAATGGCCATCTCCATTTAGGGCAAACCCTTAACCCCAGTGATTAGCATATTTTGAAAATTGTAGTAAATGTCATTGCAAAACATTGGTAATTTTAGAATTTCTATTTTTCCTTAGAGTAAGTAGTTACTTTCTGAGCTAGGTAAATTATTAAGAATTATCTTTGAGTACACTTTTGCATCTACCCAATAAAATCTAGGGTTATAGTATTTAGATCTGGAAGGTCAGAAGTCATCTCATCCAACATTAATGTTTTATATATGAGTAAACTGAGACTAAGTAGTTTGTCTGAAGTTAGATAGGTAGCAAGTGGCAGAAATGGAGTTTATTGTATAGTTGAGTCAGAAAACTTTGGTTCAAATATTACTTCTTAAGGTTGGCAAATCACTGAAATTTCAGTCTTTTCATTTATAAAATAAAGGCTGAGGATGAAGTGTTATGATAATTAATAAATTCAGAACCATTCAGCATCTTATATGTATATTCTCATTAGAGAGAATACCAAGATTCCCAGGAGAGAAGCATTATATTCTTCGTGGTGGTTCTGTCTGGAGGCAAAGCTGCTATTTTGGACTCGATTTCTTTTTAAGCCCTTGGTCTATGAACCCAAGTTCTAACATCAAATCAAGTCTCTTTCCAGTAAATTGTGGAAGTTTTTAGCCAATTATATCATATTCTTCCCTTGGGGACTGCCATGTAATAGAGACTCCCTGGAATCTTTACTTCCCAAATTGAGGAGTCTGCTTTAGCCTTTTATCTTTTTAAGTTTTCTCACTGGGTCTTGCAACTGGGGAGAGAAATGGTTCATTGGGAGCCACTCTAAATCATAGTGAGCAAAGCAACTAGAAGTGCCCAGCCTAGTGTGGGGTCTATCATGTCCCTCCCTAGAAAATGGGCTGTGCCTCATGCTGCCATGTTTGGCTTTCTGCCTCATTGCCAGGCACAGCCTCATTAAGTGGCAACAACGGCAGGGGAACACACTCTGTGCCCTTGCTCGCTGGGAAGACTCCTCTGTGATAATAACTCATGCTGCATATTTCAGGGGAAGCCTTCCTCATTTTTCAACACAACAGTTTTGCCTCCAGATAAAGCCAGCATGAGGAATAAAATGTTTCTCTCCTGGGAATCTCAGTGTTCCCTCTGAGTGGAACATGTGCCAGGCTTCTGGATGCTTCTGAATTTATTAACTGCCTTAACTCTTTAGACTGCCATTTGCAAGGTAGCTATAGACTCATAGCTTGCAGTTTCTTTATTCATTCACTCATTCAAAATTATTTATTGAATACTGTTCTGTGCAAGGCACTATGGGAGGCATGGATACCTTAATCGCTTCAGGAGCTTCCTCTCTCCCCACTTCCCCAACCTCTACTGAGGCTTGAGGATCCCACATACATTATGATGGAGAAGAACTTGGAGCTATTTAAGACTTTCTCCCTGAAAGTCTAGGAGTAGAATCAGGCATGTTAAGTACAGTGTGGTGCAGTGGTTGGAATTGGATTGAAAATATTCTGAGTTCAAATTTTACCTCTGAGACTTGTAATTGTGGGCAAGATATCAGATCAAGCTCTAGAGGTAAAGGGACCCCCAAAGGTCACACAGTCCAATTGTATGTCTTCATTTTACATCTGGGGAAGATAGAGCTCAGGGAAGTTGAGTGACTTGACCAAGAATGCACAAAGAACAATACAATTTCTCTAAGATTCTGTTTCTTTATCTATACAAAGAGGATAATAACAACTAGAGGCATCTACCTTGCAGAGTGTTTATGGAGCTCAAATGGTTTAATATATATGAGGTGTTTTGTAAATCTTAAAAACTTGAAAAATGGGGCAGCAAGGTACCACAATGGATAGAGCCCGAACTCAGGAGGACCTGAGTTCAAAACTGACCTCAGACATTTAACACTTCCTAACTATGTGACCCTGGGCAAGTCATTTGATCCCAATTGCCTCAGCAAAAACAAACAAACAACCCCCCCAAAAAAAACCCCAAAATACCCTTGAAGAATAAATAACAATAAAAATAAAGTAAATAAATGATGATTAAAAACTCCATGAATATCCCCTGTACTAGTAGAATACCAGGATGGAGTAACTCTTTAATAAACACTTGTAAAGTTCCTCGTGGGCAATAAAATAAAAATTAATAATAATAAGCCTTTATTTAGTTCTTTAAGGTTTGTGAAGCATAAGGCACATAAGATCTCATTTGATTCTCACAATGACCTGATGGTAAGTGCTATAATTATCAAAGCCATGATGGGGAGAGATTCTAGAAATTAGAGCATCAGGAATTGCTTTGCATTAGAGGCAGTCTTTGAGTTCAAATTTCAAAGAACTCAAAAAATGTATCCTAAGCATAAGAGCCAGCTGGTGCAAATATGAAGGATGGCATGTTATTGAATATAAGGAAGAGCAAGAAGGTCAGAGAAGAAAAGACAAAATGAAAAAAGTCCTCTGAACAAACATGCATAGCCAAGCAAAACAAATTCTGTTATAGGCTATATTCAAAAAAATGTACGTCTCCTTCTGCAATCTGACTCCCTCATGTTTCTTTGTAGGAAGTGTCTAGATGCTTAATCTTTGATTCTCCAGAACCATGATTTTTCATTGTCTTTGTTATTGATCAGAATACTAAAATCTTGAAAAGTTACTTTGTTATATACTATTATTAAATATAAATTATTCTCTTAGTTCTACTCCCTATACTCTCATCAGTTCATACATGTCATCAATTTTCTCTAATGTTATTTCATCATTTCTTATTGGACTTCAGGGTTCTTGAAAGGGAATAATGTATAATGATTATGGGGAAAAAAGGTTGGAGCCACATTACAAAAGGCTTTAAATGCCAGAGAATTTTGTACTTGTTTTTAGAGACATCAGGGAACTTCCTATATCAAAGTCTACTCCTATTAAGGCTCTGATATTGGTAATTTACATCTTAATATTAGTGAGTTTGAGTTCTGGCGTATTTCCTTTCACAAGGTCATTTGCCTTTTTGAATTTTATTTTTATTTTTTTAGTTAGCTGACAGAAAGTAGGATGAAAAGCTTTGTTGCCTATTAAAGGAATTTCATGAAGGCAGATGGAACATCTATCTCAAGGTCAACATGGCCAAGAGAACATGTTGATTTTTCCACCTCCCTCTCCTGCTCTTCCCTCTGACCCCCATAAAATCCCTGCACTCTTTGCTGAGAGGAAACTTGATAAAACAGATAAATGGCCACTTTCAGTTTTAGAGGAAATTCACTCTAGCACCAAAGAGCAGTTTGGAAAACAAATGTTTCTGCTGCAAACATCCTACACAATCATAAAACTCAGCATCTTTGCAAAATCCCATCTAAGGAGTGACATGCATAGCCTTCCTTAATCCACCTTAATATCCCGGGTCACTTGGAGTTTATGAGCAGTTACAAATGCATTGGAAATTTGTGGAGGCTAAATGCCAAAGCCTGGGATGAGCTTACATATTCATTCAGTGCTAGGATGTGATAAAGCCACATTTTTAAACTACCTGTAGACCAATCTTTATTGACCATCTTGCCAGGACATTCATTTATTTCAGAATTAATTGAATACTGGCCAATTCAATTCATTCTAATGTGTTGACACACATTGTGTGTATGTATAAATATGTAAAGCCTATATGTAAAGCCCTGTACTAGGTTTCTTGGGGCTATACACAAAATATAAGGTAACAAACTCTACCTTAAAGGAAATTGATTTGGGAAGAACATAAAAGTATGAACCAGTTAACAATGATATAAAAGCATATAATTATCCCAGAGGCGTGGTCTAGACCATAAGTCTCCCAGAAGTGTAGAGGAAAGAGAATTCACTTTTTCCAAAGTTGTAAGTACCACAGGGCTAATGGGGCATTGTTGTAAACTGTCATGGAGTAGGATCCTGTCAAAATACTGATTTCCACTCACGGTCAGTCTGTCCTCTGGGATTCTATCCTTCCTCAATTCCAATTGCTTCAGTCACAATTTTGGCTCACATGGTTCTGATTATATTAGGTGGTCAAGAATGGAGGGGGTGAGATTTGAACTTGATTTTGAAGCATATGAAGAACAGAGCTCTGGATTTGAAGTCAAGAGGATATATTCAAATCTCCACTTTGTCATTTATTATCTGTGTGACCTGGGATAATTTGTATCATCACTATTCCACCATCGCTACCATCATCATCATCACCATCACTACCATCATCTTCATTATAACCATTAATAATAATAATAAGCAGCATTTACATAATAATTTAAAATTTGCAAAGCATTTTAGCAAGCTATCTAATATAATCCTTATTACAATCATGCAAGAGAAGTACTTATTATCCTTGTTTTATGGGTGCCTTACATCAGATTTAATCTCAGGTCTTCTGGAGTTGAAGTTGAATACTGTTCACTGCACCAACCAAATTCCCTTTCTGTGCCTCAGTCGCCTCATATGTAAAATGAAAAGGATTAGCATGAATGATCTCTAATGTCTCTTTCAGCACTAATCCTATTATTCCATAATTTGTCTATGTAGGGTTTATCAATTAAAATATTTTATCTGTGCTTTTATTTTTGGTTTTATAATGCTTCTGAATAATCACCCCATCCAAATAGAATCCCTCCTTATAATAAAAAAAAGCAGTTAAACAAAACAAAGAAACACATCAACCATTTATGCCAATGCATGGAGCATTTCTAGAATTACTTATCTACCAGAAGGAAGGATGTATTTTTCCTCCATTAGTCTTCTGGAAACAAGGTTGGCCATTAAATTAATCTGAATCTACATAGTATTGAGATTACTAGGTAGTTTCTGAAGGAAAGCATTCCAGGTATGAGAAATATATTTTTCTTCTTTTTTTTTTAATTTTTATTTAATAATTACTTTATATTGACACTCGTTTCTGTTCCGATTTTTTTTTCCTCCCTCCTTCCACCCCCTCCCCTAGATGGCAAGCAGTCCTTTATATGTTGGATATGTTGCAGTATATCCTAGATACAATATATGTTTGCAGAACCGAACAGTTCTCTTGTTGCATAGGGAGAATTGGATTCAGAAGGTATAAATAACCCGGGAAGAAAAACAAACATGCAGATAGTTCACATTCGTTTCCCAGTGTTCTTTCTTTGGGTGTAGCTGCTTTTGTCCGTCATTTATCAATTGAAACTCAGGTCTCTTTGTCAAAGAAATCCACTTCCATCAAAATATGTCCTCATACAATATTGTTGTTGAAGTGTATAATGATCTCCTGGTTCTGCTCATTTCACTTAGCATCAGTTCATGTAAGTCTCGCCAGTCCTCTCTGTATTCATCCTGCTGGTCATTTCTTACAGAACAATAATATTCCATAACATTCATATACCACAATTTACCCAGCCATTCTCCAATTGATGGGCATCCATTCATTTTCCAGTTTCTAGCCACTACAAACAGGGCTGCTACAAACATTTTGGCACATACAGGTCCCTTTCCCTTCTTTAGTATTTCTTTGGGATATAAGCCCAATAGAAACACTGCTGGATCAAAGGGTATGCACAATTTGATAATTTTTTGGGCATAATTCCAGATTGCTCTCCAGAATGGTTGGATTCGTTCACAACTCCACCAACAATGCATTAGTGTCCCAGTTTTCCCGCATCCCCTCCAACATTCATCATTATTTTTTCCTGTCATCTTAGCCAATCTGACAGGTGTGTAGTGGTATCTCAGAGTTGTCTTAATTTGCATTTCTCTGATCAATAATGATTTGGAACACTCTTTCATATGGGTGGTAATAGTTTCAATTTCATCCTCTGAAAATTGTCTGTTCATATCCTTTGACCATTTATCAATAGGAGAATGGCTTGATTTCTTATAAATTTGAGTCAGTTCTCTATATATTTTGGAAATGAGGCCTTTATCAGCACCTTTAACTGTGAAGATGTTTTCCCAGTTTGTTGCTTCCCTTCTAATCTTGTTGGCATTAGTTTTATTTGTACAAAGGCTTTTTAATTTGATGTAATCAAAATTTTCTATTTTGTGATCAATAATGGTCTCTAGTTCATCTTTGGTCACAAATTTCTTTCTCCTCCACAAGTCTGAGAGATAAACTATTCTATGTTCCTCTAATTTATTTATAATCTCGTTCTTTATGCCTAGGTCATGGACCATTTTGATCTTATCTTGGTATATGGTGTTAAGTGTGGGTCCATGCCTAATTTCTGCCATACTAATTTCCAATTATCCCAGCAGTTTTTATCAAATAATGAATTCTTTTCCCAGAAGTTAGGGGCTTTGGGTTTGTCAAACACTAGATTGCTATAGTTGACTATTCTGTCTTGTGAACCTAGCCTTTTCCACTGATCCACTAATCTATTTCTTAGCCAATACCAAATGGTTTTGGTGACTGCTGCTTTATAATATAATTTTAGATCAGGTACAGCTAGGCCACCTTCATTTGATTTTTTTTTTCATTAATTCCCTTGAGATTCTCGACTTTTTATTGTTCCATATGAATTTTGTTGTTATTTTTTCTAGATCATTAAAATATTTTCTTGGAAGTCTGATTGGTATAGCACTAAATAAATAGATTAGTTTAGGGAGTATTGTCATCTTTATTATGTTCGCTTGGCCGATCCAAGAGCACTTAATATTTTTCCAATTATTTAAGTCTGACTTTATTTGTGTGGAGACTTTTTTATAATTTTGCTCATATAATTCCTGACTTTCCTTTGGTAGATAGATTCCCAAATATTTTATGGTATCAACAGTTATTCTGAATGGAATTTCTCTTTGTATCTCTTGCTGTTGGGTTTTGTTGGTGATGTATAAAAATGCTGAGGATTTATGGGGATTTATTTTGTAGCCAGCTACTTTGCTAAAATTATGAATTATTTCCAATAGCTTTTTAGTAGAATCTCTGGGGTTCTCTAGGTATACCATCATATCATCTGCAAAGAGTGATAGTTTGGTTTCCTCATTGCCTACTCTAATTCCTTTAATATCTTTCTCGACTCTTATTGCCGAGGCTAGTGTTTCTAATACGATATTAAATAATAATGGTGATAGTGGGCAACCTTGCTTCACTCCAGATCTTACTGGGAAAGGTTCCAGTTTTTCCCCATTGCATAGGATGCTTACTGATGGTTTTAAATATATGCTCCTGACTATTTTAAGGAAAAGTCCATTTATTCCTATGCTCTCAAGTGTTTTTATTAGGAATGGATGTTGGATTTTATCAAATGCTTTTTCTGCATCTATTGAGATGATCATATGGTTTTTGTTTGTTTGGTTATTGATATAGTCAATTATGCTAATAGTTTTCCTAATATTGAACCAGCCCTGCATTCCTGGTATAAATCCTACTTGGTCATAGTGTATTATCCTGGGGATGATTTTCTGTAATCTTTTTGCTAATATTTTATTTAAGATTTTAGCATCAATATTCATTAGGGAGATTGGTCTATAATTTTCTTTCTCTGTTTTCAGCCTACCTGGTTTAGGTATCAGTACCATGTCTGTGTCATAAAAGGAGTTTGGTAGGACTCCTTCAATCCATATTTTTTCAAATAGTTTATTTAGCATTGGAGTTAATTGTTCTTTAAATGTTTGGTAGAATTCACATGTAAATCCATCTGGTCCTGGGGATTTTTTCTTAGGGAGTTGATTGATAGTTTGTTCTATTTCTTTTTCTGAGATGGGACTGTTTAGGATATTTACTTCTTCCTCTGTTAGTTTGGGCAAGCTATATTTTTGGAGGTATTTTTCTATTTCATTTAAGTTGTCGAATTTATTGGCATAAAGTTGGGCAAAGTAACTCCTAATTATTGCTCTAATTTCCTCTTCGTTAGTGGCGAGTTCTCCCTTTTCATTTTTAAGACTAACAATTTGATTTTCCTCTTTCCTTTTTTTAAATCAGATTTACTAAGGGTTTGTCTATTTTGTTGGTTTTTTCATAGAACCAACTCTTAGTTTTATTGATTAATTCAATAGTTTTTTTACTTTCAATTTTATTGATCTCTCCTTTTATTTTTAGAATTTCAAGTTTAGTGTTTGACTGGGGGTTTTTAATTTGTTCCTTTTCTAGCATTTTTAGTTGCAAACCAAATTTATTGACCTTCTCTTTCTCTATTTTATACAAATAGGCCTCTAGAGATATGAAATTTCCCCTTATTACCACTTTGGCTGCATCCCATACATTTTGGTATGATGTCTCATTATTATCGTTTTCTTGAGTGAAGTTATTAATTATGTCTATGATTTGCTGTTTCACCCAATCATTCTTTAGTATGAGATTATTTAGTTTCCAATTATTTTTTGGTCCACTTCCCCCTGGTTTTTTGTTGAATGTAATTTTCATTGCATCATGGTCTGAAAAGGATGCATTTACTATTTCTGCCTTACTGCATTTGAGTTTGAGGTTTTTATGTCCTAATATATGGTCAATTTTTGTATAGGTTCCATGAAATGCTGAAAAGAAAGTGTATTCCTTTCTGTCTCCATTACTTTTTCTCCAGAGATCTATCATATCTAACTTTTCTAATATTCTATTTACCTCTTTGACTTCTTTCTTATTTATTTTGTGGTTTGATTTATCTAATTCTGAGAGTGCAAGGTTAAGATCTCCCACTATTATAGTTTTACTGTCTATTTCTTCTTGCAGCTCTCTTAATTTCTCTTTTAAGAATTTAGATGCTACCCCACTTGGTGCATATATGTTTAATATAGATAGTGCTTCATTATCCATGCTACCCTTTAGCAAGATATAGTGCCCTTCCTTATCTCTTTTAATTAGATCAATTTTTGCTTTAGCTTGATCTGAGATCAGGATGACTACCCCTGCTTTTTTGGCTTCACCTGAAGCATAGTAGATTTTGCTCCAACCTTTTACTTTTAACCTGCATGTTTCTCCCCGCTTCAGGTGTGTTTCCTGTAAACAACATATTGTAGGATTCTGGCTTTTAATCCATTCTGCTAACCGCTTCCTCTTTATGGGGGAGTTTACCCCATTCACATTTATGGTTAGAATGACCAATTCTGTATTACTTGCCATCTTGTTAACCCCGGTTTACACTTTTCTCCCTTCTTTCCCCTTTCCCCCCTTCCCAGTATTAAGCTTGTGAGCACCACTTGCTTCTCACAGCTCCAGGTATGAGAAATATAAATTACCAAAGAATTGGTATTTGGGGTATGGAGGAGATTGACTATATTATTGACATATAGTAGGAACTTTATAAATTCTTGGTTGGTGGTCAATTTTCGTGATTGGAGTGGAAGGTGTATATTGAAGAATAAGGAGATAGAAGGATGTGTAGGGAAAGTGGGACTAGATTATGCAGTACGTTGGATGATAGAGAACAGGAGTCTTCTTGAACTTCAGATTCTTTTGTAATTTATTTTAGGCAAAGACTTCATGGAACCACAATTACATTAAGGAATTCTATTAAATTCTCTGGCTCATGTTATAGGTTTTTAACAATATTTTTCAATTTAGTTTTAGATTTTTGGAGGCTTTCTTTTAGAAAGCATGTTTATCATTAAGGCTTTGGCTATAGTATAAAATGGACAGTTTGGAGGTGCAATAGATAAAGCTGGAGTTAGGAAAATGTATCATCCTGAGTCCAATCATTCATCTGTAACATGAACTAGAGAAAGAAATGGTAAAGCACTCTAGTATCTTTGCCAAGAAAACAAATTTCGAATGGGGTGGTGAAATCAGATGACTGAAATGACTGAACAACAAAAATAATATAACAATAAAAATTCATTATGGCTAAAATATCCACCCTCCCCCATTTTTCATGGTACAGTGGAAAGAACCTTGGATTTGGAATCAGAGAACCTGGGTTCAAATCCCAGCTTTGCTATTTACTACTGTGTGATTTATGGCAAATTGATTAATTTCTCTGCTTTCCAGTTTCCTCATCTATAAAATGAGGAGTTTGAACTACAGATTGATAATAATAGGAAAGTACTTAACATATATTAACATCATTTGATTCTCACAGCAACTCAGGAAATAGATGCTATTATTTATCTCCATTTTAAAGATGAGCAAACCGAGGTTGAGAAGGGTTAAATGACTTGCACAGGTGCATAATTGGTATGTGTCTGAGGCAGGATTCAAACTCAGCACTTCCTAAATCCAAGTCCAAAACTTTAGTCATTGTTTTACCAAGCTGAAGATGGCTTTTGCAGTCCCTTTAAGTTTTCGACATAAGATGATGTCACAAAGACATTTTACTATTCTGCTTTTAAAAGAAGTATCTTTGAGAGGCAAGTGACTTAGGTAGCATAGCTGAGTTTCATTTTTTCCCCTTTTCATAGCAAACATTTTTTAGTAAGGACTGTATGAGGTAAAAGATTACTGAGTGGAGTATTCATTTATAAGGCTTATGTTGATTTTACTGATCACAATAATGACTCTGAGGGACTTAACTGTTCATTTAATTGATTTTCAGAAATATGGGTATGTACTGAAGGAAGAATTGGAAAATTGGTCATGTGAAGTTGGAAAAGAACTTTCTTGAAACCCTGCTGACTGGAACTCTTATGACCTTGACTTTGGACATTGGCTTTCACTTTGGTTGTTATTGAAGTTTATTTTCAATAAATTAATCAATTAATCAACATTTATTAGGTGCCTACCATAGCCAGGCAATGTTCTAAGTTCTCTGGCAAACACTTAATCTAAGATCAAATCCTTCCTTGAGCTGCCTTGTCCCCATTTCTACCAGAATGCATGGTCACGGATTGGATGCACATGTTCATTTTAATCTTTTGGCTTATCCCTCTGTTAATTTCCTCTTTCTTTTTAGCTCAAGTCATAATTTCTAAATAACAATAAGTAACATTCATAGAGCTTTAATGTTTTAAATATACTTTATGTATATTATCTTTTGAACTTTGTGCTTCTATGAAGCTGATACTGTGATCACCATTTTACCAATGAGGATCTTAAAAGTCTTACAGGTCTAGTTATTTGCTAATAAGTTCCTGAGGGACACTTAAACTCAGGTTTTTTTGACTCCAAGTTCAGTGCTTTTTCACATTTCATCTCAAATGACTCAATCCTTCTTTGAACATTTTCCTAGCAAACTAAGGCAATGGGGATCCCATTTGTAAGTAATCTCCTCTTCCTTCCAGTGACTATCTGTTGCACCATATCTCCTTCAGGTTGGGCTAAATTTTTTGTACTGCAAACAATTGTTTCTGACCTTCTAATGGGTCCATTCACTTTGCTTCTGCTTAATTCAAAAAACGGATACGTGACATTTGTTTTATCAATAGCACCTCCCACACTCTAGTTGTATTTCTCCAAGAGTCAGTGTGGAGTAGCTAACTAGTTTTCTGAACTTGACTTAAGCAGTCCCTCTACTCAGTTTCAGAAAGATAACCTATTTATTTGCAGATGTGCCCTCCTATGAACAGTGACAGATGAGGAATGCTGGCAAAGAAATGTTCAGATTTATTTTTCTTCTCCCAGCTGATCAAAGTTCAATGCCCAATATATTGGCTAGACACATATATTATGATGTGTCACAGATCCATGGTAGGTGATTCCATTGAATTTACTGCTATTTTCTCCTCTTCATCCAAGCACACACAAATGGTGGTACAGTGATACACTTATTGAAGGAATCAGTGGAAATAAAGTGAAGCAAGTTATTATCCTTGGGGCCAAATTTTGTCTTGGGTGCCATTTTTCTTTAGACTAGAAAAAGCTCCTTATAAATTTCTTAAAGTAAAGATCAACTTCATGTTTATCTTTGCATCTACAAATTAAAAAGCTTTTATAAATGCTTCTGGATTGGTTGAAAATTAGGGCATCTGGGTGAACACTAGCTTAAATTCCTAGGTAAGGATACAAAATTGAGGAAGAGAGGTGCTCCAGACATCACTAAGGGCTATGTGTGTCCCACAAAGGGAACCTCCTGAAATCTTGCTTTAAATAGTCATATCTCTAGTGGAAAGATCATTGGTTTTAAAGTCAGGAAACTTGGGCTTGTGTCTTGGCTCAGCTACTTACTAGATATATGACCTTTAACAAATCACACAATCTGAGATTCAGTTTTCTCATCAGTAAAAAATATGAATGATAATACATGACGCTGTGAAACGTATGCTACATAAACATGAGTGATAATCTTGTTTTCCTCATTTTTTAATGACGTTCCCATAGGTCAATCCCTAAGATAAATTGTTGTCCTGTTATTATTTATTGAATTTAATATTGTGAGAACTATTGTACAAATGAATAAAAACAACCTTTTTTTGTAATTGAATTCAAATATTGGGACATAGGGTCATTTCATAGAATATTATTATTATTATTAATATTGAATTCTTCATTCATTTTTCTACTGCAGGAAGTCCACAGTGGAGATTAATCACAAAGGGAGAAGTGACTTTGGAAAAGCAGGATCTTTGCATAGAAAAACCATGCCTGTAAGTGCTGTCAATCAGCAAAATGTGGATTCTCTTTCATCAATTCCCAATTTAAGACACAAATACAACCAGTGCCTGGCTCATAGTAGGTGTCAAATATTGATTGATTGATTGATTGATAAAGCAGGGCAAGCAAGGGAGGGGAAAAGAAATAGGGACTTGATGTTGAGAGAGGAAACATTTGCAAATAAAATCAGATGGGTATGTAGAGAGATTAGAAGGCGATTAGAGGTAGTTACTTAAAAGAAGGAGAAACAACAAAAATAAATGAATGAGAAAGAGGGGATACATATAGGAAGAGCTCCAGAAGAAACCAAAATGGAACATTGCTACATAGTTTATGACTTTTTCCTAGAGCAAATGAACTCATTTCCATCCTCGTGAGAATACAACCAGAGGCAGTCAGCCCACAGATGGACTGAACGCATTTTGTGCTTGCTTCACTCCAGGGATGTGAATGCTGGCCCAGGGATGCCTGCTTGAAATTCAGAGGAAAAAGACCTATTCTGCTGAGGAAAAGCTATTCTTTCTTCTCCCAGCAGGTGGCACCATTAAGCTTATTAATTTAAGATAAACTGGTCCAAGCATTTAAAAAAAGCAGAATGATGCATTTTATTTCATAAAGTGCAAGTGATTATTAGATGCCACCATAGCACTGAGGGCACTAGCTGAATTCCAGGAGAAGTAAGTTACCTTCCTTCCTCAAACTGACAATTCATTTTTTATTTTCGCCAGGGAAAAAATGAGTTCAGTTGCTTGCCTGCTTTCAATCTTTTCCTTTTCTTGCAAAGAAGCCAGGATAACTGAATGCATAGAGCATTCCGGGTGTCCTCTTAAGGTCACATGCATAGATATTATGTAGGAATTGTAGTAAAAGCACATTAATAGAAATGCTTCCTATTTACTTCAAAACCATAAGGTTTGCTGTCTGATGGGAAGAACATTGGCTCTAGAGGCAGAAGTCCTAGGTTCAAACTTTATTTCTGATAGTTTGCTTGTTTCAGTGACTATAGGTAAGTTACCTAACTCCTGGCTTTTGTTTGCCCATCTGTAAAACTCGATGGTTGAACTAAATGGTCTCTGAAATCTCTTCAAGTTCTAAATATGTAAATAATGTATTCTCTGACAGATGCCAGAGGAAAAGCACTTATGTTTTCATTTTAAGCATTAGCCCATCAACAAGACTTTATTTAATAAATGTTTTAATAAAACCTGGATCTGAGACCTCCATGCTACCTTTTGAGAAATCTGGTAATAAAGCAGCAAAGTATTGTGTGTTATTGATTATGGGTTTCAAAGAATATGTCTAGAGTATTGGGAAGAACTAAACTTCTCTTCATTTATGCTCTGCTGAAAAGATAATTTTGTGATCTCTTCAGTTTCTGTAATCTGTCTCAGAGATATCTGATGAGCTCCTTGATTCTTAGTCAATATTTTTTAAATGCCCATCATTTGCATAACTATCTAGGCTCAGTTTCTACTATCAATGCCATGACTCACATTCCATACTATCACATGATATAGACATCTTGCATTGGTTTAAAATTAAAATAACAGCTTATCTGCATTTTTTTTTTTTTTTTTTTTTTTTGCTTTCTGTCCTGCTGCTCCCTTTTATTTTCAATTTTTGGTGGCATTGCCTAGAACATGAGAGAAATAAGTCATCGCCAAAAGTACCATGTATCCTAGCAAGAGACACTTCTTGTCAGAGGTGATATGTAGGAGGATTATTTAATGTGGTTGAGGGGGAGTAGGAAAGCTTGAGAGAACAGGAGGAGATAGGTGACTTAGTGGATAGAAGAAGGGTGGAGGCTGATATGAAGGTGAGGAAGCATGAAGCATCAGAGGCAGCTGAGCAAACTTGTATCCTCTCATGAGAAAAGGTGGTAATGTCCCAGAAAAGAGTGAAAAAAAAAACTTACTATAAATAAACGCTCATTCAGGTCATTGGGGCTAAAAGAGTCTAAGAGTGAAGGCACAAAATGGAAGAAGTTGTAGGAAATCAGATTAGCAGAAAGCTAAAGGATGAGTCTAGAAGGGGTTAAAAGCTGGGTTTCTACTTAAAATCTTCTAGCAGGCAACAACAGAGCACAGTATTTTTTGATATTAGAACTTCAATGAGAATCTACTATCACAATTGGAAAGCAATTATAAGGGGAAATGGGAGAGAAGTCCCAGAGTGTCAGAGAGCTTTGGGGAAAAGAGTACAAACTTCTACCTTACTCTGAGCACTGTTTCCAGCCTGCCCTCATCTTCCTCACCTTTATCTCCCCTCTTTTCTTCCCCCATAGTCTGTAAATCAGGGAAGCAACTCTTGTGTAGGTATAACCTGACAATGTTCTCTGCTTAGGTTGTGTCCTTTATTCCTCAATAGTCATAGCTACTGAAGACTCAAAAAAGAAAATTCTTACTACTGGGGGTCAAAATAGCTCAATAAAACCTCAAAAGGCTCAATATCAGACACTTATTTGATTGTGATAATGGAACTAACATTAAAGATGCATTATTTTTCTTCTTGATATTGTCCTTTAAGGGTCACTAGACCTTTCCATGTGACTCAGCTGAAAACCTTCTATACTTATGGAATTCTCCAATTTGATGGTGAACTCCTTGAGATCAAAGATTGTCTTGATTTTCTATTGGTATGCCCAGGGTTTAACCAGTGCTTGCTTTCACCTCCTTAAATTTTTGAGAAATGTTTTTTCATTCATGACAATTAATGTATTGTTTTGAAATTACAATAACCAAGAGATTGGGTATAACAAACAAGAAATTTATTAGAACAATTATCACGTGAATTATGTAGTCAAAATAGTATAGCATGTAGTTGAAATAATTACTAATACAAATAACAAAGAATTAAAGATATTGCTTCATGATGGGATAAAACAAGAGAAATTTTGCCTGCAATCTGAATATAGTGCATATTACGTATGCTCATCAGGACCAAGGATCAATTAGATCTTCAAAGAGCTTAGCAAAGTCTCTGCACTAGTGGAGAAGGTGGGGCTTGAAAAATGCCTCCCTGTTCTCCAGATTAGCAGGAAGAATGAAGAGCTTATTGAAAGAAAAGAAAAAGAATACAAAAAGGAAAATTAAGAAAAAAGAAGACAGGGAAGAAATCTACATCAGAAGGTTGTGGTGAAGATGGGGGGATGAATGTGACTCAGATTAAGGAAAGCCAAGGACCATTGAATCTAGATGTTCTAGTTATGAGATCCTTTCCATGGAGAGTGAATGTGGGTGTTGGTCACTGTCTGAGGAGGTGGCCAAGCAGCTTCTTGGATTTCAAGGAGTGATGATAGGAATCCCGTGGTGGTGATCCAATAGTGACTGGTTAGAAGAAGAGCTAAATAGCAAAAGTTGGTAATTAACCTTGGTGAGAGCTATAAGCAGTCATTTGTATATGTGTGTACACATTCCTATTTTGTATTTGTATACACATGGATATACAGATATATGCATATATATATATTTGTGTATATATACCTGTTTGTGGTGTATAAATATACATAGGTGGGTATGTATGTATACATCTATTTCCTTGACAGAGAGGCATTTTTTACTTCCTTGGACATATGTCTAGGACATGATACAGAACTTTTGAGATCTATCATACTACCCACTTTTTGTGATTCATTAAAAAAGACAAATAGTAGTGCCAAATGAAACTTAGGAGACTTTGATGGAAATGAACTTATTTTTAAAACCGTTCCAGTCAATTGATGGTAGAAGTTTCAGTAACGAAAGACAGGCTTGGGAGGTGAATAAGTCAAGGGTCTTATCTAAAAATGAAAGCTGGATTTCCACATCACTATTTAAAACATAGGAATGATGGGCTCTTTGCCAAGGATGGAGATTCTAACAGAAGCTGGTAAAAGCATATTTGCCTGGAGTCTTGTGAATCGGATAAAGATTAAACAGAAAATGAAGAGAAACGGAGAAAACTATTCACATATATCTGCCAAAGGAGAAGCCACAGTGAATATCAGGTATAATACATGAAGAATAATATTAGTAGAGAAAAACAATAATTCACAGGAGACAAAAGCCAAGAATAATGCCTACTAACACCCACAGCCAAAGTTTTATATAAAAAAATGTACAAAACAAGTATAGTAAATAATGTGAATTATGGATCTTAATACAAAGAGGTTAATTTCACCACATAAGTGTCACTAAGACTTAGCAGACAGGGCCTGATAAGTAGAATATGACCTACAGAGTGGCATACATTATTCTAAAAAAGAATAGATTAAGTAAAAGAAGCAGAAGAACAGCCTTGTCTATAAAGAGGATATTCTCATGTCAGAAAATTCAGAAATCAGAATTCTAACTTTGTGGAATTTCAGAGTTGAAAGTTACTTTACTTGAAAGTAAAATAGGTCATTTACCTATTTATCATACCTATTTATTATATACACAATACTATACATATTTATTTACTATGTATTTACTATACATATATACTTATACTATATATGATATACACATTACACAATATATATACAGACATAGTTATAATATATACATATATATACACAACACAATCCATATGTACATAAATACACATTTATTTATTTACTATGATTTACTAAGAAAATTATCATACAGTTTTTAATAAATTATCTATTGAGGGAATGCTTACAACCCCCAAATTCATTTAATGAACTTCTCATTTCCCATAGATTTAGTTACTATTACTGTAGCAATGATTCTCAAAACTATCTATCCTGTTCTGTTTCCAGTCTCACATTTAGAATTAGTTGTCCAATAACCATCTTAATCTCAACGTATCCAAAACTAAATTTATTATCTTTTCCTGCAAAAACCTCCCCTGCTCCTAACTTTCCCTTTACTGTAAAGGGCAACACTAACATCTCAGTCTTTTAGTCTTGCAATTGAGGTGTCATCTGCATTTCTTATAATTTCTCATCTCCCCTATCTGATTTCTTGCCAAGATTTCCTAATTTTATTTTGTAATATTTTAAAATACATCTTTCTCTGCTTTGATGCTACCACCATCACTTTGGTATAGACCCTTGTCAACTTACATTCTTTTAATGGAAATGACTACTTCTAATCTCTCCCCATTCCAATCTATTATCCATTCAGTGATTTTCTTAAAGGGTAGACATCATCATGTCACCTTTTTACTCAATCAATTCCCTTGGCTTCCTCTCCCTCCAGAGATAAATATAAAATACTCTGGCACTCAAAGTCCTTCATAACATGCCTTCTTCTCATGCCCTTCTTGCCTTTTGATACCTTTACTCTCCTCTATATTCTTTTATGTCCAGTGACATCATTTTTGTACAAACAAGACATTCCATCTGGGCATTCTTTCAGTCTCTTCTCCAAGGCTTAGATGATCCTTTCCTGAACTCCACCTCCTGGCTTTCATGGTTTCCTTCAAGTTTCAACTAAAATTCTGTTTTCTATCTCAGTGGAGTCAAGCTCAAAAAGAAATAAATCTTTGCAGCTAATATATTGTCTTAGAAAACTTCACATTAATATTATTTATGTCATATTATATGTCTATTTTGTTAAACATTTCCTAATTACATTTTAGTCTGGGCTGCACTTCCAACTCTTCTTACTTCTAATGCTTTTTTTTTTTTAATTTCCAGTTTTTCCTGTATAGAGTTTGTATATATTTGTTTTCTTGTTAACTCTCCCATCAGACTGTGACTTCCTTGAAGATTCCCCATTCCCATTTTATATAGTTCTAATTGTTAGGAAGAGTTTTCTGACACCAATACGAAGTTTTCTACTGTCCAACTTCTACCCATTGCTCCCATTTCTGTCCTCTGAGACCTACCAGAAGCACTTGAAAACTTTAAAGTGCTATATAAATGCTATGATGATGATCCAATTCTTCTTCCTCATGACAGCTTTCAAGTACTTAAAAACAATTGTTATATCCCCACTGAGACTTCTCTAAAGTAAATATCCCCATTTTCTTCAACTGATTCTTTTTTTTCTTATATAGGATGGATTCAATATAATTCACTATTCTGATCTTCCTTCTTTGGACTTTCTCCAGATCAACAATGTCCTTTTGAACTATAGTGTCTAGAGTAAAATATTAAACTCCAGATGTGGTTTGATCAGGGCCAACTCCTTATTCCAAGAAATCATGATTCCCTTTATGTAGCATGTGATTGCATTAAATGTTTGATTTTTCTAGCTACCACACAACTCAGCTGACAAACAGCTATTTTAAAATACCTTACTAATCCTAAAATTGTGAAAGAGATTTTTTTAAACTCAAAGGTAAGATATTATTACATCAATCATCATCAATCATTAGGCATTTATTAAATATTTACTATGTGTCAGGCACACTACTAAGTATTGGGGATATAAAGAAAATCTAAAATATGGTCTTTAACCTCATTTTCATTGATCCCTATTGAATTTCCTATCGAATATTCCTATCAAATGAATTGATTTGATAAGATTCAGCCCAATGATCTAGAGAGTCATCTGCAAATTTGATAAAGCATTCCATCTATTTCTTAATTGATGAAATGGTCTATGGCCACACTGTGGCATCTGCATAGGGATACTCTGCTAGAGACTACCTGCTAAGATGATATGGAACCATGAATAAGGACTCTGAGTCAGGCTTTTTAGTCTGTTTTGAATCCAGTTAATTATATTACCAATTGGGTGGCTCAGTGAATTAGCACTATAAATACTACTTATTATTATCTATTCTATATCTTTATCTTTTCCACAAGAATAATATAAATTATTTTATTATATCCACAACATTTCCTTGATTTACAGGTTTCATAACATTCCCTCTGCCCCAAAATAAGGGCAAAATTTATATAGTAACTCTCCATCTCCTTGTCAGCAGCCTTCTCATCTTGGACACACTTTTGTCCTGAGATCTGCTCTCCTAATGGATGAGTTCCTAGCCTAGAGGATAATTTAATGAGGGGCCTTAGGCAAGTTCTTCACATTTTACTACTTGCTCTCTGGCCTTCCTTGCCATGTCACCACCAACTGCTTAGCCCTCCCCTTCTTGTTCCTCTTTTCATGTTATGTCTCCTTTTTGGAATGTAAGTTCCTTGAAAGTAGGGACTGTTTTGTTTGCTTATACAGGTGTCCCCAAAATATTAGTGCAGTTTTGAGCTTAATAAACTGTAATTGTGTCCCCAATATTTTTTAGCACAGTGCTTGGCATATAGAAGCACTTAATAAATGCTCTATTTGTCCCCCTCCCCTTTCCCACTCTCACCTTTCAGGAAACCATTCTGGATCTTTGTCATTGCCACTTCATTTTGTTTCTTTCTTTTTTTCCCCAAATGTTTTTTATTTAAAGAAACAGAACAAGAAAAAAGAAAAGAGAAAAGAAATATGATATAAAGTGAAACAAAATTACTATTTTTACCTTAACTCTGTCCCGATCTTTCTTTTTGAACTGCTCTATTCAATCTTAAACATATGCTATACATTTCCCATGTGAAAAAAAAAAAAAACAACAACAATAACACAACTTGTCCATTGAATTCCTCTTATGTTAAATTTCCTATTAAGTTTAGGTTTAATGATAAAAAATCCTAAAAATCTGCAAGTTCATTGAATGTCCATTTTTTCTTGTCTAATATTATAGATCTTTTGCTGGATATGATATTTTTGATCACAGACCTAATTCTTTTGATTGTTGGTAGATATGATTTTATTGTGGCTTCTGATAAATCTAGTACAATTCTAATTGTAGTTCCAGCATTTTTAAATTGTTTTTTTCTTGTTTCTTGTGAAGAAACTCTATGATCTGAGGATTTCAAAATTTGGCAATAATGTTCCTATGTGTATTCCACAAAGGATCTTGCTGAAGTGGTGACTGGTGAATTTTTTTGTATTTCTACTTTACCTTCATGTTCTATCAGTTCAGGACAATTTTCTTGGATTATTTTTTACATTATTGTGTCAAGGTCCTTTTTTTTGGTCACAACTATCAGACAATCTAATTATTTTTATAATTTCTCTTCTTGATCTGTTCTCCAGATCTTTTGTTTTTCTTATGTTTCACATTCTGTTCTATTTTTTTTTTTCATTCTTAATATCTGCTTTGTTATTTCTTGGTCTCATAGCTTCACTGGTTTCCCTTGCCCGATTCTAATTTTCAACGAGTTATTTTCATTTCTGAGACTCTATATCTCCTTTTCTAGTTGATTAACTCCCCCCCTCTCCCCCACATAATCTTCTTGTTTTTCTTAGATGGTTGTTATTTATTTATTTAATCTTTTAGTTTTCCACAATGTCTCTCCTTTGATTTTTATTTTGAGTTCTTCTATACATTCTTTCTGGTCAGAGAGCCATTTCACATTATTCGTTGGGATAGAAGCTTTTTTTTTTTTTTACATTTTAATTTGCTCTTCTGAAGATGAACTCCAGTCTTTCCTGTTCCCATAGTATGGTTCTTTGGTGGGGTTAGTTCTCCTTTGCCAATTCATTTTTTTTAAAAAAATAAGAGGTATTAGTGTAAAAGCACTTCTAATCCTGGTGGGTGCCTCTGGCTTCACTTGAGCTCTGCCTCTGATCTGGAATCCCAAACACCCTCCAATAAATGCCCACAGTCAGTGCTGCCTATGCACTCACCAGGTGCTGGTTCCTTTTCGTCCAGAGCCATGTCCCTAAAGCACAGTTGGAGCTGGCATTCCTGATCAGCCAATATTCACTCAGTCTTCCAGGATTCAGATAACTCCACAATCCAGGAAGGCAAAGTCTCTGTGGTTCCTGCTGAAGCTCCAGTCACACCCAACTCACCCCAGGGCTCCCCACTTGGTATTTCTGAGGAGCTATCATGATGGTGTTTGCACTTCAGACAGGTTAATTCCTGTCTCTGGATCTTTTTTCAAATCTTCTCAGATTGTATTAGAAGAACCTCTGCTCTACCCCAAGTCTTCTCAATTTTTCATTAGTCTATGTTTGTCCTGAGGCACAAAATTGTTCTATCTGGGTGGGGGGGAGGGTGTGGATTGGAAGAGCTTTAAATTTACCAACCTACTCCACCATCATCTCAAAATTCTCTCCATATTATTCATTTTCTTGATGTTCACTAACCACCTTTTAAATATTCCATTCTAAATGTATTTGAGAAATAGAAATCAAAGTTATTTTTTGGTATTTTCCTGATTCAATTCTCTTCATTTAATTGAAAACCAATGCAACATATTCCTTTATCCAGGTCTATAAGACCTCTTCTGTTCTCTGCCATCACTCAAAGATTGTTGTCAGTGAGTCAGTAATCATATTTGCTGGTATTCTCAGTAATTGAGGATTTTATTCATCTAGGAAAAGTGATTTGATTTCTTTGAAGTGGTCTGTAACCAACACTTTACTTATCTTATATAGTGACTCATAAGAGGTATTTTCATTATGTCTTGTCTGTCCAGAAAAGATCCATGGCAGAGAGAATCCCCCCAAAATTATAAATTGAGAAGATCTATTTTCTTTCTCCATTCACCCCTTGTCTCCCCAGCTAAAAATTCTTCCCTTAGCACATATAAGCTTGTGCACTCTTGACATTATTATCATTATTTTTTAACTGAATTGTAACATAGTTTATGTTTCTCTGTCATTATCTTTCCTTGCTTCCATGCTCTGTACATATCTTTTAAAATTCTAAATTGGTTGACGAGTTCCCTGTGCATTTTAATTGTTCTCTTCAGAAAACACCTCTTTTTCCTCCCGATTAAACTAAATTCCCTTCATTTTTTCAGATTTCATTATTGAGTTTCACATTCTTACCCAACTGACTTCTCATAACATTTTAGATCATAGGAGTCTTCCTATCCTTTCTCTGAATCCATTGAAATCTATTTTTTCTCCATCTTGGTATGCATTTAAGTGTTCCTGTTCTAGTGTATCACAAGTTGTAACTACAGTGGCCATTGTTCACCTTACTCATCATTCTCTCTCCCTCTTTTCCCCAGCAACTAATTTCTTAATGACAACTATTTTTCTCTAGTTGGTGAGAATCATTTCCAGAATTGTTCTTTGTTTGTTCCTCTGTGTTTTGAAAAATGAAATTATAATCATGTAAGAATTTTTCACTATATTGTTTTTTGCAGAAGGACAGCTCTAGCTGGTGTCTGGAAATTGAAGTTTTTGATCTCTTCTATTTTAGGTTTGTAATCAATTTCCTGAACCCTCCATCCAGTTCTTCTTTTTATTTAGATGGTCTGTAGTTTACTCTGGTGACAAAATTGCTTCTGTTTCTATCTCCATTGATCTTTACCCAATACTTTCCATCATAGTTTATGAAATTTTTCATAAATGTATATACATATCTATTTCATATAAATTTACCTTTCTTAATGTACCATCAGGACTTCATCATCTACCTCCCATTCCTTTTTTACATACTTACCTCTTGAATTCGATTTATCCATCCAAAGTCATCCTAATTATGGATTTAATCCCACAATTTCTCAGTGATGGTTACTTGGTCAAATTTCTTCCCTTGAATTAGCTTGAGCTGGCACTAGTATTTTCCTGAATATAGTCCAGAAACCTAAAGTCAGATTCTGTCTTCTTAGCCAACTGTTTAATTCTAAATTCCTTACTTTCAATGGACAGCAGTGAGTAAAAACTCTTGTCTTCAGGTGAATGCCCAAGAATTCATAATCTTCAGAAAGAATTTTAGATTCCTTCTGGTTATTTCATTTATTTGTGCTTATGATTGACTAAAAGTGAATAGTATTCCTCCATTTTGACAAGTTTGGGGAGTTGTTCTCTGTTATATCTTTTCTATGAATGAATAAGTAAATGAAAGCTTTTCAGTTTTATTAAGTACTTACTATCTATCAAGCATGTTAAGCCCTGGGGTTAAAAAGAGGTTTATCTTTTTTTTTTTTAATAAGTTGACAAATAGCTACTTCAATATTTCTGAGCAGGGAATCACTATCCTTTCTTCTTCATCCTTTGTCCCTAACTCACTGAGCTCTCATCTAATGACAGCTGATTTCACTTTATCATTTCTTGGGGGATAAGTAGTTGCTCCTTCCTCAGAGTACCTGAGCCTTCTCCTCCCCCCCCCCCCATTCCTTACCCTTTTTATGAAACTCATTTATAGTTTCAAGTCTTAACATAAGAGTTGGCAAAGGAAATTGACTTTTTAAATTAAGTGCAGATTTAAATTTTTGCTCGTTATTAAGGTCAAAGTGATCTTGAAAATAAGAATGGCTGGTGGATAGACTTCTGGATGTTGAGTCAAGGAAGGCTTAAATTCAAATCTGCCCTCAGACCTTTACCAACTTGAAGAAGTCACTTAACTTGCATCTGTCTCAGTTATCTATAAAATGAGAATGATGATGATGATAATAATAATACCTTGACTTCCAGGGTTTTATAAGAATCAGATGAGACAATATTTGTAAAGCACTTAATATAGTGTCTAGTACATAGTAGGCATTATATGAACATCAGTTATTATTATTATAATATACCATATTATGTATCATGCATTATATAATAGTTATTATATATTATAGGTTATATAGTAGTTATTATGACTATCATTAGTTTGGTTGATATTTGGAGCAAATGACAGTTTTTAATAAAAAAACCACTAATTGGATTAAAAATAATAATTCTAAGAAATACAAATGAATCTTGGTATAGTTTAATACTTCTTTTAGATGGAAAACTAAAGGGAGTGGTTGTGATTATTATTCATAAGCAGAAGGGTAGTCTCTAATGACTAATGATGTTTGTTGTTAGCATGATGCTTTTTAAGGGTGGGCTTGGTGGATTATGCAGCTCAACTTTGCTCAGATGGCTCAGGGAGCCAGATGGGAGGGGAAAAGAAGGTAATTGTGTCAGTTCTTTCCTCTTTATAAAATGGCTGAGCCTCATATATGTACAATTTCCCCAAAATACCGTTATCAAGACACAAATATCTGGGACTATCCTCCCCACAACTCTTGTTGCCCTTTTGTGGTTCTCTTTCCCTTTAAAGGCTGCCTTTGATTTTTCTTGTTACCAGACCTGGATACAACTGAATGGGGAAATAGGTCACAATACACATTAGTTACCAGGACACCTTTTTCTTATCTCTAGGGATGGCTTTTCTCATTATATTTGGAAACTTAGTGGGTTAGTTGTATTGGAGCAGGCAAATGCCAGCTAAAATGAACCCTAACTTAATATCAAATGGTGAAATAGAATTCAAACCTCTTATTACCGATGTTCAATTTCTAAGAATAATAGGGGAAAAGTATTTGAAATCATGTCTACATAATTAAAGTTATTTGAATTCCCACATCCTTGAAAGTGCTCAACTTCTATTTTATAATTTGGCTTTATAGATTTGACAAATAATTAATAAAACAAAAACCACCATCTCTATGTAAAACAATTTCATTAAAAATACAAATATTTTGATGAAAAAGAATTTGTCTAGCTCTTATAAAGTCTTAATAGTAAGAAACAAATGGCAAAGTAATAGAGGGCTCTCTCAGAAGCATCATGCTTGGCAGAGGGGAGATAGTTTTCATTTCATTTCATTTTTTGTTTCTGATTGTTTAAGATGCACTTAAAGATGAAGAGGGTATTAAATTCCAAGAGATAGTGACTTTCCTCAATAGATACAGCATTAGGGTTTTCCTTGTCCTCTAAGAGTTGAAACTGGTAATAGTCCAAGAAACCTTACTTATATCTTGGGCCTATTCTTTCTTGATCTTGATCTCAGGCCCTCTCTTGGGCCATGCTCAGTTGGCCTTCCAATTAAGCATATAGAAGTTTGGGGTAGCTAGTTCCCTGGATCCCTTTATTTTTCCTACATCCCTCTATTTTAGCATATATAGGTTATTTTTTTATCAGCCATGATGACTGAGGAGTTTGTACTATGTAGAAATGGGAAGTCTATTCTAGGGCTTCTGAGCTAGTACTTGATCAATATATTGAAAAGATGATCCAAGTCCCTCAGGCCCTTTCTTCCTAAAAACTTGGAAGGATAAGGATGGATCTTTAAGTATCTTTAAACTTCTCAGAGTGTAGAGTGAGAGGAAAGAACCAGACTTCTCACCTCCTACCCTACCATAAGCAATGAGCTCATGGCCTCTTATAAGAGACTGTGTCTGGGACAGGGAAATCATACCTTCTTATCTCTTTTCTTTTGTGCTTTGAGGGATCTTGAGAAGTAGCTCTTGTCTTCCCCTTCCTAGGCACCAGTAGCTATTATTGGAACAATTTCAGTAACAATAGTAATAAAGGCAGAAGATTGGCCAAAAGGAGCAAAGGAGACCATGGGAAAGAAAGATTCCAGTTGGTGTTGATTGAACTACAAACATTGGAGCTGAAAATATAAAATGGCTAATTAGTTGAGCTGCAATAGAAACTCTGCTAATGTCCCAACAAGGCTGTTGTATCAGCTTCTCAACTGATTGTACTAGTAGTTGCTAAGGTAATGAATTTTGTTTTAATATTATATAATATTTTTATTAACATTCATATGTGTGTATATGTGAATAAAACTACCTGTTTCATACCTAATTTATATTGGTATGAATTTGTTGCATTTATGTTGTATTACTTTTCCCCATATATGAAGAAAGGGATGGTGAGAAATTCCAGACTAGTCAATGGTAGATTGATTCCTTGGGAATCAGTAGGGGTGTAATGAAGCAACGAGGAGCTTAATTTCCCTATAGACAACCAAAGCTAGAACAAGGTACCCAGGGAGAATATAAAGGGTAGGGAGTAGGTAGAGAATGTAAGTTCTCTGATTTTAGCCTATCACTGCCTGGCCAGCCATTGTGTTAAACAAAGACAAGAAGTCTGTGTGCTAGATATCCACCCTTCTCCTACCTAATAGATGCTCCACCTGTCTCTTCTCAGGAAAAAATGTTCACCTACTTTCCAATTTGGGATCTTCTGTGTTAATTGGCTTTTCCCTGCTTGTAACACCAGAAGTGATGAACCAATTGGACCTGTTTTCTAGAAATGTTGCTCCTTCCTATTAAATTTCTAGCCCTCGTTCACTTCCCTGAGCAATCCTCTCAACCTGGGGGTATCCTGGACCAAACTGAGAGGAGTGGTAAGAACCTGGAGGTAGGTAGAGTCCAAGTCAGAAGACACGTGTTTCTCACTATATTCTACATCCCCTTCCTCCTCCGGTGATAGTCTGAAGCTCACCTCATCTAAGGTTCAGATATCCTTTTGATGCATGCAACCCCTCCTGAGATCCACTATATCAGATCTGAATAACTTGATCCAGACCTATCCTTATCATCTCTTTCCTTGTCCATCTCCTCTGTTCTTATGTCTCCATTCTAGTCTCTATATGTGCTTTATACATCACTTGCAGTAGTTAAAATATATTAATTAAAGATCCATTTTTTCCTTTTTGTTTCTTTTTGGAAAACCAATCAAATCCCTTACCCTCTCTTACTACCTTCCCCAAAACATCAGTAATGTCCTAGCAAAAAGACAAATACCATACTGAGTTTATACAGCTACAGATTCTCTGCCTTCAACTGGGCCCCCACTGCATCATTTAACTTTGCAGCAGATTGTCAGTCAATTTTGATTGTAACATTGGATACTATTCTAATGCCTCTACTTCTAGAGCTCAGGGAAAGAGAATTTTTAAACGTGCCTTCAATGTAGAAAAAAGAATTCTAAACCCTTGCCCTATAATGTTGTTATGACAGGAGGGAATGATGATAATTTTATCATGATTCTAATTCATATTCTCCTCCTTACTTCATGATCAGCACTTAGTCCCTCGTAGCTGAAATCACTGGGTAGGGATTTCCCTACAGGATGTTAGAAAGACTTTTTAGAGAGAGCCTTATGTGAGTTACTAGTATTTTCATATCTCTTTTCTTCCTCTCATCTCTGTTTCCTGAGAATATGAAGTAGATTTAACACTTTAGAGGTAGAATGGAATGTAGAGATTAAACTAGGCTAGCTTATTCATTTAACAAATTAAAGAAATGGAAGTCCAGAAGAGCTAACAATGACTTGTCTAAGAGATCCCACAAACTGGTTTGTACTAGAATCAAGCTTGGTAACAGGTATTCTGGCTGATTTTTTTTTTTTTTTTGTATAGAAACAGTATAATCGGGGATATGGAATATTTATAGCAATTGACATTTAAAGTTTGCAAATATTGATTATTCACACTCTCATTTGAGTCTTAGAATAATCTTCACAAGTGCTATAAGTTTCATTATCTTCATTTTACAGATCAGGAAACTAAGGCTTAGGGAGATTGTCACACAGAAAGTATCAGAGGTGGCTCTGAAATCTAGATCTTACAAATCCAGCATTCTGAGCACTGTACCATATTCTCTATGCAACAAGGAATCAATAAGATTATGATAGAAAGAATTGAAAGGGAATCTGTACCATCTTGGACAAGAAAAATTATTTCCTTTCTCTGGAACTCGGTTTCTTCATCCATGAAATGAGGGGGTAAGACTCAATTATTACCAAGATTGTTTCCTACTCTATATTTATGGCTAATTTTATATTAGATTGCATTACTCTCTATGCCTCTTATCCTTGCCTTCTTCTATGTCCTCATCTATTAGCTAAAGTGGGAAATAATAGATATGTGCAAAATACTTTGGGACCTTTGGGGCAGAAATGCCAATTCAAACATGGTTTTTAAGTTTTGATTTCTATGATTAATACTAGGAAAATCCCATGGAGTTCCTCATTCCTTTCCAAGTGCCCCCCTAACCAGGAGCCCCTTCAAGGGAGGAAAGAAAATTAAATAAGTACATGAATGAAACTGATTCATACCAATGAAAATGTCTTCTTTGGTAAGTCTGATTTCAAGTTATCTTCAATGAATGTCAACTGAGGACCATGAGAACAAAGAGCTATTAGCAAAATAGGCTTTGGTGACAGATAGAGCAGTACAGACAACTTAAATAACCATGGGAACTCTAAAGAAGTTGAAGAAATGTATTACCAGTCAACTAAAATAAACTACTTTCTGTTTCCAAAGATCAAGTTCACTGTCTTTTTTATTGTAGTAATACTAGCCACCAGTATTGAAGGCAGAGCTGGGAGTCAGGATGATTGGCTAGAGGCAAAAAGCAGACTGATTCTAAGAATGACCAGAGAGGGAGTTGAGTCAGGGTATATTCCAGAGGCAAAAGCAAGCATTGGGTCAGAAATCAAAAAAGCAGATAAGAATTGTTGTAGTTATTGAAAAAATAATTATGTTATAGTTGTACTAGAAAGTCAAAGAAACTGAGGGTAGAAACAATACAGAAGATGAGGAATCCAGAAAGGGAAGATATGGCAGGTGTGATAAAGCTGCTCTCTTTCAGGGTTCCCTTTATTCTTTGCAACATAGGTTAAGTTAATTTTTTCTCCTAAAAATGACAATGCTATCCCCTGGATTTGTTTAGTCAAAAGGGCTAAAGCTTAAGCTACCTTTGAAGCCAGCTTCTTTGCCACTTAAGTGCATGAAATACCCATCCATGTAAAATTGGGACCTATCTCATATTAGGTGTTGTGATAATACTTTTGGAATCATTATATCAATCCCTGATAATCCGATTAAGTGAAGGTAGTTGAGACTATTCAAGTTAAGTGCTGAAGTATCCTTATTGTATATCCTTTCAATCCACTGATTAAGTGAAGGTACACCACATTAATGGTGTACCACCTGAGTCTGACCCTTCCATTGTAAAGGGCCAATAGAAAGATATTTGAGCAATAAAGATCAAGTACCATATACTTCTTGAAGGTATGGGAACCAATTTAGGAGCATGGATAATACAGAGTTAAGAGAATGAAAAATAGTTAAGGGACATAAGTTATTCAAGGGTTACCTGTTTGAGTCTTGGTTCTTGCAAAGTACAATCTCCACGATGGCCTCTCTGACATACAGATCTTTTGGGAAATAAATAAGAAGCCTCTGACAAATATATGGAGAAGTTCAAAATAGTATCACTGAGATTAAGACTTTTCTTTACTTCTCTGGCTCGATACAAATACAATGAGTTTTTTAAGTTTATATTTTAAGTGGCTGGGGATTCCTTGGCAGTTTTATAACTGTTTTAGGAACTAGGTGAATCCTATAACAGTGGCAAACCATGGCTCTCCACATTTAATCTATGTATAGGACATGATGCCCTTTTACAAAAACTAAAATGGCTCAGAGCTGGTAGAGGCACAAAAGAGATTGATTTTCTTTTCACAAAAGGACCACTTGGCCCTTTCTCTCAGTAGCCAGATTGGAAGATTAGAAAATAGATGGAATGGAATTGTGTGTGGGTGCACTTCTGGAATTTGTCCCTCACCTTCTATCCCACTATCATCCAGCACAGGTTTGAACAAGGTTCTGTCCCCATGCCTGACCCCAGTGCCCCAGCCCGTGGAAGCCAGGATGATTATGATGTCAAACCAGCAGTAAGTTCCAGTGATTTTTATTTTTAGGATGAATATTGTTAACAAAGAGGAAAAAGAAAAGAAAAGTAAATTCTAAGTTGCTATTGATTGTAAGTGCTTTATGATGTTGCTACAGCACCAAAATAACGGCACATGTTTTTCTCTTTTTCAATTCTCTTTTCTCCCCACAACCTCCCTACTCCCCCCAAACCCTCCCCAAAACCTTGTTACTGTCTTTTCCTCTTACTGGGTCATTTTAGTTATATCTCACTCTTTTGGGGGTTTTCTTGGCAAAGATAATGGAGTGGTTTGTCATTTCTTATTCCAGCTCATTTTACAAATGATAAGACTGAGGCAAACAGAGTTAAGCAACTTGATCAGGGTCACAAAGCAATTAAGTCTGAGGTCAGTTTGGAATACATGAAGATGAATCTTCCTGACCACTGCAAAACTTTGCTGCCCTTGCTTACTTTCCATTATCAAGATGCTGAAACTGAGTCTCAGGGGATTAGAACTCCAATAACTTTATCAAGACTTCAGAGACAATCCATTAACAAAGATTCTTTGAAGTGCAAACTGATAGATGGTCCTGGACCACATCCTCTAGCTTTCTTTGATCCCAAGATGGGATGTTGCACTAGAGCCTTGTGTCTTTTATGAACCTTCATGAGGAAATGAGATGTAGGGTTAAGAAAAATGTTTAAAAACGTTCTGTGGTCTAATTCTTCTATGCTTTCCCTATTGAACAATCTACATGTTTCTAGCATTGAACATTGAAATCTGAATTTTCTTTGGCATTTTTTCCCTTGCCCTAACCTCTCTTTATCATTTGATTTCTCTTTCTTGCTTTATAATGGGTTTCTCTTGTTCTTCCCCTTTTCTCTTTATCTCTCCCCCTTTTTCCTTTCCTTGCCCTTTGTAAGGAATACAATGGGAAGTTCCCAAACCTCTGACAGGAACACTGATTCACCTGACCAGGGTAAGATTAAGTGCCTATCTGAAGTCCCTTTATCTACATTAAGGGAGTTTGAGTATCAACTAAACTCCTTTTCTTCAGAAGTTTTCCCTCTCCCAGCTAGGCTGAATCATCAAAAGTCCATGGTCCTTGCTTCCTTTCTTCAATGACTTATTATACTTGACCTAGAAAAAGACTCTATAAAAGCCTATTAGACTTTACTAGCTGGGGACACATGATGCCTCAGAAGACATGGTCACTTTCCACAATATTCTCAAATTATTCTACACTGTGCGTGACATATGTGTAAATGTGTGGATGCATGTGTCTGTAGGAATGTAGGTGGGTCAATAGATAGAGTCAAGAAAACCTGAGTTTGAATCCAGCCTCAGATATCCACTGACTATGTGGCCTTGCACAAATCACTTAAACCAGTTTGCTTCAGTTCCTTATGTATAAAATAAGCTAGAGAAGGAAATGGCAAACCACTCTAGTACCTTTGCCAAGAAAACCCAAAATGGACTCACAGAGAATTAGACATGACTGAAAATAAGTTTAACAACAATAAATATGCATGTGTATGTATGTCTGCATGTGTATGATATATTTAGATCTAGATAACTATATATCATATATTTAGATTAATCTAGATATCTATTTCAATCTAGTTACATATCTAGATAATGTGATAAATCTAAATATAGATCTATATATTTACCTAGGTATCTATCTATCCATATCTATCTATATGTCTCTCACCCCTGAATAAAATTAGCTTTCTTTACTGTCTGGTTGTGAACTCCATGTTACTTTTTTTCTGGATTTGTTATTCTTTTAACCTTTCTGAGTCTGTTTTATACATAGTCTCTTTTTTCCTTATCACATCTTTCCCTGTTTCAGTACCATTTCTTCTAGATCTCTTATTTAAAATATGCCTTTTAGAAAGGTTCAGATAAATTCATTCATACCAAGTTTGGAGCAACTAATAAAAATGTTAAGTTTGGAGGAGTGATGGCAGGAAGGGTTTATGTTTAAAGGAATGAGCTTTCTACAGGTGACATCATAAACTTCAGCTAGAAAATGGGACAGAGGGAGAAAATTCTGGGAAGATAGTGGAGTAAGAAAACTTTCAGATCTTCAAATTTTAGCCACAGAAAAAGACAGAAAACATTGCCTCAGAGGGAATGTGAAGCACATAAATAAATGAAAGTCAGGGTAAAGCAATGGTTCTCCTAAGACAACCTAAAAAGACACCAGTCTTCTTGGCATTATACAGTGGCAGAGGTTTAGCCAGAGTGAACCCCTCTAGCAAATACGTCTATCCCAACTCTGGGCAGAGAGAATAGCTGTAGTTTGCAGCCATGGAAAAGACAGAAGGGAGCAAGATCATTTGAGGGACAGTATGAGTGTGAGTGGGGGACCTAGCTATGGCTTTGGAGTGGAGAGGTGAGTCCAAGATTGAGCCCCAGAACAAACCAGAAAAAAGAGACTTGGGACATTATCTCCCATGTCTTGGTACTAGACAAAGGAGAAAGAACCCAACCATCCATAGTCATTATGGAAATAGAGAAGATCAGGTTTCATATTCAGAGGAAGATAATGGAGCTAAAAATGCCATTTCTTTTTCCATAAGAAATGCCAAATGATCCCAAGCACAAAGGACTATTACAGGAACTTAAAAAGAACTTTAAAAATCAAATAAGATAAAGCAAGGGAAAAATGGGGGGTAGAGGAAGAGCTGTAAAAGAAATTCAAGAAAATTATGAAAAGAAAATCAACCAACTTGAAATAGAGAATCAGAAACTTAAGGAAGAAAATAATTCCTTGAAAACTAGAATCAGCCAAAGGAAAGCCAATGATATTCTAAGTCACAAAGAAATCATAAAAATAAAAAAAAATGGAAAAAATAGAAGAAAATATGACATCTTATCCAGAAATAAACAACTTATCTGGAGAACAAATTGAAAAGAAAAAAATGTAAGAATACTTGGACTATCTAAACATTGTAATAAAAAAGAATCTTAATATAATATTATAAGAAATTATCAAAAGATAATGCCTAGAAATTCTAGACCAAGATGACCAAGGGAAAAAAATCCACTCACCACTATCTGAAAGAGATCCCAGTAGGAAAACTTGCAGGAATATCATAGCCAAGTTTCAAAACTCTCAGGTTAAGGAGAAATATCTGAAGCAAAAAGAAAAAAAAATCATAGAGTACAATAAAGTCATAGAGAATTACACAATAAGTATTACACAAAACCTACAGCTATTATATTAAAGTATTATTACATTTTGCAGAGAAAAAGAATTAGGGTGATAATTGAGGGTTACTTACACAGAAAAGTTAAGTATGTGCCTGAATGAAACAGAATGGACATCTAATGAACTTAAAGATTTTCAGGTGTTTGTGAAAAAAAACAACAGAGCTTAAGGGAAAATCTGACATTTAACCTTCAGGAAAAAAATATAAGGTAATATTAAGGACCAATTATAAAGGAAGGACTCAATAAAGTAACAGTATTTACTTCTTATAGATGAAAATATCATTATTTCTTTTGACTATCATTTTTATTTGGGTAGTTTGAAAGGCTTGGGCTGAGCTCAGTTGTGATGTAAGTAATTCTAGAAACAATAAAACTACATATAGTGAGAGATAAAAAGGAGTAATTATTTCATACTAATGAAGTGAAAAAAGGAAAATGATACAGAAGAATCTAGTAGGGAAGGGTGGATCGTGCTGAAATCTTACTCTCATTGGGAATTGATTAAAGAAACAACATATACATCTAGAAGGGTATGAAAGTCTTTTAAATTCAGAAAGCAAAAAAAGAGGAAAGGGAATAGGGTAAGAGGAGAGAAGAATGGAGGGACTTTTAAGAGGAGGGCATATTGATAAATAGGAGGGCAAGTTAGCAGGTAGAAGTAAAACACAGAAGTGAAGAGAGAGAATAAATAAGAAGGGGGCAGCTAGGTGGCACAGTGGATAGAGCAGAAGCAGCTCTGAATTCAGGAGCACTTGAGTTTAAATCTGGTTTCAGACACTTAACACTTCCTAGCTGTGTAACCCTGGGCAAGTCACTTAACCCTGATTGCCTCAGCAAAAACAAACAAAAATAATAAAAAGAAGTGTGGTGGTTTTTTTTTTTCTTCTTTAAAATATAAGATCGTTAGAAAAAATAGAATAGAGAAAAACATATAACTAATTATAGCTTAGAATATGAATATGATAAATTTATTCATAAAATGGAAACTGGTTGCAGATTACAAATTTGAATTCAACAATATGTTATTTTCAGGAAATGCCATAAAAAGAAATACAAATAACCATAAAATAAAGATCAGGAGTACAATTTATTATGCAAAAAAAAACCCACAAAAAAACCAGGATAGCAATTATGATTTCAAATAAAGTTAAAATTAACATAGATTTAATCAAAAGAGAAAAATAGGCAAATTATATTATGTCATCAATATTGTTCAATATTGTTTTAGACCATTTAAAATAACTACACAGTATAAAATATATGAGATAAAAGATGCTAAAAAGATACAGGAACTTTATGAACATAAATATAAAACACTTTTTATACTAATAAAGTCAGATCTAAATAATTGATGATATTCATTGTTTATATGTAGGTAAAACCAATATAATAAAAATTACACTTTTACCTAAATAATCTGTTTATGTAATGCCATCTAAAATAACTTACTAAAAACTTATTAAATTAGAAAAAATAACAAAGTTCATTTAGAAGAACAAAAAGTCAGGACCTTTAAAAAAACAAGGGGAAAAAAAATTTAAAGTAAAAAAATTCAGTAGCATCAAACCTTAAACCATATAAAGTAAGAGCATTATTGTAGAATAAAATGGATGATTTTGATTGTTTTAAATTAAAAATTTCTTGTATAAATAAAATTTATGCATCCAAGAAGGGGAAAAAAAAAGCTTTTAAAGACAATCTCTCAGAGAGAATGTGATAAGGTTAGAATATTACTGTGGTATAGGAAATAATGGTAACTTGATATAGAAAAATGTGGAAAGACTTGGTATTATGAAGGATTTTCACCTTCAGAGAAACAGATGACAAATGGACATAAGCATAGTATGGTCTTACACATATATGTATGTGTGTATATTTTTAGATATCTATGTATATGTATGTATTATATATTTGTATCTATCTCATCTATCTAAATATATCCATCTTCATGCTTAATTATACTATTTTAAACAAGTGATATAGGGGAAAAATAAAGTAAAAATTGCACGAAAGAAAACCTACAAGAAAGCAAAGAAAAGCTGGACAGCTTTGAAAATAATGTGTAGTATTTATTTGTTTTATAATGAATTCTTATTTATATTCTATTTCGTATATGGCAATGTTTTTCTTTTTCTTTTCTTAGTTTGTTTTTCAGTTAAAAATGCATTTTAAAACTTACCACAAAAAAATGGATCAGAGATTGGGGTGGAGAATTGGTGCCCTAAAATTACAAAAGTTGGCCACATACTTGTTCCTTAGGACATGTACAAAAATAAATTTTGTCTAAAGGGCTTAAATTAGGGGGGAAAGATTTAGGTATACACTTCAGACATTTGAAAGGTCAGCTTAAATGAGCTCAGGACAGAGGAGTGATTGATTACCTGAGGGAATTACTTTGGATCCTCATTATAAGAGAGTCTTGAGGCCCTCTGCTTTGGAATCCCGTTAAAAGTTAAAAATAGACTGAAGAATAAAGAAAGTCCTTTTGGTTGTCCTGGGACTAATCCTCCCTAGGGGCCAATGATGGATCTACTTTATATCAAAATCTGTGTTTAGTTTAATCTATTTTTTAAACTGAGAAAAAGAATACTTTTCACTTTTATTCCCAAATATCTGAATGACCCACATTGATTTTATTCATTAGATAATTACTAAACTGTCTTCTGACTTCTTTCTGACTCTGTGGAAAGGTGCCTTTGAGCTTTCTAGAGGAGAGAAATTAATACTTCCATTTTGTGGCATCACCTAGTGTATAATGTTCATCCCTGGTTACCAACTTTTAGGAAAGACATTGATAAGAGGAAAAAGATGATTAGGACTATGACAGGAGTGGAAACCATCAGATGTAAGGATCAGGCGAAAAAATTAGAAATGTGAAGGCTACAGAAGAAAAATCAGGGACAACATAACCCTGTCTTTTAAGTATTCAAAGGGCAATTATGAGAGAGACATAAATTTTATTTTCCTTGACATCAGAGGACAACCATAAGCAATGTATTTCAAGGAGAGAGAAATTTTGTTTCAATATAAAAGAAAACATAATTAAAACTGTCTCAAAATGTAATGAGCAGATTAGTGGATTCCATTTTACTGAAAATCTCTAATTAAAGACTGGGATTATCTCCTATTGAAGATGTGTAGAAAGGATAGTATTTAAGGTATTCAGGAGAACTAGCATGCAAAATATGAAGGCTTGCCAAACTTTTTTCAGCACTGTTCATCTACTTTTGGTGCTCATCTTTACCCATTTCTCACTTATGGCACCAAGAATCTATAGCATGTACATCAGTCATGCAGTGGTAAAAACCATTTTAGGAAGATGGGCTATAAGTTAAATTGAGATTAAATTGATTGAAAATCCATCACTGAGTCAGGAGAATGTCTACCCCAATCACGTGAAGATTTGCCTTGCAAGAATGGGCAGATGATAACAATTTTTTTCCAGTAATCATGAAGGCATTATGCAGAAAACTCCCTAATAAATGAGATCACATTCGAGTATTAGATATAATCTATGAATCATGGATGTCCTCTATGACCTTTTCCTTTAAAAAAGTTTCCCTTCTTTGAGAAATCAGGAAAATAGATTCCTGAGTGCCTTCAAAATTGTGTCACTTCCAGCATGATAGTCTTCTCTATATATTTGGTCAAGCTCAGCTATAATTCTTAATTTTATCTTCTTCAGTGCCATTTCAATGATGATAGAATCCAAATGCAGTGGCTTTATTGCAATCAATGGAATAAAAATTATAGATTACTGAAAAGTACAACATAAAGATACATAGAAATCTTAAAAAAGACATTTAGAATTATTATTAAAAAGGATATTCCCATTTTTCAATGTCTAGAAAAATGACATCAAAGAGATGAGTGACTAGAAACAAAAGTAGATTACTCATATGGTCAGAATAAGGGTTAACGTGCTGCATTGTAATCTATATAATGCCAAAATATTTACAAAAAGGCTTCTAGCACTCTGGATAGTGCCCTTGTGAAGGAGTTATAGAAACTCCCAGACAAAAGTTAAAAAAGGATGCAAAAGCAGTGTTGGATATTGGAGGAAGTTCTGTATTAATAAGAGCACAGATCTATTGAAGTATTGTCAGTTAAAAGTCAAAAAGTCAAAAAGCATTCATTAACAACATACTATGTACCAAGCACTATGCTAAGTAAAATACAAAGGCAAAAGATAGTAGAAGGAAGAAAATAAACACTTATTAAATGCCTACTATGTGTCAGATACTATATTAAATGCTTTATAAAAACAGTGTTTTATTTAAGCTTCACAACCATCCCTAGGAGATAGGTGCTATTATTATATCCATATGACAGGGAAAATGAGGCGAACAGATGTTAAATTATTTTCTCTGGGTCAAAGAGATGGATTTGAACTTGACTCTGTTCTTGGACCCACAAACCTGTCTAGGCAACTAATAGAGGAGACAGTGCACAAATAAGCTACAGAAGAAACTAGAAATTATTAATAGGAGAAAAGAACTAGAATTTAAAGGTTATTAGGAAAAGCTTCCCTTAGAAGATAAGATTTTAATTGGGACTAGAAGAAAACCAGTAGAGCTAGAAGGCAGAAGTAGTAAGTGAGACTTCCAGGAATTGGGGACATCCAGTGAAGTGTGTTGTTTGGAAAATGGACTGCAGAGTATGTTGCAGTGTTGGGTGGAGTGAGGTATATGAAGTAAGAAAACTAGAAAGGTGTATCTATGTGTGTATGGGAGTTGGGGGGGGGGACAATTATGAAAAACTGCAAATTCCAAACAGATGTTATAATATATGATCCTAGAGGTAAAAATAATATATACACTGTGACAATATAAATGGAAAGAATTACCAAATGGAAATAATAAATACGATTTATTATAAATAAACAAATAAAATAAAATAGTAAATAAAAATAAAAATAAATGGAAAGAATTACCAAAAAATGAAATTAACTGCTGCTAAATAATTATTACAAAGAAGAAATATGAGAAGACATTTCCATTAGCTTCTTCACAGAAGTTAGGGATCAAGAATTCAGAATATCAAACTTTATTTAGATAGATTAGTTTTTTTTTTTTTGTAGTGGGTGATAATTTTCTTAATTCAACTTCAGTTCTTCAGTATTCAGAGGAGAAGAGGATCTGAAAATGGCCAGGTGAGTTAATTTTGCTTGATTTTTTTCTTCCTCTTGAAAATACATATATATTTATACACATACATACATGCATGCATGTGTACACATGAATATGTTGCTGTTGAATAGTCTCCCTCTTTGTGATCCCCATTTTCATGAGATTTTCTCAACAAATATTCTGATATGGTTTGTCATTTTCTTCATCAATAGATTAAGACAAACAGAGATTAAATGATTTGCCCAGAGTCACATAGCTAGTATATGTCTGAAGCTGAATTTGAAAGTCAGGTCTTCCTACTCCAGGCCCAATGTTTATGTCTATGTCTGTCTATATATGCACATATAGACACACTTATATTTGGGCAGGGGAAAGAAATGGGGATGTAATTGGATAATTGGAAAGAATGATGATGTAAAAACAATAGTTCTTAATAAAATTTTGTCTCAAAAAATAAGTCTCAGAGAAATTAAATGGATTGACCAAAGTCATAAAGGTAGCAAGAAGGAAAGTTTAGATTATGGAAAAAAAATGTCTTCTCACTGTGCTTCAGAGAACCTAAGTTCTGTATTCTTGAAACCACAATAATACTAAGATTAGATAATGGCTCTTTTTTTTCTTTCCTTCAACTCAGCATTTATTTACAAGTAAAAGTAGGACTTGGGGGAGAGAACACTGTCTGCTCATCCGAGAAAAAAAATGCTGTGTGTGTAATATAATTAAAGATAAGGGATGATTAACCTTCTCATGGAGTTATGGCTTTTCATGATAATTTGGCGCCATTCTTTCTATGGATTCTGGTCCAGCATGCAAGGTTAAAGGGTAACCACAATGTTTTACTTCGGGGATAGTGACAGCCAGTGAAGCCTGCTATACTATATTGGAATTTGGAACACTAGGGCTGATGGCTTTCTCTGATACTCAGCCTATTCAAACAGTAAATTTACTATCTAATCACAAGGTGCCATGTCAGTCTAAACAGTGTAATGCAGGGCTTCAAGCAATGCATAAAATAACCAGACTGACAGCCGGGAAAAATGATTTCGTGTTTGCTTTTTCATTATAGAGGTAGCCCTTGATCCCAATGAATTATGGGCCTGATCTCTTATGGGGAATCCTGCAGAGGAGATGCATGGTTGGTGGGATGAACATCCCAGAATAGGTTTTGCTTGGGAGTTCCTGGTGGTCAGTGTTTAATTAGGGCACCACAGAATTAATCGCCAATGTGTTTTGCACAAACAAGAAACTCGTTGCTTATTTGATTTTGGAGATAGACAGCTATTTTATTGCCTGAAGTAGAAATTCTCAATTCATATATTCTCAGGAAACATTACTTCTACTTGCTGCAAGAACTTCCAGTAATCAATGGATACAGAGTTAGAATGGACCTGGAAAGTCTTTTAGTCTAACTACTCTAATTTTATAAATGAAGAAAAAGATATATAGGATATTTAAATGACTTGCCCCAAATCACACAGGTCCTAATCATATCGGAGGTATTTTTGATATGTCTATTTGTGCCACAATTAGGGGGAGGGTTTATCTGTTTTTGATGTTCTATGCTAAATTATCAACTATAGGCTTTTCTCTTGAATTCATGAATATGAGTTGATAGCTGCTGACATTTTCTATGTGGCATGTTTTATTGGCAGGAGGGTAGTAATGAATCAAGACAAACATTTATTAAACACTTATGTGTCAGATACAGCTATAAGCGCTGGGTAATGATAACCTACTACCTTTTCGAATCTTCTCTTCTTATGGATTTATTTTGAAAATTGAACTGTAAGCACTTTTAAAATTGTGTCACTTGCAGCAGTTTCTTCTATCTATATTTGTTCAGTTTCAGCCACTTTTCACGGATTCATCCTCTCAAGTGCCATTTCCATTTCCTCATATAACATTACAGATAATGTGGTAGTAGAGTCCCAATGTGGCAGTTTCACTCTCGTCCAAGGTGAGGATGGATGTTTACAAATCTGTACTATTTCACACATATTTGCTGATGTACTTCCTTTGCCATCTCAATTCTCTAGAGATGATCTGACTTAGTTGGGACTAACGGTTTTCCCACTGCCCTGCTTTATAGTGTTTTGTGAGAAATACTTCTTGGATTTGGTCATCATGTTCTATGATATTGCACAAATGAGCACGTATTTGAAACTTTCCCTTGGTTGCGGTTTCTCTCTTACAAGAAATCAATAAGCTTTTATTAAGTGCTTATTATGTGTCCAATACTCTACTAAGCAATAGAACTTACATTCTGTTAAGGGGAAGACAATGAATAAGAGAAAGCTGAAGGGAGGAGGGGAGATAATGTATTATTGTCTAAACTTGGTACAAAGTTAGGATTGGAGTCTGGAGAGGAAGACATCTTTGCTCTGTTTTATTATTATAGCTTTTTAGTTACAGAATATATGCATTCATAATTTTTCAACATTGACCCTTGCAAATAATTCTGTTCCAACTTTTCCCTTCCTTCCTCCACCTCCTGCCCTAGATGGCAGGCAGTCTCATACATGTTAAACATGTTAAAGTATATCTTAAATACAATATATGTGTACATATTTATACTGTTCTCTTCTTACACAAGAAAAATTGGATTTAGAAAAGTAAAAATAACATGGAAAGAAAAACAGAAATGCAAGCAGTCCACACTCATTTCCCAGTCTTCTTTTACTGGGTGTAGCCGATTCTGTTCATCACTGATCAATTGGAACTGAATTGGATCCTTTCATTGTTGAAGAAATCCACTTCCATCAGAATTGATCCTCATATAGTATTGTTGTTAAAGTGTATAATGATCTCCTGGTTCTGCTCATTTCACTCAGCATCAGTTCATGTAAGTCTCTCCAGTCCTCTCTGTAGTCATCCTGCTAGTCATTTCTTACAGAACAATAATATTCCATAACATGCATATATCATAATTTACTCAGCCAATCTCCAATTGATGGGCATCTATTCAATTCCCAGTTTCTAGCCACTACAAAAAGGACTGCCACAAACATTTTTGCACATACAGGTCCCTTTCCCTTCTCTAGTATTTGTTTGGGATATAAGCCCAGTAATAACACTGCTAGATCAAAGGGTATGCACAGTTTGGTAACTTTTTGAGCATAGTTTCAAATCACTCTCCAGAATGGTTGGATTTGTTCACAACTCCTCAAACAATGCATCAGTGCCCCAGTTTTCCTGCATCCCTTCCCACACTCATCATTATCTTTTCCTGTCATCTTAGCCAATCTGACAGGTGTGTAGTGGTATCTCAGAATTGTCTTAATTTGAATTTCTCTAATCAATAATGATTTGGGACATTCTTTCATGTCCCATGACATGAAATAGTTTCAATTTCATCATCTAAAAATTGTTCATATTCTTTGACCATTTATCAATTGGAGAATGGCTTCTCTATATATTTTGAATATGAGGCTTTTATCAGAACCTTTAATTGTAAAAATGTTTTTCCCGGTTTATTGCTTTCCTTCTAATCTTGTCTGCATTAATTTGTTTGTACAAAAGTTTTTTAACTTGATGCAATCAAAATTTTCTATTTTGTGATCAATAATGATCTCTAGTTCTTCTTTGGTCACAAATTCCTTCCTCCTACACAAGTCTGAGAGGTAAGCTTTATATACTTCTAATTTATTTTTAATCTTGTTTTTTATGCCTAAATCATGAACCCATTTTGATCTTATCTTGCTGTATGGTGTTAAGTATGAGTTCATGTCTTGTTTCTGCCATACTAATTTCCAATTTTCCCAGCAGTTTTTGTCAAGTAGTGAAGTCTTATCCCAAAAGTTGGGGTCTTTGGGTTTGTCAAACACTAGATTGCTATAGTTATTGAATATTTTGTCCTGGGAACCTAACCTATTCCACTGATCAACTAGTCTATTTTTTAGTCAATACCAAATGGTTTTGGTGACTGCTGCTTTATAATATAGTTTTAAGTCAGGTACAGCTAGGCTACATTCATTTGGACATTTTTGCTCTTAGTTCTTTCCCTGAAATGGAGACTCTGTGAGGAACTCGCCAATAAAAGGAAGAGGATAAAGGAGTTGAGAAGGCCAGGGGAAGAGTGAGTTATAGGAGTGAGGAGGCTTCTGTGTCACAGTAAATAATGTTTAGACAGTCAGAAGTAGAATATAAAAGGAAATGAAAGGAGACATATCTTTCTACTCATTTGCTTGTAGAATTGATTTGCAGACTCTTGGCTTCCTTTTATTGTGGCAATGGTTTTATTATTGGTTTTGTTTTTTAAGAAATCACTAGATTATATATCCCTCAAAAGTAATAAAAGATCAAAATAATCCAAATTTGAAGAGGTATGGAAATACTAGCCCCAAAATATATAATTGGTAGAGATATGAATTGGTCCTACTATTCTGGAAATCAATTTGGCATTCAAGAAAAGTGATTATTTTATTTATACCCTTTGGTCAAACAATATCATATGAACCATCGTCAAAAACAAGCAGTGGTCCTTTTTGTAGTAGCAAAACCATCTAAAAATTGGAAAAAAGTGGATGTTAATTAGGATAATGGTCGAACAAATTGTGGCATATGACTATCTTATTGTTATATTTTAAGAAATGACAACTGGTAGGAATTTAAAATAATGTGGGAAGACATATCAACTGAGGCAGAAAGAGGAGAAAATATTGACAATGATTGTTATATACACTGAAACACTAAAATCAAGTTGAATTTAGATTTAATAATAGGAAGTCCCATAGATATGTTGATAAAGTGGACTTCCCTCTTACAAGTAGAGAAATAGGTTATGTCTCTGGAATATGATATCTATTGTCTGACAGATTTCTTGTTTTCTTTTCCTTGTTGTTGCTTAGTCATTTTCAGTAGTACATAACTCTTAATGACTCCATTTGGGATTTTTTTTTTTGGCAGAAAACCATCAGAGTGGTCTGCCACTTCTTTCTCCAACATATTTTACAAATGAGAAATAAAGGCAAACAGGATTAAGTGATTTGTCCAGCCACACAACTAGCATTTGAGGCCACATTTAAACTCAGAAAGAGGATTCTTCCTTAGTCCAGGACCAGCACTCTACCTGATAACCAGTTGGTACAGTGGATAGAACATTGGATATGAAATTAGGAGATCTGAGTTTATTTTCAGCCTCAGACATAGTGGGTTGTGTGACTGGGAGTTTCTCATCTGTAAAATGAGCTGTAGGAAAAAAATGGCAAATCACTCCACTACTCTTTGCCAAGAAAAACCCAAATGGGACTCCAGAGAGTTGGACATGACTAAAATGACTAAACAAAAAAAAATTTCATTACAAAAAGGCTGAAATATCTGTTCTTTTTTGGTTTTGCTTAAATGTTCTATTTAAGGAAGGGTTCAATACATTAGAAATAGGGCTGAATTCCAGACAAATAGCTGAGGAATAGAAATAAAATGTATAAATAACATTTTTAAAAATGATGACAGTCAATATCTTTACTTTTTTTTTTTATTGTTCAAGGTTAGTAGCTCTTTAAATAGATTGTAATTAAGTGTTCTAGTTGTTTAAAAATGTCTACCAATCTCCATTAAAATGTTGATATGGTTAGTTATGGGCAGTAGGAGAGAATAGTTTCCATGATGGGGCCAGGTATAGAGTCGAGAGTGGAGCCTGAAGAGCAATGAAAATATTCTTTCTCTGGTAGTTTTCTTTTCTTTTTTTTTTTCTACTTATCTTTTTTTAAATAAAACTTTTTATTTTCAAAACATATGCATGAATAATTTGACAACATTCTTCCTTACATAGCTTTGTGTTTCAGATTTTTCCTTCCTTCCCCCACCTCCTTCCCTAGATGGCAGGCAACCCAGTATATGTTAAATGTGTTAAAATATATGTTAAATCCAATATGTATATTATATTTATATAATTCTCTTGCTGTACAAGAAAAATAAGATCAAATAAAGAAAAAAATAACTAAGAAAACAAAGCATAAGGGAGCAACAACAAAAAGAATGAGAAAATTATGTTGTGATCTACATTCAGTACCCATAGTCCTCTCTCTGGGTACAGATGGCTCTCTTCACCACAAGATGATTGGAACTGACATCAGTCATCTCATTGTTGGAAAGTCACGTTCATCAGAATTAATCATCATATAATCTGATTGTTCCCATGCACAATGATCTCCTGGTTCTGCTTATTTCATTTATCATCAGCTCATGTAAGTCTTTCCAAGCCCCTCTGTATTCAACCTGCTGGCCATTTCTTACAGAACAATAATATTCCATAACATTCATATACCATCACTTATTCAGCCATTTTCCAAACTGTTGGGCGTCCACTCAGTCTCCAGTTCCTTGTTACTACAAAGAGGGCTGCCACAAACATTTATGCACATATGGGTCCCTTTGCCTTCTTTAGTATCTCTTTGAGATATAAGCCCAGTAGTAACACTGCAGGATCAAAGGGTATGCACAGTTTGATAACTTTTTGAATGTAGTTCCCTGATAGATTTCTTATGGAAGTATTGGGAGAAAACAGATGATAAAAGGCACAGGATGAAGAGACAGAGTGTACTTCCAGTCTGAGAAGTCCAGGAGGTAGAGTGAGTTTCCAAGGTGAGGAGGTTTCCATTGCATGACAAAGAAAGTCTAGATAGTAGAAGGACCTGGAAAGAAATGAAAAATGATTCAGAATGGTAGTTATAAAGTTCTAGGTTATTAAAAGCATATAGAAGCCACATTGAATATCAATCAACTGACCAAAAATCATCTATTAAGCTCCTAATTGGTGCTAAGCATTGAGGATTCAAAGACAAAAATCAAACAATTCCTGTCTTCAAAGAAGATATTTTTTTAAAAAAAAAAAAAAAGATATTTCTTTGTGAGAGAAAAAATATATATCTTTTTAAGTATATGTATTATATATGAAATATATATGGCACTCTGCCTCATGGTGTCTTTCCCTTTCCCCCATGACATATGGTATCTCTCTTAATTCTATAATGCTTCCCACCTCACATTTAACTAAATCTTTTAGAATGCTAAGTCCTTTCCAGGATTCAGTCCACCCTTAGTCCAGCTAAGGGCATGCTCCATCTCATGGAGTGCTCCCTTTCTACTGGGTGATTGTGAGTTCCACTGAGAAACTTGTCTTTCATGTGCTCTCCCATTCTATTTCATATTTACCATTCCCGATATCTGTTGTATCCCTTCATTTTGTCTGTAAACTCTTTCCTAAATAAATCTATGTTTTGCCAAAGAAAATGGTCAATGTGAATTCTATATGTAGCCGAAGCTCACTTTTGAGTGCATCTACATCACCCACATGATGGTGTACGTACATCAAAACCTGTATGATATTCAGAGAAGAATGAATTGAAAAAGGCTGAAAATTTAGTAAGGGGCTAGTTTGTGAAGAACTTTAAAGACCAAGCAGAAGTGTTTATATTTGATCCCAGAAGTGATAGGAAGTCACTAGAGTTTAGAGTTAAAGGAGGGATGCAGTACCACATGGTCAGAACTATGCTTTAGGAAAATCACTTGGAGGACAAAATGATGGACTATGGGAATTGATTTGAGATGGGAGGGAGCAGAGATGGAATAATCTGGAATCATCACAGCATGAACATGCTACACTGGGCAACCCCCTTCAATTCTGGCTTTTTGCCTCTGTCCTCAAGGCTCTCAGATCGTTAAACTCTGATTCTATTTTGTCTTTCTCCTCCATGTGACTGCTACTGTTTTCCAAATTCATGCATTTTTCTCTTGAGCTATATGAATGCTTTCTTCTTCCAAGTCTATAATTTATCCTTTTTACATGAAGTTCCTTTCCTTTTCTTTTTCTAAATAAATTAAAGAAATTAAACTTAAATACAAAATGAAAATATTTAAAATATTACCATGTACACAGCAGACCATAAAAAGTACTCAACATAAAATAATAGTTATTTTATTTTTCAAAAACCCAAACCATCTAATGTAATCCAGCTTCTAGTTGTAAGGTATCCTGAGAGTCTGCAGTTCCACAATTTTCTTTAATGAGCAAGGATTTTATCTCTGTTGCAGCTGGGGTCAACCTAAAGTAGTACTAGAGAGTGTGAGTTAAGGCAAATTTCTTCCCTATTATGTCATTTAAGGGGATTTTCATTTGTTCTTTAATACTTATTTGTTATAATTCAAGATTTCTCTTTATCTGCGGTGGCTATACACATTAGAATAGAGACACAAGGAAGGATATAGCAATCCTCCACTCATTAAAATGCATGCTGTTTCCCACTCTACTTCCATTAACAGTTTCTTTATTCCTCTATTGCCAGGGGATTTTATTATCAGCTTTTCTTTTTCCCTTAAGTGAAACAACATATATATATGCGTGTGTGTGTGTGTGTGTGTGTGTGTGTTTGTATGTAAAATGCAATTTATCTCCATGACTAGTTTTATTTTGTTTTGTTCTACATAAGAAATGGTTTTATTGGGAAAAAAAAGTATACATGTGAGTCATTATTTACACATTTGTTGGTCATTTTATACTAAAATCTTATATATGTTTTAAACTTCTAAGGATTTTTTTTTTTGGCATTTTTCCTTCTTTGATCAGTAAATTAGAGAAGGAATCTTTTAAGTGTAGAGGAAATTGAACCAATATTACCCATAAGTTCTTTGTCATAATTGCATTTATTCACTCAGTAGTTAAGCACTGCATAAAAAGGAACAGTAAATGTTTTGGGATTATTTTTCTGAAAGAGAGCAGATCTCAAGCCCAAGAATCAGGCATCTGTATGCTCAATAGTTATATTTTAAAATCATCTATTACTACTCACATCCTGAATTATTATTTAGTAGTAATTAAATAAATATAAAATAAAAATCTGTAGCCTAATCAAAACCTCTGAAAGTTGACTCTCTTCTTGTCTTCCTCCACTTAATTCTGTAATTCCAAGCAAACGTCTCATATGTTGTTATGATAGCAAGTTTCTGTAAATCCTTTCCAGTTTGCTATCAATCTGGGGCAACAGCATCAAAATAGTCTATCATGGGGTTTTCTGAAGCACAAATGAACAAATATGATTTAGAAAGGCACAGTTTAATCAAGACAACACCGTATTACAAAATGTGAGAGAAAATAAAAGCACTCCCATGATTATATTACTTAAAAAGGTAATGACTTCATAATTCCTTCTGGAACTGGGTAGACAATGTCTATCAAAAAAAGCTCAAAGAAGATGGGGAAAAGCAGACTACAGGAGGGATGTAATGTCACTGTAGTTAAAGGTGAGTAGTGAGTAATGCTGTTTAAACAGGTCAGAATGAATCAAATGAAAGAGAACTCTAGAAAAAGTAGCAGAAGGATTAGTTTCAGCATATCTCTGAGAACATCTTCAAATCTTGCACTCAAAACTATTCCAACAATGCAGCCTCCAATTATAGACCAAAACTAATCCAGCCAGAATCTATTTGAATGATTTGAACTGTGTTAAAATGGAATCTAAAACTCCAGATCAGCTGGTAAATACAACTTAAAGGTATGGCACAGGCTAAGGCTATTACCAGAAACTTCAAGTTGTTTAAAAGCCTACAAAAACTTCCTGTAGTTTAGCTACTGGCTCACAGCATCCTCATGTGAGGGAAAGGAGGCCATCTATGGAATCTTGCCTATTCCTTCTCTTTTGATTCCTTCTTGGAGTGAGAAGGAGAAATAGTAGTGTTTTTTGAGAGAGTAAAGTGCCAGACTGGAGCTGTATCTATTTGCCACAATACATATTGGTGGCCTATGGGCAGGCCCCCTTTTGTTTGTTTTGATTTTGGGATCAAGCAGCCTCCCTTGTTTCTATCCTTTAAAGGGAGAAGGTGGTGATTTTAAGCTTTACTCACAGATTTGACTAATTCCCACCAATGCTTGTTACAAAAAATACCATCACAAATAGTGAACAGCAAATTTGTCTTTATCCAAGCATATAATAAACAAAAAACAGAAAAGTCATCCATATTTGAATATACTAGAAGATACATACACTAAATGAATTCTTCCACTGGAAGTAAAATATCTCAACTTGACAAAGACAACAGAGACTCTGATCTTATCCAAGAGGAAATTTTCTGAGGTTCCTAGGGAGTCAAGTTAGAAAGCAGGTACATGTTGAGACACCAAAGTCTTCCCCCTTTTTTCTATGACTCACTTACTGAAAATAGACTAGAATCACATATATTATCTCGTGATATAGGAAAGATTATCTCTTCTCTCCAAAGGCTTTGAACCAATCCTGCCTTTTATATAGGAACACCATGTTGAGTCATGATTTTATCATAACACATTAGGAGTCATACCCCAGCAATATCTGGTAAAATGGTTTTGGCTTGAAACATAGATTACACTATTGTAGTTACCTACTTTCTGAAACAGACATGCCTTAGAAGCTGTCAATTATGAGCTTAGAAGCTCAACCCTTATTTTGCCTGTTTGAAAGTAGTAACTATTTAGACTTTTTTGTAGTAGCTTCTACCTGACCATTCCTGTCCCCTTTAATTTGTAAAAGGAAATCCATACTATTATGGATTTCTGGATTTAAACATTTGATTGATACTATGATACAAATATTGGAGCTATAAGACTATAGGTGAACTGGATCACTGGTCTATGAATATTGTTCTGGGATAGAAGCAGGATGGAGTGTTTTGGCTTAGTTATGGAATATAGCAAAAAGAATCCTAGGTCTGAAGCTAGAAAACTTTACTGTGCATATCACTCTTTACTACTTACTGCCTGTGTGACCTTTAAAGAATTCACTTGACCTTGCTGTCATTAGTTTGCTATTATGAAAATAAGATTAGACTATAATATTAAGATTATATCTTGTGATTTTAATTGGGTTTTATGCATTTCTTTGAATAGAGACTCTTTGATCCTCTATATGTATTTGTCATCAGAATTCTTTATATTATAAAGAATTTACAATGCAATTTACATTGCATGCTTTTTTACATGCAAAGTTGTGTCTGTGGGCTTTGTTTCTTTGAAAAAAAAATTTCATTCTTTTTTTTTTTCCCTAGCAAGCTGTAAAGAACCAAATACTAGCTTGCCGCCAATCCAAGGACATCACCTCAAGCTGGAAGTTGAAGATAAAGCAGAATCAGACTATGTTAATTAAGAACTTATATATGTAGACATTGTGGGAAGATAAAAAGTAGAGAAGATGTCCTTTACTTTTGCAATTAGGCATGGAGATTTTGTGAAGAAGTAGCCTTTCTGTTAGTTTGGATATTTTATTTCCATGCCCTAAAGGAAATGAAGATATCTTTAATAGGGATTCCTAGAACTGTGTGGCATCACCTTTATGCTTCTGTTAGGATGTGGGCAGAGGAATGGAAAAGAAGAAGAGCATGTTAAAACTCACACGAATTTTAGATTACCTACCAACATTAATTTATATAATTGCCCTCTAAATGTATGGTTATTCTTTATTGTCTGAGTCCCTTAATGTAGGGACTAGGTAATATTCGTATTGACAATCTTTTTACAAATGAAAATGGTGACATGAAAAGAGAGAGTGTAAAAATTTTCAGTTTTGTGAAACAATACTTTGCAGATATTTCAAGAAGAGGAAACAGGAATTGTCAGTTTGTGTCATTAGGTATCCAAAGGCAAGAAGAGGTATCTTTTTATAGATAGTTGGTCACCTTTCATTGTATTCATAAAGCACATAAACAAAAAGACCAAAGTGAAAATAATTGCTCCTAACTCATTAACATATTGCTTCCCAGCGACTCTGTACATATCTTATATTTATATCTTATTTCCACATTAGAATGTGAGCCCCTTGAGGACAGGAAATTTTTTTTTTAACTTTCTTTTTTCTCAAACCTTTAATATCTGTCACACAGTAAGCATTTAATGAAATATTTTTTTATTGACTCATCATTAATACATAGAAGATAAAGAAACAGAGAACATCTCTTGAAAAGGTTCTTAAAGATGAATAGATGTTTTCCATAATTTTCTTTGATTTCAGTGTAAAGATTGACACAACAGAAGGCTGCAAAATTTTAGAAAACATAGTTCAAAATTTAGGATCAAGTAAGGAGAATGACCAAAGTCTAATAAAATGCCCTTAAGCATCACACACATATACATATAATATGATTATTATCTTGAACATCATAAAAAGTGAAATTGAGAGATGTATGATCAGTTAAGGGCAAGAAAAAAAATCAGTAATGTGTCAGAAGAAAAGATGAAGAGGAAAAGACTCAAGTATCCAAATGTTCTTGGAAATTCTTGCCTAAGGGACAGCCAGGTGGTACAGTGGATAAAGCGCCAGTCCTGAAGTCAGGTGGATCTGAGTTCAAATCTAGCTTCACACTCTTAATACTTCCTAACTGTGTGACACTGGGTAAGACACTTAACTCCATTTACTTTAGGAAAAAAAATAGGAAATTCTTGCCTATGGGACAGATCATGTCCCATTCATGCTTGTTCATCTTATGAAATTCTTGTTCATGTTATCCCATAAATTTATCACAGGGGACCTAACCAATATGAGAAGACTTTTATGGTTCAATTTTAATGCATTCTAAGTGAGTCGGTTCTTGATTCTTTTAAATGGGAAACACAAAAGATGCTGGTGTTTGCTGTGACCATATTGTAGCAAAATTTAACCTATATAAACAGTTTGGGGGCAGCTAAATGGCACAATGGAAAGAATGCCAGACCTGGAGTCAGGAAGACTTTGAATTCAAATCTAGCCTCAGACATTTACTAGCTGTGTGAGTCTCATCAAGTCACTTAAAATTGCGTCAATTTCCTCATCCTCAAAAATGAGCTGGAGAAGAAAATGGCAAATCATTCCAGCATTTTTGCCCAAACAAACAAACCCTGAATGAGGTCATGAAGAGTCCTACATGATTCAAATGGCAGAACAACAACAAAAGCTCAAATGACTGAAAAAACAACAAAGAGGAATAAAAAGTAGCTGAGAAACCTCCTTGTCCAGAAAACAATTGACCTAATAATCAAGGGACTTGTCAGTTAAGATTTGTTTTTTTTATTATTATTATTACTACTATTGTTTTTGTTTCTCTTTGTAGGATAACAACATGACATGAAATAAAGGAAAGAGATAGCCATTTATATAGCACCTATTACGTACACTTGCTAAGTGTTCTTACAAATATCTCATTGGATCCTCACAGTGATCCTATGACATAAATGCTCTCATTATCTCCATTTTACACTTGGGTAAAGTGGTCCAAATAAAACTTGCCCAAAGTCACACAGCAATAAATGCTAGTAAGGGTCTGAAATCAGATTGGGACTCAGGAGTTCCTGATTACAGGGTTAGTGGTCTATCTGCTGGACTACCAGTTGCTCAGAAAAGAGTAGCTATCAGGTACATCCAGAAATGAGTGACTACCCAGGAAGAAAGAATGCTTAACAGCCTCATATGTTGCAGAGAAATAGGGAAGGATGAGTATGAGAAAAGACCACTAGCTACAAAAGGGTCATTAATAATTATGGAGTAGTTTTAGTTGAGTAACGAGTTTGAAAGATTGCTAAGAAATATGTAAGAGAAGATAAAGATTGGGAACATTTAAACAAAAACTTTTTCTAAGAATTTAGCTGAGAAAGGGAGGAGAAATATAGAGTGATATAGCTTCAGAGGGTGGTAGGCAAGTCACTTCCTTTCTCTGAGTCAGTTTCCTCACCTGTGAAATAAGGGAGATGAAACCAATAAGTAGAAAGTATCTACTTATAAAGTGGGGGAAGAATCACTCATCAATGTTCCTCTTCCCTCATCTCATGGTTCTACAATGTCTTTAGGAAGAGCAACTGAGTATTCTTCAAAGGGGAAGGAAAACACACCTAAAGAAAGGAAAATGGTATCACCAATCAAAATCTCAGCTATTAGTTAATATCTAACAAATCAAGGTATTTCACCTCCTACGTAGGGAAAAAGAAACATAATCTCTGGATCACTGAGCAGGATAATTATTGACATTAATAAATGTTATTAAGTTTTCATTTTAAAAATTCATCTTCATTTCAAAATAGAATTCTCTTCTCTGTATACCCTGAAAAGATATCTCATGTACCAAAAAGAGAAAAACCTCTTAATAATAATAATAATAATAGCTAATATTTACATAGCATCTACCATATGTCAGTTACTATGTGAAACATTTTATACTTATTATATTATTTGATCCTCACAATAACCTGAGACATAGGTGCTATTATTATCCTTGTCTTATAGATAAGAAAACTGGGGCAAACAGAGATTAATACTTGCCCAGGTTCACGCAGCTAAATAAGTCCATGATGGCAAATTTGAACTCAGGTCTTGATGGAAAATTTGAACTCAGGTCTTCCTGATTTTAGACTCAGCACTGTATGTATGGTGCCACCTAATATCCAAACAGAGTGTTATAGATTGACAGTACACATAATATACCACATCCATAATCTTCCTTCTCAGCAAAGATGGAAGGAAATACTTTTAAAAATGTTGATTTCAAAACCAATCATGGGCATTATAATCATACATCATTCATTTGTTTTTGTTGTTGTTCTTCCCATGTATTTTGGCACTGTTATAAAATATACTGTGTTCTTGATTCTGCTTACTTCTCCATTCATCATTTCAGATACATATTCCTTCTTCCCTGATTTCTTCATAGTCACCATTTCTAATGGCTATACTATTCCATTACCATATTGTTGTTGTAAACCATGATTTGTATAGCCATTAATCAGTTAATAGTCATCTAATTTGATTCTAGTTCTTTTTAACCTCAAAATATTGATTTGGACATTTGGGGATCTTTGTGTCTTTAAATTCCTTGGGATGCATATTTAGCAGTGGGATATTGGACCAAAAGGTATGGATTTTTTAGGTTTTTTTAAAGCACAATTACAGATTACTTTCCAAACAGTTCATAAAACTACAAATGATGTATTAGTTTGTCTATCTTTCCTCAATGCCTCCAACATTTACAATTATCTTTTGTGAGTTTTTTACATTTCTTTAGTTTGAAGTAAAACCTCAGAGTTAATTTAATTTGCATTTCTCTTTTTATTCATCATATGGAAAAGTATTTCATATCTTTAAATCAATCAGTAAACAAGTATTCCTTAAGAGCCTACTATGTGCCAGGCACTGAGGTGGTGCTGGGGATACAGAGAAAAAATATGTAACAGTCCTTGTCCTCAGGAGGGTTATATTCTAATAGGAGAAGCAACATACCAAAATGTAGATATATTGAAAAAAACCTAAAAAACAAATAGAATTTAAATGTGAGGAATGATTGGCACTAGGATTTTAGGAAAGGCCTTGTGTAGAAAATAGTGCTTCAGTTGAATTTTCAAGGAAATCAGGAACTGTAAGAGGTAGTTTTAAAAAAAGAATTTCAGAGAAAGGGACAAAGAACTAAGTGGAATGGGATGCGGAAAGGAAGCCAGAAGGCCAGTTTTGCTGGTGCCATAATATGTATGTATGGAAGTAATGTATAAAAATAGTGAAAATTTTGTTGAGTTTTAAATGTCAAATAGAAGAATTTCTATTTGATCCTAGAGGCAATGAAAGTGATGACACAGTCTGTCTGATTTCTACATTAAAGATGTTAATTTGCCTTTTTAATATATAACTATCTACCCATTATCATTTGATTGTTAATCAGCCAGGTAATATTTCTTTTTTTTTTATTTAATAATTACTTTATATTGACACTCATTTCTGTTCCGATTTTTTCCCCTCCCTCCCTCCACCCCCTCCCCTAGATGGCAAGCAGTCCTTTATATGTTGGATATGTTGCAGTATATCCTAGATACAATATATGTTTGCAGAACCAAACAGTTCTCTTGTTGCATAGGGAGAATTGGATTCAGAAGGTATAAATAACCCGGGAAGAAAAACAAAAATGCAGATAGTTCACATTCGTTTCCCAGTGTTCTTTCTTTGGGTGTAGCTGCTTTTGTCCGTCATTTATCAATTGAAACTCAGGTCTCATTGTCAAAGAAATCCACTTCCATCAAAATATGTCCTCATACAATATCGTTGTCGAAGTGTATAATGATCTCCTGGTTCTGCTCATTTCACTTAGCATCAGTTCATGTAAGTCTCACCAGTCCTCTCTGTATTCATCCTGCTGGTCATTTCTTACAGAACAATAATATTCCATAACATTCATATACCACAATTTACCCAGCCATTCTCCAATTGATGGGCATCCATTCATTTTCCAGTTTCTGGCCACTACAAACAGGGCTGCTACAAACATTTTGGCACATACAGGTCCCTTTCCCTTCTTTAGTATTTCTTTGGGATATAAGCCCAATAGAAACACTGCTGGATCAAAGGGTATGCACAATTTGATAATTTTTTGGGCATAATTCCAGATTGCTCTCCAGAATGGTTGGATTCGTTCACAACTCCACCAACAATGCATTAGTGTCCCAGTTTTCCCGCATCCCCTCCAACATTCATCATTATTTTTTCCTGTCATCTTAGCCAATCTGACAGGTGTAGTGGTATCTCAGAGTTGTCTTAATTTGCATTTCTCTGATCAATAATGATTTGGAACACTCTTTCATATGAGTGGTAATAGTTTCAATTTCATCCTCTGAAAATTGTCTGTTCATATCCTTTGACCATTTATCAATTGGAGAATGGCTTGATTTCTTATAAATTTGAGTCAGTTCTCTATATATTTTGGAAATGAGGCCTTTATCAGAACCTTTGACTGTGAAAATGTTTTCCCAGTTTGTTGCTTCCCTTCTAATCTTGTTTGCATTAGTTTTATTTGTACAAAGGCTTTTTAATTTGATGTAATCGAAATTTTCTATTTTGTGATCAGTAATGGTCTCTAGTTCATCTTTGGTCACAAATTTCTTTCTCCTCCACAAGTCTGAGAGATAAACTATTCTATGTTCCTCTAATTTATTTATAATCTCGTTCTTTATGCCTAGGTCATAGACCCATTTTGATCTTATCTTGGTATATGGTGTTAAGTGTGGGTCCATGCCTAATTTCTGCCATACTAATTTCCAATTATCCCAGCAGTTTTTATCAAATAATGAATTCTTTTCCCAGAAGTTAGGGGCTTTGGGTTTGTCAAACACTAGATTGCTATAATTGACTATTCTGTCTTGTGAGCCTAGCCTTTTCCACTGATCCACTAATCTATTTCTTAGCCAATACCAAATGGTTTTGGTGACTGCTGCTTTATAATATAATTTTAGATCAGGTACAGCTAGGCCACCTTCATTTGATTTTTTTTTTCATTAATTCCCTTGAGATTCTCGACTTTTTATTGTTCCATATGAATTTTGTTGTTATTTTTTCTAGATCAATAAAATATTTTCTTGGAAGTCTGATTGGTATAGCACTAAATAAATAGATTAGTTTAGGGAGTATTGTCATCTTTATTATGTTCGCTCGGCCGATCCAAGAGCACTTAATATTTTTCCAATTATTTAAGTCTGACTTTATTTGTGTGGAGACTTTTTTATAATTTTGCTCATATAATTCCTGACTTTCCTTTGGTAGATAGATTCCCAAATATTTTATGGTATCAACAGTTATTCTGAATGGAATTTCTCTTTGTATCTCTTGCTGTTGGGTTTTGTTGGTGATGTATAAAAATGCTGAGGATTTATGGGGATTTATTTTGTAGCCAGCTACTTTGCTAAAATTATGAATTATTTCCAATAGCTTTTTGGTAGAATCTCTGGGGTTCTCTAGGTATACCATCATATCATCTGCAAAGAGTGATAGTTTGGTTTCCTCATTGCCTACTCTAATTCCTTTAATATCTTTCTCGACTCTTATTGCCGAGGCTAGTGTTTCTAATACGATATTAAATAATAATGGTGATAGTGGGCAACCTTGCTTCACTCCAGATCTTACTGGGAAAGGTTCCAGTTTTTCCCCATTGCATATGATGCTTACTGATGGTTTTAAATATATGCTCCTGACTATTTTAAGGAAAAGTCCATTTATTCCTATGCTCTCAAGTGTTTTTATTAGGAATGGATGTTGGATTTTATCAAATGCTTTTTCTGCATCTATTGAGATGATCATATGGTTTTTGTTTGTTTGGTTATTGATATAGTCAATTATGCTAATAGTTTTCCTAATATTGAACCAGCCCTGCATTCCTGGTATAAATCCTACTTGGTCATAGTGTATTATCCTGGTGACGATTTTCTGTAATCTTTTTGCTAATATTTTATTTAAGATTTTAGCATCAATATTCATTAGGGAGATTGGTCTATAATTTTCTTTCTCTGTTTTCAGCCTACCTGGTTTAGGTATCAGTACCATGTCTGTGTCATAAAAGGAGTTTGGTAGGACTCCTTCAATCCCTATTTTTTCAAATAGTTTATATAACATTGGAGTTAATTGTTCTTTAAATGTTTGGTAGAATTCACATGTAAATCCATCTGGTCCTGGGGATTTTTTCTTAGGGAGTTGATTGATAGTTTGTTCTATTTCTTTTTCTGAGATGGGACTGTTTAGGATATTTACTTCTTCCTCTGTTAGTTTGGGCAAGCTATATTTTTGGAGGTATTTTTCTATTTCATTTAAGTTGTCGAATTTATTGGCATAAAGTTGGGCAAAGTAACTCCTAATTATTGCTCTAATTTCCTCTTCGTTAGTGGTGAGTTCTCCCTTTTCATTTTTAAGACTAACAATTTGATTTTCCTCTTTCCTTTTTTTAATCAGATTTACTAAGGGTTTGTCTATTTTGTTGGTTTTTTCATAGAACCAACTCTTAGTTTTATTAATCAATTCAATAGTTTTTTTTTACTTTCAATTTTATTGATCTCACCTTTTATTTTTAGAATTTCAAGTTTAGTGTTTGACTGGGGGTTTTTAATTTGTTCCTTTTCTAGCATTTTTAATTGCAAACCCAATTCATTGACCTTCTCTTTCTCTATTTTATACAAATAGGCCTCTAGAGATATGAAATTTCCCCTTATTACCGCTTTGGCTGCATCCCATACATTTTGGTATGATGTCTCATTATTATCGTTTTCTTGGGTGAAGTTATTAATTATGTCTATGATTTGCTGTTTCACCCAATCATTCTTTAGTATGAGATTATTTAGTTTCCAATTATTTTTTGGTCTACTTCCCCCTGGTTTTTTGTTGAATGTAATTTTCATTGCATCGTGGTCTGAAAAGGATGCATTTGCTATTTCTGCCTTACTACATTTGAGTTTGAGGTTTTTATGTCCTAATATATGGTCAATTTTTGTATAGGTTCCATGAACTGCTGAAAAGAAAGTGTATTCCTTTCTGTCTCCATTACATTTTCTCCAGAGATCTATCATATCTAACTTTTCTAGTATTCTATTTACCTCTTTGACTTCTTTCTTATTTATTTTGTGGTTTGATTTATCTAATTCTGAGAGTGCAAGGTTAAGATCTCCCACTATTATAGTTTTACTGTCTATTTCTTCTTGCAGCTCTCTTAGTTTCTCTTTTAAGAATTTAGATGCTACCCCACTTGGTGCATATATGTTTAATATAGATAGTGCTTCATTATCCATGCTACCCTTTAGCAAGATATAGTGTCCTTCCTTATCTCTTTTAATTAGATCAATTTTTGCTTTAGCTTGATCTGAGATCAGGATGGCTACCCCTGCTTTTTTGACTTCACCTGAAGCATAGTAGATTTTGCTCCAACCTTTTACCTTTAACCTGCATGTATCTCCCCGCTTCAGGTGTGTTTCCTGTAAACAACATATTGTAGGATTCTGGCTTTTAATCCATTCTGCTAACCGCTTCCTCTTTATGGGGGAGTTTACCCCATTCACGTTTATGGTTAGAATGACCAATTCTGTATTACTTGCCATCTTGTTAACCCCGGTTTATGCTTTTCTCCCTTCTTTCCCCTTTCCCCCCCTTCCCAGTATTAAGCTTGTGAGCACCACTTGCTTCTCACAGCCCTCCCTTTTTAGTATCCCTCCCCCCGCCTTAGAGTTCCTCCCCCTATCTTACCCCTTTCCCTCCCAGTTCCCGTATTCCCTTCCGCTTAGCTTATTCCTTCCCTTTTCACTTTTCCCTTCTCACTTTTCAATGAGATGGGAGAAGTTTCACCATAGATTGAATATGTCTTAAGATTTTTCACTTAAAGCCAATTCTGAAGGCAGTAAGATACCCACTATATTCATCTCCCCTCCATTCTTTCTCTCAGATATAATAGGTTTCCTATGCCTCTTCATGAGATGTACTACCCCCACTTTACCCTTTTTCTGGTACAATGTCCTTTCCACATCAATTTCTAGAACAAGGTATACATGTATTCTTTATACATCTATATAGTCAAAATATAGTTCCCAAGATTAATCTTTACCTTTTTAGATTTCTCTTGAGTTCTATATTTGTAGATCAAACTTTTTATTAAGTTCTGGTTTTTTCATCAGAAATAGATGAAATTCGCTTACTTCGTTGAATGTCCATCTTCTTCCCTGGAAAAAGATGCTCATTCTCGCTGGGTAAGTTATTTTTGGTTGCATACCAAGTTCCTTAGCCTTTCGGAATATCATATTCCAGGCCCTTCGATCTTTTAATGTGGATGCTGCCAGATCCTGGGTGATCCTTATTGTGGCTCCTTGATACTTGAATTGGGTTTTTCTAGCCGCTTGCAATATTTTTTTCCTTCATCTGAGGGTTCTGGCATTTGGCCACTATATTCCTTGGTGTTTTGATTTTAGGATCCCTTTCAGTGGGTGATCGATGAATCCTTTCAATGTTTATTTTTTCCTCTGTTCCTATGACTTCTGGGCAGTTCTCTTTGATAATTTCCTGGAAAATAGTGTCCAGGCTCTTTTTTTCATCATGTTTTTCTGGGAGTCCAATGATTCTCAGATTGTCTCTCCTGGATCTGTTTTCCAGGTCTGTTGTCTTCCCCAGAAGGTATTTCACATTTTTCTCCATTGTTTGATTTTTTTGGATTTGCTTGACTGATTCTTCTTGTCTCCTCGAGTCATTCAATTCCACTTGTTCAATTCTGATTTTCAGTGAAGTATTCTCTTCACTCACTTTTTAAAAATCTTTTTCTAATTGTCCAATTGAGTTCTTTTGTTCTGTGGAATTTTTTTCCATTTCGCCAATTTTGTTTTTTAGAGAGCTGTTTTCTGTTTCCAATTCACTAATCCTATTTTTCAAGGATTTTACTTCTTTATCCACTCTCTCTTTAACTTTCTCCAGGCTCTTTTGCCAAGCCTCACTCTGCTTTCCCCATTTTTCTTCTAGCTCCCTTGTGAGAGCCTTTTTAATCACTTCTATGAGGTTCATCTGTGCTGAGGAACAGATGATCTCCTCCTTTGGGGATTCACCTGGAGACTGTCTGTTTTTAGTCTCCTCAGGATTTAGAGTCTGCTCTCTATCTGTATAGAAGCTGTCAAGGGTTAAAGTCCTCTTCAGCTTCTTGCTCATTCTGTCTATTAATCAAAGACAAACTACCAAAGAAAAACAGAAAAAACTGGAGTCTTTCTTTGGGGGGGGGGCTGGGTGTGTTATCGAGCTTCCTCTACAGACTGCAGGGGGCAGCAGTGAGGCACTAGCAGGACTGTGCTGCGCCTGCGCTCTGAGATCCCAGAGCGTGCTGAGTCACTGTGGGGGGGGAAGGGGGTGGCGGCCAGGTCCCGAGAGACTCCAGCTGTTTGCGGTTGTGTTCTTCAGCCCCGGTGTTTTTAGCTTCTCTGCTGGGCTGCTGACTTGCTGCCGGAGCAAAGTATCCAAACCTGTAGCGAAGCTCTCCCCGCAGAGACGGCTGCGATCACTCCCCACCCCCTCTCCAGTCTGCTCCCGTGCTCTCACTGCCGCTGCCCACCGCCTGCGCCCGATCTAAAACCGCCCCAGCCCTCCAGTAAAGACAGACCTTTCTTGGCGAATCTCAAGGATGGCTTCTCTTGGTAACTATATGTGGGTTTTTTTCAGTCAAGCATTGATTCAGAGGCTTGTAATGAAGTGGATAGTGAGAGAAAGCACGGAGCTACACAGTTGTGAGCCTCCTCTCCGCCATCTTAACCGGAAGTCTCCCAGGTAATATTTCTTAATCTAATATATTTGCGTCACTTTAAACATCATTTAAAAATATTTCTTTATTTTTTTTCTTTTAATTATCAAGCATTTACTTTACCTTTCTCATATCCTTATACTGAAAAAAAATGCAAAATTCTTGTAACATCTAAACATAGACAAGCAAAACAAATTTCACACATAGTCCTCTTTGAAAAATGTGTATTTACATTGTTGGTGGAATTGTGAACACACCCAGCCATTCTGGAGAGCAATTTGGAACTATGCTCAAAAAGTTATCAAACTATGCATACCCTTTGATCCAGCAGTGTTTCTACTGGGCTTATATCCCAAAGAGATCATAAAGAAGAAAAAGGGACCTGTATGTGCACGAATGTTTGTGGCAGCCCTCTTTGTAGTGGCCAGAAACTGGAAACTGAGTAGATGCCCATCAACTGGAAAATGGCTGAATAAATTGTGGTATATGAATATTATGAGATATCATTGTTCTGTAAGAAATGACCAACAGGATGATTTCAGAAAGGCCTGGAGATACTTACATGAACTCATGCTGAATGAAACAAGCAGGGCCAGGAGATCATTATATACTTCAACAACAATACTATATGATGATCAATTCTGATGGACCTGGCCATCCTCAGCAATGAGATGAACCAAATCAGTTCCAATGGAGCAGTAATGAACTGAACTAGCTACATCCAGTGAAAGAACTCTGGGAGATGACTAAGAACCATTACATTGAATTCCCAATTCCTATATTTTTACCTGCCTGCATTTCAGATTTCCTTCACAGGCTAATTGTACAATATTTCAGAGTTCAATTCTTTTTGTACAGCAAAATAACGGTTTGGTCACATATACTTATTGTGTATCTAATTTATACTTTAATACATTTAATATTTACTGGTCATCCTGCCATCTAGGGGAGGGGGTGGGGGGAAAGAGGAGAAAAATTAAAACAATAGGTTTCGCAATTGTCAATGCGGTAAAACTACCCATACATATAAGTTGTAAATAAAAAGCTATTTAAAAAAAAGAAAAATGTGTATTTAATTATTGTTTGGTAAGAAATGAGCAACAGGATGATTTCAGAAAGGCATGCAGAGACTTACACGAACTGATGCTGAGTGAAATGAGCAGGACCAGGAGATCATTAAATACTTCAACAACAATACTATGTGATGACAAATTCTGATTGGACCTGGCCATCTTCAGCAATGAGATAAACCAAATCAGTTCCAATGGAGCAGTAATGAACTGAACCAACTACACCCAGGGAAAGAACTCTGGGAGATGACTAAGAACCATTACATAAAATTCCCAATCCCTCTATTTTTGTCCTCCTGCATTTTTTATTTCCTTCACAGGCTAATTGTACACTATTTCAGAGTCTGATTCTTTTTGTACAGCAAAATAATGGTTTGGTCATGTATACTTATTTTGTTTTTAATTTATACTTTAACTTATTTAACATATATTGGTCATCCTGCCATCTAGGGGAGGGTGTTGGGGGAAGGAGGGGAAAAATTGGAACAAAAGTTTTGGCAATTGTCAATGCTGTAAAATTACCCATGCATATAACTTATAAATAAAAAGCTATTAATAAAAAGAAAATAATATTTAAAAAAAGAAAAATGTGTATTTAATTCTATTAGTCTGTCACCACTATAAAGTATGCAGAATTCTAAGTCATCATAATATTGATCTTTGCTTTCATCAGAGTTCCTTAAGTCTTTCAGAATTGTTAATTTGGCAGTTCTACAAGCTGCTGAAAATATGATTTCATACAAATCTTTCCAGAACTTTTTGAAATGGTCTCTTAGTTTCTTCCAGCACAATGGTACTGTATTGTATTCACATATCCTAATTTCCCCAATTATTCTCCAATGGATGGATATCTCTTTCATTTCCAATTGTCTCTATAAAAAGAGCTACTATAGATAGTTTTGTAAATTTTAGAATTCTTCTATTTCTTTGGGGACTGGGATGAACTTAGTAATGATATTTCTGGGTCAAAGGACATGTGCAGTTTAGTAACTTTTTAGTAACTTTTGGGGCATAGTTTCAAATTGCTTTCTGGTATGTCTCAAACAATTCATAGCTCCATTTAGTGTATATTGGGATGACTGTGTTAGCACCCTGGGTATCTTAGAATCAGCAAGAGTCAGGATAAGCAAAAGTCCTTAGTCTTTATTCTTGGTCTTTAGAGGTAGGATTGAATTGCATGGAAGCAGAATCTCCGAGACCTTCCTTCTTTATCTCCCGCCCAGAAGTGACCCTGACTTATCTTACTCCACCCCCTAGTCCCTGCTACAATTCCCTGTATATACCAATCATCGAGCCAGCACAGGATAATGGGAAAGGCCATTTTCCAAGCATATGCCCATAGAGTATTGTCCAATTGGTAGTTGGCCTTAAGTGCTCAGTTGTCCAACCTCAGTGTATCAACTCAAGAGTTTTAGCCCTTTACAGTATATCAATTTGTCTGATTCCCCATAGGCCTTCCAATATTTATTTTCCGTTTTTTTTTGGGGGGGAGGTCATCCCATATGATTTGGTAATTAACATTTTACCAGAATGATCTGATACAATATATTTCCCAATCATAAGTTTACATTTTAATCTTATTCTCATTTATTTTATGTGTACAAATGTTTTTCAATTCCTTGTAATAGAAATGATCTGTTTTATCTTTTGTTATTGCCTGAAGTCCTTGTTTAATTAGGAGTTCTGCATTTAGCCGTATCTATGAAAGCCTTTGAGCTCATACTCTGCCATTTTTTAAATCATATCGATCAGGAAACCCCAATACTGTCCTGACTTGGGGGAAATAATGAGCTAAAGGCTTGAAAAACTCCTTGAAGGTGAGAAATTTTCCTTGAACTCACAGAGAGGCTCTCCCTTAAGAAAGACTGGCCCCAGGGAATCAAGATAAGTAGTGTCATTCTGTTACATCCTCTGCCCTCTATTGAGTTGAAGATTAATCCAGAGATACACATTCAATTGGAAATCTTCTATTCAACTATAAGATTTTGGTCTGATTTCAACTCAAACTGCCCCCAGTCCTCAGCCAAGATAAATTTCTGCTCTCTCATTTCTTTGCAGAAAGCCAAAGCAGGAACATGCCAGGCCAAGGGACCTCTACTTGACATAGCTGCCAGTGAGGACCCTCTGCCTGCTGAGAAGACACCCTTTTCTCAGGTTAACTCCTCTTCATCTTTTTGCCAGGATTTTTCTACATTCCCTGTTTATCTTTTTGCCAGGACACCTCTTGTAGACCTTTACTTTTCTGTCAGGACCTTGCACTGAGGACGTCAGCCTCCTAGCAAAAGCTGACTTCTCAGTGCCAATAAACTTCTTTTTGCCAATCTAACTTTTTGGATTTGTAATTCTTTTACAAAGGATGTGTGCCAACCAGGAGAGGTTCCCACAACTTTTTGCCCTTCGCCAAATCTCATCAGTGTAACTTTAAATATTTGGTGTTGGTTTAAATTTAACTTCCATCATATTTCTTTAACAATTTTTAGATAATTTATTTCAAATAGTTCTTTTGTCAAGCAATTTATGTTTTTTAATTTATCAAATGATGATATTTGAGTTCAGTTGTTTCTGATTTTTCCTTATGTACTCTTTTCTTCTAACCTATAACTTTTTAACTAGTTTCAATTTATTTCAATGTTTTCTATTTTATAATTTGTGACTTAGAAATGCTATTTCCCTTACAATCTCATTTTTCCTTATTATTCCCCCTGTGACTCTAGACTTGTAGTTCTTCTACACTAATATTGTTATGATTTTTTTTTCTGCTTCTTGGAAAGTATCTTATTGGTAGTTTACTTGGGAGAGCATTAAATCTGTAAAGTTTCTGTCAATATAATAAAAATGCCCAACTAAAGTAATGTAGACATTTTTATTATATTGACAGAAACCAATCAAAAGCAATGACTAGCCTTCAAGTTATTTAATTTATTCTTTGTTTTTAAAGAGTGTTTGTCATTATATTTTATAATCCTTGAGTGTTCCTTGGGAGATTGATTCTCAGAATTGGTAATATTTTGAATGGAACTTTCTATTATTTCCTCTTGAGTTTTGTTATCACTATAGAGAAATGCTTTTACTTTTTTCTCAATTTATTTTTATTTTTTATATATAAATAATTTTTATTTTACTGTGACAACTGTCAGTTGCTTTCTTTTTCTAAGAATATTTCCTAGATTCAAAGATTTTCTAAATTAAGCAACATTTCAGCAACAGATAATAGATGAGATTTGATTTTGTCTTTCAAAGTACTTCTTAGAAGTTAGTCATCACCATACCAAAGTGAAATGTTCTTATTCAAGATTTTGGCCCATTAGAGAATAAAGTATCTCCCAAGTAAGTCTCCTTGAATTATTTCCTTATAGATTTCCACTAAAAATGAAGATTGTATAGAGAAGACTATGAAAAACTTTATTACTTTTGGAATTTGTTCCTTTTACCACTGGAAAAGAAGTAGCCAAAAGCATATTGAAAAATTCACTTGTCAGTCAAGGGAATTAGTCTTTCTTAGGTTTTTATTTTTATTTTTTGAAATGGGTGAGTGTTTCCAAAGTAATACTAAATTCTTATCTCTTCTGAATGTATTTCCACAATTTAATTGAATTTGGAATTGGGTAGGGGAGGGAGGAGTGCCTTCCAAAAGAAAATAAATGAAATAAAACTCACATTACTATTTGTTGTTCAATTGTTTTCTTGGTAAAGATACTGGAGTAATTTGTCATTACCATTTACTTCTTTAGATTTTATATATAAAAATATGTGTGTATTTTAATATATATATATATGTAAAATACACACACATATATATGTACATAAATGTGTGTGTGTGTGTGTGTAAGAGTGTGTGTGTGTGTGTGTGTGTGTGTGTGTGTGTGTGTGTGTGTATAAAATAGATGAGGAATTGAGGCAAATGTTTAAGTGGCTTGCCCAGGATCACACAGCTAGTAAGCATCTGAAATCAAATTGAACACATGATGATCAGTCTTCCTGACAAGAACAATGTCCTATACACTGCATCACCTATCCCTTTTAGATGTTGGATTTCTTTCTGAATGATAACCTTTTCATGAAGTTGCAGATTTCTCATGCAGATTTTTTTTGTCTTCTATTCTATTCTCATATGACTTAGGGGTTTTCTTCTATCAGGTGGACCAATAATTAAGAAGGGACTGTTTTTTTTTTTTTTTTTTTTTTGCTTCCATTCTTTTTTTGTATAACTGGCTTTTCCATCTTGGTCCAGACTCAACATTCACTGCAAGGTATTTGGAAAAGGCAGAACATAATGCAGAAAACATCTTGGCATAAGGTATAATTCATCCGTCAATTTCATTTGAACTTTTCACTCTTCTGGATTGTAAATTTGTTGTTTTATCTTCAAAAACATAAAACTAAGACAAAACACAGCTTTGCTGAGTTTGTCAAGGGGACTATAATTTTTCATCAACTACAGAATTATTGGCTCTTTTCAACAGCTATATTTTTGAGATCATTCAGAATGCTTTTGAAGAATCTATTGTTACAGATGGTTGTTTATTATGGGCTTTGGGGGGAAAAACACAACACCAACAAAACAAAGGCATTATTTATTCAATTGTCCATGATGATTTCTGGAGAGCTGATAAGGTCTGATGGGCAGAGAAACCTTCTTTACTCTGAATATCTAGGCATTGAATTATTGACCCATCGGGCTCTATAGGGTTTCCTGTTATTTTCATAGTGGGCTTATAGGATGAATGACAATAAAAGACCAAATACTTTTCTTTTTCCATCTTTTTGTCCTTATGTCCTTCCTAAAATCAACTAAAATAAAATAACTTACATTCACACAGTGTCTTAAATTTTATCCAATGTTTTCCTTTTACAATAAATGTCTTTTTTGATTTATTAAATATAAATATATAAATATAAAATAAATATATATTTTTTCTTGCATGCTATCTCCCTCATTAGAATATCGACTTCTTGGGGATAGGGGTTACACACATCTTTTTGCTTCTTTTTTTCCCTTATAATTAGCACAGTGCCTAAAATATGTTATTGTTCACTTTTTAAAATAATATCCAACTCTTTGTGACCTTATGTGAGTCATTCTTGGATAATATACTATAGTAGAGGCCATTTCATTCTCCATTTCATTTTACAGATAAGGAAACTGAGGCATACAGGATTAAGTGACTTAACTAGGCTCACCCAGCTAGGAAGTGTCTGAAATTAGATTTGAAATTAGGTTTTCCTAATTCCAGTCCTGGCCCTCTAGCTGATTAAAATATATGAAACATTTAATGACATTTTGACTAACTGTGTTAACTATCATTACGATTTTTAAAAATGCAAAATTTTTATGTATAAATAAGTGTGTAGGCTTTCAGAGCAAATACCTGGGTACATGAAACACATTCTTATCTGTAAAATAGACATGATATTATTTGTGGTACTTATGTCAAAGAATCATTGTGGGATTAAAGTGTAATAATATACATACACCACTATAAGGTGTCTGATTTAATTGTTTGTTGTTATTGAATACATCTTAAATTTCTACTTTGGAGCTTAGGGCATATTTCTTGTAGTATCCCAGAATGGCACAAGTGTGATGCTGGGCTTGGGATCAGTCAGTCACATAAATACTCCTGTAATTATTAAATGCCTATTAAGTGCCAAACACTGTGCTAAATTTTGGGGATACAAGTAAAGTAAAAAAGAAACAAAACAACAACAACAACAACAACAACAACAACAAAACCCAATCCCAGACCTCAAGAAACATGCCTTCTAATAGGGAAGACAACATATAAATTATCTCTCTATTTATTTTGTCTATATATCCATCTATCTATCTATCTATCTATCTGAGTCTGTCTATCCATCCATTCATCTATCTTCTATCTATCATTTATCTATCTATCTATCATTTGTTTTATCTATCTACTTATTCATCTATATGTTTTATCTATCTATCCATCTAAGTTATCTATCCTCTCTCTCCATCCATCATCTATCTATCTACCTACCTGTTTTATCTACCTATCTGTCATCTTTGCTTCTTTGTTTCTTTCTTTTTCTTTCTTTCTGTTTTATCTAGCTATTTATTAGATAATTGAATCTGATTAGTAATGCATCAGCATCTGAGAAGAGTGGGCAAAATCACCCTTATAAAGTGGGCTTTGAACTGAGCCTTGAAAGAATGTAGAGTAAATAAGAATTAGAGGTAATGGGGAAGATACATTTTAGATACAGGAACATATAATACAAAGACAGAGGTGGGAAATTGAGTTTTATCTTCGAGGTCTTTGGGTTTCTAATGTAAGCTGGATTTGCTAGATGGTAGGAGTGGAAAGCTGTAAGGTAAAAGAAAAAGTAGGAAGAGGCCAGGTTATGAAGAACTTTTAATCACAAACATAAAAGTTTCTATTTGATCTTGATGTTGCTAGGGAGCTTCTAGAAGTCTTTGAGCAGAGCAGTAATACCTATCCTTTAGAAAAAAGCATCTAGGCACTGCAGTAGAGAATAGATTGGAGAAAGGAGAGACTAGGGAGGGAGAAAAGTGAGACAGTTTTGACCATAATAATCCAGAGAAGATGGAATGAGAACTGGAGCTGGGCATGGCTGGATAGATAGGGGATGGTAGAGGAAAATAGGAGAAATGCTGTGAAAGGAGAAACTATATAATTGAGAATGGATTGGATATGTGGAAGAGTCAGAGGAACTAGTTTCAAATTCTGCCTTGACATACTATTCATGTGATCTTAGATATATAATTTAACCTCTGTAAAGGGAGGGCATTGGACTAAAATGCCTGTTACAATCCTTCAATTCTAAATCTACAATCTTATATGTTTTAATCATGACAAATATTACCCCTTTGAAAGTGAATTTGATTTTTAAGAAGTAACATAATTTTTAATCAAATCTAATACTGGAGTGGGATGATTAAGCTGGGTAATGCTGTTTTTGGTCACAAACAAGGACTGATTATAAAGAAATATGATTGATGTGCTGGTGTGGCTATTAGACTAGGCTGGAATCCATCTCATTATCGTATGGTCCCACATGAGACTTGGGAACCTTTCTTTGTTAACCTTTTTATAGGGGCAAGATGTGACTTTGCTGTAACATTAGAGACCTTCCCATGATGAATATTCACACCTAAGAAGCAATTAAGGAATTAATATCCAGGGAGAATGCAACAAAAGGAATTAAAACATTCCAGATATATTCAGTAAGATTAAGTCTCTGCTTTGAGTATTGAAAATTAAGTCTATTTAGAAGAAAGATTTCCATTTCCTCCTTAACCTTCTACATAGGTATTGTGTATATGCGGCCTGCTGAGTGGTTAAGTAATAAATTATCAAGAAGAACTTGGCAAATACAATCTGCATTATGCATAGAATGTGTAATGGTAATAATGTCACTAATAATCAGGAATAATAATAATCTTACATTTATAGGAAATGCCAAGTAATAATAGTCTGTTTCAGTGGTTCAAATTTTCTGTGCTGTGACCTACCACCAGACTTTAAAATGCTCTCTGACATGCTTAATTACTCCCAAATCCTTAAAACAGTAGGAATGGCCTCCTGTTTCCAGAGTGCTTTATTAGGTTACTAGTTACAGATAAATCCAGTTATAAATATTTTCATCAAGTCTTTTTAAAACTCTATTAGCATTTTCTAGATATTTAAATGAGGCAGGGTAGGGGGTATTAAAAGGCTCTTAGAGGGGAAAAAAAAACAACACCCACAAAACCTTTTTTTTTTTTTTAATCCTCAGATTAAAAAAAAATCCACATGAAAAATCTACTCTGAATTATATCGATGACTTTCATATGAATTGAATTAGAAAAAACCTTGGAGATCATTCTAGTTCAATCCTCTCATTTGAGAGATGAGAAAAATGAAGCCAGGAGAGATTCTGTGATTTTTCCCTTGGAACTATAGCCACAGATAATAACAAAATTCATAACAGAAATCTTGTTTGTTTCCTGCCATTGTTCTCTCCTAAGTTATCCTTCACTGGTCAAATGGTTAGTGCAAATACTAAACTGAGGCAGTACGGTATAATAGAATATAAATTGAAAGAATCACAAGGTCTCATTCAAATCCCATGTATGTTTTCCACCTGTGTGACTTTCAGCAGTCATTTAATCCTTCTGGCATTCCATTTCCTTATCTATAATTTATTAAATTTTTCCTTTATGAATTTAGATGTTCTGTCATTTGGTACATATATGTTTAATACTGCTATTACTTCAGTCTGTGGTATCTTTTTAAAAAACTGTAGTTTCCTTTTTATCTCTTTTTATTAGGTCTATTTTTGCTTTTGTTTTCTTTGACATCATGTTTGCTGCCTCTCTCTTTTTTACTTCAGCTGAAGCATAAGGGATTCTCTCAGTCCTGCGTTTAATTTTATGTGTACATTTTTGTTTTAAGAGTGTTTCCTGTAAGCAATACATTGTTGCATTATGGTTTCTGATCCATCCTACTACCTAATTCCATTTTACAGGTGAGGTCATCCCATTCACAGTTATCATTACTAATTATTTATTTTCCTTATTTGCCTTTATCCTATTTTCCTCCTGTTTATACTTCTCTCTCTCTCTTTCCCCCTTTCTCTCTCTCTCTCTCTCTCTCTCTCTTCTCTCTCTCTCTTCTCTCTCTCTCTCTCTTCCCCTTCTCTCTTACCCTTCCTCCTCTTTCTCTGTTCCTCTCTGTGTCTATCTGTATCTCTCTGTCTCTTTGTCTCTGTCGCTTCTTTTCCCCTTCTTTCTCTTTTTCTTTTCATACTGTATACTGTCCCTCTTCAAAAGTCTGTTTTATTTTTGATCACTGCCTTTTTTTATTTGACATTCCTTTTATCACTTCTTCTTTTCCTTATTCTCTTCTCTTCCATCGCCTGTCATCCTGATCTATATCTTGCCACTAGACCTAGATGGTTCCAGAGGTGAAAGTGAGACTGGTGACACTGTATACTTAAATCCAATTCACCTTCATGCTGTGGTATCACCCTCTTGATGTCATCATCCTCTTTGAGACAAATGATAAACAGTAACAACAACAACAGCAACAATATTCATGTTGCATAAGATAGATTTCTATTACCAATTGAGTATGAATATTTGTTTTCCCTTTTGAACAAATTTAGATATAAATGAGTTTCAAGTGATGCACCCCCCCATCATTATAAAAGTTCTTCTTTGTATATATCTCTTTTATGTGAAATAATTTTCCTCATTCATTTTTTATTTTAGCTTTTTATTTTCAAAATATAGGCATAGTCACCCTCCCTTCCCCCACTCCCTTCCTGGACAGCAAATAATCCAATATTTGTTAAACATATGCAATTCTTCAATACACAGTTCTACATTTATCATGCCATACAAGAAAAATCAGACCAGATCATTTATTTCTTAATTGTCTCACTACTATATTCTCGTTCTATATTCCTCCCAACTCCCATAATAATGATGAAGATTTTAAAAGACAACATTTATCTTCCTGTATAGAAAAATACACAGTTTAACTTTCAATCTCTTTCTCTTTCATGCTTATATTTTTATGCTTTTCTTATCTTGTATTTGCAAGTCAAATTTTCTATTCAGCTCAGGTCTATTCATTAGAATTCTTGAAAATCCTCTATTTCACTAAATATCCACTTTTCCCCTTGAAAAATTATACTCAGTTTTTCTAGGTAGCTTATTCTTGTTTATAATCCTAGCTCTTTTGCTTTCCAGATGATTATTTTCCAAGCACCCCAATACTTTAATGTGGTAGCTGCTAATTCATTCTCACTTTGGCTCCACAGTATTTGAATGGTTTTCTTCTTGCTGTTTGAAGTATTTTCTTTTTGACCTAGAAGCTCTGCAATTTGGCTATAATATTCCTGGGAGTTTCCATTTTGAAATATCTTTCAGGTACTGCTCAGTGGATTATTTCAATTCGCATTTGATACTCTGGTTCAAGAATATTAGGGAAGTTTTCCTTCATAAAATATGATATCTAGGCTCTTTTATCTCTCATGGATCTATTTTCCATGTCACTTGTTTTTCCAATGAAGTTATTTCCCATTTTCTTCTATTTTTTAAATTCTTTTGACTTTGATTTACTGTATGTTAATGTTATATGGAGTCATTTGCTTCCATTATCCATTTCTAACTTTTAAGGAATTTTTCTTTCCTGAGCTTGTGTACCTGTATTTTTTCTGCTAATTTATCCAATTATGCTATTTAGGAAATTATTTTTATGGGTGAATTTATATGAGCCAGGGGCAACCAACTTCATGCTTTAGAAGGCAAGGGAAGTACTAAGGGGTTAACAGACATATGACACATAACCAGAAATCAAACACTGGGAGCATAAGGTGTTGTTCAAAAGAACAAAAATCTTCTCTTCTGGAGGTTATTCCTTCTCCCCCTATTTATAGTACCTCAAAGGCAGCAACTGCTCTCATGAAACTCTCTAGGGGAGCAGTCACCCCCCTCCTAGTGTGATTGTATTCCTGATGATTCTGTCCCCTGCACTGTAGAGCCCATGAATCCCTGGCCTTCCCTTTCTCCTTTAGGGCCACCATGGTTTAACTGCTTACTGAACTCATTCAATTTTCTTGAACTACAATTCCTAATATCCATACAGTAGCCACAGTGGGAATCTATTGTTCCCACAATCGGAGCATCCAGCCTTCTCTGTTCATCACTAATTGCAAGGGGCCTTTGGACACATTCATCATTCCCTCCTGAGGAACCTAAAAACATTTTATCTACAATCCTAGCCAAACACAGCCAGTGGGAGAAATGGCATGTCAGATTCTTCATTTGATTTCTTATCCCTGCATCAGGTTTATGGCAAAATCTTTGGAGTGAAACCACAAAGAAAGCATGCTTCCTCTCTCTACTTTTCCAACACCTTCCCCCCAATATTCAGCCAGAGACATTATTAAAGGCTGGTCTCTGTGCCAGGAGCTATTTTCTTTTATGCCTGAATTGGATTTTTTTATATAGATTCCTATGTTGTGATTTTAGGCTTGGTCTCTAATTGCTAAAGGGTCATGAAACCCCTTTAACTAATCATGAGGAAATAAAATGTCTCCAAGGAGTACAGGAGACAGAGTGCCCTAAAGCATTGAGCCAAGTGTCCCAAACATCTAGGTCTTGTGGATGGATACCTCCTTGTCCAGCCTGATCATTCAGCTATGTCATAAAATTGGAGACAATGTGGAAAACTGCATTTATTTGTTTAACTTTTATGTCTCTCCCAGCATAAAAATGCCATTCCCTGGACACACTGAGATGAAGACCCAGCTTTTAATTGTTTTTGTGTTAATTGTGTGGAAAATAAGACTATTTTGTTAATAATAGGAAAGAAAATCAAACAACTACTTGAAAGAGAGAAAAAGAAAAATGGGGACAGGATGAATTACACCCCACTCTTTTCTGCTTTTCTAGTATTTAGGGCAATGATGCTTTCATAATCCATATACATATTCATTATCACTATATTTTAAAAAATCATGTTATATTTGTCCTTTCAGCAGAAAAATGTGGACCCTAGGGGAGTATTTCAGAACTGAGAAGTATGCTAGTAGACTAGTGGTAGCAAGATATAACCCTTGAGTATGGCAAATTAGGACAACTGCTTTGAGTTCTATGGTTGGTGGGGGGACATAAAGTGATTGAGCAGTGATTCAAGGAGGCACCCACAGTGGAAGGAATAGAAATGATTCTTAAGAGTTAGGACTAGGAGACTAGGGGTTTTGACCCAGGACACATAATATAATTGGTAACTTAATAGAACCAATATATCTTAGCACTGGTAGTATTTAATTAAAATAGGAAGGAATGCTGTATTCTCCACAATACCATCACCTAATAGATATTCTAGAAATACTTGTTGATTTGAATGGACATTGTAAAATAGTGAAGATAAACAAAATCTAATATTAGCTCTCTTAATCATATGTAATTCAGGGCCTAAGGCATCCTTGTTTGCTTTAATTTCAAAAACAATATTTTTTAGTGTCTGTTATATTATGAATTTAAGATTAAAAAAGGAACTTGGTATTTAAATCATTTTGTTAGGCACTGACAATACAAATAAACACACAGCAAAAGATCTGCTTTTAGAGAACTTATGAATATAAAATGGAATGTGAGGAAAGACAAGCATAAATAAGATTATTTTGGAATAAAACAAATACAAAGACAAAATTCGGGCAAAAATCTATAAGAAATTTGAGATTGGAGAAATGACTTTCATCTATATGGAGAAGAAAGTGCTTGAGTTGGACCCTGATGGGAATGCTGGATCCAGCTCAAACTGGCTCAAGATGGATTGTTAAATTTTTAGTGTGAATATTTGTACCTTGGAAATTGGCACGTGGTACAGATCAGGGCTTGATTTATTGACTCGCTGATTGTCTAGACTTAAGAATATGATGGAGAAAATATTAATGATGTTTAAATTTCAAAGTGTGTCTACATAAACATTTTTGAGTCAATTGTCAAACATTTACCAGCATACCTCAGACCTTGAATGAAGGGGCAGGCAAGTCCATTCTAGGGATGTAGAACAGAACAAACAAAGTCACAGACATAAGGAGAGGACATATTTGGGAAGGCACATCAAGAATAGTCCAGTTTGACTAGAGAGCAGAAGACCTGGAGGGGAGTACTATGATATAAGGCTAGAAAAGTAAGTCAAAGTCATATTGTGGAGTCTTTTGAATTCTACAGTGTGCAGTTTGGATTTTAATTAATAGGCAATGGTGACTAATTGAAGGATTTTGAGTATTTATATTTCTTGTCATGAGTAGAGTCATATTAGAAAGTTGTATTTGTCCTTCCTCCCATGGTCTGGGAAGGATTATAGAAGACTAATTTTAGAAGAAATCTCTAAAATGAAGAATGATCACTTAGGAGTTTGTGACAATAGCCTAGATAAGAAAAGCAGCCATTTTGAATTTACAACATTTCTTCAATCTCTCAGATCATAGATTCATAGTTTTAGAATTTAGAAAAGAAATGTATAGGCATCTAGGTCCCATCTCCTCAATTTATTGTTTTTATTTTTATTTAATTTTTAAAAACTTTCACTAGTACTTTACTTTTCCAAATACATATAAAATAATTCCCAACATTCATTTTTAAGACTGTATCTCTTTCCTCTTCAAGATAGCAAGCAATCTGATATAGGTTAAATAAGTGCAATTCTTTTAAACATGTCTCCATATCTGTCATATTGTACAAGAAAAATCAGAGCAAAAGGGAAAAAAAAACCACACAGGAAAGAAAACAAACAAACAAACAAAAAGTGAAAATGCTATATGTGATCCATATTTAGTTTACATAGTTCTCTTTCTGGATGTGAATGGTATTTTTCATCCCAAATCTATTGAAATAGTTTTAAATCACTGCATAGTTGAGAAGAGCCAAGTCATCACAGTTAATCGTCATATAATCTTGCTATTGTGTACAGTGTTCTCTTAGTTTTCCTCACTTCACTCAACATCATTCCTATAAGGCTTTCCAGGCTTTTCTGAAATCAAATTACTCATCATTTCTTATTGAACAATAATATTCCATTATATTCATACACCATAACTTATTCAGCCATTCCCCAATTGATAGGCATCCACTCAATTTCTACTACCAAAATGCTGCTACAAACATTTTTGCACATGTGGACTCTTTTCCCTCTTAATCAATAATGATTTAGAGCATTTTTCATATGAATTAAAATGACATTTCTTTGTCTATTTTCTGTTCTTATCCTTTGACCATTTATCAATTGGGGAATTACTTGTATTCTTAAATTTGAATCAGTTCTCTACATATTTTAGAAATGAGACTTTTATTAGAAACACTGGCTGTAGAAATTGTTTTTCAGTTTTCTGATTCCCTTGGCTACATTGGTTTTGTTTGTGGAAAAAAACAACTTTAAATTTAATGTAGTGAAAATTATCTATTTTGATTTTCAGAATGTTCTCTAGTTCTTCTTTGGCCACAAAGTCCCTCCTTCTTCAAAGATCATAGGTATATCATCCCTTGCTTTCCTAATTTGCTTGTAATATTTCCCTTTATTATTATAAATCCATTTTGACCTTATCTTGGCATAAGGTATTAGATATGGCTCAATACCTAGTTTCTGCCTTACTATTTTCTAATTTTTTGTGTGAGGTCTTATCCCAGAAGCTGGAGTCTTTGGGTTTATCAAACACTAAAATACTATAGTCATTGACTACTTTGTCTTGTGTGCCTAATCTATTCTATTGAGCCACTGCTCTGTTTCTTAGCCAGTATCAAATGGTTTTATTGAATGCTTCTTTATAATATAGTTTTAGGTCTGGTATAGCTAGGCCATCTTCCTTTTCATTGTTTTCTCCATGAATTCTCTTGATATTCTTGACTTTTTGTTCTTCCAGATAAATTTTATTATTATTTTTACCTCTATCAAGTAATTTAAAAAAAAATAATTATAACTTTTTATTGACAGAACATATGCCTGGGTATTTTTTACATTATCTCTTGCACTCATTTTTATTCCAACTTTTCCCCTCCTTCCCACCACCCCTTTCCGTAGATGGCAAGCAGTCCTTTACATGTTAAATATGTTATAATATATCCTAGATACAATATATGTATGCAGAGCTGAACAGTTCTCTTGTTGCACAGGAAGAATTGGATTCAGAAAGTTAAAGTAACCTGGGAAGAAAAACAAAAATACAAACAGTTGACACTCATTTCTCAGTGTTCTTTCTTTGGGTGTAGCTGCTTCTGTCCATCATTGATCAACTGGAACTGAATTAGATCTTCTCTTTGTCAAAGAGATCTACTTCCATCAGAATACATCCTCATACAGTATCATTGTTGAAGTATATAATGATCTCCTGGTTCTGCTCATTTCACTTAGCATCAGTTCATGCAAGTCTCTCCAAGCCTCTCTGTATTCATCCTGCTGGTCATTTCTTACAGAACAATAATATTCCACCACATTCATATGTGGTGTTTTTCTTCTTTAAAAGGTAATAGTTCTCTCTGGGAGCAGGTTTCTCGGGGAGGTTTTCTGGAGGCAGCCTTAGTTTCAAAGTAATAATCACCCCAAACGCAGCCAGGTGATAAAATGCAAATGTTTATTTTCCCTTCCAAAATAGCCTGGTTACTTTTTCTTAGAGGTATCTTTCTGCTTGGTTCCAAGAGCTCTTGCAGTTGTCCTTTGCCTCTGCTTTCTTCAGCCTCCAGCCAGTACCACGTTGGAATGAATCTCTCTTGCCTCCGAGAGAGGACTTGTAGGCTTCCTCCCAGAGTGCTCCTCTCCAACCCCTGGGAATGTTTCGAAGTAACTCACTAACCCGAAGCTAAGAGCCTCTTTATATATGATCTCCCAAAGGTTGACTCCTCCTTCTGGAGGTAGGGATTAAGGGAGGTGTGAATTTGGATATCTCATACTACCATGTTTCCCTGATAATAAGACCTATCCCGAAAATAAGCCCTCCCCTTACTGTGTAAGATTCCTCTAAAATAAGCCCTCCCCCGAAAATAAGCCCTATTGAGATTGCTACTGTAGTGAAGGTGATCCCCTGTGCTACACGCTACATTACGGTACCCTCTGTATGCACCGTCTCCGTCCCCCCTTCCCCCCCCCCAGTGAAACGCACGCTGCGCTCCGAGCTGCATCCAATCAGAGCTGCAGCAGTGGGCGTGTCATCCTGTTCTTCCCCAGTGATTTGCTTGCTGGTGCCATTGAGAGCAGTGCCGCGGAGGAGAGCTGAGGCAGGACAACATAAAAACCCAGTATGTAAGCGGGAGTGAGGGGGCATGATGGAGGATAAAAGAAGAACTCAGCCAGCACTCACTGTGCTAAAGAAATGAAGAACTTCCTTGCAGAGAGAAGAATAGATCAAGTAATGATTCCTGCAGGAATGACTGCCTATCTCCAGACCCTTGATATTGCAATAAACAAGCCATTCAAGGACCATTTGCGCATGGAAGTCAATGACTACATTGAAAATAGAATGGAAAGAAATCAGCGTGGAAACTTTGTGAAGCCCTGTCTGCAAGAAATCGTGACTTGGGTGAAGAAGTCATGGGATCAAATTACTGACAGCTGTGTCGCCAAGGCACTACGAGCAGGTTACCTGGACAAGACATGTTCATTTAAAGAGAGCTATATTGCTGGACATGACAGATTGGGTCCACTTCTTCTGAAGGAAATAGAGGTGCAAGACATCCAGGATGGAATTCAGGGTATAGACACTTATGATGATGTTGTTGAAGAAGATGACATGATCATTATTGAATAAAGGTACTTTTTTTGGGTTCACATTTACCTATTTATTAAAATTGCTGTCAATGTTCATTAAAATAAGCCCGCCCCTGAAAATAAGCTCTCTGTTGTTTTTCTGTCCAAAAAAAATAATAAGACAGTGTCTTATTATTGGGGAAACATGGCTAAGTCCTGAAATCTCCCAAACATGTGAACTCCAATGAGTACTTAAATACATTAGTGAGCTAGAGGATTTGCTAAGTACCATGCTAAATTAGCACTTTGTAAGGATTCCAACATTCATATGCCACAATTTACCCAGCCATTCTCCAATTGATGGGCATCCATTCATTTTCCTGTTTCTAGCCACTACAAACAGGGCTGCCACAAACATTTTGGCACATACAGGTCCCTTTCCCTTCTTTAGTATCTTTTTGGGGTATAAGCCCCAGTAGAAACACTGCTGCATCAAAGAGTATGCACAGTTTGATAACTTTTTGAGCATAGTTCCAAATTGCTCTCCAGAATGGCTGGATGTATTCACAATTCCACCAACAATGTATCAGTGTCCCTGTTTACCCACATCTCCTCCAATATTCCGTATTGTCTTTCCTTGTCATTCTAGCCAATCTGACAGGTGTGTAGTGGTATCTCAGAGTTGTCTTAATTTGCATTTCTCTGATCAATAGTATCAAGTAATTTTGTGATAATTTTTTGACAATTGGATAATTTGTGCATTACACCGAATAAAGAGATTAACTTGGGTAGAATTGTCATTTGTATTATATTAGCACACTCTATTTATAAGCAATTGATATTTTTCAGTTGTTAGGTCTAACTTTATTTTTGTGAAAAGTATTATTGTGTTTATATAATTCCTGGCTTTGTCTTGGCATGTAGATTCCCAAATATTATATTCTCTATCTCTTGCTGCTGGACTTTATTGGTAACATATAGAAATGCCATTGATTCATGTGAATTTATTTTATATTCTGACACTTTGCTAAAGTTATTAATTTTTTCTAGTAGTTTTTAGCTGTTTCTCTAGGATTCTCTAAATATAACATCGTATTGTCTCCAAAGAGTGATAATTTTGTTTCCTTATTACTTTCTCTCATGATTTAAATTTCTTTTTCTTCTCTTATTGTTAAAGCTAACATTTATAATATTGAATAACAGTAGGGATAATGGGCAACCTTGGTTCACTCCTGATCTTATTTGGAATGCTTCTAGCTTATTCTCATTACATATAATGTTTGCTGATGATTTTAGATAGATGCTACTTGTTTAAGGTGTCATAGGAAGTAAAAAAAATATGAGCTGGGCCCCCATTCAGTGCATTTCCCATTACAATCCAAGCAGAAGTCAATACAGTGAATTCATCCTCAAGTTTGGAATTGCTGGTTTCATATCCTTGAAGTATTTCTTCAGCTAAAGCATTATAAGTGCCCAGCACTGACCCAAACAGAAGGGATAGTGAGAAAAAAGATGAAACTGCCCAAGCACAAGGGCAGAAAGGTCAGAATCTATTAGCCCAATAAGTGCCAGAGTATTCTGGGACAGAGAGAAATTGATTGTGTGAAAAGCATAAACATATCTGTCTCCTTGCTGAGTCTGAAAGGTTGTGAAACTGAATTATAAAGGAGGGCAAAACCCAAAAGATCTTTCTCTTCACTGAATTTGAGCCTGTCCAATCTTTTCCTTTGACAGTTCATTCTCCCAGATAGATTCCTGCTTTTTCTGTTATTCCTATAGATTCTTCATTAGAGAAGAAAGGACAATTTTATATCACTGTGTTCCATGATATTAGGAAGGCACCTGCCTGGCTTGACATTTTGCATTTACCCAGAAACCTCTTTAAATATTGTGACCCTTGGCAATTATTGGACAATGACCTCTTAGGTTGTAATGAGTGGTAGAGTGTAAGGGCAGGAAAGGCCCTCAAAAATCATTTATACTAATTTTTCCATCTTACAGAAAGATGAGAATGAGGCTAGGTTATTTGGCTAAGGTTACCAAACTAGATGGTGAGTGCATTGGGATGTAACTTCATGTCCCCTTACTCACAGTCCAGCAATCTTTCCATGGGCCCATGCTTCTTTCTTTCATTGTTCTTCTGTCTTGATTCATATGAATAGATAAAGTTTTCAGGCATAGAGCATTGTTCTGTGGTGTATGGTATATAACTCTTAGTGTTTTATCTGAAAAAAATATTCCAAGACAAAGGGAGTCTTGCTAGAGAATATTCTCTTTCTAGGACAGGGATAGCTTTACAGCCATTTTTCTACTTCTTTGAGAATATCACAGTTGTTTTGTGTACTTATATTTCACCTTATATAAGTCAATCTCATAGTTTTATTTTTTTAAAAACCTTCCTCTAAACTGGGGTCAGCTTAAAGAAACAACAACCACTCAGTTGCTGATCCCGTAAAGCTTAACTGATATTCTTTGAATAGCAGCCTATGGGCTGCCCCAGTCTTTCTTCCTTTCATTGTTGTAGATAAAATAAACAAATACCTGACAGGGAGCAGAAATCCCCCATACTCAAGAAGGAGCAGCAGCAATAGCAGCAGAAAATAGGTTATTCACATGGAGTACATGAGTAAAACCTGCAGCTTTTCTGTAAAGATTTGAGAAAAACCAACACTGGGTGAATTTGTATTCTCTTGTAAGTTACTAAAATGTGCCAATTATATTTTAGCTGATCACTAACTTAGTCTTTGATATCCTTCCTCACTATCTTTGACCCAACAGATATAAGAATATATATTTTATCTTAGAGGTGATGGAGAGATCCTGAAAACTTTTGAACATTTGATTGTGACAATTCCAAAAAGTCTGAAGAGCACAGATTTTTATTTGTATTTTACAGATGAAGAAACTGGGCTGAAGCAAGTAAAGTTGCTTAATTAAGGTCACTCATTTAGCAAATAAACCCAATCATCTGTAGCTGTAAATCCAAATAGTTAGAAATGTTTGATTTCATTCTCACCAAAAAAATTCATGGGAAAAAAAAAACTTTAAAAGGGATATTTTTATTATTAATCCATCTACCTACTTCATGAACAAATTTTGTCTTTACATTGTCAAGTAACTTCCAGATAAATATTTCTAGGAATGGGAAATTCATTACATTTTCAGGTAGTCTCTTCTACTGAGATGGATCAAACAGTTAGCAAATTCTTACTTATATTGAGCTAGAAACTACTTTCCTATAAATTCCAAAATGATGGTCAGTGTAACAATTCCTAGTTTGAAATAAACATATGACAAATTCACAGCAAACACTCTCTTTACTAAAAAGTATGTTTATTTAAAAAAAGTTACAAACATATTTTGTAAAATAGGTACCAGGAGTAGCAAATATGAAATAGAGTCAGGAGAGCAATAGGGTTTATCAAGGAAAGGAATGTGGAAGAATACATTAAAGGAATATGCTATGAGGCCTGCTATACCATTGACTGGCTGGTTAGATCCATGGAGGAGTGCAGCAGACTAACAAGAGGTAGTTATAGTAAGCAGAAAGATGTCATTAAAGGTAAAGAATTATGAGAGAGAGAGAGTGCCTCACAGTGGACTTAGTCCTGAAAAGGACTTTGCAAAGATCTTCAGCATGCACAGACCTTTTATAGGGGAAATGGGATATTTCAGGATCAGGGAAGAATTTGATACATCAGAAGGAGAGATCAATGAGGAGCTAGATGAAATATATGGCAGATCAGGTCCCATATCTGGCTTAAAGATATGCTAATCAATATCTCAAAGGCTGTTTTTAAAATGTATACATGTTAGAGGATAGACAATAGAGGCTGATAAAGAGCTCCATCCTCATAATCACTTTATACAAATAGAATAGTCTGAGAACTGATTATGCCTCCTAAAAAACAGATGGATTTTTTTCTGACAGTAAAAGAGTAAGTCCACATCATGCGTGCTATTTTCACTCTCTGGGAGCATAGTTCTGCTAAAATGTGGTGCTCAGATCCAAACAGGTATAATCTGACCAGGACAGAGTTCAACAAAACCCTACATAGTACCTTCTTTCTTTTAGATGCCCCTGTTCTAATAAGAAATATGTGACATAAAAAATGGGCCAAAGTGGCATAAGATGGAAATAATGATGGTGAAAAGTTTGTGTAAAGACAAGCATGTTGCTTTATTGCTGGTGGACTTGTGTATTAATATAACCATTCCAGAAAGAATCTAGAAATTATGCAAATAAACTATTAAAATATCCATATCCTTTGCCTCAAAGACTTCACTGCTAATGGAGTGTTATATGCCTCAAGAAAGTCAAGAGAAAGGCTTTCTATATGTCAAAATATTTATATCACTTTTTGGTAGCTAATAATAATTATTATTTATATAATGCTTACTAGGTATCAGGAATTATACTAAGGACTTTAGAGATACTATTTCATTAAATCTTCACAACAACCTTGGGAGGTAGATACTATCATTATCCCCAATTTATAGATAAGGAAACTGAGGTAAATAGAGTTACTTGCCCAAAGTTACATAGAGTAACTATTAGAGTAAATATTAGAGGTTAGATTTGAACTCAGGGCTTCTTAACTACCAGCCTAGTGCTCTGTCCAGTAATTGCCTATTAACTGAGAAATGGCCAAAGAAAATGTGTTACATAAATGTAATAGAATATTACTGTATTGTAAGAAATTATGAAGTTGAAGCATACAAATTCACATAGAAACTAGTACAAAGTGAAGCATGCAAAAGCGGGAAGGCAATACACACAATGACTATAAAAATGTAAATGGAAGTAACAATTGTCACAAAACAATTAAAAATGTTAAAAATTCCAAAGAAAAACTTGGACCCCAACGAAGAGATATGAGATAACATGCCTTTCTCCCCCACCCTCTTTGCAGAAGAGAGGGGAGGAGGTCCATGGTTGGGGAATACTACTGGTAATGTCAGGGTTTGTAAAATATATATTTATCAGCATTGATGATTCCTGCCTTCCACCTCCTGCTTTTCTTACCTTTTTTCCTCTTTCCTTTCTTTTCCATTATTTCTATGAGAGATTTTTCTCCGAAGGAAAGAGGAAGGGATATGGAACATTTAAATTCAGACAACGTAAAAACAAAAGATCAATACAAATATTAAAACTATATCTAAAGTATTAACTAGGAATTAAGCCAGAACTTTTTTTTTTAATTCAAACATCTTTTCCTAGATGCTACATGAATTCCTATCTCCTAGGGAGAACAAATCTGTGATTGAGTCCATACTCTCTATGCCTTCTGCATGGCTCTGCATCAGCTCACTCCAAAAAAAAAATATGTTTCTAGTGAACAATTCTCTTTGCCATCAATTGCTAGAACTTTATTGTTGCTTCCTGATGTGTTGCTATCCCATCCCAGTCCTTCAGCTCACTACCGTGAAGGCAATAATTGAGAGCTCACTGTAGACACATTGAAGACTTTTCTCAGAAAGTTTTCTACTTGTTTCTTTCCTGGGATGAGCAAACATTAATGGGACCTAAAAATCTACCTCTCTAAGTATGCACTTGTTTATTTGAAAGTCAACTGCATACTTGTATATGAAAAAGTTGCCCAAATAACACTTTTTTTTTCTGATAAGGTACTGAAAATTACAGCCTTTTCCCCCATTATCTCAAGAGCCATGAACAACTCACCCTGTATTCTCATGATTGCTCCAAATTACAACTGTGACTGACAAAGCAATGCAGGGAGTTGTATTGATGAGCTGTTGACATGCCCAGGAAATGCCAGGGACAGTATGCTGTCTGCTGAACTCACCACATACAATTGATTTTCTTCCACAGTAGCAATTTGATGGCTGATTCCCATTTTGATTTTTGGTCACAGGTTTCTTTTTTCCTTCTCTATTACTATATAATTTTACTGTTTGGATGAGATAACCGTAATAATGATCCTACCTTATACTGTTTAGAATTGTCAACAGTTTCTAGAACACTTTTACTTTCATTCATATCAATTCACTTTTATTGAAGTCTCACAACATGTCAGGCAGTGGGGGCTGGGTCATTAGCTCCCCCTCCACAGACACACAAGCAGTCCCTTTCCTTAAGGAGGAAGATTAGTGCAGTTACAGTGATACATTGACACAATTCAAAGTAGGGAAACAGTCATTAAGTACTTATTATGTTGTCAGGCACTGTCCTAAGTGCTAGGGATTCATAGAAAGACAGAAATAATCAAAAACAAAGCAAAAAAAAATGAAAAAACTCCAACAAACAAACAAACAAAACTCATGGATCATGCCCTCACATTCTAGTGTTCAAGGAATATTGGTTTGAGAAGAGGTTTTTTTTTTTTTTTTTAGATAGAGAGATATGGGAAGACATTGAGAAATTGATGCCCACTGCGCCTTGAAGGAAGATAAGGGTTCTATGATATTGGGGTGGGCAGGAATCCTATTACATGCCAGATACTATGCTTATGTTGGGGATAAAAAAGACAAAAAATCTTTGCCTTCAAGTATATATATATATATATATAATGCAAGGTAATTTTGGAGGGGAAGAACACTAGTTGCTTGGAGGGGTATGAAGGAGGGAGTGAGGAGAGAGATCATGAAAAGCAGAAGGTAATATTTGAATTAAGTCTTGAAAGAAGCCACAATTCCAAAGGTTAGAGATGAGGAGGAAAATAATAACCAATGACAGATGGTAGATGGAATGTTACCCATAAGGAGTAAGATGTCTAGTTTAGCTGAAACACAAAATGTGTGGAGAGAAGTGATGGATGAGAAGGTTGGACGGGTAGGACAGGGCCAGGCAGTGAAGAATTTTAAATGAATAGGTGAGGTGATATTTGACCCTAGAGTAATATTGAGCTATAGAATTTTCTAAAGAATGGGGAGACAAAACTTTTTATATAAGAAAATCAAGATAGGAAAACAGAGTAAAGGAAGTAACTTAGCATTTGACTTAAAGTATACATTGGAGACAGACTACTAAGAGCATTAAATGCCAGACTAAGGAATTTTTATTTTATCCTAGAAGCAATGGAGAAGCACTTTGAAACTTTTTATTTGGTTTTTATAGCTCCAAGGGTCAGTAAGAATAGCGATTTTAATCTGTACTATACATGTGAAGAAACTGGATCTCAGAAAAGTAATATGGCATGACCAAGTCATATAGATGCTTAGTAAAAGAACTAGAATCTATGCTTCTCAAATCCTAGCCTAATCTTTTGTTTATTTGTTTTCCTATTGTCCAGTCTTGGCATAACAACAAAAAAGTGATAGTTTTGAATACAACTTACTGGAGGAGATTCTAAAATCAAGCCATAGATTATGTTTGGAGATGATATTCTTATTCCTACAAATGTCAGTGTGCTGGAATCACATTGTCCTTTAAACAAATTTTGCATTCTTTTTCATTTTCGTGAATTTTTCCTTAGTATTTGGACAATGCCAGTAAATCAGTGTGGTCTAAAAGAAATTATATTGGACCAGAACTCAGGAACTCTGGGACCTAGTGTCAGTGATATTGCTAACTTGTGGGGCAATCCTGGACAGGCCATTTCATCTCTTTATCCTTCATCTACCAAAGGAAGGTGATAGGCTGGGAGGTGCCTTCTAGCTCAGTAATTCTCAGATAAAAAGTGTACGAATTTATATTCTCTTCACTTTCAATTCTTTTTAGTGCATCACAGGATGATATGCTAAATGGCTGTCCCTGACATTTAAGCATCCAATCATCATTCCCCTTTTGCACTTCTCTTCCTTTCTTTGTAAGGCAGAGGTGGAATAAAAGGCTCTTTAGGTACAGAAGTTGTAAGAATATGCTTCTGCCCTCCACCTTTTGCCTGCATTACTCCCTTCTCCTTCCCATATTTTCCTCCTACTTCCCCCAATCCTTTGACCTCTCTTCAGTGAATACTCAGAAAATTCAAATACTGGTATCTTTAAGTGTAGCAAGCCATGGAGGCCATTAATACATCTAGACCTTTGTTTGCTGCCTTGAAAAACTGAATTGACCTCCCAAAAAAGAAATAGTTGGTTAATATTGTAGTGTGCTATGGAGATTTCAAACCAGACTCAAAAGCTAGGTAGAAGAAAAAGTTGATTTAGCATATTTAAAATGTCATAACAGCCTGCCTAGGAAACCTGTTACTCATGAAACTATTTCAGGTTATCTTTCAGGAGTAGTGATTTTTGAGTTTAAATTTTGTACCCTTTGGCAAAAAATATATGTCCTTCTGTACTTAGCCCTCTGCAAAATAAACAGATGGTTGCAGAAGTGGAGAGAGAATGATATATTCTTTTAAACTATGAAAATGAGTAAATGGAGGAACAGATGTTTTAATGCCAATTTCTAGTTTTCAAATTGACTTCTAGGTCTTTGTGATTAAGAAAAGAATTGACATGGATATTCCAAAGCTACAGAGGATTCATTGGTGCCCATATGGCCTAGTCACTTTATTTTGGCCTCTCAGTTCTTCATCTGTAAAATTAACTGAGACTTGGTGATTTCTAAGAACCCTTTCAATTTTAGTATTTGATGACTTTCACTAAATAGGAATTGATTTTCAAATGAGGGTAGAAAAAGTTGTATTGGTATTTCTCTGTGTGAATGAATTCTGGGAAGAGGATCACCTACAGAGACTATGAGACCATTCCACAACTAAATATTAGCCAAAGAATATAAGATAGGGGAAGTATTTCAGAGGACATCTATTCCAGCCTGTGCCTAAATAAAATTCACCCCAACAACATGCTTAATTAGGGGATATCCAGATTTTGTATAAAGATTACTAAGGAAGGAGGAACACTATCTTGTTAGGAAGCCCAATCTACTGTGAGGATAGCTCACATTATCAAAGGAGGATTTTACATTATATCAATCCTAAATATGTCTCTTTGCAAGGTCTTTTAATTGTTTCTAATTCTGCCTTTAGGGGTCTAGGAGAGTAAGATTAATTCCTTTTCCAGATGGCATCCCTTGAGACTTCAATACACACACACACACACACACACACACACACACACACACACACAATCAGATCAAAAAGAAAAAAATATGAGAAAGAAAAAAACAGCAAGCAAGCAAACAACAACAAAAATGATGAAAATATTGTGTTGTGATGCACACTCATTCCACCAGTCCTCTTTCTGGATGCAGATGACTCTCTCCATTATAAGTTTATTGAAATTACTGAATCATCTCATTATTGAAAAAGTGCTACATCCATCAGAGTTGATCATTACATAATCCTGTTGCTGTGTACAATGTTCTCTTGATTTTACTTCACTTAGCATTGGTTCATATACCTCTACCAGGGGTCCTCAAACTAAGGCTCACAGGCCAGATGCAGCAGCTGAGGATGTTTATCCCCCTCACCCAGGGCTATGAAGTTTCTTTATTTAAAGATGCACAAAACAAAGTTTTTGTTTTTAACTATAATCCAGCCCTCCAACAGTCTGAGGGACAGTGAACTGGCCCCCTATTTAAAAAACTTGAGGACCCCTGCCTGAGTCTAGGCCTTTCTGAAATCATCCTGCTGATCATTTCTTATAGAAAAATATCATTCTGTGACATTCATACATCATAATTTATTCAGCTGTTCCCCAACTGTTGGGCATCCATTCAGTTTCCAATTATAGTTTTTTAATTTGGGATGCCTATCCAATTTTAAAATAAGAATATAAATGGCAATTGGTGATGGTTTTAGTTAGAGAGATAAGGGAAAACCATAGGAAGGAATTGACACTTGAATTGACTATATTGATCTAGGAGTCAAAAAATTAGAGATGATAAATGAACTCATGGGAGTTGATTAGAACAGCATTTATGATAGACTAGATAGAACAGAAGATGGCCTAAAGTGAGTTTTAAGGAATATCTATAGTTAGTGGGAAGAGGTGGATAAAGGTCCATCAAAGGAGAATGAGCAAGAGATAAAGAAAGAATCAAGAAGGAATTGTGTCAGGAAATGCCAGAAAGAGTAGACTACCCTTATTGTTGAGAAATCTATTTCAGACCACATGGCTGGATTATTGGTAAGGGTCAGACTATAACCCAGATCTTTTGATTTCCAGAGTTTTTCTTCTATTTCATATGGGTTGATGAGCATTACCTTATCTGTGTTCTTTCATTCTAGTAACAAGCAGAAAAACAGTCAATACAAATTTCATCTTGTTACTCTGGTTCATACCTATCCAAGTTTTTGCTAGGTGATAATAGAATTTAGATCATGTGTGACCCTATAGAAGAGTTAATAAAGTTTCAGATGCTATGAAACTTTCAGACTAACAATGTAATACAGTGCAGTCCTTAAAATAGTCATTTCCTATTCCTTGATTCCCTTCCTTGTTCTTGATTCATTTTTGTCTTTATCTATAAAATGACATTCACACTACTCATTGTAAACTAATGTGCATAATTTCTTGGAGATTGTGGAATTCTTGGAGAGTAGTGGGGCTCTAATTGCTTTCATATGCCACTGACTTCTTATACTCTCTTGTCTTGCCAATTTGCATATTAGTCATTTTTGCAACTATCCATTTTCTAGTCTTAGGTTTCCAGCTTTATTTGTACCCTAAACCCTATACTTTAGTTTTTCAAATTTTGTTTTGTTTTACTTCTGGCAACCAAAGGTAAAATTATCTTTAAGAGTGTAATTGCAATAGCATGCAAAAGGGAAAGGCAATAATTAAAAACGTCATAGATTAAATCTGGTCATCTATGCAGGTGTGAATTGTGGCTCCAAACCAAAATTCTGGGTTCATACAGAATGGGTTTAACTTTTTTTTAAATTTAGATTGTTGTTATTGAAGCTTTTTATTTTCAAAATATATGCAAGAATAATTTTTCAACACTGACCTTTGCAAAACCTTGTATCCCAATTTTTCCCTACTTCCTTTCACCCCCTCCCTAGATGGCAAGTAATCTAAAATATGTTCAACATGGTAAAATATATATGTAGATCCAATCTAAGCATATGCCTAGGTAAATAAAAAATAGATAAATATATGTATATATTTATACAATTATCCTGTAGCATAAGAAAAATCAGATCAAAAAAGAAAAAAAAATTAGAAAGAAAATACAGTTCAAGCAAACAACAAAATAAGTGAAAATGCTATGTTGTGATTCCTCTCAGTTCCCGCAGACCTCTCTCTGGGTATAGATGGCTTTCGTCATCACAAGATCATTGGAACTCGTCTGAATCATCTCATTGTTGAAAAGGACCACACCCATCAGGATTGCTCATTGTATAATCTTGCCATTGCTGTGTACAATAATCTCCTGGGTTCTGCACGTTTCACTTAGCATCAGTTCATGTAAGTCTCTCCAAACCCCTCTGAAATAGGGACCACTACCATTTAGCACTGGCTAAGGGCAGTGATGGATCTTCCTTAAGCCACATCCTTTACACATCTAGAGTCCCATAGAGAGGAAAGGGTATGCAGGGAGTCCCAGTCTAGAGAGAAGTTGTGAGTCAGTGTGCAGGGCCCCAGAGTATCCTGGGGATCATTTCTTATAAAACAATAATATTCCATAACATTTAAATACTACAACTTATTTAACCATTCTCAAACTGATAGGCCCCCATTCAGTTTCCAGTTTATTGCCACTACAAAAAGAGCTGCCAGAAACATTTTTGCACATTCTTTCCCTCCTCTTTGGAATACAGGCCCAGTAGAAACATTGCTGGGTCAAGGGATATGCATAGTTTGATAACTCTTTGGGCATAGTTCCAAATTACTCTCCAGAATGGTTGGATCCGTTTACAATTCCACCAACAATGTATTAATGTCCCAAGTTTTCCCACATCCCCTCTGACATTTGTCATTATCTTTTCCTATCATCTTAGCCAATCTGAGAAGTATGTAGTGGTATTTTAGAATTGTCTTGATATGCATTTCTCTGATCAATAGTGATTTAGAGCACCTTTTCATATGGCTAGAAATGCTTTTAATTTCTTCATCTGAAAATAGTTTGTTCATATCCTTTAACCATTTATCAGTTGCAGAATGGGTTGAATTCTTATAAATTTGAGTCAGTTCTCTATATATTTTAGAAACGAGGTCTTTATTAGAACCCTTAAATGTAAAAAAAAAAGTTTTCCCAATTTATTGCTTACCTTCTGATCTTGTCTGCATTAGTTTTGTTTGTATAAAAACTTTTCAATTTAATATAATCAAAATTATCAATTTGGTGTTCAATAGTGAGTTCTAGTTCTTCTTTGGTCACAAATTCCTTTCTTCTCCATAAATCCGAATGGTAAACCATCCTGTGTTTTTCTAATTTGCTTATATTATCACTATTTATGTCTAAATCATGTACCCATTTTGACCTTATTTTGTTATGTAGTGTTAGATGTGAGTCAATGCCTAGTTTCTGCCATACTAGTTTCCAATTTTCCTAGCAGTTTTTGTCAAATAGTGAATTCTTATCCCCAAAGCTGGGGTCTTTGGGTTTGTCAAACACTAGATTACTGTAGTAATTGACTATTTTGTCCTTAACCCTAATCTCTTCCACTGATTGACTACTCTATTTCTTAGCCAGTATCAAATGGTTTTGATGACTGCTGCTTTATAATATATTTTTATATCTGGCACTTCTAGGCCATCTTCATTGGCATTTTTTTTTTCATTAATTCCCTTGAAATTCTTGACCTTCTGTTCTTCCAGATGAACTTTGTTATTATTTTTTCTAGATCTGTAATATCTATCATTTCTTGGGAGTTTGATTGGTATGGCACTAAATAAGTAGTATTTATTTAGTATTGTCATTTTTGTTTTATTTGTTTGACCTAACCATGAGCACTTGATATTTTTTCAATTAATTAGATCTGACTTTATTTGTAGAGAATGTGTTTTGTAGTTGTGTTGATATAGTTCCTGACTTTGCTTTGGCAAGTAGACTCCCAAATATTTTACAGTATCAACCATTTATTAGTTGGTTCCATTTAAATGGAATTTCTCTTTGTATCTCTTGCTGCTAGATTTTATTAGTAATATATAAAAATGTAGTATCAGTGAATTTGTATTCACTTGACATTTATCAAGAAGATATATTCAATATCAGAGAAGAATCTTAACTTTGGTTATCTTTTGGATTTTCTGCCATGTCTGATAGTCTGTGATAAACCCTGATGAGATCAATGGAAAAAAAAATTATGAACACTCTCATCATCAATGTGCCAAAATAGAACAAGCTTGTAATTCTTGGTAATGTTAATGTTAGAGTAGGCACAGACTAGTAGACATGGCAGAAAATCCTTGGAAGGAATGGAATTGGAAACAATATTGGCAATGTTCACTTACTACTGAAGACTTAGGCATCTCATCATCAAGATTGCCTTCTATTTATCTAAATGCAACATTGAGGCAAACATTGGCATTTAGTAGCCTATGCCACTGCAAGGAAAAGAGAAAGAATGTGAGAGTGATGAACACAACGTGGTGCAGAGTGCTGGACTGATCATAGACTTATCCTCTCTAACTTAAATATTTACATTCAACAAAAGCAGCAGCCTCCAAATAAAATAATACCTGAAGACATTAATGTCAACAGATTAGAGTAAATGACTTGTTGCAAACTGGAGGGAACACTGAGCCAGCACATGTTTAGTAACAGTGTAGAAGAAATGGATCAAGCAGTTTTCAGAGATTTGGTGTGGAGCGCTGAATTTACTTATCTGGGACACTGAGAGCACTAACAAACATCAAGACTGGTTTGAAAAAGATAGTAGGGAAATTCAGAAGGTACTAAATAAAAAATTGTGAACTTCATGGATTTTGCTAGTAGGATAGTTCATTTCTCTCTAAAATTCAGGCAGCATTTCCGTTTATTGAAAGTAAAGTGCAAGTAAAGCATAGAAAGTAGCAGGATTCTTGGCTCAGTAAGAAAGCAGATAAAATTCAATTTTACACTGATAACAACAATCTGAAGCATTTTTAAAAATAATGCCCTGGAACATTTATGGGCCAAATCCCTTTGGCACATCTCAGTTATTCAGTTTCTCAGTGCTGATAGTCATACTGATCAGATATAAGAACATGATCCTGAAAAGATGGACTGAAAACTTCCATAATGTTCTCAAGAGACCATCATCAAGCAATGTTGAAGCCCACTGATTATAGCATACTTCAGGTTGATATCAATCCTTATGCAGCTGAACTTCCAACCTAAAAAGAGGTTTTGAATGTGATTAAATTGCTCTCAGGTGGCAAAATGGCTGGTGCTAATTCTTATCCAGATAATATTTATAAATTAGAAAGTCAAAAACTGATTGAAATTTTTCATGTATACAGCAAGAGATTACCCCTCAGTAATTCAATGATATTTTCTGTCTCTATAAAGGTAAAGGAAATAGATTGTCCTGTGACAATCACAATGGGGTTTTCTCAATCATTGCCAAAAAGATTCTTGCAATAGTCCTCCTTAATAGGTTGATACCTCACCTGGAGGATAATAATTTATTTGAGAGCTATTGTGCTTTTAGAAATAACCAAGGAAGAGTAGACATGGCATTTATTAACTGCCAACTCTAGAATATTTGACAGGCGTAGAGAAGAGATCTGTACACAGTGTTCACAAATTGACCAAGGTCTTTTATTCTGTCAGTCATGAGGGCTTGTAGAAGATGATGGCAAATTTTGGTTGCTTGGAAGAATTTATTAGTAAAATATGTCAGTTTTACCATGGCATGCCTGCATGGGTTCTGGGTAATGGGTGATGGTTTTGCATTCTCTCAGGCACCATTGGAGTGAAGCAGTTCTTTCTCGGGCTGAATTGTCAAGCATTCAAATGCTACTGCAGACTGTGCAATTCTGATGCACTGCTTGAATGCCAAACATATGTTTTCCTAGAAGACTATTTTATGGAGAGCTCACATAAGTCAGACACTTACATGGAAGTCAAAAGAAGTGATACAAGAATAGTCTCAAGAACACTCTGAAGGACTTTGGTATTGCTTGTGAGATATGGGAGATACTGGCACCAGACAGTTAAGCATGACATGCCCGCATTAAAGAAGGCACTGTGCTCTATGAGCAGGGCAGAGTTTTATTAACTCAAAAGAAACATGAGATGTGCAAATTTTTGAGACATCTCCACTCTAAATGTTCATGTGAACTGATCATTGAGCCTAATCTGTATCAGAACCTTCTAAGTTTGTACTGGTCTGAGCAGCTACAGTTGGACACACTGTGCCTTGATCTTGGTCTAGTGATGTCATTTTGAATCTCTTCAAGCATAAAGGACAACAACCAACTAACAACCAAGCAACCAAACAATCAAATTTCCCATATCTTTACCAAAAAGAGAATATTATGATTTATTATTTACTTCTTGGGAGCTATTGGTTATTATAATTATTCAGACTTGGAGTTTTTGCTGTTGTTTTCATTTATATTATAGACATCATTTACATTATTCTTCTGGTTGTACTAATTTCTTGGCATGTCAGTCTGCACAAATCTCTGCATGTTCATTATTTGTAATGTACTGGAGCAATTGGACCTGCCATTTCATTGTTATTAAAAAAATTCAGATGAAAGAACTCTGAAAGTGGACATCAATACTTTCTTTTTTTTTGATTCTTACAAATTTTTTACTTTTTATAAAAGCTTTTTTATTTTCAAAACACAAGCATAGATAATTTTCAATATTCACAACTGCAAAACCTGGTGTTCCAAATTTTTCCCTTCCTTCCCCCCCATTCTCTTCCCTAGATGGCAAATAACTCAATGTATGTTAAGCATGTGCAATTCTTCTATACATATTTCTGAATTATCAAATTTGAATGAGAAAGAAAACAAAAGCAAACAACAACAAAAACAGTGAAAATGCTATATTGTGATCCACACTCAGTTCCCATGGTCCTCTCTTTGGGTGCAGATGACTCTCTTCATCATAAAACCATTGGAACTGGCCTGAATGGAGATTAATACTTTCTTTGCAATACACAATCTGAGATTTAAATTTTGGAGCTTTGAGAGATTTAATTTTGAATTACTCTGCCACTATGTCAGAGGTGGCATGTGAACCTATAGACTTTCTGATTTTAAAGGTAACTAGATGATGTGGTAGAGTGCAAAGCTTGGAGTTAAGAAGATCTTGAGTTCAAATTCCACCTCAGACACTAAATGTGTGACTCTGAGCAAATTGTACAAACTATTCCAGTTCTCACATACATAAAATGCTTGATAATAAATACTAGCAGCTACCTCACAGGTTGCTGTGAAGATCAAATGAAATAACATAAATATAGGGTATTACAAACTTTAAAGCACTATGTAAATGACAATGATCCTTCTGAAGCTGGCTGTCTATTCTGTTTATTGAGCAAAAATATATTATTACCTTACCTAAACTTTAGTTTAACATGAACAAGACCACATGATACAGAGCATGTAAGGTCAGAGGATGTTAGTTCAAATTTTAGTTCTGATGTTTGATTCCTGTGTGACCTTAAGCAAAACACTTACACCCCTTTATTTCAGATTCTCAGTCTGTAAAATGAGAAGGTTAGGTCAAATGACTTCCAAGTTCATTTCTGACTATACATCTATGATTCAATGTGTGAATCTTCTCTAATGCCAAAATATGGATTTTTTTTCTCATAACATGTCACAAAGTCTTTTCCTTTCTATTAAGGGTAGGTAGGTGATACAGTGGATAGAATGTTGGGCTTAGAATCTGGAAGATCTGAATTCAAATTCAGCTTGAGACAGTTTCATCTGATAAATGGAAATAATCATGGCCAGTGTTCTTCTGAGGATCAAATGAGACAATATTAGTAAAGAGCTTAACTTATTGCCTGTAACAGTTTTTTTGGTTATTTCTTGACATGTCTTTATTTATTTATTTATTTACTAAATTGAAAGTTCCCCCAATACAGAAACTATCTAATTTTATCTTTATCTATCAGGTCCCTCGCAATATTTTGCACATTATAGGCCCTTATCAAATGTTTTTGATTTTGTTGAATCTCATTATACAGTGAAAGAATCGGAATCAGAGGCTATAAACATTTATTAAGCACATCCTATGTGCCAGCGATTGTGCTAATTGCTGGGGATCCAAAGAAAGGTAAATAGACCATGTTATCAGGGACTTCACAAGATAATGAGATAAATTATAGTTCTTTTTCAGTCATGTCTAATATTTCATGATCTCTTCTGGGGTTTTCTTACCAAAGATACTGGAATAGTTTGCCATTTCATTCTCCAGCCCTTTTATAGATGAAGAAACTGAGACAAATAGTTTTAAATTAGATGCATAGTGTCACAGTCACACAGTTAGTTATAAGTATCTGAAGTCAAATTTGAACTCAGGAAGATGAATCTTCCTGATTCCAGGTCACCTAGCCCCAATGCAGAATAAAAAGAAACTGTAAATGGAAGAATGAAAGGTAATCTTGTTTAGGGTAATTAGTAGACTTGGAGCTGACATGGGAAATGCTTTCAGAAGTTCAGAGTTTAAGTTCTTTTCATCTTGCAAAAAGATGTATTTTTAAAGAACATAAGTTAAGGCAAGCATATGGGTAAGGAATGATAAAATTAATCCATTGATTACCTAGATGGTGGAATATATGGAAGGAATTCTCCAATGTTACCCTGCATGCTGTCCATCCTGAGGCAGAGAGGGTCCCTGGGGAAGGGTGTGCTAAGGAGAAGTGAATTTCAGAGAATGATTTCATCTTGCTGAATGATTTTTGATAGATCTTGAAATCTAGGAAAATAGCCAACTTGGGAAAGGAAAAAAGAAGAGGAAAAGAGGGAGCATTAGAAAGATGTGGCTATGGGCTCAATTCCAAAGATTGAAAACTATACATTCAATACTGAAAAAAATCCCAGAGGGATCCCTTGTGGAAGAAAATACCCCTATAAAATCTTCCACCACATTATATCATAGTTTTCCAGTATGCTGTAAAAGGACGAGGCACATCAATTGATGTAGAAATTTGCTTGCCCTTGAAAGTATTCTTAAATATCAGTCCTTTGTTTTTCAAGTTGGTGATCTCTATCAAATCCTAAAACACAGACATGGCAAATATTTACTGTCATCCTTTTGAAAAGCAACTGGTTATGAAGAGGACAATTTTTCAAATAGGATCAGGAGCATTAGGAGGTACCATTAAGTTCAATTAAGTACATGAGGCCTACAATCACTCATCTCAGCTGTTTCTTCCTAATTGATTCTATATATTTTTTTGAAAGTTAATACTTTATACTCTTCATTTGATCCTGACTTCTTTTTCCTGATTTTCATTTTTAGCAAACTTAACATTATCCTTCTGTGTTTCTGAAGTCACTCACTGATTGCTTTGTCTGGAACACCTCCATAATTTGAAATTTGCTTCATTCTATGAGCCTTACTCTTTGCTGATTTAAAAACAAAACAAAACAAAACAAAACAAAACAAAAAAACCATGACATTGTCTAGATGACTTGGTTTATTGGGAAGGTATGAGTTTTTACCAGCCACAATTTAGAGGGAAGGGTAGATATATTTACCAAGTTCATGGAATAATATAATTTGAGAATTGTAAGGAAGCTCATTCACTATCTAGTCTAGTCCATACACAAAAGGAACCTACAATTATGGATGTTACATGTTGCAATCTTCTTGAAGATTTTCAAGGAAGTTAGTTGGATCCCAGTGCCTCTCTAATTGGGCAATTCCACTTAGGGAAAGTTCTAGTTGTTAGGACATTAATTTTAAATTTACTTCTTTGTAACTTCCATGTGTTTTTCCTAGTTTTGCTTGTTGGGGCTGGAAAAGTTCTCAATCACATTGCAGTCTTTCAAATGCTTGAAGGTAGTTATCATGATTTACCTGAGTCTTCTTTTATTTAGGCTAAACATGCCCAATTGATCCCTGATGAATGTTGTATTATAAGAAGATTTGAGGTATAGATATGTTATTTTCTTCATCTCTACCTCCCCCTCATTATTTCCCTTAACATATTAAATGTTTTATTCTTCCAATTGAGTTTTATTAAGTTTTATTAAGTTCTATGAACTATCTCTTTGATGGTTTGATTGGAATCGCATTGACTGTTAATTAACTTTGATAGTATTGTCATTTTTATTATATTGGGATACTTCAGCCATCAATACTGACTATTTCCCCAGATATTTAAGTTGCACTTGATTTCTTTAAGGAACACTTGTAATTTAATCTATACAAATATTTTGTGGGCTTTGGTAAATTGATGCCCAAATATTACATGCATTTTAAATGTTTTTATTGGATATCCCTTTCTATTATTATTTCGTGAATTTTAAAATTATATAGACAAGCTGTTGATTTTTAATAGTTTATTTTGTAGAATGCAACTTTGTTGAAGCTATAATTGTCTTAATAGTAACTTTGCTGCTTCTTTCGGATTTTAAAATAAACCATCATGTGCATTAGTAAATAGGGATGGTTTTTATGTTCTCTTTGATGATTTTAATGTCTTTAATTTCCTTCTCTTGTTTTATTGATATTGCTATCTACATATACACATGTGGATATGTACATACATATACACATATACATAAATATCTATAATTATATACATATATTCCTATATACATTCATATTCATATATGTAAGACTAGACTATGCTCATTTCCACTTGTCCTCTGTTTCTCTGAAAATGAATAATGTCTTCCATACTTCATAAGCCCAGATCTTGCCATATTTGTCTAAATCTATCAGTTCATCATTTCCTATGCCACAGTAATATTCCAGCTTTATACTATCTAGCTATTTTAAGTATTGTAAAACAATATGGATTAATATGACTGACATATAGTATAGTTTCCCTATTTTTATCTTTTGTTTATTTGGGCTTTAAAGTTTCTCTGAAATCATAATTATTATCCTTGCTTTTTTAGATAATAAATTTGGCTCCTGACCTTTATTTTATATTTGTGTTTATTGTTATAACAAACATTTCCTGAAAACAAAATATTGTTGAGTCCAAATTTTTAATCTACTATCTGTTTCCATTTGGTGGGTGAATTTATCCAATTCACAGATCAAGGAGAAATAATATAAGAATAGTTAAACTGTACCATCTGAACTAACTCTTCAAAATTGATACATTTGCTGACCTCATGTCCTACCACTACCACTTGCACTTCTGTCATCTTCTCATGATGAGTGAGTGATATGTGGTGATAAGGATGTATGGGATTGCAGCTCCCATGATTGTACTGTTCCATTCCTTATCAAACACCTAAACCTCTTCTACATTGTGTCTATGTGTGCCTTGGTTTATATGTGCCCATGGTGCTAGAGAATGAAGTTTTGGCAGAAAATATTTCAAATCCAGCACCTTCGCATTCATTTAATCACTCTTAGGATTCCCAAAGACTTTGAACACCTCAGCATTGGTAGGGTTCTGACCCAGGACTCACATCACATTTCCACACTGGCTTTATAAAATTTTTTTCCTCCTCTGGTCAAAAACTGAAAAGCTTCCTTGAACTCTACTGTCTGATACTTCATAAAGTTACCATCTTGGCCATGCAGCCTGGTATTCCTGCTGCTGCACTATGTAATGGCTCCTGTCCATTTATTTTCCATTCAAGATTATATTCAACTTTGCTAGGTAAATTATGCTTGGTTGTAATCTGGCTCTATTGCTGTACATTGAAGGACCACGGATGTTGGAAATGTAATATTCCAAAACTCATGGTTCTTCAATGTAATAGCTGGTAAGTCTTGTGTAATTTTTATCATTGTTCTTACTGTGATTGTTGTTGCTATTGCTTCCAATATTTTCCCTTTAATATGAAAGCTTTGAAACTTGGCTATGTTATTCATGTAAGTGTTTTTTACGATCTCTTTCAAGTAATGATTGATGGATTTTTTCTTTGTTCTAGAACTTTAGGGCATTTTTTTTTGATAATTTCTTGTAATATTGTATCAAGATTTTTTTTATCACAATTTTCAGAAAGTTTAATTATTCTTATATTATTTCTCTTTGATCTCTGGATCAATTTTTTTTCTGATGAAACATTTCACATTATCTTCTATTTTTCATTCTTTTGATTTTTCAAAATTATTTCTTTGTGTCTCAGAATGTCATTAGCTTCTTTTCACCCAATTCTAGTTCTTAAAGAATTATTTTCTTAAGTTTTTGGTTCTTTGTTTCAAGTTTGTTGACTTTCTTTTCATACTGTTTTTTTATTTTCTTGGAGAATTGTAAGGAAGCTCATTCACTATCTAGTCTAGTCCATACACAAAAGGAACCTACAATTATGGACATTACATGTTGCAGTCTTCTTGAAGATTTTCAAGAAAGTTAGTTGGATTCTAGTCTAGATTTCTAGTTTTTCCTCAACTTTTCTTATTTGATTATCAAAGTCCTTTTTAAGTTCTAAGCAATCTTTTTGTACTTGGGATTTTTTAGATAATAAATTTGGTGCCTGACCTTTATTTTATATTTGTGTTTATTTTTTGTAACAAACATTTTATAACAAACATTTCTTGAAAACAAAATATCATTGAGTCCAAATTTTTAATCTACTATCTGTTTCCATTTGGTGGGTGAATTTATCCAATTCACAGATCAAGGAGAAATAATATAAGAATATTTAGACTGTACCTTTTCTTTTTCCTCATTTGCCTTTTCTCATAAAAAGGAGTGCTTTCTTGTTCCATTATCTTCCTCTGAATATGAACTCTGATCTTCTCCTTCCCCATGATAATTATATTTGGGTTCTTACTTATTTGGTTGCTCTTTTTCATTCATTTATTTTGTTTTTTATTTTATTTTTAGCAACTATTGGTATGCTCAAAGTTATGCCCTGAGGTACCAGGAATTATGTCCTAAACATCATGTCCTTCTTACTTTTATTTTCTATATAGTATATTTTGGGGCTCAACTTTGGACTTTGCTTTCAACTCCTATATCAAGGCTAGAGTCCTAGTCATGCTGTCCCACAAATGATTTTACTCCCTGTAGTCTCTCTGGTTGCTGTAAACCACAGTTGTCCTTTTTTCCTCTAGGACTGAAACTAGGAACTCTGTTTATCTGAAGGTGCCCATAGTTAGCAGATTTCCCATCCCTTTGTTACTGTACTTAACCAGGTGTGGATTATTTCCTTTTCCCCTTCATCGGGCAGCTGAGACCAGGACATGTCTGGTTGGCAGACCTGTGATTGGCACCTCTCCAACAGGGAAAGGTTCTTCAAACTCCTGCTCAGAATTCAGACACCCACCCTGTGAGCCTGAGGCTGCCACTCAACCCAGCTGTCCCCAGGGCCTGTTTTTTGTGGATTCTGCAAAGTGGGTCTGAAGGTGTTTTTCCTTTCTCTCCAGCTGAACATCTTCCCTGGAAGTTGCCTCTTTCCAATGGTCTTCTTAGGCTATTTTAGGAGAACAACTGCCTTAACTTGACTTTTGTTTATTTTTACTGTTTTATATTGCCTCTGAAGCAATGTTCTGTGTTTTTCTGTGGAGGAAATTTGGAAAGATAAAGGTTTTCTGACCTTTGCTGCCATCTTCCCAGAAACATCTCCAAATTTGTTTTTGCAGTACAGTATTTACTTCCAAGGTATGATCATGAATGTGTCAACTTATTCTCCAAAACACAAAGGCAAAATATTTCCACTTTATACTCTGAAAGAGTAAGGAGGATTATGTTTTGAGCTTAATTCAGTTTCTATATAACAGAGTTCCAAGTTTCAAATTCAAAGTCCCTCTTTGGCTTGGGATCCAGATATCTTTATTTCCTCTGGGATTCCATGGCAATTGGCCATTTTGGACATCGCACCTGGAATCCTGGTTTCCAAATTCCCATCTGGTCTAAACTAGGATCCTTAATTGTGCTCCTCTTCTTTTTATGAAAAAAAATTATATTAACAGTGTGAGTTGACTGCAAATAGGGAATTCACTTCTATACCCTATAAAGAAGGGGAATAAGCATGTGCTTTCTACTATGTATCAGGCACTGAGCTAAGTGGTTTTATAAATATTTCCTTATTTTGATCCCCTTTACAACTCTAAACAGATGCTATATTGGTGATTTTTTTTTTTCATTTGAGGAAATTGAAGTTGTTGTTTGTCCTTTTCTTTTGAAGAGGACAAGGGACATCACAAGAGTTATGTCTTGTTAGATTTAAGTTGTAAAAAGTCATCAGCTTCATTCTCTCCTCCAAAGTCTTCAGAATCTAGTAAAAAGAAAAGCGTTAAGGTGAAAGATGAAGGTTCAGGACACAACTGGTGACTTGGGCATTTTGTAAACTAAGGGGTTAGGTAAAAAGTGACACAAAAGATGTTCTAGTTTGTCATCACAAAATAATCAATCCAGGAAGGGAAGTCCCTAAGATTTTCCTGCCAGAAAAGAATATTGCTATTTATGTTCATTCTGAGCCACCAAAAATCAAAATAATAAGCAAGAGGAGCTTAGGCTAGTATTGGTCATTCAGGGAAAGTCAGAGAGATTTCATTTGAGTTAGAATTCTTTCTTTTCCTTTATTAATTATTATTATAGTAGATAAAAAATATGTTTAATATAAATTTTTTTCTATATCAGCATGAGTTTGAAGGATGTTGGTCAATTGTTTTTTAAAAATGTCATCCTTTCAGATAAGAATATCATATCTCAAATTTATGAAGCACTTTGTAAAATCTATAAAAATGTAGCTCATTTCCCAATTAATAAATTGTCAAAGGACATAAACAGGTAGGTTTCTAATGAAGAAATCAAGACAATTTACAGTCATATAAAAATGTTCTACACTATTATTGATTAGATAAATGAAAATTAAAACAAACTTGAAATATCAATTTGTGCTTACTAGGTTATGTAAAATGATTAAGGGGAAGTGACAAATATTAGAAGGAATGTAGAAAAAATGGGACACTACTTCAGTGAACAAATTGTGGTATGTTACCATGATAGAATACTATTGCACTATAAGAAATGATAAGCTCAATGATCTTAAAAAAAAAAAAAGATGTAGAGAATTATTTTACACCTATGTATGTATATATATCATATATATCCATATAAATAAAATATAGAGACATACAATCACATGTACATATTTGTGTCTGATGGTAGTTATCTCTGGGTTGGGTGGAAGGAAAGAAAAAAAATACATGGTAACTTCTAATAAAGTGAGCAAATATCAAATTGAATATAATGAATTTGAAGTTTCATGTTCTATCATCTTTTTAAAAATTACTATTTTTAGGGAAACACTTGTTTTCTTACTTAAATTCAAAATCAATCAATTAATTGATTGATTAATTGATGTGGCCATCCATGGCTAAATTAGATTTGTATGTATATACACACAATAATATGAAGCAATATATATGCATACATATTCATATTTATGTATAAATATGGGTAGCTACACAGATATGTATATGCACATATTAGTGCAAGAATACCCTCTACTACATTGTATATTGAGCAGAATTTGATAGCCAATGTGTTTAAAAGAGAAAACAGATTATATTTTCTTCTTAAACCTACCTTTTTGGCACTTCCCTGTTTATTCAAAGGTCATCAACATCCTTTTACTTACCCAGTTTCACAATCTTGGTATTGTCCTTAGCCCTTAACTGTCCTTTACCTCACATACCCAATCAGTTTCCAAATCTCCTTTCTATTTCTCTTGCATTAATCCCCTTTTTTTAATCAAACCAAGAACCCAATCCAGGCCAAATACCCTCTTGCTGAGAATTAATTTCTAATTTCAAGTCTGTCTCTGTCTGTCTCTCTGTCTGTCTGTTTCTCTCTCTGCTTTAATCATTTTCCATACTCCTGACACCATTTTAAAAAATGTAAAATTCACCTCAGTTCATATAAATTATCTGCTTAGATAGGTCAGAGGCTCCCTATCACTACTATGATCAAATATAGACCCTTCTTTTTGGCATTTAAAGTCTTTATAATCTACCCTTAATCTAAATTTTCTAGTTTTATAAAATATGTCCATATACTTTATTATTCAGCTAAAATGACAATTATTTCTCACTGGCAATACAGTTTCATCTCCAATTTCTAGGCTTTTGCAAGGGTTGTCCTACATGTGTAAGAATCATTCCTGGCTCTTCTCAAGTCTCATTTCAAGTGGCCCCTTCTTCATGACATAATTCCTGCTTACCATATCAACTACTACTTCTCTTTCTCCAAAAATTACCTTCTATTAATATATATGTACAAACAATACACACACACAAATGTTTACATACATTTATGCATGAATATATGTATATATATGTATATATATATATATATATATATATATATATATATATATATATATATAAATGTATTCCTGATGGAATATAAATTTCTCAAAGGAATTATTTTTTCTACTTTTATCTTTATATCCTCAGCTTTTAGCATAATACCTGGAAAGATGACAGATGCTGAATAATGCTAATTGATTGATTGACTTTTGATCTTTCCCCCACAAAACTCTATTATTGCTAATCTTTTGAGGGCAGTGATCTGCATTGTGGGAAGTGTTTATTAATTGTTTTAGTTATTATAAGAGTGGGGAAGGATCACTAAATAGTCTCTAAGCCTCTTATAATTAAATCTATGATTCTGTATGATTCAAATCAGTCACACTCTGTGGACTTGTAACAAGCCCATTAATTTTGCAGAGTGGCCCAGTTATTTGACAATCAAGAAGCATAATATCCAAGGGTCTGGCAGTTTACTCATGAGGAATAATAATGCTTTCTTCTCCCCCATTACTCTCATTATCCTGTGTGTTTACCTGCTACCTCTCTATACTTTCTCTGTCATATCATGGTAGTTGCCATCATCATCATCATCATCATCATGATCTTCTTCTTCCTCTTTTTCTTCTCCTCTTTTTCTTTTTCTTTCTTCTTCATCCTTTTCCTCCTCCTCCTCCTTCTTTTCTTTTAATGGCCAAGTAATTTCGAGTATTATAAATAGCAAATTAACTACAAAGGACATATGAAAGAACATACCCATGTTGCTGGATAATTGTGAATAGCCAATAATCATATTTTCTCACACTAATCTTGTCCACATTGACATGACCAAGATTCAACACAGTTGAGAAATTCCATGCCAAGTTTTAACTCCGTGTCTCAATAGAGCTGGCAAAATCTTTTTTCTCTGCTCCTCCTTTTTTTCTTTCTATTATAACTGCTGAATCTGAAAGTTAATAATTATGTTAAGCTCTCATGTTATATAACTATCAGTTATTTGAAACTCTGGCCCAGGACTAATACATGGTCTTTTAGGTCCCTTTACATTTTGGTATTCTATGACTCTGAGATATGACTAATCCAAAACAGATAAGGAAGACAATAAAAATTCTCTTTTCCACTACCAAAAAAAGTATGTAATCTAAAGTAGCCAAGTCCATTTGAAAAGGCCTTATTATTATTGAACACAAAATAGATAGTTTTGATGATATTAAATTTAAAAATTTTATACAAACAAAACTAATGCAGACAAGAGTAGAAGGGAAGCTATAAACTGGGAAAACATTTTTATATTCAAAGGTTCTGCTAAAGGCCTCATTTCTGAAATATATAGAGAATTGACTCAAAAGTATAAGAATTCAACCCATTCTCCAATTGATAAATGGTCAAAGGATATGAACAGACAATTTTCAGATAAAGAAAGTGAAACTATTTCTAGTCATATGAAAAAGTGCTCTCAATCACTATTGATCAGAGGAATGCAAATTAAGACAACTCTGAGATACTATTACACACCTCTCAGATTGGCTAAGATGACAGGAAAAGATAGTGATGCATGTTGGAGGAGATGTGGGAAAACTGGGACACTGATACATTGTTGGTGGAATTGTGAATACATCCAGCCATTATGGAAAGCATCTTCTAACTATGCTCAAAAAGTTATCAAAATGTGCATCCCCTTTGATCCAGCAATGTTTGAGATCCACATGTGCAAAACTGTTTGTGACAGCCCTCTTTGTAGTGGCTAGAAACTGAAAACTTAATGTTTGCCCACCATTGGAGAAATGCTGAATAAGTTATGGTATATGAATGCTATGGAATATTATTGTTTTATAAGAAATGTCCAACGGGATGATTTCAGAGAGGCCTAGAGAGACTTATATGAACTGATGCTGAGTGAAATGAGCAGAACCAGGAGATCATTATACACAGCAACAACAAAACTATATGAGGATCGATTCTGATGTGGCTTCCTTCAACAATGAGATGATTCAAACCAGTTCCAATAATCTTGTGATGAAGAGAGCCATTTACACCCAGAGAGAGGCCTGTGGGACCCGAGTATGGTTCATAACATAGCATTTTCATTCTTTTTGTTGTTGTTTTCTTGCATTTTATTTTGTTTGTCTTTTTTTTTTACTGGTTTGATTTTCTTGTGTGGCATGATAATTGTATAAATATGTATGCATATATTAGATTTAACTTATATTTCTACCATGTTTTACATATTATATATATATATATATATATACATATATATATGTGTATATATATATATATATATATATATATAGAGAGAGAGAGAGAGAGAGAGAGAGAGAGAGAGAGAGAGAGAAAGAGAGAGGACTACTTGCCATCTACGGAAGGGCATGGGGGAAGGAGGGGAAAATTGGAACACAAGGTTTTGCAAGGACTAATATTGAAGAATTGTCCGTGCATATATATATATATATATATATATATTTAAAAAAACTTAAAAAAATTATCTCCTAAGGAAAAAAAAAGAAAGGTCTTTTCAAGATTTAGGAAAACTAGTGTCTCCTTTTATTATTTTTTGATCACAGATATAGGTGATAAATTATTATTTTATTCAAAAATCTTCATTGACTCCATTTTGCCTCCAAACTACAAAATTCATTTTAAGGCCTTAAAAATTTTGGTAATACCTTTCCTCTTCAATCTTAAATTCATATTATTTTCTCTATATTCCTTGTGTTCTAGCAAATTTTATCGAATCATTATTCTCTGAATAATAATGCTTCTTCTTGCTTCTATTCCTTCTCTAATGCTTTTCCTGGGCCTGGAATATTGTCTTAAGTACCGTAAAGACTGTTTGTATAATCTTGCATTAGTTATTTTAATTCTGTGAGTCTAAATTTTCTTATCTATAAAGTAAAAGGATTGGACTAACTGACTTCTATGATCTTAAGGGACACATCATCCTAAATCTATGATCCTATGAATAAACATATACGACAGAGGCTAAGAAGGAAAAAAAAAATCATTGAGTTAAACCAGAGTGACACAGTTCTCATATAAATGACACTTTTCTGTGATAACTGGCCCAAATCTCTCATATAGCCATTTGGCAAGAACTAATTGTATTCTCTCCTACTTCTTAAAAGATTAGAATTGTCAGATACTGGCACCAAGAAATAGGTTAATCTTAGTATACTAGGAAGTTAAATATATAGAAGTAACATTGTGTAATAGTATAATTTTGCCTTTACTTTTGCAAATGGTACTGTTAGCTCTATAAACATAGTCTTTGAAAATGAGTTAATATATAAAATATTGAAAAACTGTAAACCTCAATTTACTGGTTTTTCTATGCTTGTGTATTCTCCAGAATTTTGAAATCTGAACATAGAATCAAATTTGGAAAGAACTTCAGAAGTCATCTAGTGTTGCTTCTACCTAAATTTTGAATCCCACGTGTAATATCTCTAAAAAGAGGTCATCCAGACACTCGAAGAAGATCCTCAAGTTATTGTACTCTGATGAAGCTCATTCCACTTTCGAGCAGCTATAATCATTAAGATATTTTCCTTATATTGAGATTAAGTCTATTATGCTGGGACTTCCATCCATTAGTCTGTATAGGTCAATAAAAACAAAACCTGATACCACCAATAATATATTGCATTTGAAGACACATAAAACATATTCCACAATAACTAGTCTGTGAAGCAAATAATATAAACATCAGTACATGTAAGGTACCAAGAAATATTTAGTAATGAAAAAAGCAGAAACAGCCCATGTCACCAGATGTCACTTGACTAAATTTAGTCTAAAATTTGATTAGAAGATGAGAAATGAAAAATAATCTTTAATTGAGTTAAATTAGGAATTTAGTCAAATTTACATTTCAATGAAAGAATAAAATAAAAGCAAATTCCTGATGAGCAATTGATGTTGAATAGGGACCAGTTAGGGAAAAAATGAAATTCATGAAGAGAATGGGGGTGAGAAAACAAAATAGCATGGTTAGATTGATAGAGAAATAGGAGAAAGAAGAGATAAAATAGTGTCATGGAAAAAGTGTAGAGTTTGATGTCAGAATATATAAACAATTCCATCCTATCCCTCTCTTATATCATATGCTTGTGTCATCTTGTTGTCTGCCTTCACAGCCTCTTTCTTTTCCCTGCCCTTTTGTAACTTCAGCCCTTCTCAATCCTTACAACAGTCATATTAAATCTAAACTACCATTTCTATTCTTTCCATTTCTGGAAAGAAGATATCAATCAATTGCCCTATGATTGTTTTCCATATCTTTGAGTTATCTGTTCAATTTACCCATTCCTGGTAACTATTCTCTTGTAGGTGTTGTCTTCCCCTATTAAAATATTAGCTCTTTGAAGGCAAGAAATACTTTTTTTTTGTCTTTGTTTCTAGCACTTGGCTCAATGATTGGCACATGGTAAAGACTTAATAAATGCTCTATTATTATTCATCTTAACTCTGTTACTAACAATCATCTTTAAAATTTTTTTGATCACTATTTTAAAAAAAAGACTGACCGTGTTTTATTTATCTGCTTAGTTCTTCACCTAATAGTTTCTTAACTTGGGTCATATAGGAGTCCATTTCAAGAGAAAAAAGAATAGAAAAGTTAAGGCCCTATTCATTTTCTGCACTCACCTCAGAAAGACAGAATCTGTATGGTATTTTTGCTTAAAATCCACATCTATCATGGAGTCTCTGGGCTCTTGTACTAAGAACAAATATACATTTAAATATTTATCTTCTTAGATTTGAATCACTGTACTTTTATTTGCTGATCTTCTCACAACCTTTAGGGAAATATCTGGACTTCAAAAGGGCTTTGCTTTAGGCTCTTAGCAACTAATAAAAGCTAGTTTGGTCTGAGGGAGGGGAAAATCAAATTTCTAAAGATTGATCAACCCCTTCTGTCTCATTGTGTGGTTCTAATATTCAAATCCCTGAACCTCAATGTATTGGGCCTTAAACACTGTATCTTAAACTTTGCTCTTTTCATAGTCATAGATTGTCAAAGCTGTAGAGACCTACCTTGTCATTTGAAAAATATGGAAATGGAGGCTAAGAGAAATAAAGCAAGGCATTATTGATTTAGAATTTGAAGGGACTTTAGAGATCATCTGGTCTAACCACGGGCATGCCTGTGCACTCAACTAGAACTTTATACATCATTATGGGTCCAGTTACTCCATTTTGCAGAAAATCAAATTGGAGAACTGAAAGATTAAATGATTCTTTCCGAGGTAATACAGGTAGGGAGTGGCCAAGTCAGGATCTGAGCTCATGTCTTTTAACTCCAAATTTAGGTTTTTTTGTTCTATAGTGTTTATTCAGAATCTCGCAAATCATTCATTAGAATCCACCAAACAATGTTGTATTGGAAAGAATACTGAATTTAGAGTCAAGATTTTTCTTTCAATTTTGTTATTTCTGTTACCTCTTTACCTGTATGACCTCTGGTAAAAATAAATTTATTCTGAACCTTAGTTCCTTAGGTATAACATGAACAGATTGGATTAGAGTATCATTGAAGTACTGTCTAGGTCTCAACCTACAATTTTATGAATTGAATTTCATAACTAGCAATCTGGGACTCTACACTGGATGGTAATGTGAGAGACAGGGTGGTATAGAGGGTTTTGATCATCTGTGAATTAGAATGAAATGGTTTCAAATACTGTTTGTGACATGGACTGGCTGGATGACTCTCTCTGAGTAAGTCACTTCACATTTTGATGCCTTAAGCTATGAGACTCTAGGTTACAGAATGCTGTACAGAACTAATGTTTTAGTAGAGTGAGGTTCCTTATTGGATGCTATGTACAACAATGAAATAAAACGTTCCTGAATTAAGAGATCATTCTAAATGACAAGTATCTGCCTATGATACAAATATTACATTGATTTACTAGAGATCTGTGATTTTATCAAGTTAGGGAGTTCCTCCTGTAAAATTTATCTTCATGTGGATAAGTCCTAAGGAATTGTTTGAGGTACATAGAGTAGAATGAAAAAAATTATTTGGAGAAATCCAGAGTGCCTTCCTCCTTCTACACAGGCTTAGATGGGAAATTGATTCTTTGAATACATTGCCCAAGGTTGGGTTTAATCTAAAAAAGTAAATATCTTAATTAAATTCTGGTCCAACTCTCATTGTGATATTAATTTTCTCATTAATTGTTAACCAATCAGGGCTGATTTCCAACCTGGATAGTACCTATTCATCAAAAAGTATATGTAAACTATGAGCCTGTCACCATGATCATTTTTGATTGAAAAGAGAGAAGGCCAAATGACCATGCTTTTATTAAAATTTGGAATTTATAATAAAATGATTAAATCACAGCATTTATATCTCTTAAATCTTTTTAAATGCTAGATCAACAAAACTCTAATTTTCTAACCTGATAATAATTGCTATTTACATGGTCTTTAAGTTGTTATGTGAAGCACATTATATCTGTTATTTTATTTGATCCTATCTACAACCCTGTAAAGTTAGACTATATGTGTTATTCATAATTTATGGGTGAGGAAACTGAGTCTGAGAAAGTGTGTAGCTTACCTACAATCTCAAAGCTAGTTAGTGACTGAAGTTGGATTTGAAGTTACATATTTTAAAATGTAATGGTGACATTCTATCCACTATGCTATATTCCCACAATGTATTTACATTCCATCATGTGGGTGCAAAGGACTTTACATAATATAATTTGATACAACAGCTTAATAAAGAGGGATTGTTGATCATTTTATCTTTTGAGTTTTCATTTTAAACATCTTCTTGCCCCACTCTTCCAAATTACTGTATGTTCTAAACTGAAGAAAGCACAAACATTAAAAATATGAAATGCCAAATATGACCTACTCTTTGAAGAATTATAAGACAATGTAGATGTGCTAGGAAATTTTCCTTCATTTTAGCTTGCTTTTAGAATGAAATTTGAACTGAAGGTTATATATTTTGGAGTGTTTAACTTTATTTTCAGCATGGTTTTATTTTCTCAGCTTTTACTGCTATTTTCTGAAACAGCTTCTTCAAACAGAGTATCAAACTAATGTGAAATTTGCATGTCAGCTGAATCCAGGAATGGAAGCCAAAGTCCTAGATATCTGGAAAACAAAACCATTCTGACAAAAATTCACAAAACTATGTTCAAATACTTTCAAATGAGTTGGTGATGTCATTGGTTGGAGGTTTCCTCTGATGATGTGGATTGTCATACATCTATGCCTGACCATATGGAGCAATGATTGTCCATGTCCATGCTCACCAAAAGTCTTCCCAACATCCTAGATGGATTTTTCCCTTTCCAATATTATCAGCTCTTTCAAGCACGTGTTCATTTATTGATAATTGGACAAAGTACACTTTTGGAGTTCCATAGCTAAATTAAAGATTATAGTTCCCTTTATAATCCTTATATTTCTGTCACTGTGGAAGACTGTTTAACATTGGGACCATTTGTATTTTTCTTTCTTTTTTTTTGTTTCAGAGATTACTGTGGCACAAATAAAATTAAAAAACAAAAAACAAAAAAAAAACTAGAAACTTAAAATTAGCCAGAGATCAATTAAGTGAACCTCACTGTCCAAAACATGAATTTCCTTTATAATAAATCTGCCAACTAGACATATAGCTTCTTGAAGCACTGAGTGATGGAAAACTTACTTACTGAGGAGGTACATTCTGTTTTAATACATGCTGTTTGGTAGTTTTTCTTTATGTTGTCAAAATATACCTCCCTAGAATGTCCTCCAGCATCAATAATAAAGAAATGGGTGTGTGTATTTCCTCACAGTGTAACAGACAAGACTGTCTTGTTAATAGTCAGGAATATGGGAAAATGAATGGTTTATGCCCTATAAGCAGCCTATACATTTATGCTGCTTCTTCTGCTTATTATGTGTGGGATTCAGTACCTATGAATCTAGCTTCTACTCACTGGCCACCTCTATCAACCTTATTCAATCATCTCAGATTTGTGGTTAAATTAGTTTGATTAGATTAGTAAAAACAAGATATGCTAGATACATGGATCATATCTCATGAAAGTTCCAATTCCCTTCCTGCTTTAATCACTGTTTCCAGATTGGAGATTATTTTCCCTCCCTTCAGACTTCAAAGTTGTGAGAAGCATAAATCAGAATATTTGCTTTTTTAATATGTACCACCTGTCTTAAACAGCATGGGCACAAAGTGATGGGTGATGTCTGTCACGGGTGGTATTCGTTAGAGAAAAATGTAGCTGGGTACACAGAAAATGATCAGCCAGTCAAGCAGTAGATGCTTACTGGGCTAAGAGTTCAGCTTTTCTGCCTCAGTCAATGCTATTTTAAGTGAAATTAGGAAACATGACTGCTCTTATGGTTTCCATGGATGCTGGAAGCCACTTTACTGCTTATGACTACAAATGAAAACAGAGAAAATACTTTATCAAGTCCAAGTCTGGGTATGGAAACAAACAGCTCCAGTCCATACTGGGCAGTCATATCAATGATTAAAATCTGTTTTGGCTGGGATGGGGAGGAAAATATTCTTAACTACAGAGACCAATGGATCAAGTCATCAATCTCTTGTCTTTTTTTTTTTCTTTAAAACCATAGTAATTCTCTGTATTCTGTCACAGGCAGACTCCATGTTGATACTAAAGCATTGACTTTGGTTATCTGATGCTCTCACTGCAAGCTCTATCCAGTAAAGGCAAATGGGTTTTCATTAGAATGTTTCAGACGTGGGAGTGGAAAACACTATTTGTCTAAGAATAATAGCTTTAATCTTCATTCTTATTTCTTGTAATGTTTTGAGGCAGAGAAAGAGAAAAATTCCTCATAATAATTTTGTGAAGTAGATAAGACAAATATTACTGTTCCAATTTTACAAATTGCTCAAATGTTTAGATCGGTTAAGATGTCCACAGTCATACATCTGGGAAGCAGAAGAATTGGGATTCTATAAAAATTCATATTCTTGAATCCATACCTGAGGTTCCTTCTTCTATGACAACTTAAATAGAAGAATATAATTTCTCTTTCATATGACTGATCATGTGAAATATATGAACCCAATGATTATGTCTAGAGGAATATAGAAATACATTTAGAGGTGGGAGAGATCACAAAAATCAGCTAATTCAGCCCTCTCTCCTAATCTTACAGATAAAAAAAACTGAGAACCAAAGAGATCAAGATGCCCAAGGTAGTATGGGTATCAGATGACAGATGTGTTCCCTTATATGATTTATGTAAGATACCAATCTCCATTTCCTTCAATTAATTCTTGCAAGGCATGTTTCTAGGCTCTTCACTGGTTTGATGATCATTCTCTAGTTATACATTTGTTTGTCAATGTCCCTTCTAATATGTGACATCTAGGGGAGCACCTACAACTTTTAATAACTCAAATTCTAATGAATTTAAGATATAATTACCAGGAAAAACTATGACTCTAATTATATCCAAATAGGTTTTCATTCAGTTTTTTCAAGCCTCTAAAAATTGTTGAAGTTTTCCACTCCCTTACCTTCTATTCCAATGTTCATTACTGAGGCGTGTGAGAAAAAACAAACAAACAAACAAAAAACACTGCCTTTTGGCTTACTCTAGCATTAATGGCAGCAGGTGTTTAGAGATGTAGGCTCCACATTTAAAACTAGAATCAATCTCTTTGTGGGTAATACAGGAGATGAAAATGACTAATCATGGTAGGAAGTGCTGTCTTTATTAAAGTGCTATCTAAGAAATAATGTGAATAAATGGAAAAAATATCTTATTTCCATTGCCCATGATTATATCTAAAGGCCTAAATAATACAGGCAGAAAAGGAAATGAATTAATACTACCTCATCACACCTTAAAGATAACATCTAAATTCATCCATAAAAATTTTCAAATAAGTGGGTAAGTAAATAATACTAGCTAAGGAAAACCTTTTATTTCATCAAATTCTTTAGGGGATTTTCCCTGACTGACATTTAATCAAAAATGTTTTCAGAGAAAATTAGAAATGGATCTAGATATTCAGTTCATTCCATGGTTAGTGCTCTTTCTTCTTTATTAACCCTAAAGGCAATTTGGAAACAAAGACAATAGTAACTCAGATGCAAAAAAAAAAAAATCCAACTAAGAGGAAATTAATTTTTTTTTAATTGGAAGAGAAGAATTTGTTTGAAATTATTTAAAGAATTTATTACATGTCAAAATTTTCATAGTCTATATATTCATTTTGAACACTGGAGATAATCATCAAACACCAAAAAAGGTCTCCTCATAATCACCTCTGCCTCTATTTGTTCTAATTTGTCATTGTTTCCTTATTTATTGCTCCTAGATTCCTGGTTATCTTCTTTTCCTTCTTTCTCTCCCTCTCTCCCCCGTTTCCTCCTTCCCTCTTTCCCCCTGTCTTTCCTTCCTTCCTTCCTTCCTTCTATCAGGAAAAGACTAAAGCTATATTCATATATTTTAGGTGAGAAGGCTTAATGACATCTTGTCAATCATGCTGTGAATCACCTTGACTGTTGAGATCAATGATAAAGATCTTTTATGTTACTAATCCAAATGCAGTTTTTTTCTCATCCCTAAATTTGTTATACACTAATGATTATTATTCATGTCTTTTTCAGAGTTACTTTTTTCACCTTTTTGAGCACAGAGAACATAAAATCTTGGCATAGTGGATCAAACGCTGACTTGAATTCAGGAAGAACTGAATCTTAGACACTTAAATAACTTCGTGACCTTTATCAAGTCAACCTCTTAGCCTCTACTTCCCATAGTAATATCTACTTTATCAGGTTTTATGAGCTTAAATTTATACATACATATACATTTATGTATATATATATATATGCAACCACTATATATGTATACATATGTATTTATTGCTATAGTTATGCACCCACACAACTGAACAATTTAAAAAAAATTAAATAAAAAAATATTGCATGGATTCGAAAATGCACTTGAGTAGGAAGTCTATTGGTTATATACTATATTTAATATTTCATTCAGGTACTGCCAAGGTACTTACAAATAAAGATTGTATTTAGGAAATTATGCTTTGCTTTGAATAATCCTAAACTTTTGTGACCACAAAACCATACATATGTATTATATGTATGCATGTTTATGGACACACACATTTATATTTATTATATCATCATCTTAAAATATTACATATTCATCTTCAATTAAAATATTTTAAGAGAAAAAATAAATAAAAGTTTATTCTCAAAGTGTCTCTCATGAAAATGGCAAAATCTTGTGAGATTCCAGGATATTGTAACCATGAGAATCCACATGAAGTTAGATATGAAATGAAGGGACTTTTGCTCACCAAGTTTGACCTGTTGAGATCCTAAGAAAAAGAAGGGTTTTCTATCCCTGGAGAGGTTTTCTTGAAGTTCTTGTTTTTGGATGACAATGTGTTCACTGCATTGAGACGGGCTCTATGAGATTCATAGTCATTTGAAAGAGAGTGGCTTAGCTAATCCTATTGGAAAAACAAATTACAAGAAAAAGTGTATGGCATGGATTATAAAATGCACTTGGAGAGTGCCCATTGATAATACCTTATATTTAATCAATTAGACAAGTACTGCCAATGGACTTAGAAATGAAGATTGTATTTGGGAAACTATGCTGTATTTTGAATAATCCTAAACTGGTTATAACTACAAAACTACATCTTTTGAATACAAATATCTCCTTGATGTTAGATAACTATGAATCACAGAGCATTGTAATTGAAAGCATCAAAGTTTTGGATGACTTGAAGGGCAATAGAAAGATGGGTGACAAATATATGTGGGCTATGACATGTCATCAACAATGACTCGCATATGAAGTGTAATGGAAAGACAGAGATGAGAGGAAGACAAAGAGAACCAGTTATGTAGCAAGGGTGAGGGACTGAAGATAGATAGTTTGAGTATTTCAATGATATAAAAAAGTATAAAAGAATCCAAAGAAAGATTTCAGTAAGATGACTGAATCCATTATTTATGGGAAGGGATGGATAAAGATAAAGTATGTACTATGAAGTGTTATAAAAATAAAGTATAAGGAAGCATGAAGGGTTACAAGGTATACCAGTGGAAGAAATATGTAAATTGATTTCATAAATCCATTGATCTTTCCAATTGCTACTACCCTTCCCTTGGAAATTATTTTATAATTAAATGTCAAGGTAAAGTTTGTCACCCCTTTCCTCACTTTCCATCCTCTTGTAAATTTCTTGGAGCAGAATATATTGATTTTTGTTTTTCTATGCCTAGAAATTAACATGATGCCAGGCACATAGTAAACTTTTGATATATGATTATTAAATCTTATTGAATTGAAATATGGAGTCTGGTCCTATGTACAACCTATGGTCCCTCAAGGTTATATTTTTGTATGAGTGTAACTGGTTAGTGCTTGATTTAAGCCTTATATCTAGCAGAGCCCTTAAAGGCTACATGGAATAGTGGATAGAATATTGAATCTGAATTCAAATTGTGCCTTAGATCCTTATTATATAAGGTAAATCTCTATACTCAGTTTCTTCATTGATAAAATGAAAAGGTTGGAATCATTGACTTCTAAGGACTCTTTCTGTTCTATATCTATGATCTTCTGCTCAGTATACTTTAAACAATGCTATTTCTGGAGATTTTGCTATAATAGTCATGTATCTGTTACCATTAGCTAAAGAGAAAGCAAACAAAGGTAATTAAGAAAGGCAAGGATTTGGTTATAGCAAAATGCCAAAGACATAATTGTATGTGACAGTGCATATGATATATTAACAGCCCTGTCATCCTCAGACTAAAGTCTGTCTATTTTTTGTGCTTTTAAAACATGTTAGATCTGTGATGACACCCTATGTTCTATTTAAAGTTATATTAAATAGAAATATAAAAACTCAATAATTAGTGCATGAATTAAAAAGGAGTATGTGTCAATGCACACATAAATCAATATTAAACACAAGAAGATATTGGGGAGAATTAGAAACTATGCTTCATGTTTTTGAAGTGATTTACAACTCCCATCAAAGATTGTTATTAATGAGATTCAAGATAATTTTACCTCAACCCATACTTTAATGGTTCTATGATCTAACTAATATAGATACTGGTGCAGATCCCAATGTTACTAGGACTTCTCTTCCAGTGTGATTTTCATTCATGTATCTTGACCAATTCTTTATAGAGTATCTATTCCAAATTCTAAAGCCCTTTCTCCCACAAGGTGGCTGAATCCATTATGGAGGAATTATTGGAAGAACTGAATAGAGATCATCTTGTATGAGAAAGTATGGCGGTATTACAAGGTATAGCAGTGGAAGACATAACTATACTGAAATTATAAATACATTGATCTCACCAGTCGCTATTGCTTTAATAATTCATGGATACCAGCTCAATACTTAGGTTGTCCATCTGTTATTTCTTGTTCTCACCATGTGACTGATCCACCCCTTATTCCAGGAATATAATTTTCTAAATTCTTTATCTACTTTTTTTTTGTACAGACTGAGTGTGTTTAGAAAATTGTATGACTGCAAAAGGAGGTGAGCCAGTCATGTCGTGATTGCAAGGGATAACAGATGGGCAACCCAAGTTTACACTGGTGATTGTGAAATATGAAATAGTCTATAGAACTTCTTCACCAATACATTTATCTAGGCAAACACTATAATCAGATAATGAACTGGCTCCAGAACTGAACAGAAGGAGGAAGACAGCCTGGATTGCTTCTGGAAAAATCCCACAGTTCTCTTAATGACTGTAAACTTCTCTCTGAAACAAAGACCTAACTTTTTAGTAGCAGTATTTTTATTCCTTCTGAATACAGTAGTTGTGAATCATAGAACACTATCATCTATACTTTTAAGAACTGAAGTTGAGGATCACCCAAAAGTCAATGGAGAGACAGAACAGAACAAGGCTATTACACTTTGCAAATGAGGAATTATTCAGGAAGAATGCTATCAAAGATATTGTTAGGGAAATAAATAAACGGGGGGGGGAAATGATTGATGAATCAAATAACAATAATTATGGAAACTTATTGGATGGGGTCTATGTGTCTTTAATGAACTTGTGATGTCAAGAGAATATGAAGAATGTCACCAGTTCATTCATTGTTTCCACTGGGAAAACTTATGGAAAAAATCATGGGCAAGACTTGAACAGAATGAGAAAGCATGGATGGGTTATAACTTGATTGTCTGAAGGAAAACTAATAAGTGAATCTATTGTTCATCTTCAACACCTATCCAATTTCACAACAACATCTGGGCAATTTGAGTTTTCCATTCACTTTCTTTTTCTATTCTGAATAGAATAGGTACTCCGGTCATTTTTAAATGGTTAAAGATCTTACCAGGAAGGTTCTGCAGTATTCTGGGCTTCTTTAAAATCAAAGATTTAAAAATCTTTAAAATTCTGTTGATAGGAAGGAAGGAACAAAAATTATTATTAAACACCTACTATGCTAAGCACTTTACAAATATATCATTTGATTCTCATGACATCTTGAGGAAACTAATGCAGACAGATGGTAAATAACTCATTTAGGATCAGAAATCATTAAGTATTTGAAGTTAGATTTGAAATCAAGTCTTTCTGACTGTAGATCTGGTACTCTATCCATTGAGTTGCTTAGTTGCCTTCAACAGGACTATAAGCTTTTGGAAGGCAAGGGTCATAGCTTTTCATTTTTCATAATCCTAATACCTAACAGTGTTCTATGAAAAGTAGATGTTTAACATTTCTGTGAGTCCTTTGTCTTCCTGGTAAAACAAAGACATTTGACTGAATAACCTCTACCCTATATAGGTAGAAGTTGCAGATATGCAGGAAAAATGTTATGTATAGTGTCCCAAAAGTCCTAGTAAATTGGGACTTTAATAACATTAAATAATTTCTGCATAATTAGGTTTATCCAAAAATAGCATGGACTGGCTCAGATGATAAGAGTTCCTTAGGATTGGAGACCTTCAACAAGAGGTCAGATGTATTTTTGTCATGGAAAAAAAATACAGTGCAATTTTATTTAAATTAAAATTATTTTAAAATACGGTTCAAAATTGTAGACATGATTCATGCTTTGGGTAAAGATGAGAAAGGTAAAGGTAGATGATATTTCCAACTCTTTAATATTGCATTGTGATAATGACTGAGATTTTCCATAAAACATTTTCTTTAATCTCATGAATTCCTATACCTAGGTATAGTAGTACCTCACTTTTTGAAAAGGTAGCAAAATGCTTTATATATGCCTTGTAGGGAAGATAGTCTTTCTGGAACCCAGAAAAAATAACTTGCCAGGAGTTATGTGGCAAATCATTGTCTGAAGCTTTATTCACATCTGATTTTTCCTGAAATTAAACCCATTTTATTGAGTGTTGTGCAACACTGCCTCTCAAGTACAGCTGTTTAATTAAACTTGTTGAAATTTAAATTCTCTCTTGAACTCAATCCCCCTTCTTTAAAACGAGTCACCTTCCAAACTTTGAAATGACTCAGATCACAATCTCAGATAGTTTCTGATGTGATTGCAGGGAGTTTTACTGAAGCCTTGTAGTCATGAAAATATTCATTACAAAAGTGTGTATAAGCTTCAATATAAATTATTCACTTAGTAATAGTAAGGCAAATGTCAAGAGCTAAATGAGTTCCTTTGTTTTTACAAGATCATGGACTAGTTTGTGTTTAACCTTCTCTGTCTCTTGAGTCATCTCAGTACAGTTGAAATATGAGTGGGATTAGTCAGCTCTCAGAAGGAGAGGAAAATATATAGCTCAATGTTTGCTAAGAGCAGCTTCTAAGATTGCTTTGTATTACTCTCCTGATGGAGCTACTGAGGGTGGATGGGAGCAAGTCAAAATATAAGCCTAAATATGGACTGATCACCAAGCAGCTAACTGACTGGCTTGTGAAGTCAATTTGATCAAATCATTTGACCTTGGACACCATGGTTCAATAACCAATCATCATTATTTGTACCACACACAAAAGCATAGTTATATTTTTGGTTATAATTGGTTATAAATAAATTACAACTTTACATACAGGTTCTAGACAATTATCATTTCATATATACACATATATATTCCACATATATATGGTGGGAAGAAAAGAAGGAAGGGAAGTAAAGAGAGAAGAATAAAGAACTAGAGAGAGACAGACACACAGAGATGAAGACAGATATAGAGACAGAGAGACAAAGAGAAAAAGAGACATGCATTATGCTTTAGATCTTGCAGGTAACTTCGAGGTTTTCCCCAACTCCTTTATTTTGCAGATAAAGAAACTAAGAGAAATTATGTGAAATTATGTGATTGGTTCAGTGTCATAGATAATAAATGTTTGAAACCAGAGTTTTATATTTTATCTCTGGCACTAGAGATCAGGTACAAATAAATATATGTGTATGTTTTTTATTACTATATAATATATATGATTAATCAAGTATATTATAATTATATGTAATATCTATTTTAATATACATGCATATATGTATGTATATGTTTGTAGAAAATTCTTCTATACATACTTCTATTTATCAGGTCTTTCTCTGGATGGAGATAGCATCTTTCTTCGTATATATTTTATAGTTAAGTTGGAAATTTATAATAATCAAAATAACTTATTCATTCCAAGTCATTCTTTAAAAAAATTGATGTTACTGCATACGATATTCCCTTGTTTCTGCTCATTTTGCTCTTCATTGTTTCCATGTTTTTCTAAAATCATTGAGTCCATCATTTCTTATAGTTAATAGCCTGCCTTCACAATTATATATCATAATTTGTTCAGCCATTTCCCAATTGATGGACATCCTTGTAATTTTTAGTTTTTTTGCTTAAAGAGTGATTTTATAAACATTTTAAAACATATAGGTTCTTTTCCTTTTCCTTCTTATTATTTATGGAAATAGAGTAAGAAGTGGTATTTCTGAGTCAAAAGGTATAGATAGTTTAATAACTCTTTGGGCATATTTCCAGATTGCTCTAATGATTGGATCAATTCACAATTCCACTAACAATGAATTAGTATCCCAATTTTTTCATATCCTCTCCAACATTTTTACCATTTTAGATAATCTGGCAATTATAAAATATCTTAAGGTTGTAGTAATTTGCATTTCTCTAATCAATAATGATGTGTAGTATTTTTTATATGACTATACATTGTTTTCCTTATTTCATTAGAAAACTGTTTATATGCTTTGACCATTTATCAAATTGAAAATGACATTCTTATAGATTTGGCAAACTTCTTTATATATTTTAGATATGAAATCTTTATTTGGTAAACTAAAACATTTCTTTCCAATTTTTTGCTTTTCTTTTTATCCTGATTATATTTATTTTACTTTTAGAAAACCTTTTTAAATTTAATGTAATCAAAATTAATAATTTTAAATCTACTTTGTTCTCTATCTCTTGTCTATTCATAAATCATCCACCTATCCATATGTCTAATAAGGAATATGTTCCATGTTCTTCTGTTTTCTTGTAAAATCTCTATATTTAGGTGATGTATACATTTTGACTTTATCTAGGTAAATAGTATGTAATATTGGTCTATGATCATTGTGCCACACTGCTTTCCAGTTTTCACAACAAATTTTTTTTTTTTTTACAAAATAGTGAATTATTATCCTAAAATCTTAACTTTTTTCACTTGTCACGTATGTGGTTATTATGTTTATTTGCTGCTGTTCATTGTATATATTCTCTATTCCATTTATCTACCATTTTATTTCTTAGCCATTACCAGGTAGTTTTGATAATTGCTGCCTTATAGTATAGTTTAAGATATGGTACTGCTAAAATTCCTTCCTTAACATTTTTCCATCATTTCTTTTGATATTATTGACTTTTTATTTTTCTAAATGAATTTAGCTATTACTTTTGCTATTTCAGTAAAAAAAGATCATTTAATTGTGGTAGGATTGAATATACAAGTTAGTTTGGATAAAATAACATTTAAAAAACTTTGGAGTTTCCTACTCATGAAAAATAAATATTTCTCCAATTATTCAAATCTGATTTTATTCGTATAAACAGTTTTTAAAATAATTTTTTATATAACTTTTGGGTATATTTTGGCAGGTATATTCCATGATATTTTATACTGTCTAGAGTTATTTTATGTAGAGTACTTTTCTTTTGATTTTGTTTATTCTCTTTTTGTAGAATTTTGTTTATGACATATAGGAATGCTGATGATTTATGCAGATATACTCTATATCCTTTTACTTTGCTAATGTTATTATTTCAATTAGCTTTTCAGTTGACTCTTTTGGATTTTCTAAGTATGTTATTTCTGTATCTTCCAAAAAAAAAATCCTTTTCTTTATGCAGCCATGCCCTGAAGCTTTGCTGCTTTTCTCCACTTTCACTGCTAAGGTCTTGTAAGAATAATCAACTCTGGTTTCCTTTATTTATTCACCTTTCACTTTTAAACTTTTCCAACTGAGTCTTTTCCTCATTTTCCCATCTTGAAACTATTCTTGCTATGATCATCAGTTATTTAACTTTTAATTTCAAAGATTCTTCTTTAGTTCTCACACTCTTTATTCTTTTTAGAGCTTTTAAATTATTGATCACTTTCTCTTCAAATGGCTTTCAAGATACTATAATCTTTTATTTCTCCCAACTCTCTCATAATTCCTTTTCAATCTTTATGAGAGCCTCATCATTAGTTTCTATTATGCCTAATAGGCTGGAACCCCATCCCACTGCACCTCCATACCCTATTATAGGTCTTTCCCTCTACTGTCTATGTTTTCATTAATAACTTGGATCTCCATTTCCTATTTTAGGTTAGATAACTGTTAAGATCTTTTCTAGCTCTAATCTGTTAGCCAATAATCTGGATAACTTCTAAATCCATGTATCAAGTATATTTATCTTAAATTTCAATCTCTTTTTGGCAACTGCTAGACAGTTTTTTAAGACAAGTTTTGGGTATAGTGGATAGAGTACCAGATCTAGAGTCAGGAAGACTCATATTGCTGAGTTCACATCTGAGATCAGAACCAGCTATGTAATCATGGGAAAGTCACTCCATCCTGTTTATTTTAATTTTCTCATATGTAAAATGATGTGGAGAAGAAAATAATAAAACATTTCAGCATCTTTGTAAAAAATGCAAATCCCAAAGAGGTCATAAATTTGGATACAATTGAAAAGCAACTGAACAATAATTTGCCTGTGTCATCTTGGCTGGAATCTAATGATTGCTCACTCAGCAAATCCAACTACTGATCATCATGGAATCTTTAACCTGCTCCATTTTTTTTTGACTTGGTTTGGTTGTCCCCTCCTTATTCTAGTGGCCTTCTTTCCTTGGGAATTAACCATATTGGTACCAGGCTTAATATCAATAGACGCCACTTAGTACCATTGGACACCAGATAAATTTTAACTTTATTGCAATTTGAAACTTGTGAATTCAAGTAATTCCTCCTCCTCAGCCTTCCCAGAAGCAGAATTCCCAGAATGCTCCATTATGCATGATTCTGCTGGATATTTTAATAGTTAACATTTATATATCATTTTCAGATTTCCTAAGGGCTTTATATAAGTTTTAAAATTGTTCTTTACTTGCATGTCCCAATGGCATCTAAAACTCAGCATGTCCCAAATGGAATTTGCTATCTTTTGCTATGATTCCACATTTCTTCTAACTTCCACATTTTTGTTAATAATACTTCTATCTTCAAAGTCATTTATCTTAAAAACCTTGGAGTCATCCTTGAGTCATCCCTCTCCCCTAGTCACCACATTCAAGAAGTTGTTAAGTCTTACTGATTCTTTTTTTTTTTTTTGGCAATATCTGAGAATTGTTACTTTCTCTTTATTAATATGAAAACAATCCTATTTCAGATATTCAAGACTCTTGTTTTGGTTATTGTAATATCCAGTTATTTGGAATTCTTGTTTTCACTCTCTTCCCCTTTATAATCATCTCCTTAATACACAGGTCTTATCATATAATTCCTCTGCTCAAAATACTTAAGTGGTTTCCTTTTGCCTGAAGGCTAAACTATAAACTTTTAAGCCTATCATTTAAGATCCTTCATAATCTCACTTCGACCTAGTGTCCTAGCCTTACTTCACATTCTTTCCCTTCTGAACTCTATAATCTAGCTCAAGCAAACTACTAGACATTGCATGAATTCATTATTATCCCTTTTACCTTGGAATGTTTGTCCAAGTCAGTTCTATGAGTGAAATTCATTCTTTCTTCAGCACTTCTTTTGAAAATTCTTATGTTCTTTCAGGACTCGATGATAATGGACCATCTTGCAGCTTTGATTACTATATTTAAGAGGCTGACTCTCAAATTTACATTTCTCCCCAAATCTGCCCCCTGCCCCATCTCTGAGCTCCAGTTCAATATTTGCTTCTAACTGTGGGAAATCCATATCTATAACATGACATTTTAAAAACAGAATTCATTAACTTCCTCAAAACTTTTCTATTACTGTGTTTTTTTAGGGATGAAAAGTTTAACTTTAGTGTATCCTTTATGTTTTCCCTTTTCTATTTACCTTTTTATGCTTCTCTTGAGTCTCGTATTTGAAAATCAAATTTTCTGCTCAATTCAGATCTTTTTTTATCAGGAATGATTGAAAGTCCTCTATTTAACTAAATGTCTCCTTTTCCCATCCCCTGAAGGATTATTGTTCATTTCACTGGAGAGATGATTCTTGGTAATCCTAGTTCCTTTGCCTTCAGGAATTTCATATCCCAAACCCTCTATTCCTTTAATGTAGAAGCTGCCAAATCCTGTGACTATATTAGATTTATATTGCTTCTTTCTGGCAGTATTTTCTCCTTGGGAAAAAGAGCTGGGCACTCTGTAATTTCACTATATTTCTGGAAGTTTTCATTTTGGATTCTCCTTCAGGAAGTGATCAGTAGATTCTTTCAATATCTGATTTATCCTGGTTTTAGGATATCAGGACAAATTATCCTTGATAATTTCTAGAAATATAATGCTAGACTATTTTTGTTGGTCATAACTTTTAGTAATTCAATAATTCTTAAATCATCTCTGTTTGATCTATTTTCCAGATCAGTTGTCTTTCTAATGAGGTAGTTCACTTCTCCCTTCTCCTCTCCCATTTTTTCATCTTTTGATTTTGTTTTATTATTACTTAATGTCTTTTGGAGTCATCAGTTTCCACTTGCCCAAGTAACATTTTTAAGGAATTTTTTCTTCAAAGAAATTATATTTTCATTAGTGGACATTTGTACATATTATTTTTTCCATTTTTTTGTCCTTTTCTTGCCAAGCTATTGATCTTCCCCCCCCCCATGATTCTTTTCCATCAGTCTTATTTCTTTTCCTGATCTTTCTTCTATTTCTTCATTGATTTCACAAATCCTTCTTCCTGGAGCCTAAGACAAATTCATATTTTTGAGACATCTAATGTAGCCTTTTTCTGAGGTTGTGTTTTGGTTTTCCCTGTCATAATAGTAGTTTTCATATGGCCAGGGTTTTTATGTATTTTTGGCTAATTTTTCAGGCCTATTCCATTATTTTTAAAGTAAGGCTCTGCTCCTGGAATGTAGGGACTCTATTACTGTTAATGGCACTGATATGGAGTGGAGACAGGACAAGAAAAACAGCTGGTATTTTTGAAGATCCAACTTTCTTATTCTTTTATGATTAATATATCCCTTCCATTGATTCCATGATCCATATTTTCCTTTATTGACCTTTACCTTGGATGACAAAATTTCCTGTGAATCCTTGATAATTTGGTCATTCACTCACATTTTGAATGGATTTATTTAATTATTTAATGCTTAATGTTCATAAGTAGGGAACAATTGGAAGATTTGTTTTAATTCAAGACATAGTCAGAATATCACAGGGCAATCTCAGAAATTTTGAAGCACTGGGCAGTTTTTTGTGTGTTTGTTTTGCTTTAATCAGAAAAGGAGTAGTAAATGTGGTGGAACTGGAAGAGACTTATAAACTCCAAACTTAAGAAAATTGACACATATAAAATATAACATAATCTGAACTAATACATGGAATAAACAGTATGTCTATTCCTTCTATGGCATTAATCTTCTAAGGAAAAGTTTTATTATATTAGCATAAAGAAAAAAGCCTTTGCTTAAAATACTTCTGTGTGAAAGAGCTAATCAATGATTTCATCAAGGGATAAATTCCTAAGCTGTGGATGTGGCAAGATAAGACTGAGGTAGATGTTGTTAAGAAAATAGTCATAGACAGACCTAACATTTGCAGCATTCAACAATGAAGGACATTATGAAAAATATATATTGTTTTATTGAGCCTACAGGACACAGTTCTGTGGAACTTCCATGTTCCTAATACATCAGTTCAGAAGTAAAGAGTTTATCAATTATTAACTGAGAACTGGAAGGAAGCTCAGTTGTTACCTTATTCAAGCCTTTCACATAAAGCTTCATAAAAACCTTGTGGAAAAAATGCTTTATGATAAGGAAATTGAGGACCAGAAAGTTTAACTGCCTTGCTCAAAGTCCTACAGGTAATAAAGTAATAGGGCCTGGATTCCAAATCAGGTCCCTCATCTGTTAATCCTTCTCCTTCACTGCATTGCCTGTTTACTAGGCCTTTGGATAAATGGAACCTTTCCCAGAGAATGCAACAAAATTTGAGAACATCCATTGTTGAATGCTATAAAATTCTTGAGTGGTTCTCATTTACTTGTTGGATAATATTTAAGAATTTTAAGTTTTCTTCTAAGAGAACTTCTTTTTTCTATGTAGGAGGCATGAATGGAAAGAGGTAGGTCTAGACTGAATAATATCCTGTGGAGAAATTTTATCAAATTGCTTGATGCGAAGTTGAAGTAAAGGAAGTGTGACATAGATTCAAAAGGAAAGAAAAGTAGTTGTCTAGGATATAAAGGTTATATTCATCAGGCTATAGACTCTAGACTTGTCCAATCCCCTCAGAACTGCTCTTAAGTCCTCCTGCCTCACCTCCCCCTTTCCCTATCCTCAAGCATGTAAAACAGATTTAGATTCTTCTCATGAACACCTGCACTGCAGAAAAGTACCAATTTGCTCAGGCAGCTCAGAGATCTTTAAAGTCAACAAGATCATTTAAATCTCTTAGATAAACAATCATAGGAGGTTGGAGGAGAATAGAAAAGTAGGCCTAGTGAGTTCCTATTCTTACCATCCTTTTAAGCACATTGGTAATCTGAAGCTTCAGAAGTCTCATACTATTTTAAGAATAATCTCTGATTAAGACTTCATTATATCTGGCATAATTTAATCTCCGAGAAAGCCAGAAAGTCACCCTGAATGTAATTTATGGTGTTATTTTAGAACACATCAGAGACAAATGGCTTCCTTTTAGTTGATATAAAGAGAAAATTGGGGGGGGGAGGGAAGAGGAAACAATATTCCGGTCAGATTAATTTTATCAAGGAGGCATATATAGATTTTCTTGGTATGTCTCTTATTCTTTACACATATCATTTTCTCTCCTTCATTTCAGTAAATTCTAAAGGACCAAATAAGAGTTACTAAGGGCACTCATTCCACTTTGTTCTGCTCCTTAGTCAATGTCTTTGGGAGACAAGGTAGAGGTTGTGGGGAAAAGTTAAAAAAAAAAAAGAACAAGAAAGAAAATAGTAAGCTGAATAGAACAATTCTTCATTCTTGGAAACAAAACAATCTAATATATTGTGAAAAGACAAAAAGGAGGGACATCACATAAAAATGATAGATCTTGGGGAGTAAATGGAATTAATAGCAACCAGGGTTTGAATCTGGGCATGCTAGAACCAGTTCAAACTGCCTTTGGAGAGCTGGTTGTTACATTTTTAGTATGAACATTTACCACCTTGGAAATCAGCAAAGGCTACAAATCAGAAATCCATCTTTGTTTTATTGATTAAGAAAAGAGATAGAGAAAATGTTAATAATTAAATTAAATTTAAAAATGTTTCCTATACACCTTTTATTTGAGAGTCAGGTTAAACATTTATCAGCAAACCATTGATATGCATACTGAATATTTTGATTTGGGACAAGTATTACCTCGTCCCTTTGAGCCTTCCTTTCTTCTCTATTAAATGGGATGATGATACTTCATAGGGTTTTGTTTTCATTGACAGTAAATTTAGGAATTTCCTTCACCACCATCAATCAGCAACCTCTCTGTAACTTAGAAGCTTCACATACTGAAAGGTTATATTACTTTATCAAGATCATTTAGCTAGTATAAGTCAGCCGAGACTGGAATCTGGATCTTATACTTCAAGCCCAATTCTCTATCTTCTCTATCACACTATTTGTCTATAGGGTTATTACAAGGATCACATAAGCTAAAAAATTATCATCATCTTTACCATGACTATCCTCTTCCCCTTCTTCTCTAAAATTATACTATGACACTCATTTATTTCTGGAATTTAAGTTCATTAACACAAAAGACTTAGCTACTCAAGCAAGGAGATAGATAGGGATCTTTTTATAACCATCATCCTCCCATAGCTGGTTTAGAAGTCAGAGGCCCCAGGGTATATAAAAGCTTCATTCCCATCATGGTTAGGAACTTATTTTTACTTTCCCCTTATTTGAGTTAGAAAATCTACAGGTTTTCTGAGGACAGATACAAACTGATTTGTGCTAGATTTCTTTTCTTCTTGAGTTTTATGATATTTTGACAAGAGTGGGAGGAGAAAAATGACGGAAGGAAGCCATCAACACTTTATTTCCATTTTTCATAAAAAACTTAGCAACCAAATTGTGAATATTAATAGTCACATGGTTAGCTAGACAAAACTTCCTGATGAGCCTTTTAAAAGACTTATCACACAATATGTCCAGTAAATTTTGAATGACAACCAACTTTCCTATGGAAAAATAAATGGGCATATTGAAAAGGAATTAGATTGGATTTGTTTTTTGATAAACAATTGTTTTACTCATAAGATGAAAGGAACCTATATACAAATATGCAGTTTATAGCTTGGATATTATTTTTTAAAAAACATATATTTAGCATCCTATTGCATTCAAATGATCTTTTTATCATTCCTCTATTGTCAAAGTCTATAAAGCCTCACCTGAAACATTGTATCTTCTCTGTAGCTACCTTATTTAAAGTTAAATGCTTTTTTGCCAATTTACTTTCTTAAAGGAGTGGCTTACTGACTACAGATATGACATATGTGTAAAATTCTTGAGTAGTGTTTTATAGATTTCATATGAAAGAATGTTAGCAAATAAATGGGAATTGAAGCATATCATCAAAACATTTTATTTCAAAATATGAAAAAAGATAGACTTGTGTTATGCAATTTGTGTATATTACATATTCTGCTGTTGTGATAGTTATGTAATAAAATTTATAGAGAGATAGAAAGAGATAAATATGACTATCTTGCTTATTAAGTCATTTGGAATGTATAGTCCTTTATAACTTGATCTTTCTTACCTTTCTAGTTTTTTCATATCTCAGTCCTCTTCACTTACTCTATAATACAATTACACTGACCCACTTAAAAAGTTCTTTGAACAAAACACTCTTTAGTTCCTGTCTACTGGTTCTGTTCCTGAAATGCTCTACCTGTCATTTCCCCCTTTTGATTTTCCTGACTTTTTTCAAGACTCAGCTCAAAGTCTACTTTTTGTATAAGGTCTTTCTCATTCTTTCTAGAAGCTTGTCTCCCTTTTCAGTTTAACTGCTCCATTTATATTTTATTTTTGCCTAGTTATTTACATGTTGAGTAATCATTAGATTGTATACTCTTAGGTTGATGGAGTTGTGAACTCATCTAGTCGTTTTGAAGAGAGAGCAATTATGGCCAAAGATTTTATTAAAACTATCTATACTCTTTGGAAGAGCTATTTGCACTCAGAGAAAGAACTGATAAATAGATTCCACATTTGTTTCTAATGATAACAATCTCTAGGGTTTGGGGGAAAGGAAGAAAAAAAATTACATGATAATTTTGTTGTATATTTGAAAGTAATGGTAAGTTGTACATAATATGCTTATAGTTTTATATATAATGATCCTTTAAAAAATCATGCTATGTTATGGAAATGCTTGTTTTGTTCCATCAATAAAAGATAAAAAATTAGGCTCCTTATGGGAAAGAAATTTTTTTCTTTTGAGGGGCCTTTCTTTGTGTCCCACATATACATTTTTTGACCCATAGGAATTGTTTAATAAATGCTTCTTGGCCAATTGAAAGGTCTATGGAATTGGAAAGCCTTCCTGTCATCTATGGACAGGATTTCTGGAGATTAGTCGCTAGGTGATAATTATTTGTGTACTGCAACTACTATCATTGCAATTACTGATATCTTGAAATTAGCAATAAGTTATATGAGCATAACATTTGAAAAAATAATTTTAATATTTATCTATTCCAATTATTTGGATTCCTTGACTCTTCTCTATGCCTGGGAAGTGGTAAATTATCCTTTCCTTAAATACTTTTAGCCCCTGTGAACTCAATTCAATTCAACAAATATGTATAAAATAACATTGAAGGCATTCCAGATGTTCAGATTAAATGATAGACAAAAACTAATCATCGTTAAAGATATCAGATAATGTTAATAATAGGTAATGTTGAAGAGATAGAAGAAATACATAATAATTAAAGGCAGAAAAGACACAAGGAACTAGAATATTGAAAGGGGCTTCACAGAAAGAGCAGATGGTAAATTAAGTGAATTTGGGGTGGGGAGAGAGGGGAAAAGGAAGAGGGAGAGGGAGACAGAGACAGAGAGACAGTGACACACAAAGAGAAACACAAAGAGAAACAGAACGAAAAGAAGAGGGGGGAGAGGGAGAGAGAGAGGAAGAAGAAGGAGAAGGAGAAGGAGAAGGAGAAGAAGAAGAAGAAAAGAAGAAAGAAGAAGAAGAAGAAGAAGAAGAAGAAGAAAGAGAGAGAGAGAATATCCCATTACAGCTAATATTGATTTAGCTCTTACATACCTCTTTAGGGATGTCTAGTTTGTGTACTAGATATGGCATTTGGCTTAGAATTGGGAAGACTTAAGTTCATGAGTTCAAATCCAGCCTCAGACACATACTAGTTGTGTGATTTAATCTTGTTTGCTTCAGTTTCCTCAGCTGTAAAATGAACTGGAGAAGGAAATGGCAAAGTATTCCAGTATCTTTGCTAAAAAAAAGCCCCAAAATTCTATCACAAAGTCAAATCTGACTGAAAATGACTTAAGAAAAACAATATAGTTCTTTAAGGCCTCACTATTGGCTTATTTGATCCTCATAATAACTATGTGAAATAAGTGCTATCATTATTTCCATTTCATTGGTGGGGAAAGTGAGACTGAGAGAAAGTGTGGCTAATAAGTACATGAAGTAATATTTAGACTCAGGTCTTTTTACTCTAATTCCTGTGCTCTATCTAGCACCCCACATAAGAGCCCGTAATTCTACAACTTAGTTGGATTAAGTGTTTGGTGAAAGGAAGAAATGTAATATAAGGCTAAGAAGATAAATATTAGCCATGTTATGGAGGACCTTAAAATATATAATTTCATAAGGTGTTATTTAATTTTAGGCTATCTTTAATTGTTAGGAAATTCCAAATCTGCCTCCCTGAAACTTTCATACAATAGAATTAATTCTGCCTTCTGGAACTATACAGAAAAAAATAATCCTTTTACCTCATAAAAGAGATTCAAATATTTAAAATATGGCCCTATTTATACATATTCATAAAGACATAATGACAAATGAATTAGATACTGGACACTTAAGGATTCCTGAGTTATAAATAAGAGTATATGAATTCCTTGATGATAGGGACTCCTTTTTTTTATTTTTCTATATCTAACTCAGATATATCTGTATCTAGTATAGTGTCTGACACATAGTAGGTTATTAATATATTTTTGAAGTGACCTGGCTTCAAGTCCCACTTTTGGCACTTGCTGTTTAACCCCAGAGAGTTCGTTCAGGCTCTATTACTTCAGGAATCTCTCTAAAAATTATCTATTGAAGTGATGAGAGAAATTCTCCATGTAGAAAATCAGAAACCTTTAGTCTGTTGGATAATAAAAATATTCATGTTTTAAGTAGCATGTCAATGCTTTGAGGGAAAGAGTTGGGGCATTTAAAAAGCTACATACTTCTATGCAGTAGAGTGTTGGGCCTAGAATCAGGAAGACTCATTTTTCCAGAGTTCAAAATTTCCAGAGGTCATTCATTTTACAGACTAGAAAGTTGGGAAAGACTTTACAAAGAGGATGAAACTTGAGCTTTAATGTATTCTTGATGGCTTTCCTGATTGGCAGGATGCTATTTATATACTGCTTTCACAGTACCTAGAACAGCTCTATGTATGTGTATTCATATTTACCAATGATAATACTTACAATAAAGATGATGATGGTGATTTATTACATACTATATAATTAATATTAATTTTGTAAGACTGTACTACTAGCTAATAGAGAAGACATACTATTCTAAATTATTCCTTAGTATATCTAGAAGATAAAGACTAGATTTAAAATTACACAGATCTGGGCTCAAATGACTCATTAGACACCTATTGCTATTTGACTAGGCAAGTCACAAACCTACTGTGCTTCTATTTCCTCATTTGTAAAATGAGAGGGAGGTGGAGTGAATTCAATGGGCTTTAAGTTACCATTCAGTTCAAAAGCTATGATCATACAAATGTTATATTAATCTCTTAAAGGTTGATACCAGGCGATACTGACTTGAAAGCTTCACTCAGCTAATTACTATCTCTAATTTTTCTCCAAAAATTAGATTCTTTCCTCATGTAAAAGATGAAGTGATTGATCAAAATTAACTTGGAGATCCACTACTTTTCTCTGTCTGATTTGAAATTTGTCATCTCTCCCTTTCAAGCTCTGTTAGTAAAAGTAAACACAATGGTGATGTAGTGGGAAAAATAATGGACTACATACCATAAGGATTGATTTAAGCTCTACAATTTATGTGGCATATGTCTTTGAGTAAGTCAGTTAACCTGAATGATTATGATAATATTTTCCCAGGAGATACAATGGTGTTCTTATGAAAATAAGTGTGGCAATAATAAATACTATAAAAACTGTAAAATTGTGTGTGTTTTACAAAAGAAATTACTTGTAATTATTTCCCAACTTTGATTATTATCATGTAGTTCTGTATATAGGTGACATGATATAGTTGAAGAGACACTAGTTTGGGAGAAAAAGAATGTGATTTCAAAACCTGGTTCTGCTACTTAATACCCATGTGAGTTTGGATAAGTCATTTAATTTGTATGATTCTCTGTTTCCATATTTATTAAATAATAGGATTGAGATATATGATCTCAAATGCTTTCTAGCTGTAAGTCCATAGTCTTTTCAATCATTAATCTCTCATGTTTAGGGATTTTAGACTAAAAATGTGTTGCCTTCAGGGATTTAAAAAAAAAAGAATGATGAAGCATAGAAAAGTATAAATGTAACAAAAAATTGGAATCATTTTGTTTGCATTATAAAAGATGGCAGATATTGAAATTTTCACTCTTTTTCTGTCCTAGATCTCATCCCAGTGATGCTTTGTGGGCCTTGATTATCCCAAATGGAAAAAAAGTTCCACAAAATTAATATAATTGAATATCATCTAAAGTAAATAGACTCAAGTGTCAATTGACATGAAAGATCCAATTTGAATGAAATCCAGAACATTTAGATTTTTTTTTATTTTTGTTTTTTTTTCTCCTTAGCAATTCTTTGCCTCTCCACAAAGCACTAGACATCAAAGGTCTGGATAGTTTTGATTTCTTTCCTTTTTATATATAGCATATCAAGGAATCAGATGTTAGAACAGATACTAGACTAAGGTTTGACAATTAATTATCCACAAGAATTGGCCCTTTTACACATTTTGATTTCTTAATGAGTACTTTTATGTGAATTTTGCAATCATTCAAAAGCACTTCTATGTCCATGATCTTCTTTATTCTGAGCTCATTCATTTTACAGACTAGAAACCTACAATTCAAATAATTGCTGTGGAGAGTGATTTTTTTTGTTTTGTCTTGTTTAAATTACTTTGAACATAGCAGGGATTTCATAAATGCTTGCTGGATTGTATTATGAAATTTTCTCAAAATAGCATATAAGTGACAAATTTAGGAATATGATATAATTATCCTAATGTTCATCCCATTGCTTTTAAAGCCTGATCAATAAAGTCAAGTGTTAATAATAATAAAAGGTAATAATAAATCCTTACAAACAACATTTACATATCACTTCAATATCTTCACAGCACTTTACATATTTTATTTTGTTTGATTTTCATGACAACCCTGTTGGCTAGGTGCTATTATTATAAAACACATTTTCATAGATGAGGAAACTGAAGTTGAAGAAAAGTGACTTACCTACTGTAACATTGAGAAGTGTTAAGTCTTCCTGATTCCATATCCAACTCTCTGTCAAACACTCTGTATACCTAGCTGCCATATGTCAAAGATAGAACACTATCTCCTTGGTCCTTGGATAATTAAGACTTGGAATTACAAAATGCAACTTCTTCCCAATATCTGCCAAGCTTGAGGACCATAGTTAGGAAGACTTGGGATGTTCATTTTTCTTGTGGAAGTAGAAAAAGGATTGCTAAATGTAGTACTTTTAGAAAATTTTGTTTAGGGTCCCAGAATCCTACAGTTTATATGAGAAAAAGTGAAAACAAGTTATAAAAAATCCAAATGAGGACACGAAGAAGCAAAGTCGTTATTCTCCAGTTTTGTTTTGCTTTATTTTTTGGCTACAGATATTCACGAAGAGCACCTAAATGCCAAATTGAAGAAAAATGATATTTATTTTGAATAGTGACAAAGGGTATTTGGTAGTAGTTATAGGGTAAAAAATATACTTTAAAGTATAAGCACTCTTGTAAATGGAGTGCACTGTTTTATTAGGGAAGGAATTTCTCATCACTGGAAGAATCCAAAGGTTGAATGAGAAAGACCTGTTAGGGATATTATCAAAAAGATTTCCGCACTGGGTGGGAGGTTGAATTAAATTAGAGTTCTTAATTAACCTATGGTCCATGGATAAATTTCAAGGGGTCCATGAGCTTGGATAGGAAAAATACAATTTTATTTTCACTAAGCTCTAATGGAAATTGATCATTTCTTTCTCTTATAATTCTGACATTTTGACTATTTCTATGACTTCTCTTTGTTTCAGCTTCCTCTTTTGTGAAATGAGAGAGTTGGACTTGATGGTCCCCAAGTTCCTTTCCAGCCTGAACTCTATGATTCCTTCTCATGCAATTATTCAGTGGTTCTTCATAGGATTTCTGAATGTTGGTATTTTTTTTCAAATAGAAAACCAAAGATCTAAGAAACATATTCAATGTGGCTATGTTTTCACTTACCAAACTCCATGAAGTTATTTTGCTAATTACTACAGGAAGGAATGAAGACTTGAATCAATTTACTTCCTACTCAATGTAAACTTATTTTTTTTTAATTAATGCTTTTCTATTTAAGGAAGCCTGACAGTTGCTGCAAATAAATTGCTAATGGTTGACAAAACTAGGATCTATTTGCCTTATCTTTTGCATAATACATGTTTCCCTCTCAATTTTTTTCCTAAAAGAATGTACTTCAGGGGAGTATAATTGGAAATTTTCTTCCACATTATTTAAGACTGTATTTTCTCTATAGTATTCCAAATAATTCCAACTTTGCTCTAAGTGACATGTCAGAGGTGAAGAAAATTTGAAAGGAAAAATTCCACTTTGAGTATTTGGTAGACAGGTACAGAAACCTGAACAAGAATTCAGAGAACAAGACTTCTTCTCTTTTGAAGAGCACTTCCAGCTGAAATTTTCTCTTAGATTTTCAGAGGATATAAGATTCAAACATGCCATTAATGTTAAACCAAACAGTCTTTTCCTTTGCAACCTTGCTATTTATGCAAGGAGGCAACCTTAAAAAATAACTTCTGCTGTTTTCATCCTCAACCCTGGGTTTTGACTTAGCAGACCAGGCACCCCAAATAATGGAGCCATTTGTAGACCCAATGGACTTTAATTAGCTCTTTGGGAAAACAAATAATACATTTATTTGTATATCAAGTACTTAGGAGCGTACTGATGACTTTTAAGCTATTATGCTTGTAAAGATAATTAATTTTTTTCTTTTCCTGAATGGAACTGCTTTATTGAGTTCTGCAGCCATGTTATTAATGAATTCTTAATGTGTTCTAATACTTGGTTGTGCTAGCATAGAAGGCCAGAGAAATAACTTTCCTTTATATCCCACACACCAAATTTATTGTAGGCTTCTTGCTCCATTTCTACCACATAACAAATAGCAAATGAGTAAAATCATTCATATTTAGAACTTCAAGGTTGAATCTTTGGTGACCTCCTATTTAGGCTCAGTAGCCATTTTCTGTTAAGCCAACATATTACTAAATCAGTAAGTATATATTAAGTGTTGGGACTTTTGTTAAGTAATATATAATATTTGAATTCTCTCTCTGACTGATTAAGATGTTGATGTTATCCCACTTAAATCATAATTTCACCTTTACCTGTGAAACATTGTGTCTGTATGCTCACTCTCAATAACCCCACTCTAAATTCTATACTTCCTAAAAGCCCAGATAAAAATTCCTTCTCCATGAAATCATTAGCATCACTCCATTTGGAAATCAAGACTTTTTTTCTTTTCTGAACCTTTGTAGCATTAATTGTTCTAGGATCACATATTTAGAATTGAATGATAACTTACATTTGGAACATTAGCCTGCAACAATTTCACAGATATGTTAAATGACTTGCCTCTGATCACACAATTAGAAAAACACACACCCAAAATTTGACGTAGATTGTCTACTTCCAAATCTATCATTCTTTCCAATATATCATGTTGTTCATATGTTACCTGTTTGGCACTTCTTCCATCATTTGACCTCTTATATGTTTATGCATTGTCTATCAAATATTTAGGGACATTTCAGTGGTTAAGAGCAGGATCTATAACTGGGTCTAGGAGAGGCAGTGAATTTTCTTTTTTTTTTTTTTTTCCTTGTCAGTTCACTGGCATTCTATGGTATAAAAGATCATGATATATTCATAGTGGTTCAACTTTGAAGCAAGCCAAATAAAATAAAAGCAAAGTAAAATAAACAAATCTGAGTTGACTTTTTGCTGACTAGCAATTGGGTTTACTTAGCTCTTGCTTATCTTTGTTGTTCAGTTAATTAGTTACATCTGACTCTTTGAGACCCCATTTGGGATTTTCTTGACAAGGGTATTGGAATTATTTGTCATTTTCTTCTTCAGCTCATTTTACAGATGAGGAAACTGGCAAATAGGGTTAAATGCCTTGCCCAGGATTACAGCTACTAATTATCTGAAGTCAAATTTGATCTCAGTTCTCCCTGATTCCAGGCCAAAAACTGTACCTCTGTACTATCTAGCTGTATGATATTCTTATAATCCCCTTAAAAATGTAAAGCCTCCATGCTCTCCCCTGATAGATCACAAGATCCTTAAGGTCAGGAAATCATATTTTAGAATATTTGAACATGATATTTATTAAATATTTATTAAACAAGAGGAAAAAGAAGTTTTTAAATTCACAGATTAAAGAGGATCAAGTCCTCCATTTGATAATTATAAATTCCTCTAGATATTACATACCAAAGCAAGTCAATTAAATTATAATTAGTCTTAACTGATACTATATTGGTTATCCAATCCTTAACCTGAAGGCTAATGTGACTCAAAGGGGGCATATCAGTTCTTTCAGCCTTTGAAAATATAAAAGAATGGCAAATAAATCATCTGTGAATTATTTACCAACAGACAGGGGCTTCAGAGTAGGTAAGGAAAGGGACAGATATTGCTGAAGTATCAAGAGATTTCTAAAATGGAACTTTTGATCCATTTAGTTGAATGATGGCTACCTGCACTGTTCATACAGTTTATGCATATATCATTTGAGATTTGTCATATTGAGCTGCTCAGTTGGGTTGTACACCCCATTGTAGACAATATTTGGACAGAATACTCAGTTTTGTCAGATTCATTTTCTGTTTTTCACTGCAAATAGATGCTATTTTTGCTGCCCTGTAGAAAAATCTCTGCCATTCTCTCTCTTGTCAAGCATGTTGTTTTTCTATTTTCACCTCAAAAGAGAATCACAGAATTTCTGGTTCATGTTAGCTCTTCAAGGTTTAAAAGGCCTTTCTCCTTTGCTCAATGACTTTTGGTAGCACTCTCATGGGGAGACTGCTTGCTCAGTCATCCTTGGCAGTATTGTAATTAAAATGGACCCCAAGATCTCTTCAAGTTGTCAGGAAAATAGTGAACTACAAACAGGGCATGGTGATTCAGCCAAAGAGGTAGATTTCCTCTGCAAGCAGGGCAGGATCACCTTGATTCAAAATTGACTCATGCCTTGGAAAAAAAGACATCTCCAATGACTTTCAGTGTACGATATTGCCTCCAGTCCTGAAAAGAAGAAATAAGAAACTTGAAGTTCTAGTAAAATGTTGTGAGTGTGTTCTAGTCTCATTATTATTTTCATAAAAAATGAAGTTTAAAATGAATGCAGCAATTTCTCTGTCAATCTATCCTGCGCAAATCATGCAAAGGTTACTTGCATCTGGATTCCAAGGAAATTGATATTATGAGAACAAGACACAGATTTGTGAAAATTCCCTTCCAGCTCAAAACCTTATGAGTTACTGCTCTAGGTCTAGCATTAGCTGGTTATGTTCTTGCTCAATTCCTCTCATTTGTAAATAAGGGGGTTAGACTAGATTATATCATTGGTTGATGTAAATTGTAAAAATCTCTCGGAAAAATGTGAATCTTAGCAGAAATGTGTGCTTTGAAAAACCTTCCTCTTTTTGCCTCACTTTCCCCTGATGGTTAATTACTTAACTGCAATGCTAATTGTACACTAGAGAGTACAATGGAGAGGGCACTTTGAATCAGGAGAATTTGAGTTCAAATCCTGCCTTAGACATTAATTATGTGATTCCTGACACTTACTTAACCTCAGTTAACTCAATTGTCAGATGGAAAAATGATAGGACCTATTTCATAAAGTTATTATGACATTTAAGTTAAATGACATGTAAAGTGATTTACAAACACCATATAAATACGTATGGTTGTTTTATTTCTCTTCTAGCTTTCTAAAACTCTCCATTAGTACTCTCTAGTCTGAGCCTTCCTAGCTTTACTTGAGGGCCCTAGGGTCCAACCCAATTCTAGAAACAACAGGAAAACTCTCATAAGCAGGCATGTAATGCATTAGATAATATGTATAACTCATTTACCTTCTTATGTCTGTTTCTTTTAAATCACTCAAGTTGTTGAAGAACAAAATGATCCCCTGAAGTAGTCTCTAAGGGCCACCAGGAGGCTCTATTTAAAACAAGCTGATTAACAGTTATACAGATTTTTCTCTTTAGAGTATAATAATGTTCTTCCTTCACAAAGTTCTCCTCCAGTGTCTTTTTACAGTTTTGAGAAGACTTTGTTTTACTGAAAACTGCAAATAGAATACAATCTCTGGAAGATTTCATCTAACTTTGTTGAGGTGCTTAAGTATAGGTCGGGCATGAGTGTGCTGTCAAAGGACCATTCTAGCCAGCTCCTTTATAATGAATTACTTGGCCACAGTGATGCATTAAAAAAAGATAAACTAAAAATACATTTTTTGTTCTTTGCCTCATTAGTGATGTTGTAAGAATGGCCTAAAAAGGTGCAGAAGGTTCTAAGAATAACAGTTTTTGGACTAACATTAGCTGAACTAGTGCCTAAAATATAATTCCCTTGCTTACTGACTAATGAATGAGCATATCACTGGTGGAATTGAATAAAACCAATCTTCAGATTCTCATCATTATTGAAGGCAGAAGAATATAAATAAATGACAGTAAAGCTCATGTTCTCCTTTGCTGGGACAAATAAAGCAACTCATGAAATTGACAGACATTACTGTGTCTCAAAAGACAATGAGAAGCATAACGTGTTGAATCATTTGGTGATTTCATATCATAATGCTCATGAAAAGTATTTACAAGATCACTATGCAATAATTGCACTCTTTCCCAAAAACATATGGCAGGAAGTAAAGAAATTATTTCTAAAAATTATCTAAAACCTCTAAATTGAATAAACATATACTTTCAAACTAAATGATGTGAATCAAAAAGTTTGTAGAAAGCAAAATGTAGCTTAAGTAAATGATGAAAGATTTAAAGATGATATATAAAGTTCATATCTTTATACCATGGGTTTTTGCTCTAAGGAGTAAAAAAGTGTCAGATATAATAAGCACCAAATAAGTCATAAAATAAAATTTATCATATTTTAACCAATATGAAATACTTTGTTAGTGATGTGTTCTACCAAACAATAAACCCCAAAAGAATGAGAAAATAATATAGAGCAGAGTTGATCATCATTAACATACTCTATTGAAAAACTGAGGCCAAAGAATTGAGGAAATACATTAAAGGGCAGATAGGAACACAGACTATTATCATTTACTATGGATTTTTTAAAAGATGACAATTAATACAACAAAGAAACCAAAAGAATCTGGAAAATACGACAGGTAGAAATCATTCTTGTCATGCAGTCTTATGTTAGCAAAGAATAAGGTAAGTTTGGTAAGATTGTTTGAAAGAGCTTATCAGAGAGATAGCAGAAGATCATGAGAGAATTAACTCAAAATGTGGGAAGCAATGGAGCTAAAAACAATACTGAAGATGTTTTGCTAAGAAGACTTTGTAAGAAAGTTAAGTAAACTAATCTTGAGGATATTTAAAAATGAAACTGGAAAAATATAGCAAACAGATTAAAAACTGTAAAATATCTTTTAATATTTTTATAACTCATTTCCTGCAAATGACAGCAGAGACATCATATTTGAGTTTTCATATCATAGTCCTTGATGTGGAAGTATCTAGCATTAAAGGAAACAAAAATAGGAAAAACCACCTGACTACACCAATAATAAAATGAGGAAGTCTCTGTTGGAAGTGATACAATTTTGAAGACATTGAAAGATTATTTTTTGAAGTATGTAAGAGAGAGGAAAATGTCAAAGGCTTGGGAAAAATTCCTTAAAGCTTATTGTTATTTCCTTTCCCTCTTTATTTTTAGACTATTTTAAACAATTTTGAAACAATTTGGCATATCCATTAGTTAATTAGTATTCTTAGTCACCACTTTTGGAGGGGGAAAAATAAGAAATGGTGTAATATTTTCACTTTTAATTAATTTTTTAAAAAATTATATCACATTATAAAAGGGGGTTGTTGTGAGTCATTATTGGGAAATATAAAATAGTAGAAATAATGTAAGTAGAGACATGATGTCATGAATCTGAGTAGGTTTTTCCCATCTATTCCACTTCACTCTTAATTTTCAAGATGAGAACATTAATACCAGTCCTGTCTACATTGAGGGATTTTTTGAGACAATCAAATAAGGTAGTTTAAATAAAGAATATTACACACTTTAATATGTTATATGAAGTCCAACTATTATCATATTTCTGAATATTTTCTCAACTTTGCTTCTTTTGGATTATTAAACCAAACTACTAAGGTAATAGAGACTGAATATTTCTATTCAATGGAATTTAGAGATGGTCAGAGATTTTGGGGGTCATATAATTGAATTTTATCATGGAGTTGAGACCCAGAGAGGTTAAAATAATATGCCTATCATCACACAGTCAACTTGATATCAGAATCAGGATTTCAGCTGAGATGCCCTGATTCTAGATGTTATCTTTACTTAAAAACAAAACAAAACAAAACAAAAAAACCTATACCTTATTGCCTCTTGTTCTCAACTAAAGTAGATATTGTTTCTTCATTCCAGAGTGATTATTTTCTGGTACCACCATATGCCTATTTATATCTAAATAGATAGATAGAAAGATATAGATATTCTATAAGTGAAACTGAAATGGATAATAATGCTAATAATGATTATTATTATGAACAACAAAAACTAATTAGAAGCTCTTAAGGTTTGCAAAATGTTTTGCAAATATGTAATTTTATCCTCACAACAACTTGGGTGGTTTTTTGTTATTATTATAATGTTACTATAATTGTTATTTTCATCTTTGTTATTACCATTTTCTACTTTAGAAAATTGAGCTGACCAGAAATTAAGTGATTTGCCCAAGGTCAAACAGCTGGTAACCAGCTGAGGCTGGTTTTGAACTTGAGGTAGGAAGAATGGATATTATAATTATTTTTAAATAAGTAAGGTTTAGAAAGATTAAGTGATTTATCCAGAGTTATATAGTAAGTGTCATCAGTGGGATTAGAGTCTAGTTCTTCCTGACTGTAGGTCCAACCTCTTGTCTCTCCATTGCATTAGTCTTGACATTTATAACTATCAACATATTACTATTCTTTATAACGAAATAGGAGTTAACTGATTTAATTCAGCCTTGAAGCCACTGATACCTGTAGGCTAAATTATGTGCTCCATGCCTTTCAACATGAAGGACCCAAAAGATCAAGTGGCTTCACTTTTAATGTTACTATCTCAAGTGTTTGCATCTTGAAAGAAAAGTGGCTAAAGAATGTGGAGTAAATTAGCAGGTTTCTTCCTCTATTTTCCAAATTCCCCTCCATCTCCTTTTCTCCAAGGCCACACATGCTTTGATGGTGAAAATTTTTCAGATGGGGAAGCCCGGAATAGACTTTGTTTGCTTACCAAGATTAAGATTTCATCTTTGTTTCTGAGGTAGACAGTTGCAGAATAACTTATCAGTGGACAATCCACTTCAAACTTGTGGTTTACAGTTCCTATCTAGAGATAGATTAGATCAATACCCTTACCTCTTTCTGTATTTATTATTAGGCATGCATATTTCATTAGAACTCCAGAGGGCTGTGCTGAATTTTTATGTAAGGTAAAATCCTTGCTGACCATGTGTAAAATGTCAGGAATACAGATAAGCAGGGGGTGGGGGGAGAAAATGATTCTGTTTTCTGAGTTTATCTTGATTTTCTTACATTTACTAGTATGATAGAAAGCATTTGAGTCCCCTAAAAAAAACTGTAGTGTGTCAAATTCACTTTGCTTTGCAGAGTTTGTGGACCAGGATTCTTCTCTGCAAATTAAACAAAGAACTACAATGGCGTTTTTGACTTTATGTTATGGTGAAGCCTCCAATAAAGAGATGTTGCCCTTGCTGATCAGGGAATAGTTATAGCAAAAACAAAATAAAGCCAAGCAAAAGAGACTGAAGTCAAAGGTATTAGTTTCCTCTGTGTTCTAAAGAACCTGGCACTTTAAGCTACATATAGTCTTCTTAGAGAAACAATGCCCACCCATCCAAGCAAAATGTTAGGAAAATAGATTGACCTTTCTTTATGGGAAAAACTCCACTCAGGGTCTTTCTCTAGTTGGATGACAGATTACACAAAAGGATTTTTACCTTGTTAAAGATCTGAAACAGAAAAGCCTATGAATTCTAAACTAAAATTATTAACCTTGGAAAATAGGGATTGCTGTGCCTACACGGGTATCTAGGTGGTTAATGGACAGAGCACTGAGCCTAGAATCAGGAAGACAAATGTCTTTGAAAATGAAAAAAATGAAAAAAGACAAATGAAACATAAATTCAAATCTGGCCTTAGATGCTTACTAGCTGTGTGATCTTGGGCAAATTATTTAAATCCTAGTTGACTTAATTTCCTAAACTATAGAATGAGCTAGAGAAAGAAGAGGAAAACCATTCCAGTATCTTTACCAAGAAAATTTGATATGGAGTCATAAAGTTAGACATGATTGAAGCAAATAAACAAAAAAGAAGAGTAGAATGTATTATATAGAGAAGAATTGAGTTTTTAATCCCTGGAGGACTCCAAGCAATGGAATGCTCTCACTTCATTTTCCCACCTTCTGGATTCTTGTCTTTAACTCTCAGCTAAAATCCCACCTTTTGCATGAATCCCTTCTTGATTCCCCTTAATGCTAATGCCTTCTATTTGATGATTATCTGCACTATATTCTGTGTTTATCTTGTGTTATATAGTTGTCTGTATCATGGCTTTCCCACTAGACTGTGAGTGGCTTGAGAACATCCTGCTTTTGCCATTTTTTTTTTTTTTTTGTATTTCCAGCATTTAAACTAGTGCCTGAAACATATCAAAACTTAACTTGTTTAGATGACTTGATTTCTAATGTTATGATTTAGTAGCTTAAACTTTATTCCTTTCCCTGTACCTAGTACAGTGTTCTGCTCGCAATAAACACTAAATTTTAATTATTTGATATTCTAGCTTATTATATTTCAGTGGCCTGAATTTCTTTACTCTGCCAGAAATCATTGATATTCTTCCATTTTAAAATACACTGACATAAAAGTAGTTATGCTGTTCAGGGGATATGATGCTGGGACTGGACTCAGGAAATCTGAATTCAAATCTAGCCATAGACATTTGCTAGCTGTGTGAATCTAGGCAAGCCATTTAACATTTTTCTGAATTTCTTTATGTGTGAAAACAAGACAATAATATCACCTATCTTCCTGGATATTATTTTAAGGATCAAATGAGGTAACATTTGTAAAGTATCTGGCACATAGTGAACTCTTATTAAATGTTTGTCTCCTTCTGTCCTGACTTGCCTTACTCATTATAAAAAAGAATGAGATACATCTCAGGGATTATACTTCCACTCAAATGCTATTGGGATAACCCACCGTAAATTTTTAAAAATGAAGATTTCATACTGAGTAAAAAGTAGCAGCAATCATCTTGTGTTTCTAAAGTTACGTAGAGCCCTGTGACAAATGCTTTGTGGAGTAAGATGTTGCTCATCTCATCCCAATCATGAGCAGCAACTGTGAAATCTACAACCTGACTTTCCATAGCTATGTGTCTAATCAGATTTTGCCTTTTTTGTCTGTTTGTTTAACAGATCTCACGTTTATCTTTAGCTCTGGTATTATGCAATGACAGCCTACTCTCAAGGTTCACTCTCCAGAACAGGTGTTTGTAAAAGAAGGCTTTCTAAAATTGATTACATTTGCATAACATTTTTTAAGAAAAAATTAAGCAAGAGTCCATGACTTGGATCTCTCAGTTCACACAAAATGTTCTAGGCTTTTGTGTCTGTATTTTGTTTTCCTGACATTTGCCATGTTTGTGAAAGAATATTTCTTAAATAATTCTAATAGAATCTTATTGTTGAGGGTAAAAAGGAGAAGAATTAAGAATGCCATTTTCAGAATCATTTCTAAGTCACTACTGTGCTTTGGCTAATGAAATGTAAGAAACTGATGTTTCACAAGACAATTTGATTCACTTCACACTGTAATTTGAAAAAGAGTGTGTCATGTTGGCATTTGGAGAGCTCCTTTTTAATGTTCTTCAAATCCCTGTGAATGGTGGTAGGCACACAAAAGTAAAAATGAAGCCGAACCTAATCTTGGTGTCTTATAACATAGAATAAATCAAGTATGTAGAAGAAGTAAACATAAAAGATCAACAAAGTACATAAAATAAATTTCAGGAGGATAAGGCACTAGTAATTATTGGAATTAGACAAGGCTTCTAGCAGGAGCTGGACCTTGAAGAGAGATGGGGATTTAATGATGGGGAGATAATAAAGTGTGTGTGTTTTTTTGTGGCTAAAGTGCTAAAAATGTTACTTTTTATCAGATAATCAATGCTGTAAAATTGACTAATGATTGTCATATAGTAAACTATCAATTAAAATTTGAGATTTTGAAAACAAAAAAAATTCCCTAGCATTTAATTCAGGGGGTTTTAACCTTTCTTATTTTTTTTTTTGTCTCATAGAATTCTGTGAAGCAGCCTAGTGAATCTTTTGGACCTCTTCTCAAAATATTTTTAATATTTAAAGCAAAGTACATAGGATTATAAAGGAAGCCAATTTTGATGCAATAGTTTTTTTTTTTTTTTCATTCAACTTAATGGATCCTTTAAAATTTAATTCCTGAAACTTTGAGGATCCCAAATTGATTTTCTATTGTAATTGGTTCCTATTCTACAATATATTTGAAATGTATCAAACTTAAAGAAAGACTTCAAAGCACCTCCTAATATGGGCCTGCTGGACAAGGCTATTCCTGATTTAAGGTATTCTGATGAATATGTCCATATAAAAATACAGTTCATCAATCCTTTTTTTTAAATAAGTTTTTTAATTTTTATTTTATAATAACTTTTTATTGACAGAACCCATGCCAGGGTAATTTTTTTACAACATTATCCCTTGCACTCGCTTCTGTTCCGATTTTTCCCCTCCCTCTCTCTACTCCCTCCCCTAGACGGCAAGCAGTCCTATAAATGTTAAATATGTTGCAATATATCCTAGATACAATATATGTTTTGCAGTTCTCTTGTTGCACAGGGAGAATTGGATTCAGAAGGTAAAAATAATCGGGGAAGAAAAACAAAAATGCAAATAGTTCATATTCATTTCCCAGTGTATTTTCTTTGGATGTAGTTGCTTCTGTCCATCATTTATCAGTTGAAACCATTAATCCCTTTTAATGTAATAGGACTCCTTGGTGGGACCATGGTTATCACCAGTCTTTCATTCATCTGCTCCAGAGCTGAGATTCTGGTCCTGCCAGCTTTCTTCCAGAAAGTACTGGGCTCAGTCTAATGTAGTTAAAATCAGTTAGTTCAAATAAGTTTGAACCAATTTATTCTGATTCAAACCAGTTCAAACTACTTTAAGCTAATTCAAACCAGTTCCAATTAATTCAATTTAATTCAAATCAGGTTAATCTACTATAAATCAGCTCAAACCAGTTTAATCTAGTTTAAATCATTTCTTCTTGTTGAGTTGTCTCAGTCTTGTCAGTCTCTGTGACTCGATTTGGAATTTTCTTGATAAAGATATTAGAATGATTTGCCATTTTCTTCTCCACCTCATTTTATAGATAAGGGAACTGAAGAAAAAGGTTTTAATCACTTGTCCAGATTCACATAACTACTAAGTTTCTGAGGCCATATTTGAGCTAAGATTTTACTGACTCTGAGCCTGGTGCTCTATCCACTGTGTCACTTAGGTTCCACATAGCTACAAATCATTTCAAAGCAGTTTAATCCAGTTCACCCAATAAAAACCATTTTAATACAGCAAAAACAGTTTAAATTAGTTCAAGCCAGTAAAACGTTATTTCAGTCTAGGTGAAACCAGTTTGACCAACTTTAATCCATTATAATTCAGAAAAAAAAACAAAACCCTATTTAATCCAGTTTAAAACCAGGAAAAAATCAGTTTAATCCAATTCAAACCAGAAAAAAAAAATCAGTTTAAACCACTAAAATACATTTAAACTAGTTCAAATCAGTTTAATCCCAAACCAGTTTAAACTGGTATAAATGGGATTAAAATGATTTTTTACCAGATTAAACTAGGGAAGCAGAATTTTAATTTTAAAAAACAGATTTTTATAATAGATTTAGACTTATTTAGACATAATTACACTAGTTTTTAGAAACTAGAATTATCTTAAACTTAAAAAAAAAACCTAGTCGTAGAATTAATTTCAGTTGGTTTGAACTAGATTAAGCTGGTTTTTAATGATTTTGAACGGCATGAAATTGGTTTGAACTGGTTTAAACTTGTTTTTACTGATCTGAACTGGTAGAATAGAATCAATGAAAACCATGATCATGTAATAGCACAAAAGTGAAGCGAGGAGAAAATTGAAAAGGGTGATCAGTCATCAATTTTAAAAAGTACAGAAAGGCTAAGTATATTACCTGAGGAAAAGCTTATTTAACAATGAGGTTATCCATAATAATGACTATCTTTAGTAGTTATCCAGAGGACACAATCAGAAGAAATCAAAGACATTTAATAAAATAGAATAGTAAGAAAAGAACAGAAAGTTTTCCTAATAAAGCTGGAATAAGCTCCATCATGTACATAATAAAGAAGAGTACATATATGGAGGAAACACATTGGGCCATGGCACATATGAAAAAGCTCTTCATGGACATAAATAAAAAGGGACATACTAATAGGCCACTAATACTGTTTGGATATATCATGGTGCTGTTCCCCCTGAACCTGGTCCCCACTGGTTTCTTGTGGTTTGTAGAGTTTTCTAGATGCTTAGTCCTTACTAACCATTAATTTTTGCTTGTCTCTCATGGTTGTGTTTTTTTGTTTTGTTTTGTTTTGTTTTGTTTTCCCATTTGTAGCGCTGACCCATGAGAAGATATATAAATACAGATTTGTGGCTACTGTTCCAGGTACCAGAATTTGGACACTGGCAGAAGGAGAAGAAATGTTTTGCATGCTAATTACCATGGGTAGGCAGCCTAATCTAAGGGAGGGCCAGTCCTTGGAAGCACTAGAAAGGATCTGAAGGGAGAGTTAAAAAGAAGATGTTATATGATTCTCTCTATACATATGACTTTCTTGTTCATTACATGCAGTTCTAGAGAGTTATTGCATAAATTATTTTAAAAAGCTTTCCTTTAAATCTGAAATACCATAGCTGCTATTAGAAGGTTCAGTAGGAAAATTGCTATTTTATTCATAGTATGTTGCTGAAATAACAATGGAGTTGATAAAACCAACTTGAGATCAAATGAGATAATATTTGTATTTTCCAAACCTTAAGAAGACTAAGTAAATGCTAGCTTTATTATTATTATTATTATTACTGTTATTTTAGGAGAACTGCTTGTGTGGGTCTTATTAGAGTTCTCAACCACTCTACTATTTAGCTTTCATTATAACTTCAAGATATCATTTTCTGCTATAAAACTAGATGGTGTTGGAATCTGAAAAGTTTTTGATATTATTCTTCTCCCCTTACTTCCTTCTCTTTTTTTTTTTCTTTTCTCTTTTTCTTTTTTTGTCCTATGTTTAGTAAGAGCCTTAAGGTCAACTTCAAACTGCTTATTATATAAAAAAAATAAAAATCAAACTAGAGAGGATATAATTTCACAAGAACTGGAAGTTGAATCCAGGATGTTTATGACTAAGCTTCTCCAATTTTGATTAGGGTTTGCTTTCACCAATGTGGGGAGCTCCCTGTGTGGAAATGACCTTTATCGTTAAAGAAATTTAAAATCATAGATTTAGAACAGAAGAAACTCAGAGATCATTAATTGTGAGAATAGGAAAATGACTTGCCTCCTTTCATAAAGGTAGTTAAGCAGAAGAACCACCTTGGGGTTAGAGTCTTGATTCTAAAATCTGCATGCTTTCTCCTGAATCAGAATTTGTCTTAGTCTTAGAAAATAGCTTGAGACAGAGAGATTAAGTAATTTGTCCATGTATTTGTGAGGAGAAAGACTTGAAACTAGTTCTTCTGGTCTCTAAGAATGTTGTTTACACCCCATGACCTCTTCCTTCTCTTCCTCCTCCTTTTTTTTTTGTCATGTTTATTTTTAATAATGATGATAGAAGGGGAAAGATTACTGTAAAATTTTTCATAAAATTCTGAGAAAGAATGATAATGTAAAGTTACTAGCTTCTTTGGAGTAAAATAACCATGTGCTCATAAACACTTCAAAATTGAATCAATAAAATCTGATTATTTGAATTCAAATTTCTACTTTAGAAACAACTACACATGTTGGCAAATAGCATTCATATATAGGAACAGAAATTCAGGAGAATTTCTTAAGGAAGTTTTTGTTCTTGTATAAATATTGAACATATTTATTTGTTTCTTTTTTTGGTTATATTTTACATTCATTTTTAAAATTCTTTTCTTTATGAATCATATTGGGAGAGGAAAATCAGAATAAAAGGGAAAATCAGGAAAGAAAAAAAAAACAGAAGAAAATGAAAAGAAGTGAAATGAACATAGAATGTGTTACCTCCTCCCCTTTTTAAATAACCCTGTTGTTTAAATATATGTCATCTGGGAGGAGGGGGATAAAAACAACTTATGAATAGAGTTCTTGTCAAGGTGGAATGGTAGATAGAGTGGAGTGAACTTGGGTTGGCAAATCAATTCCTTTTTTCTATATTTACTAATTGTGTGATCATGGGCAAGTCTCTTAAGCTGTTTCAATCTCATTTCCTCATCTGTTAAAAGTGAAATAACGATAGCCCCTACCAAACGTTGTGAGAATCAAATACTATAATCTAAACAAAGCTCTTAAAAAACCTTAAGTTATTTATTTAATGGAGTGTGTGTGTGTGTATGTGTGTGTGTGTATGTATATATTTGATATTGTTGTTCAATCAGTTGCATCTAACTCTTTATAACCTCCTGGACTAGAGGATACCAATACTATCCATGGAATTTTCTTGGGCAATGATACTGGAGTAGTTTGTCATTTTTTTCTTTAATGGATTAAGACAAATAATAAGTGACTTTTCAATGGACAAACAATCCTGTGTATTTAAGGCTGGATTTGAATTCAGGTTTTTCTAACTTCAGGCATAGTGCTCTATCTGCCCCATGTATATGTATGTATACACACATGCATGTGTGTATATAAAATATATAAAAATATACATAACACAATGCACACTTAGTATAATATTGTTATTTTAATTATTGTTATTGTTATCATTATGGGTTGCACTAGAAATAATCTCAGAAGCTCTCTTCCCCTTGCTAAGAAATGCTCCAAAGTGTTTTAAACTCCCCAGTCTATTTACTTGTGGCAATGTGGTTTAACAATGTTGATCATGATTAAACTTTACAAAGGCACCATGGGAATCTTGGCACTAAGATTATAGAACAGAATTTCAGTTGTCAGTAATACACAAAGCATTTTCAGATTTATACTTCAGGGTTTCAGTTTCCCCTAGTTAGAAATATCCATAATGCACAGGTCACTCCATGCTTAAAAATATTAATAGCAAATAGCCCCAAGAGGAAATTAATCCAGAAATTACTTTTCCCCCCTTCATACTTCTTCTAACCCAGTCTGCTGTAAAGCAAAGCCCTTTTTATACATCCCCCATGTAAATATTGACTTATGTATTGAAGCAAAGTAAGCTTAGTTGGTTTGGGAAAACAACAACACACCAGTTCAGAAAAGCATTTATAACCAATTCAAATATTAAAGAGCTTAAAAATTCTGAGGAACATTAACATTTGAGTTTTCCAGGCTGTCATTTTGGGGCTGCAGTTACGGATAAGCAACAGTGTGAGAACCATAGTTATTCAACTCCATTTCTTTGATGTATAAATGTATGTGTTCATTTCTGCCAGCAATAAAGTTAATATGTTAGGCATTCATTCTGTTGTTTATGTCATCCTTGGGGAGATGTGCTGGGTTTTCTATATAGTTCTAAGGTGATAGTGAGACTGTAAATTTCATAAACACTCATAAGCATTGCTAAAATATTCTTGCTAATCATGGGTAAAGGTTACTTTAAATGCTTATTCTGATATGTGTGTGTGTGTGTGTGTGTGTGTGTGTGTGTATGTAAACTTTGAATCAAAGGATGTCATTTTAGCCTTCCTGGTTTTGGTATATGGTCCTGTGATACACCATTAAAATTGCATTAGAATTTATTTGTTGTAAAAACCACAGTTTTTAATCCTAATCATTGCCATCTTATTTTTTTTTTTAAGAAGAAAAGGGGAAGAAGCAGTTCTCTTACACAGTACAGTGTTGTCATAGTAAGAATATGAAGTCATTTGAAGACCTGAGTAAATCTCAAATTTGTTGTTGATGCTTGTTTAGAAAAAAGAGAATTGGATTATCCATGAAGTCCACTTCTATGGACCTGGTCCAAAGTATTCATGATATTGTCATATTCAAATGATGTCCTTGTGTTTCTCCTCCCTATGGTTCTTTCTTTCACATGTGGAAACCACTAAGCACCCAAGTGTTAAGATATAATAAATCTGGAGGGAAATCTCTAGTCATGGTTTCCCAAGGCTTGTACTATTACATAAGAGGGTAATCTATTACAGAATATACCTATTCACTGTCTTTTTGTTTGATGCACAAATTTGCATAAGTATATAAAATCTCAAAGCTAAGTTCTATGTCTCACTATCTCCATCTTTCCTCAGTCAAGTCTAATACTCCAACAATAGATAGAAGCTGCTAGGTTACAGAACAGACTCCCCGAATAGTATAATATCTCTTCATTGACTCCCATTTAATTTTAGCACCTCCCTGTCATACCATCTATGTCTACAGATATGGCCGAGGGTAAACAGCAAGTCCATATATGCTACTGCTTCCTATGTCTCTTTCTCAACTCTATAATACAACCACCGCAATCCTTGAACTTTGAGAAAGGCAGTTAAGGGGTTACTTTCTTGGTCAGTATCTTTATCCTCTTTGTGACTGTGACTTGCCAAACCATACATAGCTCCCATCTCTGATTATCATTCTTACGAATGTTGGGCCCCCGCTTAGAATGAATATTTCTTAAGAACAGCTTATTCTTGTATCTCTATCCACATTACTTACCACAATACTTATTCTGCAATAAATACTTCATTCCTGGCAAATAATAGACATGCATTAATTGACTGATTGATTGATTAATAGTCATTAGTTTTTATTTTCCTATCAGGATTATTTAAATTCTCTCTTTACATAAATGAGAGTCTTTGCTGCTTTTTTTTTGCCAGTGCTATCCAATATATCTGAAAAAGATCTGTAATATTCCTGGCTCTAGTCTAAATGATGAGGATATGATTAATAATAATAAAAAAGAGATTTCCTGCTCTCTAGAGACTTACAGGCTAAAGCAGAAGATACAAAAAGATACAAGAAAGAAAGGGAAAGGTGGAAGGAGGGAGGAAAGGTAGAGGCAGAGAGACATTAGGGATTATTTGTGGAACTGAAACCAAGCAGGGTAGCAGATGCAAAGTGGAAGGCTTACTTTCTTATTTTTATTTCCTTTAATCCTAATACCTATCTCCTCATCCCCCACTTATAAAAGATCCAATTCCCTATCTCTCCAACCCAACTATTGTATTCTTTGCAAGTCATGACTGACACACTTTTACCTTAAACCTGTTTCTTTCTTAATCTTTCTGACTCTTAGTACATCAAATATGAGACTTGACTCTCTTCTAATGATGCTATATCCCTGTCTATTCTTTCCAGTACTTGTTGCACTTTCATTATCCATCCCCTTAATGCCCCTTTCTGAGTTTAGTGGGTGACTTAGAAAATGCTTTTTTCTTCTTTAACATTTGTAGATCCTCCCTCTACTACTATCATCTAGAATTATTGTACTTCTGTATCTATGAGCTTAAATATTCTCTTATCTGATTTATTTTATTATTCCATCTTTCTGATGCCTAACATTGTACATTTTATTTTCACCATGACCTCAATGCTTCTACTTCTTAGCCCCTTCTGGGGTCACTAGCTACATATGGACCATACTGTTCTTTCTTCCCCATTACAACATAATTCCTAATTCAACTCTGCATTAAACCCAATGGTTCTCCAAGTGTGATTTACAGACTGAAAGGTTTTAGAAATACCTTCAGGCAATCCAGAAGGTCAAAATTATTTTCAGATAACACCAAAGTATTATTTGCTTATTAAAATATTCCTACCTTTTCCAACTATGTCCTCTTTTGAGTCTGAATTTTCCTCATATTTTGTTATTAATTCACTTGTATCCAATTCTTCATGACCCTATTTGGGGTTTTCCTGGCAAAAATACTGGAATAGTTTGTCATTTTCTTCTCATTTTACAGATAAGGAAACTAAAACTAACAGGATTCAATGACACTCAGGATAAGACAACTAAGTGTCTGAGACCAGTTTCCCTGACTATAAGGTTAGCACTCTATCTACTGTGCCATCTAGATATCCTTCCTTCATATTACAATATACTGAATGCACACACTGATATAAAATATAGCTATTAAAAGAATATATATATGTGTGTATGAAACTCTTTCTCACTACTTTTTATTTCAGAAAATGTAGTTTTCATAAAATGTTCCTTGTTTTAAACATATAATAGATTTATTATCATTAAAATACATTAATAAGTAATTGTTAAACCATTAGCTTTAATTTTTTTTTGAGATTTTTATTTATTTATTTATTTAATTTAATGATTACTTTATAATGACAACATTATTCCTTGCACTCGTTTCTTTTCCGATTTTTTCCCCCTCCCTCCCTCCACCCCCTCCCCTAGATGGCAAGCAGTCCTTTATATGTTGGATATGTTGCAGTATATCCTAGATACAATATATGTTTGCAGAACCGAACAGTTCTCTTGTTGCATAGGGAGAATTGGATTCAGAAGGTATAAATAACCCGGGAAGAAAAACTAAAATGCAGATAGTTCACATTTGTTTCCCAGTGTTCGTTCTTTGGGTGTAGCTGCTTATGTCCGTCATTTATCAATTGAAACTTAGTTAGGTCTCTTTGTCAAAGAAATTCACTTCCATCAAAATATGTCCTCATACAATATCGTTGTCGAAGTGTATAATGATCTCCTGGTTCTGCTCATTTCACTTAGCATCAGTTCATGTAAGTCTCACCAGTCCTCTCTGTATTCATCCTGCTGGTCATTTCTTACAGAACAATAATATTCCATAACATTCATATACCACAATTTACCCAGCCATTCTCCAATTGATGGGCATCCATTCATTTTCCAGTTTCTAGCCACTACAAACAGGGCTGCTACAAACATTTTGGCACATACAGGTCCCTTTCCCTTCTTTAGTATTTCTTTGGGATATAAGCCCAATAGAAACACTGCTGGATCAAAGGGTATGCACAATTTGATAATTTTTTGGGCATAATTCCAGATTGCTCTCCAGAATGGTTGGATTCGTTCACAACTCCACCAACAATGCATCAGTGTCCCAGTTTTCCCGCATCCCCTCCAACATTCATCATTATTTTTTCCTGTCATCTTAGCCAATCTGACAGGTGTGTAGTGGTATCTCAGAGTTGTCTTACTTTGCATTTCTCTGATCAATAATGATTTGGAACACTCTTTCATATGAGTGGTAATAGTTTCAATTTCATCCTCTGAAAATTGTCTGTTCATATCCTTTGACCATTTATCAATTGGAGAATGGCTTGATTTCTTATAAATTTGAGTCAGTTCTCTATATATTTTAGAAATGAGGCCTTTATCAGAACCTTTAACTGTGAAGATGTTTTCCCAGTTTGTTGCTTCCCTTCTAATCTTGTTTGCATTAGTTTTGTTTGTACAAAGGCTTTTTAATTTAATGTAATCAAAATTTTCTATTTTGTGATCAGTAATGGTCTCTAGTTCATCTTTGGTCACAAATTTCTTTCTCCTCCACAAGTCTGAGAGATAAACTATTCTATGTTCCTCTAATTTATTTATAATCTCGTTCTTTATGCCTAGGTCATGGACCCATTTTGATCTTATCTTGGTACATGGTGTTAGGTGTGGGTCCATGCCTAATTTCTGCCATACTAATTTCCAATTATCCCAGCAGTTTTTTATCAAATAATGAATTCTTTTCCCAGAAGTTAGGGGCTTTGGGTTTGTCAAACACTAGATTGCTATAGTTGACTATTCTGTCTTGTGAACCTAACCTTTTCCACTGATCCACTAATCTATTTCTTAGCCAATACCAAATGGTTTTGGTGACTGCTGCTTTATAATATAATTTTAGATCAGGTACAGCTAGGCCACCTTCATTTGATTTTTTTTTTTCATTAATTCCCTTGAGATTCTCGACTTTTTATTGTTCCATATGAATTTTGTTGTTAATTTTTCTAGATCATTAAAATATTTTCTTGGAAGTCTGATTGGTATAGCACTAAATAAATAGATTAGTTTAGGGAGTATTGTCATCTTTATTATGTTCGCTCGGCCGATCCAAGAGCACTTAATATTTTTCCAATTATTTAAGTCTAACTTTATTTGTGTGGAGACTTTTTTATAATTTTGCTCATATAATTCCTGACTTTCCTTTGGTAGATAGATTCCCAAATATTTTATGGTATCAACAGTTATTCTGAATGGAATTTCTCTTTGTATCTCTTGCTGTTGAGTTTTGTTGGAGATGTATAAAAATGCTGAGGATTTATGGGGATTTATTTTGTAGCCAGCTACTTTGCTGTCACTGTGGGGGGGGGGGGAAGGGGGGGGGATGGCCAGGTCCCGAGAGACTCCAGACGTTTGGGGTTGTATTCTTCAGCCCCAGTGTTTTTAGCTTCTCTGCTGGGCTGCTGACTTGCTGCCGGAGCAAAGTATCCAGTCCTGTAGCGAAGCTCTCCCCGCAGAGACAGCTGCGATCACTCCCCACCCCCTCTCCAGTCTGCTCCCGTGCTCTCACTGCCGCTGCCCGCCGCCTGCGCCCGATCTAAAACCGTCCCAGCCCTCCAGTAAAGACAGACCTTTCTTGGTGAATCTCAAGGATGGCTTCTCTTTGTAACTATTTGTGGGTTTTTTTCAGTCAAGCATTAATTCAGAGGCTTGTAATGAAGTGGATAGTGAGAGAAAGCGTGGAGCTTATGCAGCTGTGAGCCTCCTCTCCGCCATCTTAACCGGAAGTCAGCTTTAATTTTTAATATTATAGATATCAATAGATATAATCCATAGAAACAAAAAAGAGGATACTTAATTCTAAAAGAATGTAAGGGGTTCTAAGACCAAAAAATTTGAGAACCATTGATGTATACTTTGCCTTCTTGTTCTTTTGAAGGTCCTATGTTGCAAAACCTCTATCTGAAATTATTCCCACTATTTGATTCCTTTGCTTCTATTCATGTGGTAGTGACTAGAACAGAATTTCACAAAGCTGTTCCAACTGACTTTACTACAAATTTTTATCAGATAATTTCATTTGTGTGCTTATTGCAATAAGGCAATTCTTTTATTTATTTTCCCAATAGAATTTCATTTTTCCAAATATACTCAAGATAGTTTTAAACATTCACCTTTGCAAAATTTTGTACTCCAAATTTTTCTCCTTCTCTTTCTCCATCCCCTTTACCCCAAGCAGCAAGCAATTTGATATAGGCTAATCATGTGCAATTCTTTTAAACCTATTTTCCTATTCATCATGCTACACAAGAAAAATCAGATGAAAATTAAAAACCATGAGAAAGAAAAAAAAGCAAACAAATAGCAACAACAATGAAAAGGGGGAAATGTTATACTTTGATCCATATTCAGTCTCCATAGGTCTCTCTGAATATGGATGTCACTTTCCATTCCCAGTCTATTGGAATTGCCTTTAATCATTCATTATTGAGAAGAGCCAAATCCATCACAGTTGATCACATAATCTCATTGTTACTGTGTATGTTGTTCTCTTTGCTCTGCTCACTTCACTCAGCATCAGTTCATGTAAGTCTTTCTGGGCCTTTCTGAAATCAGCTTGCTCATTATTTCTTATAGAATAATAATATTCCATTACATTCTTATATACAGCTTATTCAATCATTCTCCAAGTAATGGGCATCCAATCAATTTCTACTTCTTTGTCATTACAAAAAGAGCTGCTATGAATATTTTTGCACATATGTGTCCTTGCCCCTCTTTTATGATTTTTTTAGGATATAGACCCAGTAGTGAGCCTGCTGTATCAAAGGGTATGCAGTATAGCCCTTTGGACATAGTTCCAAATTGTTCTCCAGAATGGTTGGATCATTTCACAATTTCACTAACAATGCATCAGTGTTCCAGTTTTCCAACATCCCCTCCAACTTGTATCATTGTATTTTCCTGTCACCGTAAGGACAATCCTTTTAAACCTTTAAACTCTTATCCTATGTACCATAACAGGTATTAGAAACTTTTTGTTCTTTCAAATCTCTTCTGGTGTGCATTGTTTTTCTGTTCCTAAGGTGAGAATCTCGTCTTACATTTAACTTTTCTCCTGTCTTCTTCTCATCTCACATCATTTTTACTCATTATCTCTCTCATCTCTGGCTTACAGGGAGAAATGGCCTTCCTCTCGCTGATGAAAATGCCTGAATGTTAATGATTGATACCATCTCTCTCAACTGTTTAAGGAGGTTGCTTCACTATTGCTCCTGCTCCCTTTCTAATCTGCATTCTCTCACAATTTACTGCATGTTTCCTTGCTGCCTACAAATATGTCATTGTCTCTCCTATCCTTAAAAAACTCACCTGTGATTTGACCATTTTTACTAGTTAACATCCTATGTCTCCTTCCCATATGGGAACTCCTTAAGAAAGCCAGCTATATGAATGCCTGCACATCTCATGCTCTTTTACACCCTCTATACCCCTACAAATTCTTCAACTTACATATGTTCACAGAACATATTTTTATTCGTTAGTGGAAAAGAAAACCAAGGAAGAATTAGAATAAATTAACAATCATGTAATGTAATTCTTAACAATGTTCATCTTTCCCAGTGAATTTGGAAAACATTTTCTATTCCTTCCAAGTTTAGGTATTGTGTAAGGCTTTAGCTTTATGGGATCCATAAACTTACTTAAGACACAGTTCCTGTTCTGAAAGATTTATAATCTAGCATAGGAGATATGAGATGCACACAAATATGTATAATGCACAATAAAATATGATATATTACTTGTAAGTGATGCAAAGTGCAGTGGGGATAGGAAGGATTGCCTTGTCTGACCTGATCTAGAAAGCATTCTGGAAAAAAAAGTAGTATTTGAATTGGCACTGAAGTATAACAGATCATTAAAGGAGAAACAGAGGTTGTGAGTGTGTGTGTGTGTGTGTGTGTGTGTGTGTGTGTGTGTGTGTGTGTGTGTTTGTGTATTGATGAGAGATACTTCCAAAAGAGAGAACAGAAAAATAAGCAATCCAATTTGCCTGGGGAGAGGTAGATGGATTCATTTTGGGGAATAGTGGAAAATCAAGATAAATAGTCAATTTAGAACAAAGTAATGAAAGACTTTGAATACAAGAATAGATCTTTATTTGGTAGGTAGTAGGGGATCACAAGTCTTTTGAGCAGGGATCTACCCTGATCAAAAGTGATGATTTGGGGATATTGATTTGACTGTGTCTTGAAGGATGAATTTGACGGGGAGATATGGTAGTCTAAATGAAGATGATTTTATTGGTGCTGACAGCCCATCAGAGAATTCAGGGTAAATATTAGATTGTAGGTAGGGATTGCTGAGTTTTAAGAATCAGATTGATCATTGATTATCATTAAATTTGCAATTGATTATCATTAAATAAAAGCAGTGTATGTGGCACTGCTTATATTGGAAGAAAATTAGGGGGAATGGGAGAGGCATCCAATCTATAGACTGTTGGTATGAAAGTATCTTAAAAAGTTGACCTTCTGATTACACCAAGGTCTCTTCTCTCAAAATCATGTTTTTCTTTTAAACTGTTAAGGGAACATTCAATTTATGGATTTAGTTTAAGTACTATGATTGAGCTTGGATATCTAGCTTGACATTGCTATTACTCCAAAGTAAGACTAGCTGTTGAAATTAAGTTCTTTGCATAGAGTGGCAGAAAAATAAATTTAGAGAAATTATAAAGTATTTCTAGGCTGATGAAATTCTTAAATGACATTAAACAGAAATGTGTTAGGAAAAAGCAAGTGATTCTGAGTCATTTTGGTAAGTTTTCTGGATTAGGTCATCCTAGAAAACATTGGAACAAAACAAATGTTCAAGCTGTAGTTTTCAATAGAAGTTCTCTGGGTAATTTTAGAAAATGTAATTTAGAATATCTGACATTTTTCAGGGTAACATAATAATGGATAAATGCAAAAAGATTTTCACAGCAGGTTAGCTGGCAGAATACAGGATTTTCATTTGTTACTGTTACTTTGTACCTACTGCAAATGTGGTTCTGCTATTAAGTAGGCAATTCCCAGGTAGGCCAGACAAATCTCATTAATTATTTTTAAGTTTAAATAACCAAGAATCAAAATTAATTATTAATGTGTCCCACTACCTCCTTTGGCCAAATTATATTGGTAAAACGGTTTCAGAGAGGAAGCAAGGAAAGGGCATCTATATTCATTGGTTTTCTGTTCATTTTTGACAATTCAATTAAATAAAACTTTTGTCTTTCGAGATTATACAATTTAAGCTTCAAAAGCAGACTCCTTGGAAGAGTCTGCTGTTATTGGGAAGCATAAAATCTTTATCTTTTTTTAAAGGAGAGGAAATTTGAAAGTAGTTTTAGAGAAATAGTCAAAGGAATATTCACAGATGAGAAGCTGAATGGCCAGTCAGATCAACTTGAAAATCTAGTAGTTCTCAGCAAGGATGTGGCAAATGAATATTCTATGTGAACAAGCTAGTAAAATAAGTTGCCTTGCATTTGGGAAAAAAAAGAATAACTTACCAGGTTTCAAGCTTCCAGCCTAAAAAAACCATATCATAAAATTAGATAGAATCATTTAGAAAGAGTCATTTGTTTAGCTTTGGGAAACAAAACAAAACAAAACAAAACCCAAAAAACAAAACAAAACAAAACAAAACAAAACAAAACAAAAAAAAAAGACAGAGAGACTCTGTGAAACATTGTTTTTGTTTGGTGGAATATTCAGTCTCACCATCAATATGGTTGATATATTTTCTTTTAGAATAGATCTTCCAGTCTATTTGCACTAAAATGTTTAAAAAAAAAGTTGATGAAAATTTAAAATTTAAAAATGTAAGGGCTAAAAATGTTGAAAATTTCTTTAGAAATGCACATTTATATTGCCAATTATAACTCATAATTTTTGCACAGGGGCCAGTGGTATAAAATGTGCCTGTGAATAAATTTATTTCTTACAACAAATTAATGTGAATTGAATGGATAATAACATCACAACACTATTCTCTATTGGGGAGTGACAGAGACTCCAAGATATAAACTCTTGTGAATGGGAATTCTACAACATAAGGGATTGCTGCTGGGAAACTGTCCAGGGTGGATTTGGGCTGGAAATGTACTTTTGGAGTTTAGCAGCTAAGGAAGTGGGGCATATAATATATTCATATTTTAATATTTAAATTGTATTATTTTTCCAATGAACAAACATTCATTTTTTTTCTCACTCTTGCTTTGTCTCCACTCTATCAAAAAAGAAAACAAATTTTTTCTAAACAAATATGCATAGTCAAAGGAAGCAAATACCCTTATTGGTCTTGTACAAAATATGTCTCCTTTTACATTTGGAGTCTGTCATCTCTCTTTCAGGAGATGGGGAATGTGTTTAGTCATCATTCCTCTGCAATTGTGCTTTATCATTGCATTCTGATAATTCTAAACAAAAAAGTTGTTTTTCTTTAGGATATTGTTATTGTGTCGATTGTTTTCTTGGTTCTGATCACTTCATTGAGTATCTGTTCATTCAAGTTTTCCGTTTCTCTGGAACTATTTCATTATTTTTTATGGCAAAATAATATTTCATTACATTTATATACTATAATTTGTTTAGACATTCTATAACAAGAGAAAACCCCATTAGTTTCCAGACTTTTAATCCTATGAAAAATAACTTCAAATTTGTATTAATTATTTTTTGTTAATAAGGCCCTAAGCTCAGTTGTTTCTTTTTCTTTCTTTCTTTCTTTTTTTTTTTTCACTTACGCAATTGGGTTTAAATAATTTGCCCAGAGTTACTTAGCTAGGAAGTTGTAAGTGTCTGAGGCCAGATTTGAACTCAGACCCTCCTGACTTCAGGGTTGTTGAGCTCAGTTATTTCTAACCAATGAAGGACTGAAGAGCAGTATAGTTCATGGGAAAGCACATTACTTTTGGAGTAAGAAAAATTGGTTTAGATCTTGGTTCTTCTGCTTACTGACAGTATGACTTTGGGCAAGTCATTTGACTTCCATAAGAATTAATATCCCTTCCTGTAAAATGAGGGAGCTGAACTAGATAGCTTCATGTTCATTATAATTTTAGATCAATGATGCTTTGTTTTTATGATTGCAAGTGTTTTCAGTGCTCTCTGTTGCACAAGGATTAAATACCATTTGCTCTACCTCAGTTATTATGAAGATTACCTGGCAAGACAAGATTCCATAAGATACTGAGAACCTCTCTTGAACTAACCTGGCAAGTATTCAAATTTTGCTATAGAGAGGACAACTCCAATGAGCTGACTATGTAGCCTAAGTGCCTCTCCTATGTTTATCTATAATACTATCTTACAGAGAACTTGGATAAGGGGAGTGCTCATATGGAGGGCAAAAGAAGTGGTATAACAATACGCTCAAAGTTTTCTGAAGAATTGTAGTATTGATTGTGAGACATAAAAGATGCTGGCAGAGGATCCCCATTTAGCATGCTCACATCAGAGAAGGAATTGCGCTCTATAAGCAAAGCAAAATCTCAGTAGCACAAAGGAAGAATGAAATAGATAAATCTAGAGACATCTTTGTCTCAAATTTTCAAAAAAAATTATTATTTGTGCCTTACCTGTAATAGAACTTTCTAAATTTGCATTGGAATGGTTAACCAAAGTTGACCCAACACTATGATAGAGGATCAACAACAGAACTTTGATGACATATATCACCACATCTGAATATCACAGAATAGAGTTTGAATGGGTCCGATTTCTATCTGACTGAGAATTCTACTTTGCTTTCATTTTTTGAGGAGAAATATCTTTTGATCTTATTTAAGAACATAGCATTGTATCTTTAGCTATAATCAGAGACACACATGCATTCTGTGGTTGAACAGACCTTTTAGTTATTACTAATTCATGCTACTGCTGAATTAAAATGGAAACATTGGAAAAATTTGTTTAGAAGGGCCTCTTTTATATCCTTCCTTTTACCCTGACCTAAGACAGAATAAACACTATGTCTGTTTTCAGAATGGAGAGTCAATAGCTTACATGTATGAAGAAGACTGTAGATGAACATCTGAGTTTAAAAAAATATATAGATTTTAAACCTGTCTTTAAAAAGGCATTCTTTGCCTCTACTTCAATCCTTTCTCACTCTCTGATGCATGGGATTTATAAAGAAAGCAAAAATGATGAAAAAAACTTGCCCATAGAGGACTATTATATATAATATGAGACCAAAGGGCATCAAATAAAGAAAGAATTAATAATTAAAGTGAGCAAAAATGCTAACTTTTCAATACTTGAATTTTGAAATCCTATATTCCTATATTAAATCATATTCTCTCCCCATTTGGAGTTATACTAGCAGAAGGCTCATATGTTCACAGAATCATGAGATTTACATAAGGAAGGGATATTTTAGATCATGTAGTTCAATTTTCTCCATTAATAGGAAAAACAAAACTAATCCAAGACAAGGAAAATGACTTACGGTCATATAGCTACCAAGGCTCAGAGTTGATATTCACAGTCAAGAATTCTATTTTCTAATTCAGCACCCTTGGCTAGCCCAGGGTTTAGAAATCTGAGCAGAATGATTAAATAAATGTAGACGATTGGATATTGTTTCAGAGGGTTAGAATCAATGTGGCTAATCAAGAAAAGTTTCTTGGAAAAGATAAGTTATGGGTTGTTATGCAAAGAAAACTCATGGTGTACTTAAAAGGGGAAATTAGGTTACTCTAATTATGTTGGCCAGTCAGCATTTAGACTTAAGAACAGGGTAGAGGGGAATAAAAGTTGGAGGAAGTAAGTGAGAATGAATTTTGGTTGAGAGAAAATAGGATGAAGAAAACTAGAAGGCAATGGAGAGTCTATAGGTAGTATCACTCCTTGGAAAACTTTCCCTTCAACTGTGGTTTTCATGGTCTGTGATGAAAAGAATAATGAAATCCCAGACCTTGTCCTGACACTTTTACTTACTGTTTTTGAAAAAAACTAATTAAGTGATGTGCCTTCTGTAAGCTTTAGTACAGAGAAGGATCTGAATAGAAAGTAAAATCAACAGAAAGGGACAGAAACCAAGATTACAACAGTCAAACTACCATAATAAAAAGACTCTAAATACTGACAAACAGTTTAGGTTTGTGCAAAGTATGAGCAAGGTCAAACTCTGCTTTTGTTCCTTTTATCTTTAGTGAAATCTGATTTGTGCTGGTTTATCAAAACATGATATCAGCCATTTTGTATTTGTGCTCCATAATTATTCTCATAATAGATCAGGCTCGATGATTGTATTATATAAGTTTCTTTTCTTTTCTGAGCTCCACTTCTTTCATATCCATCTTCTCATCTATAAGGATATTATCAAAATCACTCAACCCTACTTTAGGTTTGTGCATTTGATGCAATCCTGGGTGTGCCATAAAATCTATTCCAATTGGTTATGGCAATTCCCTATCGGGACTTTATAAAACCAAAGGAACTAGTTGAAATTGTAGATTTGACAGAGCATTAAACCAAGAAAGCACATTATTAATATTTATTATTAATATTTAGAAAAGAAATCACTTGTCTGGAGACGGAAACATCTCACACTCTCCACAACACTCTAGGCTTAAGAAAGACTGTGAACTTCCAAAAACTTATGGATTTTACATTTTTTCATTGAAATATTAGCCATGTCTTTATGGTTGAGAATTTCCTCCTTTACAAGTTAAATGGCAATTCTTCCATATCTACTTTCAAATTATGAAACCATAATCAAATCAACACTGCCATTGCTACTGGAAAAAAAAGTACATTGATGTACTCTACCATGACTCCTCTTACATTACAGTTAATTCCCAAACCAAAATACCCCTCCTCTGGCATAGTTTTTGTTCCAATATAATCAAGTACCAAGAAACTGGCCTGAGACAGAAATACCCAAATACCAAACCGCCCTTCTCTAATTAGAAGGCAAATTCCCTGAAGATAGAAACTACCTTTTCTCCAATATTTATATCTTTAATTCTTAGCACAATGCTTGTCTCATAATAAACCTTTAATCATTTTTACTTGTCATCACAATAGACTTTTTATATTGCTTTGAAATGTGGTAATTGTTTTACATAAAATACCTCATTGGGGCCCTACAACACTCCTGTAAGGTAGTTATTACAGGCATATTATCCCTATATAAAAAGTGAGAAAAATAAGGTTCACGTAGGATTCCGTATGCTTTCATCACTCAGTTACTAAGTGTTTGGTTAATGGCATGGTATTTTGGGAGGAGGATAAGAAAGCAAACCCAGAATAATTAATTTTTATTGGTCCACTACTATGTTTTGATATGTGTAGAAAGATCCTAATGAGGATAATGTCTCTATCAAAATCAATCAGACAGGGTTTCCTGGAGTACCAAAAAGCCAAGTGATTTGTCCAGTCACAAAATATATGTTAGAAGCAAAACCTGAATTCAGATCTTCCTGATTCTAAGGTCTGCCCTTTAACCACTCTACTTCATTATCTCTTCAGTTTTTTTTTTTTTTTTTAACAGCTTAATTAATTAGAATAACAATGAGGCCCAGAAATGCATTTTTTTTTTCTTTTCCCTTTCTAATTAAAAAAAAAACAACATTTTTCTCTCATTAACCTTTTTCAAAGCTTTGGAGTCGTTGGGATCCTTGTGGCAAGTTATAAATGATGCATGAAATAGGAAAAAAAAAAGCTACCCACCTAATGAATTAGGCTTTGTTGTGTGTTCTTGTCAGTATAATGTTGTGACAGTTGGGCATTAGATCTGAAATGGTCAGAAGCAATCCTCTCTCTTCACCTCTCAAAACACAACACACATATACCTACACTCCTGATGCAGAACAAGATAAAGAGAGATGGTCTGGAGCCAGTAGAAGAAATAAAATCATAAATGCAGGATGAAAGATATTACCATAAAAACTGACTTTTATGTTATACTTTATAGTACACACACATACATCTTGAAATTTGACCTCTCCCACAGTCCTGTGCAAAGATCAAATCTTAATAAAAACTGAGAAAGCAAGATGACATGGTAGATAGAGTGCTAGTCTTAGAATCCAAGTCTTGAATCCAAATCCTTCTTCAGATATTTATTAACTGTGTAATCTGGAAAATTGCATAACTCCCATCAGCCTCAGTTTCCTCATCTGTAAAATAGAAACAGTAATAGTACCTACCCACCAGGGTTGTGAGGTATCAAATTGGATAATGTATATAAAGTACTTTGAGACACCATATAAATATTGTTAAAGTTGTTGTTACTATCATTGTTCCTCAAGGATATGAACTTGTCTAAAAGAGAAATTGCATAGTGGGATGAAAAACTACGAAGACAGAAAAATTTGAATTCTAGTCCTGTCTCTGAAACATATTGGCTATGTGACTGAGTTAGCTTTCTATGCCTAAATTTTAGGAAAAGTTCTGGTTTGCATTTGTATAGCGAGTTTTACAAAAAAGAAAGAAAAAGAGAAAGGAAGGAAGGAAGGAAGGAAAAAAAAAAGAAGGGAGTAAGAAAGGGAGGAAGAAGGGACAGGTATATGGGAAAATAGAGTGCCACTCCTGAAGTCAGGATGACCTGAGTTCAAATCCAGTCTTAGACATTTACTACATGTGTGATCTGGTACAAGTTACTTAATTTCAATTGCCTAAAAAAAGATGAAGTGAATTTCCTTATTGCAAAAAACTTTTACCCAAATAAACACCAGTCAGATGTAGGGGAAAAATACAATTAAAGTGGCATTAGTTGATAAGTAATGATTGAGAATTAGAACTAGAACCAGGTATTATGACTTAAAGACAAGTGTTCTATTTTCCCCCTTCTACACAACTTTCACTCACCTAATCCTACTCTTTCTTTTGATAGATGTGTAGACAGAAGCCATTTCAAAGTTCAGTGAAGTGTGACTTTTCCAAAATCACACAAAAAGAAAGCAGTCTAAGTATCCAAGATAAAACTGGCAAATAATAGGTATAGTGTGAAAGAAAAGTACTGGGTAAGGCGAAGAAGGCAGTTGTATTTTCAGTTAGTGTGTACTAGAAGAAATGCAGTAACTGCATTAGATAGTGTATGTAGAGACTCTTTAGTGCACACTCCCCAATTCCCTTGGTTAGACAGAGGTGATAATACATCCCTAGAGGAGGTGAATTATTTTCAAAGGGGATTAGGAACATGTGTTCATCTGAAATGGATCTCTGGGAAATGGATTCCCATAGTTCATTTTCCTCTGTGAAATGGATCTTCCAATCCTTTGGACTTTCGCAGAATGTTTTTGCAGTCAGACACACACATATGCTAAAAATGATTTTAATTTATGTCTTTAATTATATATAAATAAGATTTTTAACCCCTTCACCTTTGATTGTTATTTTGGATTGCCAAAGGGATTATGGAGAAGGAGTGTGCAAATGTTAATACAGTTTAGAACCATTTTGATATCATAGAAAATAGCCACATGATCTAAATGGTGTTATATTAAAAGTAAAATCTCATTAAATTGGCATAAATCTCTGGCTGCAAATATAAATGCATCATATGATCTACCACTCCATGATCTTAAAAAGCAGGAAAATGCAAATCCTATTTTATTTTTTCTAAATGCCCTGGAAAAAGTAGCATTTTTAAACCCACAGATGTTTGGAGGAGGTAATAGCATGCTTCCATGTTTCATGAAATTGCTGTAATTACAAATAAATAAATCCACCTACAGCAATAACTCAAGTTTATAATGGTTCCCCACTCCCCCACGTGAGTAGCCTAGTAAGTGCTCCTACCTGGGAAAGATATTTTTCTCTTTAATTCTCTGTCATATAGGTCACAAGACTTTTTCTCATAACAAATATTTGTATTTTTAGAGACAGATAACTACACCAACTTCTACCTCTCAACTGTTCGAAAATTCATTCCAAAGATGCCCAAGGCTTTGTCGCAATAAGCCGCTAGAGAGAAATTTAGTCAGAGGTACAATCAGAAACACACATGTGATTGCTGAGACTTCCTCCCCAACTTGTTATAAAACTCAGGTCTGATCAGGTTAATTCTCATCTTCCTACCCCAATAAACCCCACTAGTCCTCTACTAATACTAAGATTAAATGTAGATGCCCTATTTGTTATTTTAAACTCTTCATATCCTGATGCATTGTTGCTTTTAAGTTTTTCTTTGTATATTACTCTCTTCCCTGAGTTTGTGTTCCAGCCTTCTTGGATTTCTTGCTGTTTCACATTCACAATATTATATGTCTAGTGTCTCCAGACTTAGCTCATGTTACCATCTGCATGAAGCCTTTCTTGATTCCATCCACCTCTCTGTGAACTACCTTGTATTCATTTTGTAAATATTATGCATATATCTATATATGTTACTTGAGAGTAGACACAATTTTTCTTTTGCCTGTGCATCCTAATTGGTGCATATTTAATAAATGGTGATCAACTGTTTTTATCATTCTTATTAAATCAACCCCTCTTCATCTGTAACAACCAGACTATATATTACTCTATAATCCCAACTTCTACTGTCCACTCATTGTATAGCATTCCTTTGAATGAAATAGAGCAACTCAAGTTTTTTTTTTTTTTTTTTTTCAAATACCTAGTTTCAAGCGACTTCCCTAGCTTCTGAATAATAGTTTTCTAGTTTTCTTTTACAATAACACCTGGGGGACCAGATGTTAATCCTTGTTTAATGCAGATTCTCTGAACAAACATAAAAATATGCCCAGTTGCTTCTCATAGTTGTAAGTTTATTCCTCTTCCTTCCTTCTTTCTTCTCTTTCCATCATCTTCCTTTCCCTATTTTATCTATTAAGCAGTTTCTCCAGGATATACTCCCATTGATTTGTTCTGATTCCTTGCCTCCTATCTTTATAAGTATATTTTTTCTTTCACTTTCTTCATATTTCTCTCCTCTATGTTTCTCATAACTACCTTTTCAATGTTTACATACATAGTTCATTCCCATATGTCAGATACTTTTTATTTTTCTTTCTTTTGAAAACATTTTCTTTACAACATTATCCCTTGCACTCACTTCTGTTCTGACTTTTTCCCTCCCTCCCTCCACCCCCTCTCCCAGATGGTAAGCATTCCTATACATGTTAAATATGTCACAGTATATCCTAGATACAATATATGTGTGTAGAACGAAACAGTTCTTTTGTTGCACAGGAAGAATTGGATTCGGAAGGTAAAAATAACCTGGGAAGAAAAACAAAAATGCAAACAGTTTACATTAATTTCCCAGTGTTCTTTCTTTGGGTGTAGCTGCTTCTGTCCATCCTTGATCAATTGAAACTGAGTTAGATCTTCTCGTTGTCGAAGAAATCCACTTCTGTCAGAATACATCCTCATACTGTGTCATTGTTGAAGTATCTCCTGGTTCTGCTTGTTTCACTTAGCATCAGTTCACATAAGTCTCTCCAAACCTCTCTATATTCATCCTGCTGGTTATTTCTTACAGAACAATAATATTCCATAACATTCATATACCACAATTTACCCAGCCATTCTCCAATTGAAGGGCATCCATTCATTTTCCAGTTTCTAGCTAATACAGAAAGGGCTGCCACAAACATTTTGGCACATACAGGTCCCTTTCCCTTTTTTAGTATCTCTTTGGGGTATAAGCCTAATAGAAACACTGCTGGATCAAAGGGTATGCACAGTTTGATAACTTTTTGGACATAATTCCAGATTGCTCTCCAGAATGATTGGATTCGTTCACAACTCCACCAGCAATGCATCAGTGTCCCAGTTTTCCCGCATCCCCTCCAACATTCGTCATTATTTTTTTCCTCTCATCTTAGCCAATCTGATAGGTGTGTGGGTATCTCAGAGTTGTCTTAATTTGCATTTCTCTGATCAATAGTGATTTGGAACACTCTTTCATATGAATGGAAATAGTTTCAATTTCATCATCTGAAAATTGTCTGTTCATATTCTTTGACCATTTATCAATTGGAGAATGGCTTGATTTCTTATAAATTAGAGTCAATTCTCTATATATTTTGGAAATGAGGCCTTTATCAGAACCTTTAATTGTGAAAATGTTTTCCCAGTTTATTGCTTCCCTTCTAAGGGAATCTTGTTTGCACTAGTTTTGTTTGTACAAAGGCTTTTTAATTTGATATAATCAAAATTTTCTATTTTGTGATCAATAATGATCTCTAGTTCATCTTTGGTCACAAATTTCTTCCTCTTCCATAAGTCTGAGAAGTAAATTATCCTATGTTCCTCTAATGTATTTATAATCTCGTTCTTTATGCCTAAATCATGGACCCATTTTGATCTTATCTTGATATCCAGTATTGAGTGTGGGTCCATGCCTAACTTCTGCCATACTAATTTCCAGTTTTCCCAGCAGTTTTTGTCAAATAATGAATTCTTATCCCAAAAGTTAGGATCTTTGGGTTTGTCAAACACTAGATTGCTATAGTTGACTATTTTGTCTTGTGAACCTAACCTATTCCACTGATCAACTAATCTATTTCTTAGCCAATACCAAATAATTTTGGTGACTGCTGCTTTGTAATATAGTTTTAAATCAGGTACAGCAGATACTTTTTCTTACACAAAACAACTCTGCCCATCCAACCATCTAAACATTCCAAATACTTATAATATCCAAACTGCACAGAACTAGTCTTTCAAAATATAGAGACTGAACAAAAAGAATCAAAATCACATGGATACTGGATAGCCAAAAGATCATGATTTCAGATGTGTTATTTTTATCCAGGTAATCATTTTGCTATCATTTTGCTATTCTTCCCTTCTCTTCAGAATGTCCTGCCTTTAATAAATAATGGAGATGAAAACATGATCTATGTTTATAATGATTTGGTTGTATTTAATTTCCTCTGGAGATATAGGTTTCTTAATACAATACCCTTTTTTTTATTGTCCTTATGGGAAATATTTAGCATAACTCTGGAAGCACTAGCTACAAGGCATAAAGTGAGGATGACACATTTTCTTAATTCAAAGCCAGCCTCAGACAGCTGGTTTGTATGACTGTATTAGGTTTATGACTCTGGGCAAGTCACTTAACCCTGTATGATTCAATTCACCATCTGTAAAATGGACTAGAGAAAGAAAATATAAATCCCTCAAAGAACTTTGCCAAGAAAACTTTAAATAGAGTTAGGGAAAGTCAGACATGACTGAAAAAAACAATAAGAAGTGGTAGCTATGGCAGCGACACAAAGCAAAAACAAATGGGGGAATAATGGTGAATAAAAAATGAAGTAATTATTAATTTTTTTTTTTTTTGCAAATGATAGGATGATATACTTAAAGAACACTAGAGAGTCTACAAATGTTGGAGAGGCTGTGAGAAAACAGGTATATCAATGTATTGTTGGTGGAGTTATAAGTTGGTCTGGTTTTTTGAAAAAGCAATTTGGAATTAATTACTCCCATTGTTACTAAAAATGTTACCATATTCTTTCGTCCTTCTACATAACTGATAGATCTATATCCTATTCCTACAAAAAGAAATCACAGAAAGCAGAAAAGGACTTATATGTAGAAAAATATTTATGTGGTAGCCATATCTCTTTCTAGCAGCCAAAATTTGAAAACTAAAGGAGTTTCCTCTCCTACTGGAGAATGAGTAAATAAAATGTAGTTTATAAGTATAATGGAATATTATCATTCCATAAGTAATCAAGAAGTGGGCAATTTTGAAGAATTTGGGAAGACCTCTATAAACTGACACAGATTTTTTTTAAAAAAGAAAATAGAACTAGAAATATAATTTTAAAAATAATAATGTTATACAGAAAAAAGTTTGAAAAACTTTACAATGCTGATCAATGCAATATTAAATCATAAGAATGAAGATAAAATGCAACATTTATCTTCCCTTTGGAGAAATTATGAATTTAAAATGTAGGAAATTTCAGAAATTTTTTGACTTGACCGATGTGACAATTTGTTTTTGCTAGATTATGAAATTTTTTATTAAGGACTTTTTCAGTTTTTTAAAAAAAGTTATCAATGTAAGCCTGTTAGAAACGACAGATTAATCTTTGAAAACAAAAGCAAAAACCAAACCAAGATTATTTATGCTGTATTATGCCACATTGATTTAAGCAGAATTCAATGCTGTACAATGGTATTGCTCAGGATTTAAGTATAGGCACTCAGTCATACTGCCAAAGAGAAAAGACAAGAACATATTGTATGTACTATATCCTATATATTTCAATATATCTTTAATGAGGGGGAATGAACAATTATTATTTATATTACCAATGTTGGAAATGAACAGGGAGTATTTTTCAATTGATTGATCAATTGGTGTTTAGTTCTCCCTAATTCACTCGGAATTTTAGCAGCTAGTGACAGGATATTTCTCTAATCGATATAGAACTTTGACTTCTGTTTTGGTTCAATTCTCTCTTCAGACTCCCTCAGAAGAGGGCATCATTACATTGGTGCCAAATAGTGACCCACTGTACCTCAGAATTCTTGAGTCCAGTGGTTCTACTTGCCTGTGACTCTCCAGGAATGATTAGCATTAAAAACCAAAAATAAGACCTAGAGCAACAAATTTTAAAGATGCCTTAATTTTTTATAGATTAGGAGGCTAAAGGTCAAATGGTTAAATGGCTTGTGCAAAATTACATAGACAATCTTCATAACTTTATTACCTAAGGGTCTTCTAATGGTATCATTTGTCTCTAGATAATCCACCAGTCAATAGACTTGACAAGGTTTGAGAACCCTGGATCCCAACTTAAATGCAGATACAGAATCAGAGTAGATGAAAAAGCAGCAGAGAAGTAAAATAAGCATGACTTGGTGTACCTGAAGCAGAAGCTAATTGAATAAATAAACTTAGCAGTAAGATCATGGTTCCATGGAGTAAGTGTCAGAGAAAAGAGTTATCATTATCATCCTGTGTGGACAGAGAGAGTAAAGAAAGGAAAGAGAGATAAGGAGAGAAATGGGAGGAAGGAAGCAAGGAAGGAAGGAAGGAAGGAAAGAAAGAAAGAAGGAAAAAGTCTTTCAACTGACCAGTTCCAAGCCAGCTTTACTCACAAAGTTTGTTTTTTGTCCTTCATTCTCAAAAAGGACCATGACATCAGGGAAGTGATGCAAATGAATTGGATTTAAATGAGAGGTTTCCCTCATTTCTTCCCTCTGTCCACATATGATATCATACCCTTGCCTATAATTGATTGTTGTTAGTCCTTCGTTCTGGAAGAGGATTGTGATATCAGGAAGGTGATGCTATGACATGCAACTAAATTGGATTTAAGGGAGGGAAGGTTGTACAAGGTCACCTGCCTCACTTTCTCCTTCAGAACCATCTGGCTCCAATGGCTAGATATAGATCAAAGTGACTAGAGATGGAGTTGGATGAAATGAAAGACCTTGACCTTTTTAAACTAATTTCCTCAACATGTCTTAAAAGCATTCTCCCCTCTTTTTTGCCCCTCTGAACCCTGCCAAAATATCTTGGCATTTACTGGTCAAATTTCTTTAAGGATCATATCTTAAACTAAAACAAATCTAGTTCTAATTGATCACCAATAGATCTTAGATCAAGTCCCAGTTGGTCATTTTTTGTGTCCTCATTGACTCAGATTGTGTTTGAAAAGCAGTTCTGCTTGGGCCAGAAACTCTGAGGGTCTCCCTCTGGATTAATTATTTAATTTAGTTTTTTGGGGGGGACTAGGTGAAAGAGGAAATTCTTTGCTTCAATTGCTACCCGGCCTTAAATACTGAATGGTTGCAGCCTCAGTCACACTGAGACATGTTGAGGAAATTAGTTTAAAAAGGCCAAGATCTTTCATTTCATCCAACTCCATCTCTAGTCACTTTGATCTATATCTAGCCATTGGACCCAGATGGCTCTGGAGGAGAAAGTGAGGCAGGTGACCTTGTACAACCTTCCCTCCCTTAAATCCAATTTAGTTGTATGTCATAGCATCACCTTCCTGATATCACAATCCTCTTCCAGAACAAAGGACTAACAACAATCAAATATCATCATTATCATCATCATCATCATCATCATAAATGATCAATAATCATTAATCATCATCAATGCAGTCCTAAGTGAAAACATTCAAATTTATGATTGAAATACAATTTTCAATTTTTCTCCTTTATTTTCAAGACTCACGACAGTGTTATTTTTTCAAACATGATGTAAGGGTCTATATATTGATTTTCTTTATTTGAATGAAAAGCATCAAGATGGATGAGCAGCATATTTATTACTCAACATTCCAGGGATACTCTGAAACCTAATGATTCAGCAGGAGCTCTGACACCTCATTGTTTTCCTGACCTATAGATGAAACATAATGACACTGTGTCAATTATAGGCAAGATTTCCATTTGAGAATAAAAGCCCTGACATGCTGGAGTCGCCTAGCACATGGACTATCTTGACAAGTTACCACCAGATAAGATAGCCTTGAATTGATGATGGCTCAGCTGCTATTCAAATGGGGAAAGTGAGATGAGCTCTTTTTTTTTTTTTTTTCAGGTACCTTTGCTATGCTTTAGAGACTGAAGTCTCTAGGCAAGAAACACTTTCTAGACACGTCAAAATTCCTTTCTCTTAGACGGGGGAGAAGATAACCATAAATATACAAAGCTTATAGAATTTCTCCCTACCCAATTTTGCAAAAAAAGCAAAAACAAAACAAAAGCCAAAGGGGAGAAAGAATATATATCAGATGTTGGTATAAATCAATAAACCTGGGAGAAGCTGTCTGTATTTTGTATTTTGATTCTCCCAAACTTTCAAGACAAAGCAGAGTAGGAATTAGGGTGGGTAAGGCAAAACTTCACCTAGAATCCAGTACAAGTTGATATGATAAACCAGGGGAACTTTTACATATGAATTTTAGAAGTTAAACACATGTATTTTAAATACTAAAATTTCCATGGTATGTTAGTATTTACTTTGTCCTGTCAAGACAGGACATGATTGTAACAGAACATGAAGGACATAGAGAGCATTGAGCTTGTAGCCTGAAGATCCTGTGTTCAACTTCTGACAATTAGAAGTTATGTAATTTTGGGCAAGTTATTCAACTTCTTTGAACCTCAGTTTGTCCATCTATATAATGGATTATTTCTTAACTTCTCTTGCCTTAGGTATCTTTCTAGGATTCTGAGTTTCAGAACATGTAGTAATCTTTATTGATAAAAGGTGTTTCCTCAATGGGAGTTTCCTATTTCAATTGAATTATAGGTATGATTTTTAAAAATGTGATAACACTGTTCATCTCTAGGAGTTCTTGTTAGGGTTAGCTTAAATAATGTGTATAAAGGACTGTTATGGGCCAAAACTCTGAAACTAGAATTCTTATAAGGTATTAAGTCAGTGGAATTGATAAGACAATGGTTATCTAGTTTAGCATGATGATTAATAGTTCTCTAGTTCAGTACAAATACTTAGTACTTACTATAGTTCTACAAGATTCACACCTACAATGATATTATTATAATAGAGTATATAACAGCTAGCAGGGACTGAGAGACAGATTCATTCCATCATTCACCTTTGTGGTGGCTGGAGGCTGAAGTACAAGCCCTAGGACTCAGAGCAAGATTCATTCACTTCATCTCACATCACCAAAGTGGCTGGCTTCCTACACTTCCCCCACTGAGAACAAGGTTGGTATGAAAGACTCCCCAGAAAGCTGACCAGAGCCCCAGGCAACTGAAAAGAAGGCTGCCCCAGAGACCTTCAGAAAACCAACTGAGAATACTACAAAGGACTTTCATGATTCAATTATTATTCTTAATGAAAGCCCAACTTTTAGTAGAATGAAAGCTCTTTAATACAAAGGATTGTTTCTTTTCTTATTTTTTATCTTTACCACCAAACACAATGTCTTGCACATAAAAAAGGTGCTCAATAAAATTTGTCTCAATGATTTCCATTAGGTAAACAACAGTGGTTACATGATTTTCAAATTCAGATGAAGTTTTGAAAGAATCAGGAAAAAACATTACAAGATTTTTTTTTTTTTAGATGCCCAAATGCCTTCTCCAGTTCTGGGATAGAGAATGTTCTTACTTAGATGTTTCCAAATTGGCCAAGTTTTCAGGACTCAATCATCACATAAGCTGCCTAAAGTTTCATTATATTCTCCAGATCCTCAGTTCATTCCTGAACTAGTATTAAAGAATAGCAAAAGTCTCATCTTAGAAATACTGGATGGTGAGGATGATGAATATTTACCAGGAGTTGGAAAGACCTGAAGTAAAAAATTCAGGATGAAAATGATGTAAGAAAAGCTTGTCTAGCTGAAAAAAAAAAACCCTCTTGCTGATAGAAAGAAAAAAAATAGTTATAAGGTTTTGCAACATCTTCCATTTTTTTCACAATCTGCCAAATGCCCAAAATCTTTACCAATTGCACTCTATTATGGTTGGGCCAGCAATGAGTTAATATCTTATTTTAAGATAAAACTTAAATAAAAAGGAAAATGAGTTTTCTTACATATTAAAAAGCTTTAGCTTGAGATAGAATTGTTTACAAAATGAAGAATGAATTTTGGTTGGGCGGGTGTTATTTGAAGGTATCCAATTATCATTCTTTTATCTTACAAGAACATTGCTGATATTAGAGCAATGAGTGAATACTTTTCATAAATTCAGTGAGAGCTGCAATCAATTTTTTTTAAACTTTTGCCTGGTCTGATAGTAAAAGGCACTCAACACAGACTGATTTTAAATGTTAAAGATGAATGAAAATGCATTAATGAGACTGCATTGTCTTCAGTGATGACATTGCTAGAACAGGAGTGGTGGTGGAAACTCAGTGATCTAAGTAGGGGAATTATGAGAACATTTTAAAAAAAGAATTCTCTCTTTAAACAAGACATTGTAAATCTTAGGGACACCATTGCATTAATTTACTTGAATACTGGTCATATTCATGAAAATGATTGATTTCTAGGACTGAAAAGGGATCCTGAAGTCCTACTATTTCATTTAACAGAGAAATTATACAACTTAAATTCACAGGAAATGGCAAAGCTAGAATTAAATTCCAATCTTCCTGAGTTCTAAACATCCATCATTATCATCATCAGCAGCAGCAGCATAAAGTTTGCTAAGTGCTTCATAAATATATAATTTTTTTTGATATCGAAGTTGATGCTGAAATATTAGCACTTATTTTCCTAAATTCATAGATGAGGAAACAGATACAGATAGGTGTAGTTACTTGTCCAGAATCATGCAGTTACTAAGCATCTGAAGCTGAAATTCAACTCTGGTCTTTCTGATTCCAGTACTTCAATCATTGTACCACTAAGTTATTCTACTTGACTCTATTGTGAATCATGCAAAGTATTGCTCCCTGTATCTGTAGCTAAATAAGAAAAAAAAAAACCAAAAAACAACACTCAAGTTTTCACACATTCAACAATATCTTCTATTTGCTTCTATATTCTTGTAGGTAAACATAGCCCAAATCAGATTATATTACAAAACCTTTGACAAGAGTTTTCTATATTCTTAGTGTCCTCTTCTTGAATCTTTTCCCTCATTTTAATGGGCTCTTTATCTTTGCTTCAGAGGTATAACTTATATGAAAGCAAATAATGCTTTATCCTGAGGAACTCCTTTATAGGGAGACATTTTTTCCCCTAGAAAGATGAATTTCTTTCTTATGGTTACTGGTGTTTCTTCACCTCTCCTTGAGGTCCTCCTCCAGTTTACTCTATTACATAATACAGAAATTCCAGGACCATCAATCCTGACATCCTCTAAGTGGTGTCCCTCTCCCCCTTTTTAAAATTTCTTCCACCTCCTTATTCTATTTTGGGACAAGAGTTAGACTGTAGTGGATAGAGGCAATATTTCTTCCATGACAACTACTCCAGAGATTGGGCTATTTTCCATGCTACTGTTCTCATTGTTCAGTCATATCAGCTATGTTTGACTCTTCATGGTTCCATTTGATGTTTTCTTGATAAAGATACTAGAATGGTTTGAAATTTCTTTCTCTAGCTAATTTTACAGATGAGGAAACTGAGGCAAACAGAGTTAAGTGACTTGCCCAGAGTCACACAGTAATCTGAGCCAGATTTGAATTAAGATGGTGGTTCCAGATCTGATATTACATCTATTGTACCATCTAGCTGCTATATACCTAATTAATTTTGCCCCATATAAGAATTCCCAGTTATGGTTTTGTTTCTTCTCTTATTATCCTGACCTTACCTCTCTACATAAAAAAATAGGGAAGGATGGGATAAAGAGTAATTCATACTTCTTGGTCGGGGATTAAGCATTCACAACCTTTCATTTGCATTTTAAGCCTTTTATCTCTAATTCTAGTATGAAAAGCTTTTTCTCTAGTTAATGGAATTTCAGGCACCAACAAACAAGAAGATTGTGAAGGTGGGGGTGGAAGAGAAACCCAAGAATTTACAGTAGATATGTCCTTGAAAGAAAACATGACTTAGTCCATTAAAGTGAGTAGATAAATTGGTGGTGGATGGGGAGGTAGTCATAAAGACCTCCCTTGCTCAACTTCTTGCCCTCACTTAAATTCAGGCATTTCTAAAATGGCAAAAGAATGTTGCTCAGAAATCTCACAATCTCAGTTTCCTTATCTGTATTAAAGTTAGAAGTAATCCCCAAACTACCACCAACCTCTAAATTTAATGATTTTCATCACTTACCTAACTGAACATCTTATGTTTCTTCCCCATGTATACTAGCCTTGACCACTCTTCAATTCTTGTGGGTTAGTCATCTATAAAAGATAATTGCAAACTTTCTATTTTCAGTAATCTGTCTTCTAACATCCAAGTTCATATCTCCATTTCTAATTGAACATCTCTACATGGCTGAATGTCCCATTCCCATTTTCAAGTCAACATATCTAAAATAGAGCCTATCATCTGTCCCTCAATTCTTTCCCAATCTTCTCTCTCTCTTTTTTTTTTTTTTAAGGGCACTATTGTCCTTCCAGTTACCTATAAAAACTTGTTATTTTTGAGTTATTCTTGACATTTCCCACTATATTTTCCCACATCAGCTTTTCCCTCACCATCCTCTGCCTTATTCAGTCCATTTCCAACTCTTGTTTCTCTATAACACCTCTCACATGTATTCTCTTCACTCAAAATCAACTGACAGGCCTCCATTCCTTCTTGTCTGGGCTATTTGTGATAGCCTCCTAAGTGGTCTTGATTTTTTTTTTCTTACTTCCTCTCCTTTTCAATCCAACTTCAACATCACTGTCAAATTAACATTTGTAAAACACAAGTCTAGCCATCAGGTGTCTTGCTTGTACAACCTCCACAGTCTAATGTTTAAATATTTGTCACAATCTTGTTCCCACATGGTTCAAACTCATTTTCTTCAAACTCAATCTTCTCCATACCTTTGCTATCTTCTATGTCTGAAATTCATTCTTTCTGAACTCTAATTCTTAGAATCTCTTCAGGAAAGAAGAAAGGAAGGAAGCATTAATTAAGTGCCTATTATATACCAAGCACTGGGTTAAGTGCTTTATAAATAGTATCTTCTTTGATTCTCATCACAACCCTAGGAGTAGGCATATTATCACAATTTTAGAGTTGAGGAAACAAACACACAGTGGTTAAGTGAGTTGCCTAAGAAAACACAGCCATTAAATGTGACTACACCTAGTGCTCTATCTATTGTGGTATTGAGCTGCCTTCAAGGTCTTTCTCAGGTTCTGTCTCCCATAGGAATCTTTTATTAATCTCCAGTAACTAATGGTGCTCTCTCCCTCCTGACTTTTTCTCAACTATATACATATTGGATTTCTTCAATAGCTTATAAATGTCTTGAAGGGAGAGACGTTTTCATTTTTTTTTTCCCCTGTATGCTCAATATCTAGCATACATCCTCATCTATAGGCACCAGCTCAATACCAACTAAGCATATGTTATTCTCTTTCCTAGATTATTACTTAGTCTAAATTTTCTTATAAATCATAGCTAGATTACATTATTGCCTCTATACTTTTCATTCATTTCCCTTTCTTTTGCATAAATTTTCTTTTTATCATAACCTCAAAAAGACTACTTGAATATAGATTAAAGTATATTCACTAAAACAAAACTGAAAATTAAAAAGTCCAGGGTTAAAATTCCTGAACATTAGGGAAATATCCTAAGTATGTTCTAAAAAATAAACAACTCTAATAATTCCATTATACCTTTTGTCTCTTATTGTTGTTAGAGACAGGTTTATGCAAAATTCATTATGGCAAGCATGGTTGGTCTCATAGATAAAAGAAAAAAGGGAAAGGAAATACTGTCTCATTGATCTCCAGATTTCCCTATTCAGTGACTGGTGACTAATATTCACTTCCTAGATAACAATTTAGGTGAATATTGACTGATGAATAGCACTTGGACTTTATTTCCTTTTCTGAATCTCTTCTCTTAGTGTGTGGTTAATGCATTTGGAAGTCTAAGTGCTGGGCTCCTTTCTGCCAGAACTGGAGACACAGTAGTCTTAGAAAGCTTGATGACCCCATAGTTCACGTTGGAATTTCAAATTCAGTAAAACCCAGAGCCAGATTAAGTCATAAAAAAACAAAGTGTCACTTAAAAAATTCGCACTGGACCTCTGAGATTTGGAGATTCACATGAATCCTTCATATTATCAAAGTATCTTCTTTATCTTTGTCAATAAGCAATCACAACTTCAGAAAACTCACATGAAAACTGAGCTTATTATGAGAGAAATAAACATTTATGTGGGACCCAATGAGTTTCCAATTCATACAAAAGTTTGCATATTTATGAAAGGAGGACAAAGAAAGAAGGAGGAACCAAAACTCTATCTAAAGGGATGTGGTATGTAAAGGGGAATGTGCAGTAAAAATATAAAAAAGAAAAGAAAAGAAAAGAAAAAAAACAAGTCTTAGAAAAGTGATTGCAAAAGTCACCTAATCTTTTCTCTTGGGAATTGCTAGCCTACAAAGATAGTAAGGTCTGAGTATCTACAGGGTTCCCACTGCAAAAGCAAATTTCCTACCACGCTAAAGACTGGTTGGCTCCTGTCTCGATGCCCAAGGATACACAAGTTATCCTGTTTGAGAAGCAAATAACAAATTATGTCTTCTAAGAGGTCTTCATCCTTGTCAAATTTAGGGTCTCCTGAATGATCTAAGCCTAGTGTTTTGGGAAAAGACAACTTTGGATAACAATTCCATCTTTTGTATCTAAGGGAAAAGAAAAGTTAAAACAAAAGATGCTAGTTGAAGTAGAAGGTGATTCAGGCATTGAGACAGAGATTAGAATAATTTGAGTGGAATTATGGGAGCAAAAATTATGACTGCAAGAAATTGGAGAGTTGGTTGGGATAAAGATAATGAAATCTAAATTACTTTCAAGAAGTTTAGAAGTAAAAGAGAAACAGTAGGGCACCTTGAAGAATTAGGAAGGAAGAGTATTTTTATTTGAATTATTGGCAATAGGTAATGGTTATAGGAAGTTGGGAAGGAGTCAGTGGGGAGGTGAAAATAGAAGATATTGGTGGAGTGAGTGAGATAAGAAGATGTAAGATCAAGGATACAAGTAGAAGGCTTAGACTTGGGCAGGGTTGGGGGAAAGGTGGCTAACATTTCCATTAAGAGAAAAGAAAAGAGAATAGGTCAAGATACTGAGTTGTTCTGACCTATGGAAACATCAGCAATCAGATATCCATACTGGATCGGAATCTCAGTAAAGTCAGAAGCAAGGTCATCCATTTTGATGGAGTGAATCTGCAAAGCACATGACTTGGGGATATCAAATGAATATAAATCCAACATCTTGGTTTAGGTTTTGCAGTATAAATTTATAGTGGAAGATTTCATTGTAATTTCATTGCTTTATTCCTTTAACCAACAAGCATTCATTAAATAAATTATGTGCTTACTTCATGTGGCATACATTGTTTTTCTTTTGATGATTAAATTTTATTTTATTTTTATTGATGCTTTTATTTTACTTCACATTAATTTTCAAATGCACCCTCTCTCTTCTACCTCCATTGAGACAATACATATGAATAAGGATTTCAAAAGAGAGGGAGAAAAAATAATTACAATTAACTAATGCATTGTCTGTGTCCAAAAGTATATGCAATGGTCCATATGCATAGTCTCCTACTTGTACACTGAATTGAGGGAGGTACATTTCCTCTTTTTATTTGGGGGGCCAATTTTGGTTAATATAATTACTCAATATTTGGTTTGATTATCTTTATTCTTTCTATATATATTGTTGTAGTTATTGGATATATTGTTTTCCTTCCATTGTTCTGTACAAGTTTTTGTCTTCCCACCCTTTTCTGAATTCTTCATATTTACTATTTCTTGTAGTATAGTAAAATTCCATCCCATTCATTTATTTCAGTTTATTTAGCCACTCTCTAATTATTGGACACTTTCTTAATCCAGTGTTTTGCTGCCACACACACACACACACACACACACACACACACACACACACACACTACACACACACACACACACACACACACACACACACACACTACATACTCTCTTTCTCTTACACACATGCTATCTTGAATATTTGAACTATTTGACAGGACACCAATGCCATGCCAGGAAACTGAATCATTTCCATTTGAATTGTCTTAGGAAGATTTTGAAGATCACCTAGCAGGATAAGATACCAGCCACTGAGCTCCTTTCTTGAACTAAATTGCCAAGCATTCCAATTCTACTGCAGAGAGCACAATTCTCTTAAGATATCTCTTAAGAACTTTAGAATCAATCATGTGACATGGGATACACTAGCATACGACTACCCTCATCAGAGAAGGTGAACTCTATAAAACAAAACAGAATTGAATTAGTCTAAAGGAAAAATGAAATATGCACAATTAGGGAAGCTAACTCAAATGTTCATATGGAATAGAACATTCTAAGCTCATATTGGTCTGATCAGCCACAGTCAGATACACTGTAATTTGATTCTAACACAGTGATATCATTTTGTTCCTCTGAAAATTAAGGATAATAACACACACACATACACACTTATGTATCTTTGTATATCTATATCAAAGAGAATGAACATTTTAGACTCTCTTACCACATATTTCCAAGTTATTTTTGTAAATTTTTGGACCAGTTTGACTTTTTTTTTTTCAGCACTATTCAGTAAATTGAAAGCAGCAGTAGGGGAATTGAAGGGGGTTGTCTAGGACTAAGAATTATTTCATCAGAAACAATGAGAAGTCAGAAGGCAAAATAGTATTGATTTATTAATCAGACTTGCATAAGAAAATGTTGTTAATATTGCCCATTACAATTTATTTTATTATAGCTATTGCAATAATACTTTCTAAAATCATAAGTCTCAATTGGTCTATGTTATTTCATTGCCTCATTTTCATATGGGCACTCTAATAACTTTTCTTATAAAAACACTACAGGAGATATGTAGGAAAGTAATACTAGTATCTAGTATCTTAATTTTTCAGACGAGGAAACAGAAGGATTTAGAGGAAAGTCATAAGTTATACAGCCAGTGAATGAGTCAGACTCATGATTTGAAGATATGTTTTCTGACTTTAGGATCAGAAATATACTATTCTAACTAGTCCAAATATGGATCATAGAACATTCCAAAACTAAGCCAGAAAACAGAATGGGAACCAAAGAAAGAAGCAAAAGATGTGATAATATTGCTAAATAATGATAATAGAAAAACTCCAATATTCTAGCTAGCATTATATAGGACTTTAATGTTGGTCAAGATATTTATTTACAAAGGTAATAGAATTTGATTTTCTTTGATCTTCATATAAGTTTTGTGAGATAGTTTGTAGAAATGTAGTATAAATATATTCTTTTATAGACTGAGAAACTGAAATGTATTCAAAAGCAAGAAAGCAAGAACAGAATTATTTATAACATTTAAATTTAAAACTTTGGATAATCATTAATTACACGTAAAATAAAGCCTTCAGAGATTCAGATCTTAGTTCTTCAAGGGAGAATGAAGATAGCATTATCTAAATATTCAAGCTCTTATCTACTCTTTCAGCATTTAGTGAAATTGTGTATTTTACTCAGTCCTAAAGCAAATGTTCAATAAAAGAATACATTCACCTTTAGTTTATTAATATGGCTTGAAAAGACAATAGAAAAAAAGGAAAATCTCAAACCTATTTTATATGTGACTTGGATGTTATTGGATTAATGTTATTCTTACTGTATTTTATTTGTTTTGGTTTGTGTTATTTCATAATTATTTGGAGAGCCTGTAGTGAAAATAGCACTAGAATTAGTCAAAAGAAATGGGTTAGTGCTGGTGCTGGCAATAACTATTTAATTGTGGAAGTCATTTAAATTCTAAATCTTTTCATCCATAAAGCAGAGTTTATAATAATTATGCCATATCACATCATATCATATAGATTTCTTGTAGGAAAACATTTTGCAAACAGTAACCCTAGGTAATTTAGGTAATTACTATTATATCTAATATCGTTATAATCTTATAGGTTTGGTTTTTTTGCAAAGACTTTTAAATTCTTTGCTTCACCACAAATGAGCAATGGGGTTGATAGCCAACTGTTATGGGTGACGACCCAATGTGTTCCTATTATTTAAGATTTTAAACTACTTGAGAGCAGAGATATTATCCTATTTGATACAATGTAGCACAATAGAAAGAATGCTGGAATGGAAATCAGTAAACATAAATTAAAATTCTTATACTCACATTTATTTACTATATGTATGACATAGAATATAGCATTTAAATTTTCTGAATCCATTTTTCCCCCCTCTGGAAAATGGGTATAACAATATGTGTACTACCTACTTCATGACTGCTGTAAAGAAAATGTTCCATTATTATTATTATTTACCTTTGTAGTTCCCTCAGAGCCTACCATGATGCTTGATGGGTAATCAACCCATGTTTTTTTGAATTGAGTTGAAAGAAATAGCAGACTGGAATTCAAAAATGGAATATCCACATAAAATCAGTTAAAAGACTAGAAAAGAGATAGAAATTTTAAATTTTATCTTTCCTCTGGATAGATATAAGACTTCTCAAATGAATCTCTTTGGTAACAGTTAAAGGATGAGTATCATGTTGTATACTGACATCCTATGGGTATGATATTGTGAAAAATCAGAAACCACTGAGCCAACTCCAGTTTTTTATTTTTATCCTCATAGCCATGAAATAACAACTTTTGTTATTTTTCAGGTTTGTTCATTTTATTTTGCTTGATTTCTCTACTCTCCCCTCTCCTTCTATTTATTCATATTCCATTTCTCTATTTCTAATCACCAGTTTCTTTTACTGCTATTCTTCAATTTTTTTTAATATAAATGCAATAAAATCAACTGGTCCAGCCAGTTTTGCTCTGACAAAAGCTCAGCTAATATCCACTCCAAACCCTGAAAGGAAATTAATAACTGTGCATTAGACTTGGGTATGTATTATCTTGCAGAAATTGGGAAACTTAAGGTTAGTCAATTAAATGTGTCAGCATAGGATGGGGTGAGTTCAAATGAAATTCTCCTAAGTACAAGGGTATTATTTGGTGACTGTATTTCCCTTGGTGACTTAGGTGGATGTTCAGTAGGTATGATGCTGATTAAGAAACGATTAATGCTGCAGTTTGTTTTACAAGTTTTAATTAAAAGATTTAATGTGATAGTTAAGCTACAAATCAAATTCAGTCAGGTTACCTGACTGACATTTCCTTTGCCTTTTAAATCCAGCTTAAAGGGATCCATCCTAAGAGAATGGGACAGTTTATAGCACAAAGATTGGCAGAAACAGAATGTCTTGATACCATGTCTTATGAGAGAATATAAAAAAGTTAACACCAAGGGTTAATGAGAGCTTATCTAGTGATATTTAAGTAAGTTTCTTCTTTATCTGCTGTCAAGAATCCCTGAAAGGAAAAATCCAGATCACTCTTTCTCTTACTTATAAATGAATTGGTCATTTCTAGGGAATTTCTTTTTCTTTCATTCATTTCACACTCATTACATAATGCCTTGTGTTTATTGTTCTCTCTCTCTCATATATACATACATACACACACACACACACACACACACACACACACACACACACACATATATATATATATATAGTTTTCTCAGTGGAATGGTAAGCTTCTCTAGAGCTGAGACATCAAATTTGGAATTCCTCCTAACTTCCAGCAAAACACTATATCCATCACAGATGGTCAACAAGTATTTCTTGAATCATTTAGTGAATGAAAATTCTCATTCAGAGAACTCTGGTTTCCATGGGAATAGTATTCTTTTCATGCAGATAGCAGATAGTAGATAGCTCCTCCCCATCCTAGAAGTTATTTATTTTATTTAGGACTCGCTATGGCTAAAAGGGAAAAAAAATAATCATGCTGTAATGTGCTCTTGCAAGATGAGCTTCTTCTAAGTTAGCAATGCTGTAAGAAGTTCTATAACTTGGCCCATATTTCAAGTTTTCCTACATGCTAGGTACTACCAGAGCTACTGGTCTATGAAGGTCATCAACCTTTCTTGAGGTATTAGAAGAAATAATAACAGAAGAAAAAAATCTGTGCATAAAATGAGTTTTTAAGAATGAATTTAATGATTCATTAGAGTTATATAAAATTAAAGAAAGTGCCTTCTACTACCTTAATCTGATAATAGAATCTTCATACTTTTGTCATCCATGGAACTCTGTTAATATACATGATGTAAATGGGCATTCTAAGAGGAAATTTTGATGCTAGTAATATTTTTATATTTAAATGCTGAATATTAAATGATGATGATCACAAAGAAGATCCTATCAACCACAGGCAGATGATATGTGAACTACTTGGAGTGCTGTCTTGGAAAGTGAAGATGGAAGGTGATGTCAGATGGTAAGTGAGAGTCAACTAGAAAAAGATTAGATCCATTAAAATGTTTGCCAACTGGAATATATAGCACACTGTGCTTCAAGAAAAGATAAATAAAAATGATACATTGGGTAGATTAATCTGAACTGATAAAAAGAAACAATATACAGTGATTGCAACAGTGTAAATGAAAGAACAAGAGAAAAGAAATAGAATGATATGAAATTATGCTAATCAGTTTCTTAGATTCAAATCTCACTTCTAATCTATACTCTCTTTGTGACCTTGACATTAATTTCTCAGTCTCAATTTACCCCTCTATAAAATGAAGAGATTGAACTTCATCATCTTCATTTAAATACAAGTCTCTTGATTATAGTATGACCTAAACAAATAACTAAGGCACTAGATAGTTACCTATGGCAAATATCCTGCTTTGTTATTTCCCATAGTTATATTTTGATAGCCTTCCTGAAGCTGATTATTTATAATATATGACAGTAAGGAGAAGGAGAAACAATATTAGACTCCAATTCTTTCTAAATAGGCCACTGCATGACTTGGGGCCACAATGTTTCTGAGCCTCAACTTTAAAATGAAGGGATTGTGACAGATGATTTCTAATATCTGATTGATTTTTTAAATTTGTCTATCATTTGAAGAAAATTGAAAGGAAAATTCATAGATCCTCGTGCATGTGCTTAGATAGTTCATTCAGTGCTATGAACTGGTCAGAGACTAGAGAGACCACTAAGATTGAAAAGGTAGAAGAGGAAAAGTATCCTGATATGCAAAAATATTTTTAGCTCCTTGTGATGATTAAAAAGTTTCAAGGTACATAGTTTGTGGATAATTTAATCATTTATTAATAAGATTATTAAGAAAAGGATGGCCATTTGGGCATCTTTCTCAGACCAAAGACCCCTAGTGGTGGTGAGTAATAATTTACATGCCCTTTGAAGAGTGGGTGTTCCTGAGGAATAGCAATAAAATTAGATTGCTTAACACACTGGAAGGAGTAGATTTTATTAAAATGAAGGTCTTGGGGTACATAGCTTAAGTAACTCATTCCTGCTCAAAGAGACATAATTTTCCACATCACTTGTCTTGATAATAGGTAGAATCAACCTTTCCCAGACCTGTCTGAACAAACACAATGAGTAGGAATACATCCATTAACCTAAATTTAGAATTTTTTTTTTTTACTGTCTAATTAGATGTTAGCCTGGGTAAGTCTTTAAGAAAGATTTCCCACACTGGTTGATTTCTAGGTGAGGAAGTTTTAAAAAATGAAAAATTTTGTTCCTAATACAATGATTAGTTAATAAATATAAGAAAGAAATATTCATTTCTTATGATCTTTGAAAGTGAGAAGTTCTCAATATCTAAGAAATAGCTAAATAAAATATGGAGTGTAAAGGAATGGAATACTGTTGTTATAAGAAATGGTGAAAGGGATGGTTTCAGAGAAATCTGGAGAGACATATGAATTAATGCAAACACTAAATCACTAATAATTAGAGAAATGCAAACTAAAACAATTCTTAGTTTTCACTTCATACTCCTAAGATTGGCTAAGATGACAGAAAAAGAAAATGACATTCTGGAGAAATGTAGGAAAATAGGGCTATAGAGCTAGTCTAAAAATTCTAGAGAATAATCTGGAAGTATATCAAAGGGATACAAAACTTTGTTTACACTTCAACCCAGTAATTACTCTAGTAGTTCTCTACCTCAAAGAAATCAAAGCAAAAAGAAAAAGATCCCTATGGATAAAAAAATATATATTGGCATTTTTTGTGGTGACAAAGAATTAGAAACTGAGGGAACACCCATCTACTGAGGAATGACTGAACAAATTATGGTATACATTTGTGATATATACACATTTTTCTGCTTGTCCTTATTTGAAGAGGAACAATGACATCACAGAGCATGTTTTGACTTACATCTAAATTGGATTGAAGTGAGGCAGAGTTGTGCAGTCATCAACTTCACTCTCTTTTTACAAAATTATCAACATCTAATGACCAGACAAAAGTCGGGTGATTGGCAATGATCTAGGATTCAGTAGATTATTTTGGCATCCTGATGTTTGACTTGTGTTAGTCATCATGATCATTGGAAGAAATTGTTTTTATCTGCCCATTTCACCAGAGAAAGTCTTCACATGGTTGGGGTAAATATCCCCTTAACTCATCAATAACTTTAAGGTATGTTACTTATTCTCACCTTGCTTTAGATTGTCTGACTATATGGTTTTACTGAGTGTGGCTTTTGGTCATGTTATAGTTTCTTGGAGACAATGGTGAAAGTACTATTGTACTTTAAGAAATGAAGTGATTGAGTATTATTGTGCTGTAAAAAATAATGAAAGAAATGATTTCATAAAAACTTGGGGAAATATAAACTGATGCAAAATTAGTTGAAACAAACAACAAGAAGAATATACATATACAAAAAATATTATGATAAATACCTCTGAAAGGTTTAGTAATTCTGATCTGTATAATAATAAATAACAAGTTCCAAAAATTTAGGATTAAAAAAAACCCAAATCCCTCAAAACCTCCAAATGCTTCTGGAGAGAGAACCTATAGTCTTGAATGCATCATGAAGTATATTTTTTCTTTCTCTGTTTTTCTTGCTTTTTAACTTTTTTAGCAACATGGCTAATGTGGAAATAAATTTTGCCTGACTGAAAATGTATAATGGATCTAATATATCTTGCCTTCTCAATGAATAGGGAAACGATTGGAAAATAGGAGAGAATTTGGAACTAAAAAATTTAAAAAATATTAAAAATGAACTAATGCAGAGTGAATTGAATAGAAACCAGAAATCAATTTATACAACAATGATTTGGCTTTAAAAAAAATCACAACAACAACTTACATGACCATGGAAATACTTGAAAAATCTTTTCATTGCAATAATCAACTCTGATTACATAGAAGTGGTATTAAAGCAGAATATCCACTTCCTCTGAGAGAGGTGATAGCCTATAGATGAAGAATGAGTCTTTTTAAAGACATAGATGATATTGACACTTGTTTTACTTGATTGTTTATTTATTATAACTCTTCTCTCCACACTCAAATATACAGAGAGACATAAAGGATAGGAGGGAGAGAAAATAAATGCTTGTTTGTAGTGGTGGGAGGGAAGTCTGACATGATAACCAAATGCTTAGAGTGAACCCATGGTCCCCCTAACTCTTGGCACATCTTTCTGGGAACCAACTGACCAGAGATAGCTCTGTAATTCCACTTTAATTTGCTTGACTCTTACAAATGAAATATTTATAGACTTAGATGTTTCCTTCAGAAATCACTAGAAGAGAAGATGCACTGTTTTACTCAATATATATGATTACAAGCTTTTCTTGAAAGATTACTAAAAGTGATATGAGAGGAAATTCTCCCATTATAATCTTGCTCATGGTCACATAGCCAGTTTGTATCAGAGATAAGACCTGAAACATGGTCTTCTTGTCTAAGGTCAGCTATCCATCTACTACGCTATGTAGCCAATCTGATGTGATATTTGATTAAATTTAGCTCATTTGATTTAAATAGATATATATGTTTTCTCTTAGTAGGTAATTATTTTCTTCAAGAAATTAAATCTGAGATTTAAATTAAATTAAATCTCTTTTCTATAGTTGATTTTTATACTAGAAAAACAAAATAGAAGCTCCTTCCCTGTTTTACATGCACACCCAAATTTTGACAAATTCCTTTGATGTGATTTTTGGGGGCATTATGATTTTTATTTTATGTGCTAGATATGTTAGGTGCTTTCACGGGGACCAGTAGAGATGCTCAGATCAAATCTTGCTTGCCTTTTATTCCTCTGAGAACTTGGAGACTGCCTTGGTGATTTGGCTTTAGCTGATATTGATTTGAAAACTAGGAGGAGTACATGGAAAAGAATATTAGAAATGAAGAGCAAGTACCAGAGGGATCTCAAAAATTTTTACTAAAGAAAGTTCAATGAAAAATGAAACAAAATTAGAGTCTGGAGGCCAATTTGCAGAGATACATGGAAGAATCACAGAACCTCAGAGGTGGAAAAGACCTTGGAGGCTATATAGTCCAACTCATTTCTGTAGAAGATTCCTTACTACAACATTTCCCAAATGTAGACATCTAGTTCTTGTTTAAAGACCTTCAATAAGAAAGCATCTACTATCTCTAGAATAATCTATTCAACATTTGGAAAGCTTTTGTTAGGAAGTTTTTCCCTATGTAATAGAACACTTAAATTTGCCTTTGTGACTTCTATCCTTGATTAGTCCTGCTATCTAGGACCAAGCAGAGCATTTCTTTTATATGATACCTTTTTAAATGCTTAAAAACAGAAGTTATATGTATTCCAAGTCTTTCTTTGTCTGCAGAATTATAACTTGGGAATATCAGCAAAGATTTTGTCCAAGGTTGCCAACATGTGGTGGGGAGTGAGTTCCTGGGACAAGGCCAACGTCTTTTCTATTTGTGTATAGGACACAGAAAAAGTGCTTTGTAATGCTCTGTGAGGTTTTGAGTATGGAAGTGGGCTTGCAAGTGACTGAGGGAAAGACATGCTTCACTTTCATAGTAGGTGAAGGATTGGGGTAGGGGGAGAGAGTTAACAATCTGATTCTTTTCCCAGTAAAACTGTTATGATTGAATAGTCCTTTGAGTATGCTCTGTGGCAAGTCACTACTTTTTTAATCCCAACAAAACATTTTTATATTTATTTCTATTAAATTCCATTTTATAGGAATTAAACACTATTCTTAGATCAATATGTTTTGAATATTGACTCTCAACTAGAGGGTAGCTATTCCAGTTTTGTGTCATTTGTAAACTTAATGAGACATTTATCCAAATAGCTGATTAAAAAAAAGTTTACATAGCACAAGACCAAGTATATATCACTGAGGTAATCCCCAATAGCCCTACTTCTAAGTTGATGTTGAACTATTAATATAAATGATGGAAAGTAGTAGACTAGAAATAAAGGTTAATTTAGAGAATTTAGAATTGTTTGAATGTTCAGAGTCAAAAAATAGCCAGAAGGGACTGGATCAAATATTATGTTAAAATTCAGGTAAATTTTATCTATAGCATTCCTTTAAATTATGAACCTAGTAAAAACACCAATCAAGGAAATCAAATTAAAGAGAGACAATCTGTTCTTGATGAAAATGTTTTTTAATAACTGCTTGCTTCCCTTTGTTTCAATTCTTGTAAACATATTTCCATATTCATAATGCTGCACAAGAAAAATCAGATCAAAAGTGGAAAAAAATATGAGAAAGAAAAAAGAGCAATCAAAACAACAATAACAACAAAGGTGAAAATAGTATGCTTTGATCCACATTCAGTATCCACAGTTCTCTCTCTGGATGCAAATGGCACTTTTCTAGGTTTATTGGAATTGTCTTGAGTAATCTCATTGTTGAAAAAGGTCAAATCCATTACATTTGATCATCACATACTCTTACTGTTAGTGTTTACAATGTTCCCTTGGTTCTGCTCACTTCACTTAGCATCAGGTCATATAAATATTTCCAGGCTTTTCTAAAATTAGCTCATCATTCCATTACATTCACATACCATAACTTAATCAGCCATTCCCCAACTGATTAACATCTATTTAAATTTCAATTCCTTGCCACTACAAAAAGGACTGCCACAAACAATTTTTGCACACATGCAAAAAATACCTTCTTCTATGATCTCTTTGGGATACAGACCCAAGAGAGACATTGCTGGATCAGAGTGAACTGTTTTCTATTCCTTTGTGCATAGTTCTAAACCACTCTCCAGAATGGTTGAATCTCACACCTCCACAGTGCTTTAGTGCCCCAGTTCTCCCACAGCCTCTCCAACATTTATTAATATCTTTTCCTGTTATTTTAGCCAATCTGAGAAGTTTGAAGCGGTATCTCAAAGTTGTTTTAATTTGCATTTCTCTAATGAATAGTGATTTAAAGCATTTTTATATGACTAGAAATGACTTCAATTTCTTCATTTGAAAATTATCTGTGCATATACTTTGACCACTTATCAGTTGGGACATGGCTTATATTCTTACAAATTTGATTCAATTCTCTCTATATTTTGGAAATGAGGCCTTTATCAGAAACAATGTCTATAAATCCTACCCCCAATTTTCTACTTTCCTTCTAATCTTGGCTACATTGGTTTTGATTGTGCAAAACCTTTTAAATTTAATGTAATCAAAATTATCCATTTTACATTTCATAATGTTTTGTAGTTCTCATTTGGTCATAAATTACTTTGCTTGCTTCTCTTGATCTTTATTAACTGTTCCTGGGTAATATATTCAATGTCTTCTTTTTTTTCTCTTCCAATATCAAAACTTTGTTTTTGAAATTCTGGTTTTTTTTTTTTGATTTAATATTGGCTTTATTGTTTATCTACAATACAGTAATTAGGGGATATTTAGAATTGCTCAGAGTCTCCATTTCATCGGCCTTATATATTCCCTTATTACTTCTGTATCAGACTATTATGCTGTTGGAACAGCCTCTAAAAAGTTCTTCTTAAGTCTGTTTTCTCCCCTAATCAGTTTATTCTTTATATAATTAATGAATTAAATTCCTCATACACTGATTTCATCATTTCTACTCTTCGAATCCTTTCAATAATTATTGTTGTCTGTTAAATTGAAACTTATTCAGTTGTCATTTGGCATTAATGTATTTGTCCAATTTTTTCATATTGTTCATATTACATTCTCTATCTTTCTGTTAAACTCAAATATTTCTTATCCCTTGAACATATTTCAGTGCTATCTATTCCATTCAATGGATCACAATTCATCACATATGTATTAAATATCCACTTTGTGCAAGACATTCTATTAGGCACCTTCTTTTCTTTGTGTTTTTTGTTCCAGTTATCTCCATGCCCTAAATATTTCCCCTCATTCCTTGGTATATTCTTACCAATCCTTAACGCTCATATAAAATGTCAGAAAATCATAGAATCTTACAAGCAAATGTTTTATATATTTTGTATACCAAGATACAAAAATATAGCAGCAATTTGTAGAAGCAAGAAACACATTAAAAACAAAGTAGATGCCCATCAATTGGAAAATGGATAAATAAAATATGATACAAGTATTCAATGGAATATTACTTTGCTATGAGAAGTGATGAATATGATCAATACATAGAAACAGTGAATGATCTTTATGAACAGAGACAGAGTAATATAAACTGAACCAACATTATGCACAATTATACAATTTAAATGGAAATAACCACAAAACTCATAAAAGTGATGATTATAAAGGAACAGATATGAGAAGACACTGTTTCCCCATTTTTTAAAACAGAGGTATAAGATCTATAAATATAGAACATTATCTATTTTCTTTAGAATTTTCTGATGCATTGGTTGATTTTTTTTTCTAATTACCTTTTTTTCCTTTAGTTATTTTTGTTATTATAAACGATATTAGTTAAATAGTATGACTCTCTGGAAGTGGTGAGAAAGAAGGAAAGAAATATGTATTTATTAAGTGCCTTCTATGTTCCATGGGCTGTGGTAAAGGAGGGCTAGAAAGAAAATTTAAGTGATTAAAAATCAAAAGATATCAAAAGAATTTATTTTAAAATAAGAATGTGGGTCTAAGAGTTTCATAGTCCATTACTAAGTCCTGATCCTTTGCAAAGCATATTAAGTCATTTTTCGCATGTATGTTTTCTATTTTTAAATTTGTTGATAGACAAGTTTTTCCATTTTTCTGTATGATTCATTTTTTCTCAAGCATCTGTGATGGTGTGATGTTTTCATCATATTTAAAACTTTTTGTTCTATGTTAGTCTTATTAAAATGCAGACCTACTTATGATATGCCAGCACTAGTCTTTTCCTCCCATGCAGGTTATTTTCTTCTCTCCTGTTTATAAAGTAGGACTTACACCGACAAAGACATCAAAAAGGATAACAGAGAACACTTCCAAATCATAAAGAGACACAAAATGTCACTAGTTCTCACGTTGGAAGGAAGCATACAGAAAACATTGCCAGGGTTTGCTTTCCTAACCACGTGAAACTTCTAGTGAAAGAAACTCCTAAAGCCTCTTTTAGAAACTTGGTCCCATATACTAAGGTCCTTATAGTCAGAATATGCTTTTTTATAGAAAACCTATTGAAACTATTACCACTCACATGAAAGAGTGTTCCAAATCACTATTGATCAGAGAAATGCAAATTAAGACAACTCTGAGATATCACTACACACCTGTCAGATTGGCTAAGATGACAGGAAAAAATAATGATGAATGTTGGAGGGGATGCGGGAAAACGGGGACACTGATGCGTTGTTGGTGGAGTTGTGAACGAATCCAGCCATTCTGGAGAGCAATCTGGAATTATGCCCAAAAAGTTATCAAACTGTGCATACCCTTTGATCCAGCAGTGTTTCTATTGGGCTTATACCCCAAAGAGATACTAAAAAAGGGAAAGGGACCTGTATGTGCCAAAATGTTTGTAGCAGCCCTGTTTGTAGTGGCTAGAAACTGGAAAATGAATGGATGCCCATCAATTGGAGAATGGCTGGGTAAATTGTGGTATATGAATGTTATGGAATATTATTGCTCTGTAAGGAATGACCAGCAGGATGAATACAGAGAGGCTTGGAGAGACCTACATGGACTGATGCTAAGTGAGATGAGCAGAACCAGGAGATCATTATACACTTCGACAACGATATTGTATGAGGATGTATTCTGATGGAAGTGGATTTCTCTGACAAAGAGTCTTAACTGAGTTTCATTGGATAAATGATGGACAGAAACAGCTACACCCAAAGAAGGAACACTGGGAAATGAATGTGAACTATTTGATTTTTGATTTTCTTCCTGAGTTATTTTTACCTTCTGAATCCAATTCTCCCTGTGCAGCGGGAGAACTGTTCGGTTCTGCAAATATGTATTGTATCTAGGATATACTGCAACATATTTAACATATATAGGACTGCTTGCCATCTTGGGGGGGGGAGGGAGGGAGGGGAAAAAACGAAGCATAAGTGATTGCAAGGGATAATGCTGTGTAAAAATTATCCTGGCATGGATTCTGTCAATACAAAGTTATTATTAAATAAAATTAAATTTTCAAAAAAAAAAATAGAAAACCTAAATCTTTCCTGCTGCAGTTCAATTTATTTTTCTTCACCTCCATACCTTCCTCAGTGGAGAGAGAAAACAGCTTAACTTTCTTCTCATAAAGCTTTTTTATATGTGTGGAGACTGTTATTGTCCCTTTCTCTGTATTCTTGAATATTCACAAATGAGTCTATCACTTTTACTTTAAGCATCTGGGCCTTTTTTATAGGTATTGCATCATTTTCACTGCTCTTTTGAATGTTGTCTAAATTCTTTGAATTCCACAAAGCATATAAAATAAAACTTTTTCACAGGAATGCGCCATTTTTTATTTTTTTATTATAGCTTTTTATTTACAAGATATATGCATAAATAATTTTTCAGCACTGACAGTTGCAAAACCTTTTGTTCTAACTTTTCCCCTCCTTCTCCCTCCTCCCTCCCCCAGATGGCAGGTAGACCAATATATATTAAATAAGTTAAAGTATATATTAAATACAATATATGTATACATGTCCATACAGTTATTTTGCTGCAGAAAAAGAATCAGACTTTGAAATAGTGTACAATTAACCTGTGAGGGAAATTAAAAAATGCAGATGGACAAAAAATAGAGGGATTGGGAATTCTATGTACTGGTTCACACTCATTTCCCTGAATTCTTTTGCTGGGTCTAGCTGGTTCAATTCAATAGAACATACTGTTCTATTGGAGCTGATCTGTTTCATCTCATTGTTGAAGAGGGCCACATCCATTAGAATTGATCATCATATAGTGTTGTTGCTGAAGTATCTAATGATCTCCTGGTCTTGCTCATTTCACTCAGCATCAGTTCATGTAAATCTCTCCAGGCTTTTCTGAATCATCCTGTTGATCATTTCTTACAGAACAGTAGTATTCCATAACATTCATAAACCACAATTTATTTAGCCATTCTCTAATTGAGGGGCATCCACTCAGTTTCCAGTTTCTGGCCACTACAAAGAGGGCTGCCACAAACATTCTTGCACATACAGGTCCCTTTCCCTTCTCTAAGATTTCTTTAGGATATAAACCCAGTAGTAACACTGCTGGATCAAAAAGTATGCACAGTTTGATAACTTTTTGAGCATAGTTCCAAATCGCTCTCCAGAATGGCTGGATATGTTCACAATTACACCAACAATGTATCAGTATCCCAGTTTTCCCACATCCCCTCCAACATTCTGCATTATCTTTCCCTGTCATTCTAGCCAATCTGACAGATGTGTAGTGGTATCTCAGAGTTTTCTTAATTTGCATTTCTCTGATTAATAATGACTTGGAGCATTTTTTCACATGGCTAGAAATAGTTTCAATTTCTTCATCTGAGAATTGTCTGTTTATAACATTTGACCATTTATCAGTTGGAGAATGGCTTAATTTCTTATAAATTAGAGTCAATTCTCTATATATTTTGGAAATGAGGCCTTTTTCAGAACTTTTGATTGTAAAAATGTTTTCCCAGTTTATTGCTTCCCTTCTAATCTTGTCTGCATTAGTTTTGTTTGTACAAAAAATTTCAATGTGATATAATAAAAATTTTCTATTTTGTGATCAATAATGATCTCTAGTTCTTCTTTGGTTATAAATTCCTCCCTCCTCCACAGGTCTGAGAGGTAAACTATCCTATGTTCTTCCTATTTATTTATAATCTCATTCTTTATGCCCAGGTCATGAACCCATTTTGACCTTATCTTGGTGTATAGTGTTAAATGTGGGTCAATGCCTAGTTTCTGCCATACTAATTTCCTGTTTTCTCAGCAGTTTTTGTCAAACAGTGAATTCTTATCCCAAAAGCTAGAGTCTTTGGGTTTGTCAAACACTAGATTATTAAAGTTATTGACTATTTTGTCCTTTGAACCTAACTTATTCCACTGATCAGCTAGTCTATCTTTTAGCCAATACCAATGCGCCATTTCTTAAAGAAAATGTATATTTTTGAAAAATTGAATATCTTTAGGGCTTTAAGATCCATGATTTTATCCATACATATATGATATTTGAACTAATATAAAGATAAAATCCCTAAGCTTAAAGTTGTTCATGTGTCCCAAAAGTTCAATATGAATCAGCCAGATGATGTCTCCATGTGCTTCTGTCATGTTGGGAGGAGGTCCCTGGTAAGACCATTGTTCTATCCACCAAGGTAGAATGTATTCCTGCATTTTTCTGGATGGATCCTTATATTGAAGTTTATATTCCCTATTAATCTTTAGTCCACAAAATATCTGCCCTAAACCCTTAATAAAGCTCTGAAGGAGTACTTCAATGGTTTAGGAAAAAAACAGAATAATTTAAATGTACTAGGCAAATGATAATAGTTTGGCATATGACCCTCCAAAATTAGATCCTTAGAATATTTATTTAGAAAATTGAAAGACAGCATATAGATATACAATAGAACACATCTCTTGAACATCTTATAATGTTCTGTTATAGTTAATGACAACAATTCAAGCACCATATTTGGACTCTTGTTACCTCAGCAACCAATATTTGCTGAGGGAACTAGCAGTTGGACTTAAGATGAAATTAGCAAGACTGTTTGGATCTAACTTAATAGACAGAAGAAAACTGTGAAGGAGGTGTCAGAATTTTCAAGATAAATAGGAGCTGATTCTCTAGATATTTAAAATAAAGGAAGATTCCCAAAGGAATGGAAATCTTAGATGATATTTCATCTAAGAATGTGGTCACTGGCAACTAATGGCTCACATATCTCCTTTCTTCCCTCTATAAAATGCTTATGTGAATAAACTATGATCAAATTAGCTTTCCTTAATGAAAGTAGGATCATAGAACTTTAACAGATCATTTTCCATAGCAGACAACACCTTTGCTTTCATAATAAGATTTGTAAATAATATCAGATTGTGCTGTGTCTATTTGCTGATTTCAAAGAAAAAATCATGAACAAAAATGTAATTCTGGAATTCTATTCAAACAAAATAATGCCCTTGCATAAGTGCAAGTTTCTGTGACAAAAAGAAGCAGCAGAGATAGCTTTGTTCAATAACTGATTGTTACATATTAGTAATTTACATTTAGTAGAATTTAGAGAACACTTGCCTCACAAGTATCCCATATTGGTAAATAGCACAAGTATTATTATTCTCATATTCTAATATTCCTGCTTAAAAATTGAGAACAAAGGTGATAAAATAAATTGCCTATAGTCACCTAGCTAGTAAGTATAGAACTGGAATTAGAATCTCAGATCTATTGACTCCAAGTATTTTGGCTATTACTTATACTTGTTCATAAGTAAATAAGCATTTGTTGAGCATCTATTATTTGTCATGCATTGTGCCATGTGCTTGGGATACAAAAATAGACAGTAATCATTCTTTGCCCTAAAAGAGATTCCAATCTAGTGGGCAAATCATAGGGAAATAAATAGAAAACTGCAAGATGGGAAAAGAAAAAAAAAAGTAACAGTGGGAAGGCAGTAGAGTCAAGAAGAATTAGCAAAGGCTTCCTGCTGAAGATGGAATTTTATTTAAAAATTGAAGAAATACAGGAAAACCTAGTAAGTAGAGATGGAAAGGAAGAAAATTGCAGTCAGAGAAAATGCCTGGATCTGAGAGATGGAATGTCTTGTTTGTGAAATAGTAAGGAGACCAGTGACACTGGATAGAAGAATACATGGCATAGAGGAAGATGTAAAAAAAATAGAAAGGTAGGAATAGGTCTTGAGGTGATGAGGACCATGGTGGTGACAGTTTTAAAGAGAGAAGGGGTCATGTGAAATCAACATGACTTGGCAACAAATTGGGCATAGGAGTGTTTGAGAAAAAAAACATAAGAAATTGAGGATAACATCTAGGTTGTGAGTCTGGGGAACTGAGAGGATGTATTTTTCTACACATTAATAGAGAACTTAGGATTGTTAGGAAAAGTTTAGGAGAAAGATAGTTAAGTTTTGTTTTGGGACATTTTAATTTAAGAAGTCTCTGAAGATCAAGTTCAAAACATCTGAAAAGCAGTTGAAGATGTGAGATTAAAGTTCAATTGACAGTTTAAGTCAGAAAAGGCAGATTTGAGAATCATCAACACAGAGATGGAAACAATCCATGGGAACCAATGAAATCACTAAATGAAGTAACAGTGAATGAAGAGAAGAGGGTCTAAGACAAAACTCTGTTGAGCATCTATAGTTGGAGAACAAGACATGGATGAGTATTAAGCAAAGGAGACTTAGAAGGAGCAACTTGTTTGACAGGAGGAGACTCTTAAGAGAGTAGTTTTTCAGAAACCTAGAAAGAAGACTATTTAGGAGATATCAGTGATGTCAAAAAAAAAACTGCAGAGACATCAAGTAGAATATGTATTGAGACAAGATTATTGGATTCAGTAAATAAAACATTAGTGATAATTTTGGAGAAAGGTGCTTTTAGCAGGAAGATGAGGTTAGAAGCTGGATTATAAGAGGTTAAGAATTAAATGAGAAAAATCAGAAGTGAAGGCACTTGTTGCTTGTAGATGGCCTTTTTAAGTTTAGGCAGAAAAGATAGAAAAAATATAGAAGGATAATTAAAAGGGATGGAAGGATTAAGTAAGGGATTTTTCTTCTGAACAGAAGTGAGAGTGATGGCAGCTGATAATGTGATGGCAGGAGAAGCCATGGGAGATTTGAAGAGGGACCAAAAGTTTGAAAGAGTGAGTAGTATTTTGAGGAACAGATAAAAGAATTGCCTTACAGCATTGATAAATCAATTGAGAATATATAACATAATCCTGTAATGGAATCAGTGAGAAATGTTCGACTGCAGTGAACAGAAAAGTGTATTAGGAGTCAGGAAGGTCTGAGTTCAAATTCAGCTTCAGAAACTAGCTACATAACCTTGGACATGTCACTTAACCTTAAGGTTTAATTTACTAAACCATAAAATGGATTGGTACCTTTCAGAGTTGTAGTAAGGATGAAATGAGTTACTATTCATAAAGAATGCTTAGCGCATTGCCTGACACATAACCAATGCTATGTAAATGCTTATTCTCTTGTTGTTCAGTAGAAACATAAAATAGGAAAGCAAATATTCCAGTAAGATAGCCCTCAACATTATGGAAGATATAGTGTACAAAGAGGATATTGAAAAATATTCCTTCGTCATCAGCAAGTTTCTTTATTTTAGTTTTTTTTTTTCTGGAATAATCAGTAAATCTCAGTACAAATTTTCAGTAAAAATCTCAGTAAAATTAATACATTTAGGAAAAGTTGTTATGACTATTCATTTAGAAAAACAAAATGGCCAAAATGCATAATGATTAAATTATAGTAAATGAATGAACAATCTCAGAATTTGTCTGATCTACAGGATGTCCCCAAAAGTCTAAGGATGGGTTCAAACTATTAAAGCTTATAATCTTTAATTTTTTAGCTATTATTAAAACTTACATTTACATTAAGAACTTTGGGACATCTGTATATATCACATGCAAGAACTTAATGTCAACAATGTGCCAAATAGACCCTTGGACAAGAGTAAAGTGAACTGGATAACAGTAGAGAAGTTCTGTTCTTTTAAAAAATTATCTCAAGATGCTCATTGCCACGAAAGCCTATCTTCTCAACACTAATATAATTGTAAGTTATGGAATACTTTACACTCAAAAGAATCCAAATTAGAGTTCACCCAAAGGGAAATTGAAAAAACAATATAGAAAGTAGCTATTCTATAGGGGAGAGAATCATGTGTACCTGGGTTTGAGACCTTTTTCTTGCTAGCTGTGTGTCCTTGAGCCAGTAATTAATATCGCTGCTCCTTGGTTTCTGATTAATTTGTTGAGCTGAATAATCCTTGCACTAGCTATGTCACAGGGTTACTGTAAAGATCATTTATGATACCTAAAACACTATGTAAATGTTCTATATTTCATGCATGTATTTGTGCTATTCCATATGGTGTGTATAAGTAGGCCATAGTGATGACTTGCCATGAGAAGTAACAAAAACAATCACCAAGGACATGTAAAAAAGAAAGAGAACTGAATTGCTCATGTAGAGAGAGTGAGAGATGACAGATGGGTAGCCCAGTTGCTGTTCTAGCATTCCCAAAATATTAGGCCTCAGTGGGTTGAGTAGATTCTTTACAGAGGAATTGTTGAAATCCAAGGACAACTGAATCCACAAGATTGGAAGTTGTGAAGGGATTGCCATATGCATTGTTGGATGGTGTTCCCACTTGGATGAGATCATGGATACAATAAAGTCTCTATCTAATGAGAAAATTGTCCATTATTTAAGTCACAAGGAAATATAATACAAGTACCTTCAAATTCTTCTCTCTATTATGTTTCAGTCATGTCAATATGCTGATATGGATGCATTGATAAGTATATTTTACAGCCTCTCAGTGGGTAGTGCTAATGAATTTTGCATATTAAACCAATATATTTTCATCTATAGGATTATGTCCCTCTTTCTGGCATCTTAAAAAAAAATATTCCACCTGGTCTTCCGTTGTAGTTGTCACATCCATCTGCTCATTGTAAATTTTCTTAATCACCTCTAGTGATATGATCCTGACTGCTTAAGTATTTTGTCTCCACCCCACCCCAGGGAAACGAATATGTGTTCAGGCATCTGTTCACCCACTCATCTTGGTGAACTCTGAAGCAAAGAACTCATCTGGGGGTTTTTAGCCCCGTCTATTTTTTTCTGACTGGATGCTAGGTTGACCATCTGTCAGTGGCCATGAAATGTCCTTCATTGACCTCCTGTTCCCTATCTACTGGATGTATTTTTTATTGTTTTTTTTTCCTCCCATGACTTTTTTTAAATGATGTGCTTCTTGGTTTCTCTCCACGAGGAAATCTAAGTGCACCTGGCCCAGTAGGTTGAAGCTCAAAGGTTATATATTTTAGGTTGGTTAGGAAAGTAGATAGACAATTCAACTAGGACACATGTGATCTTGTATTTCCCTCAACTGGAAATTAGACACAGATGGGTGGCATATGGGGCATTAGAGGGGAAGTCAGAATATTTTTGAGTTCAAATACTTAACAGCTAAGGGATTTGGGAGAAGTCATTTTTTCCTATACACCTCAGTTTCCTTATCTCTAAAATGGGGGATAATAGCACCTCTCCAGATTATTGTGAGGATAAAAGGAGATATGTGTAAAACACTGTGTCAATGCTACCTATAAAGATTTTTTTTATTAAGAAAATCAATAATTAATAATAATAATAATAATGTGTCTTTATTCACCAGAAGCAAGTCCCTTTAACGGTTCCTTTTGGAGATTCTTAGAGAAATATTTCTTTACTTCATTCCATTCCCTTAAAAATTTCATTTTTGTTTTCAATTAAAGATAGGTTTTTATTGATTCCACACCAGCATACAGAAACTAGTCAGGGACTGAGTATGTTGATGGTTTTCCTTTCTGGGTCTCCATAGGCCACTTGTCTTGAATTCTGTCTCTGATCCTTCTCAGTGCCAGTAACTACGTGTGTGGCCATGATGGTGATGACCAGGAGTTGTTGGACTGTTTGGATCTTCTGGTCCAGATTGTGTTGGTGGTATTTTTCTTGGGTTTAATGGTTATCAAGGTGAACACAAGCATAAATTTAAGGAAAACCAAATACTTGTCATTATTGAAAATATCCATCTTGAACAAGCTGTCCAGAGAGAGTTTTCTTGCTCAGATATTCATAGAACTTAGTGATCTGATTCTCTATTAATCCTCCAAACTTTTTTTTCTCTAAGGCTTTTGCATTTCTCCAGACTGTTTGTAATATTATGGTTGACTTAAATAATACTCCTCAGCAGGAGTATATTTTGCATGATATAGTTCAGCGTATCAAAGAATATCTTAAACAAATTATAGGAGGGAATAGATAAATCAACCTTAAATTTTAAGGCAGATACTCAGAAAGCAGAAAACTATGCATCAAGTTGAAGCTTTGTTTATTAGAGATGATTTCCAACTGTAAGACTCCAGATTCAAGATCCAGCTCTGTTCAATTCCAGGTTGTAAAAAAAGTTTGATGCTTTTGTTTATAACTTAAAGTCCTAGAAAGTCAGCTGGGGGCATTGAGAGGTTAATTTACTTGTTCTGGATCACATAGTTATTATATGATACCTTGGATTTAAAAATACATGCTCTTGACTTCAAGGATGCCCTCTAGGCTATTAAGCCACATTCTATTACCATCTTCATATTACGATATTATTAGGGTATTCTAATGTCTCTCCTTCTGAATGACTTTATACATGTCATTTCCCGATTTTGAAAAACTAGTTATGAGATTATTTTTCAATTTTTATACTGTAGTCCTAAATGTACTATTTTTTGGTAGTATCATTATCATTCTTCCACATACATGATAGCAAAAATGGAAGAAGCTTCATGGAAGTCTTTAAGATTTTGGATTTTAGCCTAAGAAGAATTCTGTAAGAAGTGGGCTTATTTAATTAAAATTAGCATGCCAAAATAATTTAAAAATGCAGTGTCCTTGTTTTGGATCCTTCTCTTCTAGTGTGCTTTCCTTATATGCTCTCAAACTCTTATGTTGTTGAATCATCATGTCTCTTCTTAATTTCCTCCTCAAAGTAGTCTATCTATTTATGATCCTCATTGATTGTCTTCTGTATTTCTTCCTCTGCGTCATTTTAGGACTGTAGTGGCCAGATGGTCACTGAATTCCTTTCCTCACACCTGGTTTTCAGAGCAATGAAAAGGTTTTTCTTCTCTCTCCACTAGGACTCTGTTCTCTTCATGGATTGGTTTTTACATCAAATAAGTATCTATTTCTGGAATTTAATAATCTTATTAAGGATTTCATAAATGGTAGCTTTTGAATGCTTTTTCCTCAAGCACTATCTAAGTTTCTATAAAGAAGGGGATGGTTAGAAACAGATCAATATAACCCTACATCTCTATTCACCTTCAGGTAGCCCTGCTCATCTAGCCTCTTAAGAATGACTTTAAAATTACCATAAACTAGAGTAAACTGAACTAGAAAACTGGCTGCCTAAGCAAGTCATCTTAATTCTTTTATATTGCTAATAACATATAAAAGTAGCTAATAGAGGTGCTTTCATATTGTAATAATGAAATTCAATTTTTGGATATGATATGAATCTTTTCCAATTAGTGACTTTTGGACCTCATTTCCCAAATGACTTTGATGCTTTGAAGAGGACTATGAGACTCAGAGGCTCCTTAGTCCAAGGTTCAGTTTCAGCTTCTACACTAATCTATCATGTAACTGTCTTGGTTCAGTGTAGAAAATACTTGATTTTTCTTTTCGATGATCATATAATCAGGATATTTCAGAAACAGAATGTGAACACAGGTCATCCTGACTCACAGACTGGTACTGAACTGAACCATACTTCATGTTATATTATACTATTTAATTATATATACTATTGAAGTGCTAATTAATTTATGAAATTTTGAAATGGGGGGCATGCATGGCCATTTTTTGGGTACATGTCAGGAAAGATCCCTGTTAACAGGAAATAGGGATGTCGTCACACTTCAATATTCTTAAAGGGTGTAGGAACAAAAAGTACACAAAGCACAGAGACAAGCAGCAAAACAAGTGCAGGGGCAAAAAGAGAATAAGCAGGGCAGGAGATGGCAAAGGAAAGCAGGTAGTGATGGGGAAGAGACATACATGTAACCACATGGATTAGATTTGGGAGCTTTAGGCAACATGGACTTCTAGAAGATGGAAGAGTATGGGAGGACTAAGGGTTTAAAGTCTCATCTTATATGTTTGTTTTGGGGGAGAAACAGACTAATTCTCCTCTTTACTACCTTGAGATCAGTACATCAACTTATCCAAGCCATTTCAGAATTGTATATAAAAAACTTAAGAGTAAACATTTCCACATCATTTCATAGTTAACAGAACTTTTGTGTGTTCTGCAGATATCTGGAACTTATTTGAAATTGTCATGTCATAAGAACAAAGAATCTTTTCAGCATTCCCTAGATGGTTTCCATTGAATCAGCACATATACCAGAAAATGAATTTTGGTTAATATATTGTACAACTTGTGGATTATTCTTCTTTGATCTGGGATCTTAGTTTGTACCTGGTTCCAGGTTCTCCTTTATTACAATCCTATTTCCTTCTATTTCTCCATTTGCTGGGTAATTATAAATTTTCTATAATGACTAGAAGGTGAGATGATAGTCAAAAGGGATCAGAATGAGAGACAATTTTAATATAAATATGTAACAATAATAAAAATGAATGTCTCATTTAACTTTGTAGTTTTGGTGTTTTGTAGTTTCTGAAATGCTTTCAGATGTTTTGTCTTCATAAAAACCTTATGATCTAAGTAGCATTCTTGCTCTTTTAAACAAAGAAGGATTTGGAGTTAAGAAAGAAGGTCATTCAAAGGCACATAATCATTTAGTGATATGGTATAATCTAGAAATATAGCAAGGCATACTGGAAAGATTATTAGATTTAGACCAAGGAAAAGGATTTTGAATCCTGCCTCTGACACTAGTGTACCAATATAGACAAACTACTAAACCTAAGTCTCAATTCCCTCTGTAAAACAGAGCTAGTAACACTTGCGCCATATATCTCAGTAGACTTATTTTTAGGGTAACTGGAATGTTATGTAAAACACTTTGTGGATTTAAAATACTTATAGGGATGTATTATAATTATTGATGAATTGCATTCTTATTATTATATCTACATTAAATGGTATATGGCTGTAGGCAGCAGATGTAGTGAATCTTACACCAATGTCAATAATTAGCAATGAAATCTTCCTCATCATATGGTTCTATAATGGTATAATGACTATGTGAGGGCCTTTATCCATAATGAAGCACCTCACATCCCTTACATATAAAATGTGGATAATTCATTCTCTGGCTTGGCTTACCTATTTCAATATATCCTATCATTGATTTATCTAAATTCATATTAAAGGACCACAATATGCCACAAACTCTCTAGAAGTGTGCATCCACAGTACACAAATCAGCCATTTATAACAATAACACATAAACTAATCACTTACAATAATAATTAAACAATTACTTCATAATAAGAAAAATAATATTACAAGTACTCAAGTGTTAAAATAAATGTAGGAATGTTAAATACATTACAATATTCTACCAAAGTTCTTAATATCTGTGAGAGAGAATGGATAAATACAAGCAACTGGAATGGAGACACATGAGTAAGGAAAGTAATGTATTTGGTGAAGTACACTCTGAACTGCAGGCTTTGATGTCATTGGCCTATTAAGCAACATATGCACCAGATGAAGTCACTTCTCTGCTCACTGATTCAGTACTGAGCTTCACCATACCAATAATTATATTTAATTAGAAAAAGCAATTATTTTAATTACTTGTGAAACAGTCCATATCATGGTAAATATGAAAGTATAGTGGAAGATAGTGACTTGTCACAGGACCATTTTTCTCTGAACTCCATGACATAGATTGTGGTGATCTTCTTCCCAAATGCAGCCAGGTGATAAAAGTTCAGATCTTTTATTGTCTGTAATATAGCCTGGTTAGCTTAGAGCCCTCCGAATGTCTCCAAATCCAAAGGTTTTGTCCTTCAGTCTCTGCCTCTGCTTTCTTCAGCCTCCAGCCAGCACAAAGATGGAATGAATCTCTTGTCTCCTTCACTTGGGGCTTGGCTAGCTTTCTGGTGAGTCTTTCAGACAAGCTTGGTCTCAGTGGGGGGAGTGCAGAAGCCCAGCCACCAACCACAATGGTGTGAGATGAAAATGAATCTGGTTGTCCACTGAACTCTCGACTCGTAGCTTCTTCCTCTGAAAACTCTTCTTCCGCCACCAGCCAGCCAAGTGGAAAATATTCTGGAATGAATCATTCTTCACTGGCTTATATCTGACTCCTTTGAGAGAATGGGATTATGGGTTTTCTCCCATAGTGCTCTCTGGCCCTAAGAGCTTTAAGGGAGATGTGAATTCACAAAGTTACAAAGTTTACTTTGTGAATCTGGCATACTTGTGAACTCCGATGAGTAAAGGTGTAAACACAAGCATTGTACTAATTAGTTCTACTTAGTACCTTGTTTCAGGTTCTGGCCCAAAACATCTTCTTGTAAGATCAGATCAACAATCTATCGACTCTAATGAGTTAACAGTTTGTCAAGATTCCAACAAGAGATGAGAAAAATAACTTAATAATAGTTTTGAAATTACATAACTTCACTTCACAAAGCAATAATCCAGGCTGGCAAAATGCACATACAACTGGATTTGCTTAATGTAATTTAAGATGGATTATTTACATGAGTTTATGCTGCAGTAAAAATTCAAGATTACAATCAAAAATGACATGCACATAAACTCAGCTAATAATATAGAAAGATTAATAGGACAATTGTCATGCAAATTTGAATATGGTAATAGAGACAATTTTGATTAGGATCAGGTCACTGCCACAAGATAATATAAAGATTATTCTTAAGGAGTTCAGTCTTATTACATTTATGCAAGTCAATTAGATGGAATGGTCAATAAGAAACAGTCCTTAAGAGCTCACTAGGTTTTGCTTCCTGGGTGATTCTACTCTTGGCTATGAATGTCTAAAGGAATGGTATTGTATTGTGAAGGTTCTCCTGGTTAGCTTTGAAAGTATAAGGTCTAAAGACTGGAGTGTTTGAGCTAGAAATTAGTTTGTCCTCAAAAATAATAATCTCTGTCTCTCTGTCTCTGTCTGTCTATCTCTCTCTCTCTCTCTCTCTCTCTCTCTCTCTCTCTCTCTCTCTCTCGGTTTTCTCCTCACGTCTGGTGGCAAGTGAACTGCTGGGGATCAGGGAAGGGAATGGCAGCCCTATCTCCTAACCAGCCACCATGTGTTCTTGAGCTCATGTTTTTTCTTGTTTTTGTTCTTATTTTTTCTTGTGTTTATTCTTTCTTGATTTTAGATGAATGAATAATCTGAGGAGTACTCAGAAGACTGAAAGATTCATAAGAGCCATCAGAGCTCCCACTTGTATTAGAGTCCACTGGAGTACTAGTTGCTGGAAGTGCTTCCATATGGAAAGGAAAGATAGTCCTTTGAGGACAACAGTAGTTTCATGTTTTGTGACACCTCATGATAGAAAAAATGCTGACTATGACTGTTAGAAAGGGAGCAATTTTCAGTATCAATACCAGAGAGCTATGTTTAAGAGGTTATGCATATATTAATAATAATTTCAACATATTGTAGGACTACTCTTACAATACTGAATGAAGTATCAATCAGTAACTGTCTAGGGACCCAATTTGCTAGTGTGAGTTTGAGTTGTGAGACCAACTCCTTAAGAGATATTATACAGTGAAGAGTTTAAAACTATATAGCACATCACTCTAGGTTTTAAAAAGTTAGACTCTCCTGCATACAAAGAAAAGAATGATGAAATGACTATAATTATATCCTAGAAGATTGGTATTCCTTATAATTTAATCAATGGCACATCTCTGGGCCCTAAATACCAGTTTGAAATATCCTTAAGAATTGAGTTTATTAACTATCCTTTATTAGTCCCATAACTTCACTAAAAAGCTATTATCTACAACTGCATGCATATAACATTGATCTATGTAGAAAAAAAAGTATTTTAAGAAATTTTGAATTCTAAATTCTCTTCCTCGCTCAAGTCTTTCCCCCACACATTGAAACAGGCAGATAATATGATATGATATAAATTACATATATGAAGTCATGTAAATTCTTTTCCACATTAACCATGTTGCAAAAAAGCAAGAAAAATAAGTTTAAAGAGTGTTTAAATCTGTACTCAGATTTCAGCATTTCTTCCTCTGGAGGTGAATAGCATTTTTCATAATGAGTCCTTTGGAATTGAGAATAATTTCATTGAATAGAATAGCTAAGCTTCTCACAAGTGTTTATTGTTACAATATTGCTGCTACTGTGTACAATATTCTTCTGGTTCTGTTTGCTTCACTTTTTATTTGTTCATATAAGTCTTCAGTTTTTTTTCAAACCACCTTGTTTTTATTGATAGGCATTCCTTAAATTCTCAATTCTTTAATACCATAAAAAAGATCTGCTTTAGTTTTTTTTTTTTTTTTTTTGCACATGTGAGTCTATTTCCTTTTTTCTTTTATCTCTCTGAGATACAACTTTATTAATGGTATTGCTGAAACAAAAGGTACCTAAGTTTTACAGCCTATTTGCATGGGTCCAAATTATTCTTCAGAATATTGAACCAACTCAGTTTCACCACTGTACATATTTTTTCCCCCTACATCCTTTTTATCATTTGTCATTTTCTCTTTCTACCATTTTAGCCAATGAAAAATGTGAACTGGTAACTATTGTATTTGCATTTATTTGATTATTAGTAATTTATAGCATTTTAAACATATGACTATTGATAGCTTTAGATTCCTTCTTCTGAAAACTGCCCCCTCATATCTGTTGATCATTTATCAACTGGCGATGGCTCTTATTTTTATAAAGTTGTTTCAGGTCCATAAGTATTTGAAAAATGAGGTCTTTATCAGAGAATCTTGCTCTAAATACCACCTGCATTTCCTGCTTTTCTTTTAATTTATACTGCATTATTTCTGTTTGTGAAACTTTTTTTAATTTCACATAATTATTATCATCTATTTTGTCATAAAGTTTTCTCTTATTCATAGATGTTACAGATATTTTTTCAATGCATTCTTAATTTCCTTATATTACCCTTTATACCTAAAACATATGTCCATTTTGACTTTATGTTGGTATGTGGTGTGAGATGTTATTTTTTTGACTAGTTTTTGCCAGACTGCTTTCTAGTTTTTCCAGAACTTTTTCCCAAAAGGTGATTTCTTGTGTCCAAAGTTTGATATTTGAGCTTATCATACACTAGATTACTATGATAATTTGCTTCTCTATATTTTATGCCATGTATATGTGTGTGTGTGTGTGTGTGTGTGTGTGTGTGTGTGCATTCAGTAATCAACCACTGTTTTTTTTCATCTTGTATTAGGTTGGTTTTGATAATCATTTTGATAATTGCTGTTTTGAATATAGTTTGTAATTTGTTATTGCTAGGTCACTTTACTTTTTAAAAATTGATTGCCTTGATATTCTTGACCTTTAGAAGAATAATATTTTTAAGAGATGTGATTATGTAGAATAAACAAAGCTTCTTCAGCTGTGATTATGAAGTCACAGAAGTAAATGTGAGGTTCATGAAATTATGATTAATTATCAGAAAATATCATTTTTATACATCTATATACACAGGGTTGTGTAAAAATATCTGGAATGAAAGGGGTCATGAGTGGAAAAAATTTAGGAAATTCTGATGTAGAATATCTATAATCTCCAAATTAAATGGAATGAGAAGCTTTCAAAATATAGAGACCTCACAGAAGAGATGGAAATCATGTGGGAATAGGATAAGGTACATAATCACCCCTTATATGAATATGCTTTCATTGACTCTAAAGTATACCTATTTAACTATAAAGACAGCTATTTTATCTATCTTTGCAATAATCCATATAATTTTTAAATATAAAAGTATAGCCACAAGATAAGAACTTCCACAAGCTGTATATTTGAACTCCATTGTGGAAAAATGAATACAATGGGATGATGATGATGAAGATCACAATGATATTTACAATGTCATTTATAATACTTATTTAAGATAAGATTATTGCTACTAGAAAACTTATCCTGAGGGAGTCTATATTTATCCATCATTTCAGATTATATAAATGATGAAAACAGCATAACATCATTAAGCATCTTTTACATACATAGAAACAAATAATTAAATGGTTAGAATTATACATTTAAAAATGTTAGATTTGGAACTATGCCCAAAGGGCTATAAAACTGTGCATATCCTTTGATTCATCAGTGCCACAACTAGACTTGTATCCCAAAGAGATTATAAAAGAGGAAAAAGGATCCACATGTGTAAAAATGTTTGTAGCAACTCTTTGTGCAGTCAAGGAACTGGGGATTGAGTAAATAGCCAGCAATTGGGAAATGGCTGAATACATTGTGGTTTTTGAATGTAATGTAACACTCACATTCTATGAGAAATTATGAGCAGGCTGGTTTCAAAAAATTCTGGAAAGACTTATATGAACTAATGCTGAGTGAATAGGCAGAACCAGAACATAGTACCAGCAACACTGAGTGATGATCAGTTATAATAGACTTAGCTTTTCTCAGCACTACAGTGATCTAAGACAATTCTAATAGACTTGGGATGGAAAATACCATCTGCATTCAGAGAAAGAACTTTGGAGACTGAATGAGGATTGACACATACTATTTTTATTGTTGTTTGTTTTTTTCCTTTCTCATGGTTTTTCTCACTTGTTCTGTTTTTTTTTTTCATAATATGAGTAATGTGGGAAAATTGTTTAAAATGATTGTACATGTATAAACTATGTCATATCAATTTTACAATTCATGACAGAAAATAATACAATTTACCTAAGTAAATTCAGTTGAATAGGAAGGTAAATTATTCTAATCTGGTGTAGGAATGTATGCATTAAATTTTTGCATCCTTTAAATTTTGATAGTCTTGGGAAAAATACAGATATCTTGCCTTAGTTGTTGTAGTATGACAATCTGGATCCATAGAAAGAGTATCCACATCAGTGAAATCAAGAATTCTTGAGAAATTTAAGTACAAAGTACTTATTCTTTGATGGCCTCAGTATTGGATATCAATATATAACCATCTATATTGATACCATTATAAAAATCCACAATTGTAAGACCAAACATCTACTAAAAACTTGAGAAATTCTATGATGATAAGAGTCACAGAAACATTTTCAGAAATATTTATCCTTACAGCTCAGTGAATACTTAGAATGTTTTTGAGAAATGTGATCTTCCAGAAATCCCAGTAATGATCTCTTTCAACTATTTGAATTTTCCATCCTTTTAGGTAGAATTGCTGCATCCCTTAGGGATAGTACAAAGAAGAATAAGATTAAATTTATGCTAGAAAAAAAACAAAACAAAAACCAACAAAACAATGTCTCCTCCCTCCCCCATGCTAATTTAAGTTGAACAGTGGGTTTCTCAATGTGCAATAAATTTATTCACTACTGTATCAGAGATGTGAATTGAAACACATTTCAGTGATCTTGAGTTAAAGAATCCCTTGTGAATAAAGCTCCTTCCCTATGAAATCAACTCTATGGTTTTTTTAAAGGCTTCTTAAATCATGGGAAACAGAACTGCTTGCCTTGACCAAAAAATACCTCAGTGTTCATTTTAATTTCATCTCTGCTTAGCTGAAGATAAACGTGTTCAATTCCAGGCAAATTTGTGGAGTTTTCAAAACTTCACAATTCTTTTCTATAGCTAGCATCTTCTTTCTACTATATTTTCAATTTTATAGTGAATGTTCCTCTTCCCACTTCTTAAAATAATATTTGTAAAGCACTTGGTAGAGTGCTTAGCATGTAGTAGACTTTTGATAAGTGCTTTGCTCCTCCTCCCTCCACTCCCTCCCTCCCCCTCCCCCCCACCCCCGCACCCCTTGTTCTCTCCATTTGTCAAAACTATCAATTACCTGATGTTTCATCATGTATATTTATTGATTGATTCTCTTATCACTTAAACTTAAAATTCCTTTATATTAAAGTTGCTTTTTCAACTAGCCATTTGAATTTTTAACCATTATTGCCTAATTGCATACTCAACGGACCTTAATACAATTTTTAATGGTGCTGATTGAAATGATAATCTGGGGATTATAACCTAATTCCTCTCATTTCTGTGGTTCATTACTTTAACTTAGATAGTTCTGGAGTTTCTGTATCTTATGTTCCCCCTAGGGTAGTCACCAGCTAAAATCTTCTTATGTGTACATAGACTTAAATGTCTTCAACTAATGAAAACTTTTATTACTAGTTAATAAAAATAGATGAGATTATTATTTGAACTAATAGGTATTAGTAGTTATTCTGCACTGCAAGGAACCCTATCTCTAGATACCTGAGCTATCTTTTTATTTTTTTAAATATTTACTTTTTTCTTTTATGTGCAAAAATTTTTAACATTCATTTTTCTAAAATTTTAAATACCATTTTTTTTGTCTTTCCTTCCACAGCCCATTCATTGAGAAGGCATTGATTTAAAATAGGTGACATAATGCAATCATATAAAATTTTTCATATTAATCATGTTGTGAAAAACAGAAAACAAGAAAAATAAGATTAAAATGTATTCTTTGATCTGCATTCACACTCCATCAATTCTTTTTTTATAGGTGACTAGCATTTTTTTTTTTTTTTATCATTAGTCCTTTAGAATTCCTTCATAGCTATTTGGACTAGCTCTCCAAAATGGCTGAATCAATTCACAACTCCATAAATGCTGTGTCCTAGTTTTTCTACATCTCCTCCAACATTTGTCTTTTTCCTTTTCTATCATATCACCCCCGCTGATAGATGTGAGTAGTATCTTAGATTTGTTTTAATTTGCATTTATCTAATTAATAGTAATAGAGCATTTTTTCATGTGAATATTGAGACCTTTGATTTATTTGAAAACTGCCTGCTCTTATCACTTGACCATTTTTCAATTAGGGATACTTGAACAATTTTGATAACTTCTGGTACTGTGCCAAGCAGAATGGTTGAGACTGAAACGCCAATGTCATGCTCCCTCTGTGTGCTCAGTATTGCATGCTTCCCTTTGTTCTGAGAAGATTTGAATAGATCTTGTCTCTCTTAATTTGGATTCATTGGCACAGTTGTACTGATGCTTTCCTCAGTTTCTATATGGAGGTAATTGTCATGTCACCAGTGTGGGCTTGGTCTTTCTATTACCCATGTCTAATTTACCTCTTCACCATTTCCAGTTTTCTTTACCATTCTTCACAGCTTCACCATTGTCTCTTGCAGAAGAAGGTACTTATCTCCTTCCCCTGGAGACCAGGTTTCCAACATATCCAGTAAATCTAAAGACTGTGTTTGAACAGTAAAGCACATATATGTGTATCTCCCCGCCCCCAACACAGAACACATTCACATTTCTTTTACTTTTAATGCTCTTGCATATGAATCCATAGCTTCAAATTCCATGTGAAAGGACTTTTAGGAATTAAAGGAAATCTTCTTTGCTAAAGTCTACCAATGAATTTCTGTCATTTAGTAAATCAGAACATGATGGTATGGTTGATTTAAAGCTTTCTAGAGAACATCTAAACTAGCCCAATCATTTTGCAGATAATGAATCTTGAGGGAAGGGGGAATTGGCTGATTTGTCCAAGGTACCCAAAACTACTAAGTAGCAGATTGTGATCTGACTCCGAGTTTAGAAACCTTTACATTATCGTTTTCTTTCTTTTTTTCTTCTAGAGCCTCCTACTGGCATTCATGTTTCCCATGGATCTTCAATTTCAAGAGAGCATCCTGCCCTAAACTTTATTTTCCTTTTTATATCTTTCCCTGAGGCAACGAGAGTGAATTATTCAAATAAATACACTGAGAAAAATTAAGGGACCAGAATTTTTTGCTGGTCTGGCAATTGGCACCTTGGAAGAAAAAACAACTTGCCACATGTGGAATGAGAAACTTTTTGTCCAATTAAATAAATTCTAGGCATAAGCAATCAGGTTGCAAAATGCCTTTTTTGGACAAAAAGACTTGAAGTAATATTATATATAAATCCATTCCTGAAGGTAAATTTCATTTAGTCCAACAAGTTCCACACTTTTTTGATTTTATATTTCTTTTGGTTGATAAAAATTTAGTCTTCTCACTACCTGTATATCTATCTATGTATATATGACACATAAGTAGTAACATACTAATATCATAAGAATGATAAAATATCTGAAAAACATCTTAAAATAAGATCAAATAGATGAATTGTACAATTATCTTTATTTTATTTATTAAGGAAATTAAAAACCTATTCTTTACATGAAAGTATTACTATTATTGTTTTAGTGCGAATATTGTGATTGACTAAGCATTATTTAAAAATCTCAGTTTAATACTTTTGGCAATAGTTTCAAAGGATTGGTTCTGAATTTAGTTTATTTGATGCTTAATTTTAATGACCACTGGAACTGGGGGGAAAAAAGAACTGACAAAGATGTGTAGAGCCACATGGTAAACAGTAAATCATCAACTGTTTTTTATTAATTCTTAATACTCATCTTAAATCATTTCTACTAATTATAGAATTTTTTTTAATGTAGCTAGTAAAATTTCCCACTCCTTGATGTCATATATTTCTTTTTACCAAGCTAATTGGAAGTTGTCGTGTTTTTATAGATTGAATAAATTTGTTTGAAAATCAATAAAACTCTTCATTTGGAAAATTTTTAAACAGGTTAGAAAATTATTATTTACAATTATTAAAGTGCATAGTTATGAGAATTTTTGTGTTATAAACACATTGTTTTTGGCAGCAAAAACAGTGAGGATTCCAAACTATCACTGAATAATGCCTAGAGGTCCAATAACCATTTAAAGCAAAAGTAATTGATATGACATTGAATGAAAATTCACATTTAATTGATATTCTTGATAAATTCAATTTTTATCTACTAATTTGGATTTAGATCCCATCATCATTATTTTCTTATAATGTGCTTAATGAAGAGTTCAGACCAGGAGCAACTAAAGTATCAACTATGCTTTTTTCTTGATAGTTTACTCATATTGACATCATTAACAATATCTTCTTCCCAGTTTCTTTGTATAAATCTTTAAAAGTCATTTATCCATTCTCCAAAATGATATAATACACTATTTGCTAATAAATGAATGAGGGTTCTACAGTTCATTAGGGAAGTCCGTTCTCTTAAAACACTCCAAATATCAATAGTGACATGAAATTTGACATATGGACCAGATGATTGTACCATTGTCAATTCACATAATAAATATTAGATTATATGATGATGTATTCTGATGGATGTGGCTCTTTTGAACAATGAGAAGATTCAGACTGGTTCCAATGATCTTGTGATGAAGAGGGCCATCTACACCCAGAGAGAAGACTGTGGGAACTGTTTGTGGATCACAACATAGCATTTTCACTCTTTTTGTTGTGGTTTGCTTGCATTTTCTTTTTCTTTTTTCCCTTTTTGATTTGATTTTTCTTGTGCAACAGGATAATTATATAAATATGTATGCATATATTGGATTTAATATATATTTTTACAATGTTTAACATATATTGGATTTGCTATCTAGGGAAGGTGAAGGGAAGGGGAAAAATTGGAACACAAGGTTTTGCAAGGGTTAATGTTGTAAAATTATCTATGCATAAGTTTTGAAAATGAAAAGCTTTAATATAAAAAACACAAAACTAAAAATAAATAAATAAATATTAGTAGAGATAACTTTTTTTTTATGTTTTAGATTATAAAGGTAAAGATAGATAGAAATTCTGATATTTTCTTTCCAGATATCAAAAGATTATTTTCCATGTAGTCTACTTTGTAGATTTCTTATTTAGTCCTTTTTAAGGCAATATGGGGATGGAGTGAGAAACTAGATGTCATTGCTATTTTTTCTCCTTCATAAGAATCTTATTCCTCTAAGGAGGCAGAGACAGCTGGAATTTGAGGGTATGTCTATGCTTTCCTAGCACAAGTTCAATTAAATGCAGGTCCCTTTAGCCTTATTTCATTCTTTTTTCTCATCTAAGTCCTTCTATCTTCCCCTCTTTCCTTCTACCAAACCCAGTGAAATACCCTTTCATACTTTTATTTTCTCACTGCATTTTCATGACAGTATTTTCTCCTGCTTCTCCTTATACTTATTGACCACTCCACAGTTTCCTATGCTGGCTATTCATCAAGAAGAGCTTATTAACCATGGGCATTCTCCAAAATCTGTCCTGTGCTTTCTTCTTCTGTACTATTTTTCACTTGGTGATCACCTTTCATGAATTCAATTATTATTTCTCATGATCATGATCAATGCTCATGATTTTCCAGTTTACTTATCCAGCCCTAGTCTCTCCTGACCTCTAATCTCATTTCTACAATGGCATTTTGAATACCTTGAAGTGGATGTTTTTGTAGACATCTTACGCTCATCATATAAAAAAATTGAATTCATATTTCCCTACTTACCCAAATTTTAATTATTCTTTTGCTAGTAATTGAGGACACCCAGGCTCAAAAACTAGTTATTATCTTCTTCAGTTTTACCTTAACATCCATTTTACTACCATGTCCTGTTGATTCTGCTGTCATAACATTTCTTGTATACAACTTCTCTCCTCTGACATTCTTCCATCTTAGTTTAGGCTCTTTTCTCCTTTTATGTGGACTATTGCAATAGCCTATTGGGTGGCTAAATGGTTCAGTAAATAAATATCCAGGTGTGGAGTTAAGAAGACCTGAGTTCAAATCCTACTTCAGAAACTTATTAGATAAGTGACTACACAAGTCACTTAATCATGTTTGCCTCAGTTCCTCATTTAAAATGAATAGGAAAAGGAAATGGCAAACCACTTCAATATCTTTGCCAAGAAAATGCTAAATGGGGTCATGAAGAGTTGGCTTAGACTGAAAAATCACTAGCCCACAATATCCTTCCAGTTGCTTTCTCAGCCTTAAGTCCCTCCCCGCTCCAATCCATTCTCCTCTCAGCTTCTGGCTTCAGAAAAAATCAGTTCTAACCATGTTACCCTTCTGGTCGATAAATCCTAGTGGTTGTCTATTATATGCAGGATAAAACAGAGAACTCTATATTAGATATTCAAAAGCATTCCTTAATAATCTGGCTTCTTTCTACATTTCTAATATTCTTATGCCTTATTCCCCACCAAGAAACATTGTGATTCAGAATTATTAACCTCCTTGCCATTGCTCAGAAGACATTTTATCTCTAGATTCTGAACATTTTTCCTATCTGTGCTCTATGGCTGCAATTCTTTCCCTCTTCATCTCTGTCTCTTGGATTTACTAATTACTTTCAATTTTAGGTTTAAAATTTTACCTTATATATGCAGTTTTCCTCAATATCCCCAAACTTCCTTTAATGTTAGTGCTTTCTCTTTTTTGATTATCTCTTATTTATATGTTTTTGTTGTAGGCATCTATATAGCTTGGGAGACAAAGTGCTAGACCTGGAATTTATCTTGGCTCAGATACTTCTTAGCTAGTGAAATCACAGGTCTGGGAAAAAAAGTGCTCTAAACACATTTTCAAGTGTCAGATCTGAGAAGCTTGGCCTCTTCCTTTGTGAAAACAGCAATTACATTTTCTTACAGTTAATAGTAGCCCCTCTATAACCACATTATGTGGAAACATGGCTACAGAAAGTTATCAGTCATTACATTAATTATGGATTATCATTCTTAGCCTTAAGAATGACCTTAGGAAATAGGTGACTCTGATTTTATAATATATTCTACCATTGATTCCTTGGTTTCCATTATTTCTCTTTCTGTTTTATAAAAGAACTAATCTTCTCTTTTTCCCTCCGTTACTTAGAAGATGAACCTCTTCCCCAAAGCCTTCAATATGTTGCTTTTCTTTGCTCACAGACCCTGGACTCATACAAATCTCCCACAGTTTTATTCTCCATTTATACTCCTCTTTTTGCTGTCATTTATAAAGCACTAGAGATTGTGCCATTAAAATAAAGTCACTTTTGTAGCCTTAGTCCATAATCACATTTCAGTGTGTAAAATATCTGGAGTAAACATAAACAAGGAGTAATAGCTTCTGGAAAAATGTTCATACTCTAGGAGTGAAAATTTCTGTAGTACTATCCCTGGTATGTGATCTATTTGTTACAGCACTCTTGTTCTAAGTTCTTCTTCCATATGTGTCACATGGTCAACTGCAGAAATAGCATATTTATTGAAGAACTTAAAGCATAACTCTGGAAACACTACCATTTTCTGAGCAACCTCTCCCAGATTCAATTTCTCATCACATTTTCCCTGAGTCTCTCTCTTGTACCAAAATCATTTGTACATTTATCTGCCCTACCCCTTAGATGATAAACTTTTTGCAAGCAAGACCATCTTTGTATCTATGATACCAACCATAATGCCTTTTCCCTAGTAGGTGCTTTATAAATATTTATTGAATTATAAATGTGAATAGAATAAATTAGACAGATTTTCATGTTTAAGAAAAAATACAGAAAAAGATAGGTTGATACTGAAAGCAATAAGAATGTTAATTCAAAATGAAGATATGGTTTTCTGTCTCATATTCACTTACTAAATCTTGGAATTATAGTTTAAAGGAACCCCTCCAGAGATCAGGTGGGCCAGCTCCCTTCTTAAAACAAAATTTCCCTTGATACATTCCTTACAAATAGCCATTCCTCCTTTGCTTGTATACTTCTAACTATGTGAATCTCACTGCATTATTTGTGAAGAAAATAATTTCACTTTTAGTCTACTTTTATTGGAATTTTTTCCTTCTATGGAGCTGAGATCCACTTCTATAAAGTTTCCATCTATTTTCCAGGACTAAGCTCATACACAAACACACACACATAACTATAAATAATATACATATACATACACACACACACACACACACACACACACACACATATATATATATATATATATAGAGAGAGAGAGAGAGTATATTCACATGCATCCATATCCATGTACAGATATAACATATAGATATACTTACATAGTTGTATGTATACATGTCTACATGCATATATATGCATGTATATACACACCTACACATCTATACATGCACATTTGCATGCACACATACATACACACACAACTACTATTAGATTCCATTTTCCCCACTCCTACTATTCTTTGCTTTTTTAGGATAAAAACTTTAAGTTACATCCATCTGTTTTGGATGGTTTTCCAGATAGCTGGAAATCTATATCTTTAAATACAAAAATTTGTCTTACTTCCACATTTTAAATGAGAACTATTATAAAATGGAAGACTCACTTTTATGTCTTCTTAAGCAGAGGCAATCCCATACATTCTACAGACATATCTCAAAGGTGTTGTGGTCAGTTTCAGACCACAGCAATAAAGCAAATCTTGGCAATAAAAAATCCTATGAATTTTTTGGTTTTCCAGTGTATATAAAAGTCATGTTGCCTATTAAGTGTGCAATAGCATTATGTCTAAAAATACCTTAATTTACAAACCTTGAATCTAACGTACTGTATTGCTTTGAAAAATGTTAACCATGATCTAAGCTTTCATTGAGTTATAATATTTTTGCTGGTTGGGAATCTTGCCATGATATTGAGAGCTGCTGACTGATTAGACTGATGATTGCTGAAAGTTGAGGTAGCTGTGGCAATTTTTAATATAGGATAACAATGAAGTTTGCTGCATCCATTGTCTCTTTCTTCCACTGATCATAGATTACCATAACAAATATGATGATAATGAAAAAATTGAAATATAATGAGAATTCCAAAATGTGACAGAGACTTGATATGAATACATCCTATTAGAAAAATGACAGTCACAAACTTTCAATTTGTAAAAAATCTAATACTTTCAAAATTCAATAAAGCTAAGCAAAATAAAACAAGGTGTTTTTCTTTTGATAATTCATCTATGTAATTGACTATAAAAATTATTCTGTGAGTGTGTGTGTGTGTGTGTGTGTGCATGATTCTGCATGTGGGAATACATGATATCTGGTAGTAGTATCCTAGGGACTGGTGAGTTTTTTTTTTTTTTTTTAATAAAACATGCTGATACTCAAGTAAGAAAGATTTTCACTTAATTTAACTTTTTATTTATTCTAACTGCTGATGGGCAGGCCTCCAATATGTGCTAGTCATTATCAGTACTATCCAAATTTTTGTGACTACATTTGGTTTTCTTGACAGAAATATTAGAAGTAGTTTGGTATAGCCTTCTCCAACTCATTTTACAGATGAGGAAACTGAGTCATATAGGGTTAAGTGGCTTTTCTAGAATCCTGTAGTTATCAAGTACTTGAGGCTGAATTTGAATTCAGAAAGTTCAGTCTTCCTGACTTTAGGACTAGCCTTCTAACTAGTGTACCATCTACCTATGCTTAATGTGTGCCAATGTAAGCACCTTGACTTTCCAGAAGGGTTTCAGTAGCTTACCTGTGATTGTCGGTCTAGGTGGTAAAATTGCAAAGGTTCTCCGATATTTGCTTACATGAATCATAGCTCAGAAAATTTTGTAGAGATCTTGAGCTAGAGGGGAAAAAATCTTTCCAGTTTCTTCTATGCTATTCTATACATTTTTGCAATTTTCAGGTGGAGAGGGAGAGAGAAGACTGATCATGTCAAAGATTAGGAGGTTTTGGGTCCAGCTGAATATCCTTTCCTAATTAGTCAGTTCTTCTTTCTGCTTTTTTACTTTTTGAAATGATTGGTATAAAATATTTTCATTTATAAAATCTCCCATTAAAACAATGGTAGTGGATGGGATAAACATAGGATCTCTGATTTCATTGAAACAAGACACTTCTGAGAGAGGAAATCACTTGTAGTAGTACATGTCAGCTCCTTCCCTGCAACTCAGTCTTAGGGAATTAAGAGTAGAGAATCTTGAGAGAATACCTTTCTTCACTAGAGATACATATCCAGTATATGCCGGAGGTAAGTCTGAACTTGGGTCTTTCTGGTGCCAAGGCTCCTTTTCTATTCTCCATGTTATGCTGCTTTTCTCACAAAGTATATGGAGAGTTTAAATATTGACAATGATGTTTAACAAACCAGAAATTCCTTCTTAAGTCTTCATACATGCCTGGGGATTTTCTTTATCTCTGGTGGCCTATGATGGTTCTTAATTAAAACTAGAAACTCATTGAAGTGAACAGGGAATTAAAAAATACATTCTTTGTACAGAAATGTATGTAGGATAGTTGATGGCCTTGAACTGTGTCTCTTAAAGGAGCTTTAATCAATACAGATGAATAAGCCATTAAAAGAAGGCCTCCAAAGCCTTATATTTGCATGAGCTGCTATAAGGATTTTTTAAAAAGATGTTTAGATTGCCCAAGGAAATGTATTTTTGTTAAGAATTAACCTAATCTCTGGGATCAGTTGGCCACAGTTACTTTTTGTGATGTGGAATACTTTAGGTGAAACTGGGAAATGTATAAAAATCAGACTAGCTGACAGGCCTGAGTACATTAATAATACCAATGGATGGGTCAAATTAAGGGAAATATTCATATTTCTCTTTTGCATGTCTTTGGGTATCATTGTGAAATATGGATCCTTTTCACTTTGCTTTAGTGAAATTTAAGAAAGTACCAGAAAAAAAATATATGAAACTCTCTTTTCTTAGGTTACCAAAGAAGGTTAGAGCAATAGCTGAAAATATTAATTAAAATGTACATCACTCCTAAAGTGCAATACTTAGTATATGCTGAATAAATGTATGTCACCTTTGTATGAAGGACTCATAGGGAGTGTGTCCTTACTCACAATTTAAGAATGTGAATCTTTTTTTGATGAAGTAAATTAAGGAAACCCCTTGCCTGCTCAGGACTTAGCAGCATTTGCTTTCTTGTCCAGAAACATCTTTCATTTGTTTTTGAACCTGAGAACAATTAGCAGAAATAGAGTTAAATTTCTTGACTCTGTAGAAGGGAAATACCATATCCAATTAGTGAACAATCTATAATCTATATCCATAATGTATCATCTATATTCTATTGCCTATATCTATAATCTAATATATATATATTTATACATGTATATAAATATATATAATCAAATCACTTTATATCTATAATCTAATATCTATAATTAAATCACATATCTTACAAGAATAAAGGAGTCTCTTTATAAGTAGCACACATTCTATTTACAGGTAGGAATGTAACATTTTCAATGAATATAAGACAATCAAAAAAAAAAAAAAAGAAAAGAAAGAAAACTGCCACAAAAACTCTAAGGGGTAGGGACAGTCCACACACATACACACACACACACACACACACACACACACACACACACAAATGGTATCTTTGGAGGTTGTTAAGCAAAGTTGGGTGATCAATGGATGGGGTTATCATAGATAGGATTCATAATGAAGTTGAATGAAGTGATCTCTGAGGCTCCTTTTAATATCTTGCTCATAGATATAAAATATTTTCAAATAGTCTCGATATTTTCTAGGAAAAGCATTCTTTCTTCTAATGGAATTATCTTTATTCTGTAATGAATGATGGAAAAAATGAAGGGTATTTTCTGGATTTTTTAAAAGAAATTTGGGATATTAAATGTTACTATCTAAGATACTTTCTTAACCTTAAATTACTTAGGAAGCACAGTTCTAAGAGAAACTTTCCATGTAAAGATTGTTAGAACATAGAAGTACAGTGGATAGTATTCATGCGATATAAATAAGGAAACCCTTTTAAGCAAACATGGCCAAAAGCTAGGACAAAATAATTTCTATTTTAACTTCTGTTGGTTAAGAAGAGTCCACAGAAATAAGAAGATCTGTGTTAGGATTATTTGTGAAGTTACCATAACTTTGATAAAATTCCTTTCTAGAGATATCTTTTTCTTTCATCCTTATTTAAGATATTGCTAGTGTATAGTTCTGGTATAAAACTAGTATAGTTCAAAGAAGAATTTATGAATCAATAAAAGAATTAAGTATAGAATATATCATCTTGATATCAGCTTTTAAAAAGTTTTATACAAATAAAACTAATGTAGTAAAGATCAGAATGAAAATAGAAAATTGGGGGAAATATGGATATTTTCAAATAAAAAGCTTATATCTAAAATTTATAAGGAACTTTGTTAAATCTATAAGACTATGAGTCATTCCCCTATGGATAAATGGTCAAAGTATATGAGCAGGCAGTTTTCAGAAGAAGAAATCAAAACAATTTATAATCATATAAAATGTCTAAACCATTATTGAATATAATTAAGACAAGCTTGAGATATGATTTTACATCTATCCAAGTAGCTAAAATGACTAAAGGGGAAAAAGACAAATGTTTGAGGAGACACAGAAAAATTGGGACATTGATTCATTGTTGGTGGAATTGTGAATTGATCCAAGTCTTTTGGAGAGCAATCTGAAATTATGCCAAAATAGTTATTAAACTGACTATATTCTTTCACCCAGAAATATTGCCACTAGGTCTATTTCCAAAGATGGTTAGGGACAAAAGGAAAAGAATGTATGTCTTCTAAAATATTAAACTACCTGTTTGTGGTGACAAAGAACTGGAAATTCTGGAGAAGCCCATCAATAGGAGAATGGCTGAAGAAATTGTTGTATAAAATTGTGATGTAATACTAGGATGCTATAAGAAATGATAAGCTTGATGATCTTAGAAAAACATAGATACATTTGCCCAAAACAATGAAGAGTGAAATGTCCAGAACCAAAAGAATGTTTTGTACAGTAATAGCAATATAGTTTTAAGAAAAACTTGAATGGCTAAGTCATTTTAACTATCATAAATACTCAAATTAATTGCAAAAGACATGTGAAGGTAGATGCTGTCTACTTCCATAGAAAGAACTGATAAATAGAAGTATGAATAGAATGATTTTACACATACCCACACATATACCCACCCAAACTTACATATATATGTGTGTGTGTGTGTGTGTGTGTGTGTATACGTATGTGTGCATGTATACATACACACATGTGCATATTTGTTCTAATGGTAGCTGTGATGACTGCGTATTTAAAAATCAACCAGAGTCAGGAATTCAGGTTAAGGGGAAAATCTTCAATCTTTATTCTCAGTGAGGTGAAGAAGGATTGTGATAGCAATATGGGCAGACAGGAAGCCAGCTAGCAGAGGAGGATTGGAGGTGAAGAGGGATAGTGATAGCAATGTGAGCAGCTGTGACAAGACGCCAGCCAGCAGTCTCTCTTTCCGCTTCCCTTTCCACCCCCCTGCCTCCACCCACCAAAAACGTCATTTCCTATACAACACATCAGGACTTGCACAAAGAGTGGGCAGGGCCATTCTTTCTCCAAGCATATATATTAATAGAGTATGGTCTAATTACTATTTAGCCTCATGTGCTTGGGACCTCAGTGCATCAACTCAAGCCTCATCCCATTACAGTGGCCATATATGGGGAAGAAAAAAGGAAAAAAAGTAATTTACATGATAACATTATTATATATTTCAAAGGAGTAGGAAACTATATATAGACAGATAGATAGACTGATTTGTGGTTTTATGTACAATGATCATTATTTTACGATGTTATGGAAATGCTTGTTTTATTCCATAAATTAAATATAAGATAAGCAAAACATAAAAAGAAAACATGGAATTTTAAATCAGGTAATCCATGTTCAACTCTTGACTTTGATTCTTACTTCTTGAGGGACTTTGGGTATTATTTTACACCTTTGGGTCTTTTTCCTCTTCTTTTTTAAAAAAAGGGATTGAACTAAATAATTTCCAGTATCCCTTATATTGCATGATATTAGATGAATCTATAGTTCAATTGATATTTGAACTCTTTATAACAAGAGATTGAAATTTATATATGTTCTTTTAAATTGTTCATGCTGTCTTGTATGATGTCCATAGGAAATATTCCTCAAATTTTATTGATACCAATAAAATGTTCCATGGATACCATGGATACTCTGACAAACCTATTTCATTTTTGCCATAAATCCAAAGCACCTGGCTTTATCCTCACCTGTGATTTGGCAAGAAGAAAGAAAGAAAAAGGGAAGGGGGAGTGCCTTGATTTGAAGGCACTTTTGGTACAAAACTTTCAAAACTATATTCAAAACTATAATTCAAAAGTTTCAATTGAAGTGTTTATAGTACTCCCCAATTAATTGAAAAACATAGTGATTCAAAACAAGAGACAACAAAATAACACATCAAATAGAGTGATAAGGAGATTTTCTTCTTTTCATTTCATAAGGAAAAAGATTAATATAGGACATCTATATTACCATTGATCACTGTACTACAAGCCAGAGAGGTTACATATTCAGGAAGTATAGGTAGTCAAAGATTATACATTTGGGGTACAAAACAGGAACTTGTGTGACCAGGTCAGATACATAACATACACACAGATACATGTAGCTGGGGTAACTCATACTTCCAGCTCCATAGAGCTACCAGTGTCCTTTGTCAATGCTACTGTACCTCCCTGTGCTGAGTAGCTCTATATTTTGCTCTCTGCTTGGCACATTAGCTGTCATATGTCTGTTCTATATTAGCTCTGCTGCTGTCTCTGTTGGGCTTCTACTTTCCAAGCTGCTCTCTTCTATTATCTTGTTGGGGTTCATTACTGGGAATAATGAGGCTTTGCAGAAGAATTAGGCAAGTCAGTCAATGTTGAAAGCAATGGACCCTTTCCTTTGGCATTTTGAAGGGAAGACCATGTGGCTAAACTTGAAACATCTAGAATAGCACAAGAAAGAAGATAAGGGAAATAAAGGGGGAAGTTTTGCTAGCATAAGATTTCCTAAAAAAATGGAACAGCAAAAGTCAACATGGTAGATTTAATGAGCACTGAATTAGTTTGGAATTCAGGCTGTCACTTGCCACTATGACTTTAAACAAGTCAAATAATATCTCTGGTCCTCAGTTTACTCTTCTGTACAAAGGGGATGGAGTGATAATCTATTTTGTCACTTCTACCTCTAAAGTTATAATATTATGAGTTTTTAAAACCAGATCTGTCCATTGTCTCTCTCTTTCATATTTCCCATTGGGGCTGGAATTTATATTTTTTGTGTGAATTGGGGGGGGGGGAAGGAAATGATACCACTAGTGATATTGCTAAGAAAATGGAGTGCAATGTCTTTCAGGCTACAGAAGCATTTGGATTTTGTGAGCGAGTGCTCCAGAACTTTGTGTATAGTTACATCAAGTTTTACCTGTAACTACTGGGTTTGTCCCATCCCATCTTTCATTCTCTTCTCCCCTAACCCATGCCCCAAGCCAATTAAGAAGTTTTTTTTTTCTCCCACTTTACCCCACTGGGGGAAAAAATAACAAAATTATTGTAGGAAATAACCCACAATGTTCATCTGAAAACAAACAAAAAAGAAAACTGAATTGTGTGGATTTTTTATTATATGCATCTGGAACTTGGTAGCTCTGGGATCAGGGAATATCAGGAATTTCATAGAGTTGGAATAAGATCCAATTTAGGAAGATCTGATTGTTTTTCACTCTTGATGTCATCATAAAGGTGAGGCACATCACTTAGGAAATAGAATTTATGTGTGTTTGAAGGTAGAGAGATGAAATGCTCATTATTCCCAAGATCTTTTATGATTGATAAGTGAATGAAGTTGGAGCAAGAAATAGGTTGGACACTAATTTAATAAATACCTATCTAATAAAATAGATGGGGATAGATATACCATATGTGAGTTTTAATGAAATCATCACATATCATAGTGCAAAAATAATTTGGGTGAATCTAAAAGAACTAAGGCAAGTCAAACTCCCTGTACTTGTTGGTAGTCACATAGAAGTGGAGGTATTTTCATATAAAGATTTTCTTTCTTTCCTTCTCTCTTTCTTTCTTTCTTTTTCTTTCTTTCTTTCTCTCTTTCTTTTTCTCTCTTTCTTCCTCCCTTTTTGCACTATAGAATGATTTAATCAGTTCATAACTCCATAAATGATACATTAATGTTTCATTTTTCCAACATCTCTTCCACCATTTGTAATTTTCCTTTTATATCCCATTATCCAATATAATAGGTACAAAACAGTACCTCAGAGTCGTTTTAATTTGCATTTCTCCAATTATTAGTGAGATAGAGCAATATTTCACGTGACTTTAGATAACTGATGACTTCATCAGAAAACTTCATAACTATTTATCATTTATCGGTTGGGGAATGGCTTGGCTTTCATTTTATAAATTTTTTTCAATTCTCCATATATTTGAGGAATGAGTCCTCAAACTTACTTCAAAATATTTTCACACTTACTATTGCTTACCATATTTCCTTTCATCCCATTTCCCTCCTGCCCCCTTTATTTTATTCTTTCTCCTTTCATCTTATTCATCTGTTATGAGTTCAAATGTTGGAGTTCCTGTTCTTCTCAAGGCAAAGCCGTTTTAGAGGCTTGGAGCCCTTCTGATGTCTCAAAATCCAAAGGTTCTGTCCTTCAGCCTCTGCCTCTGCTTTCTTCTGCCTCCAACTAAGACAGAGATGGAAGGTCTCTCTTATCTCCTTCTGGGGAGCCCAGCCACCAACTTGCCGCGGAGAGAGGGCTTCTGGCGTAGCTCCACTGAAATCTGTCAAAGTGTTCTCTGCACCAGAGTCGTTCCTCTCGAGTCCAGCGCGATCAGCCAGCCAAGAGGAAAAAATGTATTCTGCCATAGATCCCTCATCGCTGGCCTTTTATCTGCCTCTTCTGAGAGAATGGGATTATGAGTTTTCTCCCATAGTGCTCTCTGGCCCAGTGAACTTTAAGGGAGGTGTGAACTCCCTGAAAGTAGAAAGTCTACTTTGTGAAGCTAGCATACTTGTGGACTCCAATGAGTAAAGGTGGGAACACAAGCCTTGTCTTGATTAGTTCTACTTAGTACCTTGTTTCAGGTTCTGGCCAAAACATTTCTTGTAAGATTAGATCAACTCTAATTAGTTAGTAGTTAGTAAGGATTCCAACATTCATCCTCTTAAAAGTATTTTGCTTCTGACTGCCTCCTCCACAGAATCACATCCCTTCTTCCACTCCCTGTTTTCTCATCCCTTTTCCCTCCTACTTTCCTTTAGGGTAAGACCCTATGTCCAATGGATTGTGTATGTCATTCCCTCTGAGCCAATTCTGATGAGAGTAAGATTCACTCATTACCCTTTACTTCCCAACTCTTCCCTTGCACTGTAAAAAGTTTTTTCTTTCCTCTTTTATGTGAGATAATTTACCTCATTCTATCTCTCATTTTCTCTTTCTTCCAGCACATTCCTGCCTCCCTCCTTAATTTTATATTTAGATATTATCCCTTCATATTTAACTCATATCTATGCCCTCTGTCTATGTATGCTTATTCTATCTGACCTGATAATGAGGAAGTTCTTATGAAGTACAAGTATCATCTTCCTATTCAGGAATATAGTTTAAATTTAAGTCCCTCATGGTTCCCCTTTCCTGTTTACTTTTTAATGTTTCTCTTGAGCTTTGTATTTGAAAGTCAAAATTACTATTCAGCCTCAATGTTTTCATTAAAAATGGTTAGCATGTCTCTATTTCATTGAATATTGATTTTTTTTTTCCTTTGAGAGTTTATACTCAGTTTTGCTGGATAGAGAATTCTTGTTTATAATCCTAACTCCTTTGCTCTCCAGAATATTCTTTTCCAATCATCTGATCTACTAATGTGGAAGCTGTTAAACCTTAAGTTATTCTGACTGTGGCTCCACAATGCTCAAATTCTTTCTGGCTGTTTTCAACATTTTCTCCTTAACCTGGGAGCTCCGGAATTTATCTGTAATAATCCTGAAATCTCTTTCAGAAGATGATTGGTAAATGCTTTCAATTTCTATTTTACCCAAGGATGTTTTCCTTGACAATTTCCTGAAAAATGCTGTGTAGGTTTGAGGATTTAAAAAAAAATGATCATGGCTGTCAGGTAGTACATTAATTCCTCTTGGATCCCTTTCCAGGTCAGTTTCTTTTTCTATTGGCTTCTATTTTATCATTTCTTTCATTTTGCTTTATTGTTTCTTGATTTCTCATAAAGTGATTAGCTTTCATTTGCTCAGTTTTTCATTTAGTTTTTCATTTGCTCCAGTCTAATCCACATCCAACTGATATTTCCTGCTGACCTAAATTGACTTTGTCTAGAAAAACATTTCACCCCACCATTTTTCGGGTTCTGTTGCTCCAGAATATGTTTTTATCAAGTTACTTAAAAGTGTTCCAGGGATTTGAGGAGAGCTCAGGGGAATCTACTTTTTTAAAATTATGTTGCCTCCAATCCTAAAGTCTTATTCTCAAATAATAATTGGTAGGAGTCTAGTCAAGTATGGGACAGGGGTAGTGGGTGAGGGGAGATGACTATAAGTATCAGCCAAAAATCTATATAATATCCACAGATGAGGGGTTTTTTGTCTTGCTGATGCCTCAAGGAGTTTTATGCCTAAAGGACCAATTGTGCATTTATATTATTAATTTTAATTAAAATTAAAATTACTTAATTTGTATCCCTTTTTTTTTTTCTGCTCACAATACTTGAACTGGTTGAGGTGTATCATCTCAGTGTTCTGATGTGGGATTTGTGACTTCTAGATGGGGTCACTTTCTTCTACTCTTCCTAAATTTGAACCCAGAGCAAGGTCTTCCTTTCTCTCTCTACCTAGAGCTCAAACTTCTCCAAAAAGCTTCATCTACACTAGAACTAATCACACAAGGAATACAAAAATGGTAATAAAACCAGACCACTCATGAGGTAAAGAACAAATGGGGAGAAGAGCTCACTGATTAAAATGTAAGGGAAATGCAAAATTTGGAGGAGTTAGATATGAAACAGATATTGATCCCTTCTCTGTTGTGGAGACAGGGAAAAGAGGTGATGACTGTCTTAGCAATCTTTTTAGCAATCTTCTAGCAATCTTTCTGGTATAAAACGCATTGCCTTAATAAATCAATAGCAGCCACAGCAGCTGTTGTAGCTAAAATCTTAAAAGGGAAGGGAAGGGGAAATGGAAGGTAGAAAAACCTGGAGCTATGTGATTCCTTTGCCTGTTAACATGGTCCCATGATAATTTAACAATTTTTGTTCTCTGAATCAAACTAACTCTTTTTCTCTAAAAAATTTCCTAAAACATAATAGTCAAAAATTTCAAATCAGTCATTACCTGGTGTACAGTAGTTTCTTAATTCTCTCATCTCTGTAGCAATAAAGGCATGATACTTTTGTGGTACATTTTGGCAAGAGGAAACTTACTGCTCTTTGTATATTTCTTTGGAGACATCTTTTATGTTGCTTTCAATGTATGTTCTTGGTTGGCAATATATTGCAGCCTCTTCATGGCCATTACAGAATTCTTTATTGCTCATCCCCTTCATCTTGAAGATTTCACTGCACACCTCTCTATTGCCCAAACATGATTCTCAAGTATTTCAAAGTAGTTCTGATCTTGTCTTTACAATATAGATAATAGACAAGATTAGTATTCCTATTTTGAGGATGGCAAAACTGAAGTAGATGTTGGTGATTTGCTTTACATCATATGATGAAACAAAACAAAAACAATCCTTAGTATTCCAATTTTCTTGTCTTAATAATTGATCACCTTTTCCAGGACCAAAAGAGACCAACTAAAATGGTGAAAACTATTTTTCCCAAGAGGGTAACAAAACCCCTTACATAAATAGCAGAAATAACTTTTACACATGCAGAAACATGAGTCTCCTGTTTATATTTGATATTTCCATATTGAGAGAGAAACAGCTGCCATTTCCAAACTACATTCCCAAAGCAAAGTCCCAGGGTGTTAGCAGTAAACCACATGTGTTTGACATTCTCCAGCTGTCCTTTGAATTGCTATTCACCTTCCCCTTATCTTTTTGTAAGTTATTTGTCTCAGGATTTTAATGATGATGGTGGGAGGGAACTTCATCTGGACTTTCTTTATAAAACATAACTCTGTTTTAGAACTGCAGGGGAAAGTTAGAGGGAAAGGTTGTATTATGTGGAGAACAATTTTTCCCTCTCTATAGCTCATAGAGGTTTTTGTCTGAGATTGGTTTTTTAGGGAATTCTATATTTTAGGGTTATACTTTTTCATTAAATCTGTAAATTGTAGTTAGATCCTTCTCAATGTTAAACTGTTGGATCAATCAACTATGGATCAATTTAATGTGGATTATCCAAAATATCGGCAAGGCACAGTGCCTAGCATATAAAATCAGTTTAACAAAGAAACAATGATAACTCCAATAGAGTGGTTAATGCTACTAGCTCCTCTAGTTATGAGCGTTGGGAAAAAGGAAAAAAAAAATGGACTTGGAAAATTAATAGTAATAGGTAACATTATTTTTTTCTACTTGATCAAATTTGTGATGAGCCCAAGGATAATTTTAATATCCTAACCTGAATAGTTCCTTTTAATTCTATTGTCTCTGGCTCTTAATATTACCTATGTTTTGCAATGTTCTAGCATATTTTTCTTGTAGCCAGCTAATATTGTGTCTGACTGAATCTGCTTTTCTTCTGAGATTGGTCTTAAGTAGGAAGCTTCTGGTGTGGTAGATGGAGTATTGGAGCTGGACTCAGGAATATCTGAGTTCAAATTAAGCGTCAAGCAATTGGTAGTTGTGTGATAGGCAAGTAATTTAACTTCTACTTCCTCAGTTCATTCATCCCTAAAATGGGGATATTAGTAGTATTTACCTCACAGGATTTCTGTGAGAATCAAAGAAGATAGTATTTGAAAAACGTATTTAGCACATTGCCCATATTACTCATATCAGGAAATATAATTTGCATTTCTCTCATCAATAGTTATTTTGAACATTTTAATATGATTATAGATGGCTTTAATTTCATCATCTGAAAATTGTCTATTCATATCCTTTGACAGCTGGGGAATGACTTATAATCTAATAAATTTGACACCATTCTTTATATATTTTATAACTGAGAACTTTATCAGGAACACAGGCTGTAAAAGTTTTTCATTCAGTTTTGTGCTTTCCTTTTAATCTTGTTTATGTTGGTTTGTTTGTGCAAAAATGCTTTAGCTTAAAATAATAAAATTGTTCATTTTGCATTTTATAATGTTTTCTAGTTCTTTAGCCATAATTTCCCCCCTTTACTTTCTGATAGGTAAACTATTCATTGCTTTCTTAATTTGCTTATTATGTCACCCTTTATGTTGAAATCATGTACCCATTTTAGTATGGTATGTGAGGTGCAAGTTTACATGGAATTTGTGACATATTACTTTCCAGTTTTCCCAATAGTTTTTGTGAAATAGTGAATTTTTGTCACTAATCCTGAAGTTTGGTGGTCTATAAATTACTCAATTAGTATAGTCATTGGTTATTGTATCAAGTGTATCTTACCTATACTGTTGATACATCGCTCTATTTATTAACCAATGTCATATGTTTGAAAACTGTTGCATTATAATGAGATTTTAGGTTTTATACTTTACAACTTGGCTAAAGCTGTTAATTGTTTCAAGCAGGTTTTTGGATGATTCCCTAGGATTCTCTATGCATCCCATCATGGCTTCCACAAAATGTGAAAGTTTTATCTCCTCATTGCCTATTCTAATTCCTTTAATTTCTTTTTCATTTCCTATTGTTAAAGACACAATTTCTAGTACAGTGTTGAATAGTAGTGGTGATAATGGGTACCTTTATTCACCCTTGATTTTAATGGGAATGCTTCTAGCTTCTCCCCATTACAATTAATGCTTGCTGATGGTTTTAGAGTGATGCTGTTTTTCATTTTAAGAAAAAAACCCTTTATTCCTATTCTCTGAAATGTTTTATAATAAAAATGGATGCTGTGTTTTATCAAAAGCTTTTTCTGCATTTGTTGAGCTTATCATATGATTTCATTTAATTTTATAATTGATATGGTTAATTAAGAAAGTCATTTTCCTGTTTCAGCCCTGCATTCCTGGTATAAGTCTCAATTAGTCATAGCATATTATCTTTTTGATAAATTGCAATCTCTTTGCTAATATATTATTTAAAATGTTTGCATCAACATTCATTAGAGAGATTGGTCTGTAATTTTCTTTCTCAGTTTTGGCTCTTCCTGATTTAGGTATCAGTACCATATTTTTGTCATAGAAGGAATTTGGCAGTACTCCTTGTTAACCTATTTTTCCAAATAGCTTACTTTGTGCTGGAATTAATTGTTCTTTAAATGTTTGGTGGAATTCACTTGTAAATTCATCTGGGCTTCGAATTTTGCTCATAGGGAGTTCATTGCTTGTTCAATTTTATTTTTTTAAAAAATGAGACAATTTAAGTAATTTATTTCCTCTAATATTGGAGGGGATGTGGGAAAACAGGGACACTGATACATTGTTGGTGGAATTGTGAACACATCCAGCCATTCTGGAGAGCAATTTGGAACTATGCTCAAAAAGTTATCAAACTGTGCATAGCCTTTGATCCAGCAGTGTTTCTACTGGGCTTATACCCCAAAGAGATACTAAAAAAAGGAAAGGGACCTGTAAGTGCCAAAATATTTGTGGCACCCCTGTTTGTAGTGGCTAGAACCTGGAAAATGAAAGGATGCCCATCAATTGGATGGGAGAATGATTGAGTAAATTGTGGTATATGAATGTTATGGAATATTATTGTTCTGTAAGGAATGACCAGCAGGATGAATACAAAGAGGACTAGTGAGACTTACATGAACTGATGCTAAGTGAAACGAGCAGAACCAGGAGATCATTATATACCTCAACAACGATACTGTTTGAGGATATATTCTGATGGAAGTGGATCTCTTTGATAAAGAGAGCTTTAATTGATCAAAGATGGACAGAAGAAGCTACACCCAAAGAAAGAACACTGGGAAATGAATATAAACTGCTTGCATTTTTGTTTTTCTTCCCGGGTTATTTATACCTTCTGAATCCAATTCTCCCTGTGCAACAAGAAAACTGTTCGGTTCTGCACACATATATTGTATCTAGGATATACTGTAACCTATTCAACATGTAAAGGACTGCTTGCCATCTGGGGGAGGGGGTGGAGGGAGGGAGGGGAAAAATCGGAACAGAAGTGAATGCAAGGGATAATGCTGTAAAAAATTACCCTGGCATGGGTTCTATCAATAAAAAGTTATTTAAAAATTTAAAAAAGTAATTTATTTCCTCTTCTGTTAATATGGGCAATGTATATTTTTGTAAACATTAATCCATTTCAATTAGATTGCCAGAATTGCTGGCAAACAGTTGGACAAAATGCTCCTGATTATTGCTTTCATTTCTTCTTTATTGGTGTTAAGTTTAGCTTTTCATTTTTGATGTTGGTAATTTGGTTTTTTCCTCCTTTTTCTAGTCAAATTAAGAGAGGTTTATCTATTTTTTTAAATAAAAATCAACTCAGTTTTATTATTTCAATAGAATTCTCATTTCAAATTTATTAATTTCTCCTTTGAATTTCAGAATTTCCAATCTGACATTTAATTAGGATTTTGAATTTGTTCTTTTTCTAGCTTTACTAGCTTTTTTAAGTTGCATGCCCAATTTGTTGATCTCCTGTTTCTCTATTTTATTTATGTAACTATTTTGAGATATAAAATTAACTCTAAAAACTGCTTTGGCTACATTCCATAGATATGGTTGTTTTCTAGTTGTTGTTATTCTTTTAAATAAATTTATTGATTGTGTCTTTGTTTTGTGTTTGAACCACTCATTCTTTAGAGTTATATTTTTAATTTCCAACTTGTTTTTAATCTATCTTTTCCTTACCTTGTATTGAACATAGTTTTATTGCATTTTGCTCTGAAAAAAGAAGCATTTACTTTTTCTGCCTTCATGCATTTGATTGTGGGATTTTTATGCCCAAACCAATGATTATTTTTTTGTTTGTTTGTTTGTTTTAAGTGCCTTGTTCTGCTGAGAAAAAAAGATATTTTCCTTTCTATTCCTTTTCAATTTTCTCCAGAGGTCTATCATAGCAAAGTATTCTAGGATTCTATTTACTTCTCTAGTTTTTTTTTTTTTTATTTGTTTGTTTGTATTATGTTAGATTATCTAAGTCTGAGAGGGGATGTTGAGGTCCCTTACTAGTGTAATTTTTCTGTGAATTTCTTTCCATAATTTCTTCTCTAAGACTTTGGATGCTGTATGGTGCATATATATTTAGTGTTAATACCTCTTAATTGTCTATGATACCTCTTAACAAGATGTAGTTTCTTTCTTTATCTCTTTTAATTGGATATATTTTTATTTTTTCTTTATCTAAGATCAAAATTGCTATTCCTGTTTTTTTCTTCAACATAAGCATAATAAAATCTGCTTCAGCCTTTGATCCTTTCTCTATATGTATCTCTCTGTTTCAAATGTTTCTTGGAAACAACATATTGTAGGATTCTGTTTTTTAATCCACTCTGCTATTACTTCCGTTTTATAGGTTCAAACCATTCACATTTACAGTTATGATGACCAGCTCTGTATTTCCCTCCATCCTATTTTCTCTGCTGTATATGCTTTCGTTCTTTCTGTCCACCCTGTCTCTCTTTAGTAGTGTTTTGTTTCTAACCCATGCCATCCTTTTTCTGCCTCCCTTCTATCACTCTTCTACCTTTTCTTATCCCTTTCTCTAATGTTTACTTCCTTCCTTATATTGAGCCCTTCATTTTTGTTTCCCCTTTCTCCTCCTATTTTCTTATAGGCTAAGAAAAATTTCTATGCCCAACTGAATGATTATGTTATTCCATTTTTGAGCCAAAAGTGATGAACCAAAAGTCTTTTCTTTCCCTCCATTTTAATAGGTCTTTTGTGTCTCTTCATGTGATCTAATTTGTCCCATTTCTTTCCCCTTTTCTTATCTCCCAATGCAATCATTTTCTAACTTCTTATTTTTTCCCTTTCATTCGATAATTGGTTATTGGTGATAATCCTATATCTTTTGCCTTCTGGCAATGTGGTATTCAAGGCCCTCTGATCCTTTATTATTAAAGCTGCCAGATTCTGAGCAATTCTGATTGTTGCTCCTTCATACTTGAATTATTTTTTTGGCTGGCAACTTGCAGTATTTGTTCATTGAAATTACAGTTATGGAGTTTTACCACAATGTTTCTGGAGGTTTTCTTTGTGAGACCTTTGTGAGAAAGAATCAATGGTTTCTTTCAATGATTATTTTGCTCACTGGTTTTAATATACCAGGGCAGTTTTCCTTGATAATCTCTTGAAGAATGCTACCCATACTGTTTTTTGGTCATGTTTAGGTACACCAATAATTTTTGTTTTGACATGAAGAATTTTTTATTATCTTTTTTTATCCAAATTTATTTTATTTGAAAAAAAAAAACAGGAAAACAATACAAAGCAAAATGAAACAGAACGAAAGATATCATTATTTTATTCCCAGACGTATAAGAGGGAAGGTTCAAAATATATAATGATATACCAATTTAAGAAAGTATATATATAATTTATCTGTACATATATATATGCATATATATATATGTATTAGAAGACATTATATTAATGAATGTCTACTCCCAAGAAAGCTGTACAATGCTCCAGAAAAGTAAGAAAAATATAAAATTATTCTTAGTATTTGGTGGGATTCTTTGAACTCTGCAGTGGTGGCTGTAGAGTCATATAAAAGGGGGCAGAGGATTCAAATAATTGTATATTTTAAAATAATTAATAAACATTAATTTAGGGTGTGAAGTATTTGTCCAGTGACTGATAAATAAATATGTTGATGAAGGCATCAGATCTCACCTTCCTATTAACAACATTAGTAAAAAGGAAATTGAAAATAATTTGAAAGATAACTCATAAAGAAGTTGAGAGCATTGATTTGTTCATACACCCTATGGAAATAAGAAATGGTTTCTCATGTGATGTTTGGTCTTCTTGTATTGATATACTCATGATAAATATTTTCAAACATAACAGAAAAAAATTGATGATTTTGTTTAAGTATTGGTAGCAAGAGAATAATAGGAACAGAAATTCTATAAAGAACTCAAAGAAAAACTTGTGAATTAAAGCAACATATACTTTAATACTTGGTGACTTCAATGTAAAGGTAAATATGTAGGTAAGGACAATGGAAATATATATTGGAATACATCATTCAAAAATAATGAATGTGTGGTCAAAGAAGTATAGAGTTGATATAAAATTCATATCTCTATATCATGAGAATTTTTATTAAGAAGTTAGAAGATTATAAGGAGGGCAAGCCCTTCATTTTTGTTTCCCCTTTCTCCTCCTATTTTCTTATAGGCTAAGAAAAATTTCTATGCCCAACTGAATGATTATGTTATTCCATTTTTGAGCCAAAAGTGATGAACCAAAAGTCTTTTCTTTCCCTCCATTTTAATAGGTCTTTTGTGTCTCTTCATGTGATCTAATTTGTCCCATTTCTTTCCCCTTTTCTTATCTCCCAATGCAATCATTTTCTAACTTCTTATTTTTTCCCTTTCATTCGATAATTGGTTATTGGTGATAATCCTATATCTTTTGCCTTCTGGCAATGTGGTATTCAAGGCCCTCTGATCCTTTATTATTAAAGCTGCCAGATTCTGAGCAATTCTGATTGTTGCTCCTTCATACTTGAATTATTTTTTTGGCTGGCAACTTGCAGTATTTGTTCATTGAAATTACAGTTATGGAGTTTTACCACAATGTTTCTGGAGGTTTTCTTTGTGAGACCTTTGTGAGAAAGAATCAATGGTTTCTTTCAATGATTATTTTGCTCACTGGTTTTAATATACCAGGGCAGTTTTCCTTGATAATCTCTTGAAGAATGCTACCCATACTGTTCTTTGGTCATGTTTAGGTACACCAATAATTTTTGTTTTGACATGAAGAATTTTTTATTATCTTTTTTTATCCAAATTTATTTTATTTGAAAAAAAAACAGGAAAACAATACAAAGCAAAATGAAACAGAACGAAAAATATCATTATTTTATTCCCAGACGTATAAGAGGGAAGGTTCAAAATATATAATGATATACCAATTTAAGAAAGTATATATATAATTTATCTGTACATATATATATGTATATATATATGTATTAGAAGACATTATATTAATGAATGTCTACTCCCAAAAAAGCTGTACAATGCTCCAGAAAAGTAAGAAAAATATAAAATTATTCTTAGTGTTTGGTGGGATTCTTTGAACTCTGCAGTGGTGGCTGTAGAGTCATATAAAAGGGGGCAGAGGATTCAAATAATTGTATATTTTAAAAAAATTAATAAACATTAATTTAGGGTGTGAAGTATTTGTCCAGTGACTGATAAATAAATATGTTGATGAAGGCATCAGATCTCACCTTCCTATTAACAACATTAGAAAAAAGGAAATTGAAAATAATTTGAAAGATAACTCATAAAGAAGTTGAGAGCATTGATTTGTTCATACACCCTATGGAAATAAGAAATGGTTTCTCATGTGATGTTTGGTCTTCTTGTATTGATATACTCATGATAAATATTTTCAAACATAACAGAAAAAAATTGATGATTTTGTTTAAGTATTGGTAGCAAGAGAATAATAGGAACAGAAATTCTATAAAGAACTCAAAGAAAAACTTGTGAATTAAAGCAACATGTACTTTAATACTTGGTGACTTCAATGTAAAGGTAAATATGTAGGTAAGGACAATGGAAATATATATTGGAATACATCATTCAAAAATAATGAATGTGTGGTCAAAGAAGTATAGAGTTGATATAAAATTCATATCTCTATATCATGAGAACTTTTTATTAAGAAGTTAGAAGATTATAAGGAGGGCAAGCCCTTAGTAACATTAACAATGAAATTTATTTTATTTTAAAAAGACAGGAAAATTCATTATTGATATAGATATTATTTCTGAATCAACTTCCTTGTGCAGTTTGATCAGCAATATATTAGAGTACTGCCATAAAAATTAATGCAAATCAAGAAGAAAGAATAAAAATGAGAAAAAAAGATAGGGCATGTAATTATGCAATTCCAACTTGTTCTGTTTAAACATGATCTATTAAATCAATAGATGATACAAAATGAGAAATTAATGAAGGAAAGGACATTGGCACTAGTAATCACAACTTCATACAGAAGTTTAACTAATGAAAATGAATTTCCATAATGAAGAGACCAAAAATAACATAAATGTGATTTTATCAATTAATCAATCATTAAGAAATTTTTAAAGTACCAGGAACAGTTATTAGACATAGAACATATCAGGGAAAAAAATGGAAAAGTTCATTCAAGGAACTTACATAATTTCAGGAGAAACAACCAGTATATATTTGTCTCTCCTGAAATTTTACACACACACACACACACACACACACACACACACACACACACACACACACATACTTGTAGGCCTTCAGGGTTCTCATTGCCATCTCACATAGATAAACTGGAGTTTCAAGGCAGATCACATCTTTACCTCATGATGATAAGGTTATAGCATGCCTTGAGGAGTTGGGGTATCTTTCTTTAATGCTATCAAGTCTATATTTTGGTGTGTTTTAAACAATTTCAATTATCAATGATTGGGTACCTCAATTTCATTTAACCAATTAATATTAATTAGGCTTTATTGAGGGATATTTACTTTAAAGATAGCAAGAACACGAGTTATAAAATATCTATCCCTCGTATCTGGGTACACACAACCCCTTTTACAATTATGAACCTAGGTAGGTTTAAATTGAAACAATTTCTGCAGAGCATTAGTGTTATCAAGTTCATTCTAAACACAGCATAGTTTATGGGTGAATGGATGGATGGATGGATGGATGAATCTGCAATTTTTTCACTTCAGTTGCCACCTTATCCATGTTTGAACTGTGGCAAATATTGGAAATTATTCTAGCTCTCAGACTTCTGAAACATATAAGGTGTAGTCACTTCATATAATCCTTTATTTAAACATAGGAATAATAGACATGATAAATACAGAATTAGCAAGAGGGCCCTGACAAAATTAATCAAATGAAGGCTGCCATGGTAGAACTATTGAGAACCAAGAGCAGTCCTTGCCTCTTACTTAAGCAGAGCCATCGAGAAAGAGGAAGAGATCTCACCTGGGCAGGTCAGTGACTTTTGAGGGCACCTCAGTTTGGTTTGACAAGAATTCAATAATCTGCTTTTTCACCATAAAGTTAGCAGACTATAAGCAATTATAAAATGTCTATACATGCTTAAAATTAGGAAGCAGGGCCCTTTCCTCCTATGTCATATATTTTCCAGAGAAAATTCTTTAGATTCTTCCATATGACCTGGCAGCAGGCTGAACATATTATGAATGTTTTGGAGGTAGAGCTACATTCATCAGATCCCTGTTACATATGGGACTCACAAATCCTCTGGTGTATTAGAATATCAACGTTTGGCATAGTTGGTTCCATTATTGATTGTCCTTTGCGTAAAACAATCCTTGTTTTAATTAGTCTTAGCATGACATTACTCAAATTTCAAAGAATAATTCCTCAAATTTCTGTGTGGATATGACTTAAATGTTGATGTTTTGGTAGGATTGAAGTCCACCAACTTTGAAAAGTGCTATTATTCTTTTTAGACATTAGTCCCTTAATTTAATGAAAGAAAAACAGTTTTAGTTTATAGCTTTGCAGAGTAGAGAGTGAGTTAGAACTAAAGTCAGGAGATCTGGCTTTGAATCTTACCCTAGATACTGTGTAACTATTAGCTGTGTAACTATTAGCAAATCATAAACCTTTTCAGATCTTCAGTTTTCCATGTAGAAAAAGATAATAGCACATGAATAACCTTATTGAGTTGTGAGAAATGAGCTTTATTTATTTATTTTTAAACTTTTTATTGATAGAACCCATGCCAGGGTAATTTTTTACAGCATTATCCCTTGCATTCACTTCTGTTCTGATTTTTCCCCTCCCTCCCTCCACCCCCTCCCCCAGATGGCAAGCAGTCCTTTACATGTTGAATAGGTTACAGTACATCCTAGATACAATGTATGTGTGCAGAACCGAACAGTTTTCTTGTTGCACAGGGAGAATTGGATTCAGAAGGTATAAATAACCCGGGAAGAAAAACAAAAATGCAAGCAGTTTATATTCATTTCCCAGTGTTCTTTCTTTGGGTGTAGCTGCTTCTGTCCATCTTTGATCAATTAAAGCTCTCTTTACCAAAGAGATCCACTTCCATCAGAATACATCCTCAAACAGTATCGTTGTTGAGGTATATAATGATCTCCTGGTTCTGCTCGTTTCACTTAGCATCAGTTCACGTAAGTCTCGCCATTCCTCTCTGTATTCATCCTACTGGTCATTCCTTACAGAACAATAATATTCCATAACATTCATATACCACAATTTACTCAACCATTCTCCAATTGATGGGCATCCATTCATTTTCCAGCTTCTAGCCACTACAAACAGGGCTGCCACAAACATTTTGGCACATACAGATCCCTTTCCTTTCTTTAATATCTCTTTGGGATATAAGCCCAGTAGACACACTGCTGCATCAAAGGGTATACACAGTTTGATAACTTTTGAGCATAGTTCCAAATTGCTCTCCAGAATGGCTGGATGTGTTCACAATTCCACCAACAATGTATCAGTGTCTCTCTTTTCCCACATCCCCTCCTACATTCCACATTATCTTTCCCTGTTATTCTAGCCAATCTGACAGGTGTGTAGTGGTATCTCAGAGTTGTCTTAATTTGCATTTCTCTGATTAATAATGATTTGGAGCATATTTTCATATGTCTATAAATAGTTTCAATTTCTTCATCTGAGAATTGTCTGTTCATACCTTTGACCATTTATCATTTGGAGAATGGTTTGATTTCTTATAGATTAGAGTCAATTCTCTATATATTTTGGAAATGAGGCCTTTATCAGAACCTTTGATTGTAAAAAATGTTTTCCCAGTTTATTGTTTCCCTTCTAATCTTGCCTGCATTTGTTTTGTTTGTACAAAAACTTTTCATTTTGATATAATCAAAATTTTCTATTTTGTGGTCAATAGTTGTTAGAATCCTTACTAACTGCTAAGTAGTTAGAGTTGATCTAATCTTACAAGAAGATGTTTTGGGCAGAACCTGAAACAAGGTACTAAGTAGAACTACCCATAATCCCTCTCTCTGGAAGGAGCATAAATAGGCCAATGGGCCAGTCGGAGAGTGCTCGAGAGAGGAAGACGCTACAAGTCGAGATTTCACCGGAATGACATGAAGACTGGAGCTGGCTGGAGGCTGAAGAAAGTAGAGGCAGAGGCTGAAGGACCAGACCTTTGGATTTAAAGACATTTGGAGAGAGCTCTTGGAACCAAGCAGAGAGATAGGCCTCTAAGCTAACCGGGCTATATTGGATATAATAAAAGATCTGAACTTTCATCACCTGGCTGCATTTGGGAAGAAGATCACGACATTTTGGCGCCCTGAACGTGGGACAAACAGACCCCTCAGTGGATTTCAGTGGAAATATAAGCAGATCCTCTTCCCCAAGCAGTTAATCTAATTCCCTTCTATTTACCAAATTTGGGATTTCTCCTCATCATCTGGTAATTACATTGGAGCTGTTTGCATTGGATATTGTCTTGTTGTCTTAAAAGGCCTGTATTCTTCCCAACTGTAATCCTGATTGCTTTTCTGTTGGTTGATGACATCAGAGTTCTGAATTTCTAAAGTCTCTCTGGGTGTAACTTCAGCTGCTATCATGCCCCACCTGTCTTTTGATTGATACTTTGGAGCTGGGCTTTGCCTCTCCTTCCTCTGGGTCAATATACATTTAGAGGCCCAATGAAAGCCTCGGTTACATTTTGGACATGGGGTTTTGGGTTTTCTCTCACCCTGTCTTCTCACTCTATCTCCATATCTACAATGAGCTCTCAAATGTCCAATTTTTCTGCACTGAAAACATCGACGAGTTTCTCTAGAATTCCTCTGCCAAGAAGGACCTTGTCTTTCCATGTTCATCATAGTCTGGGCATAATAAGCATTTGTGCCCACTGTGGCACAGCGTCTAATGATTTCTTCTAAAGGAGCATTTTTGTCTAGCCCCCATATAATTCTCTTGCAAATCTCATTAGCATTTTCCTTAGCCAAATGTCTAGTCATTATTTCTGTTGCTGCATTGTCTCCTGAAATCCACTGAGGGGTCTGTTTGTCCCACGTTCAGGGCGCCAAAATGTCGTGATCTTCTTCCCAAATGCAGCCAGGTGATGAAAGTTCAGATCTTTTATTATATCCAATATAGCCCGGTTAGCTTAGAGGCCTATCTCTCTGCTTGGTTCCAAGAGCTCTCTCCAAATGTCTTTAAATCCAAAGGTCTGGTCCTTCAGCCTCTGCCTCTACTTTCTTCAGCCTCCAGCCAGCTCCAGTCTTCATGTCATTCCGGTGAAATCTCGACTTGTAGCGTCTTCCTCTCTCGAGCACTCTCCGACTGGCCCATTGGCCTATTTATGCTCCTTCCAGAGAGAGGGATTATGGGTAGTTCTACTTAGTACCTTGTTTCAGGTTCTGCCCAAAACATCTTCTTGTAAGATTAGATCAACTCTAACTACTTAGCAGTTAGTAAGGATTCTAACAAATAGTGATCTCTAGTTTTTCTTTGGTCATAAATTACCCCCTCTTCCACAGGTCTGAGAGCTAAACTATCCTATGCTCTTCCAATTTATTTATAATCTCATTCTTTATGCCTAGGTCATGAACCCATTTTGACCTTATCTTGGTGTACGGTGTTAAGTGTGGGTCAATGCCTAGTTTCTGCCATACTGATTTCCAATTTTCCCAGCAATTTTTGTCAAATAATGCATTCTTATCCCAGAAACTGGTGTCTTTGGGTTTGTCAAACACTATATTAGTAAAGTTATTGGCTGTTTTGTCCTTTGAACCTAACCTATTCCATTGATCAACTAGTCTATTTCTTAGCCAATACCAGATGGTTTTAGTAACTGCTGCTTTATAATATAATTTTAGATCTGGTACAGCTAGGCCACCTTCATTTGATTTTTTTTCATTAATTCCCTTGAAATTCTTGACCTTTTGTTTTTCCATATGAACTTTGTTGTTATTTTTTTCTAGTTCATCAAAGTAGTTTTTTGGGAGTCTGATTGGTATAGTGCTAAATAAATAGATTAATTTAGGTAGTATTGTCATATTTATTATATTTGCTCACCCAATCCAAGAGCATTTAATATTTTTCCAGTTGTTAGATCAGACTTAATTTGTGTGGAAAGTGTTTTGTAGTTTTGCTCATAAAGTTTCTGATTTTCCCTTGGCAGATAGATTCCTAAATATTTTATACAATCAGTAGTTACTTTAAATGGAATTTCTTTTTGTAACTCTAACTGTTGGGTTTTGTTAGTGATATATAAGAATGCTGATGACTTATGTGGGTTTATTTTGTATCCTGCAACTTTGCTGAAGGTGTGGATTGTATCTAATAACTTTTTGGTAGAGTCTCTGGGGTTCTCTAAGTATACCATCATATCATCAGCAAAGAGTGATAATTTGGTTTCCTCATTGCCTATTCTTATTCCTTTAATCTCTTTCTCAACTCTTATTGCCAAAGCTAGCATTTCTAATACAATATTAAATAGTAACGGTGATAGTGGGCAACCTTGTTTTACTCCTGATCTTATTGGGAATGGTTGCAGTTTGTCCCCATTACATATGATGCTTACTGATGGTTTTAAATAGATGCTACTGATTATTTTAAGGAAAAGTCCATTTATTCCTATACTCTCAAGAGTTTTTAATAGGAATGGATGTTGGATTTTTATCAAATGCTTTTTCTGCATCTATTGAGATGATCATATGGTTTTTGTTAATTTGATTATTAATATGATCAATTATACTGATAGTTTTCCTAATATTGAACCAGCCCTGCATTCCTGGTATAAATCCTACTTGATCATGGTGTATTATCCTGGGGATGATTTTCTGTAGTCTTTTTGCTAATATCTTATTTAAGATTTTAGCATCAATATTCTTTAGGGAGATTGGTTTATAATTTTCTTTCTCTGTTTTCAACCTACCTGGTTTAGGTATCAGTACCATGTCTGTGTCATAAAAGGAGTTTGGTAGGACTCCTTCATTCCATATTTTTTCAAATAGTTTATAAAGTATTGGGGCTAATTGTTCTTTGAATGTTTGTTAGAATTCACATGTAAATCCATCTGGTCCCGGGGATTTTTTTTTAGGGAGTTGATCAATAGCTTGTTCTATTTCTTTTTCTGAAATGGGACTATTTAAGCAATTTACTTCCTCCTCTGATAATCTGGGAAGCCTATATTTTTGGAGGTAGTCATCCATGAGAAATGGGCTTTAAAGGGCAGGCAAGTAGCACTATAGATAGAGTACTAGGTTTGGAGTCAAGAAGACTTATCTTTATGAATTTAAATCTGGCATCAGATATTTACTAGCTATGTTACTCTGAACAAATGCCTTAACTTTATTTACCTCAATTTCCTTATCTGTAAAATGAACTTGAGAAAGAAATAGCAAACTTCTCCAGTATTTCTACCAAGAAAACTTGAAATGTGGTCATTAAGAGTTAGACATAAATGAAAATGACTGAACAACAATTGCTACATAAATCGCAATTATTATTTTTGTATAATCAGATGTTGCTCCTGATGTTCTGTGAGTAGGACAGTTGTTCTGATTTTGTCCTTTGCTAATAGGAATGTGTTGCTCTGAGCTATGTATTAAATACTTACTCAGCTAGTTTCCACAGTGTAGTTTAATTTAAAGATTGATCAGATTTAGGCATGATGTCTGTGGACAGGGAACAGAGTGAAACTGATGGGAAGTCAGCTCACTCACTCAGTATCAAGAATGGGGTCTAATCAAATGACTAATCAGGTTTAGGTGTACAGTCCACAACCAGGAGCCATAGAATGAAACTACCCATTCCAGATGGAGAATTAACTCATGACCTTAGTCTCATTAACAGCATACTCAAATCAAATGACCTAGGAAGGTTTATATAGTACAAGAAACCTTTAGTAAATGTACTTCAGCCATTTGGGAGAAATAAAGTTAACCTACAAAATGAACCACTTTTCCTTTTCTTATACAGGTTTTTCCAGTTATATATACTACAAGGAGTGAGGATTGCTTTTCTACCACTGGAATTACAAAGGCAATTTTACATGCGTTTCAAGTAATACTTTGCAGTTGCACAGAATTTTCTCACATATTATTTATTTCATTTGATTTTCAGAGAAATATTTTTAGATAGGTGAAAAATATCTTTACCTCCATCTAATATAGAAACAAATAGAGTTTACAAAAGATGACATTCCCTTTTCAAGGTCAGATGACAAGTGACAGAACCTAAGTTAGGGTCAGGGCTTCTAAAACTGCCTAATATTCTTTCCAATATACCATGTTGCTTCCATTTAGTTATCTCTCCTGTTAAGTGGAGGTTATTTATTTATTTTTTTAACTAGCTTTCTCCTTATCCAGACTGGAAATACAGCAGCCATTTTGTCCAGGGAGAGAATTCCAAGCTTTTATTGCAGCCTTAGAAATTTGCTCATACACTGTTATGGGATAATAAATTTGTTCTGAACTCTCTGATCTTCACCAGCTAGTTGGTCAAAAGCAACTTGTACAATAGCTCCTGTTTGCCTATTGCGTTGGGCTTGAATCCTACATAATTCATGAAACTCTGAAAGCCACAATAAATTTTGTCCCAGTTCAAGACATGTTTTAGCGATGGATTTCCAGTCATTCGGGGTTAAGATTTCATAAGACAAATTATCCAGTAACATCTTCACATAAGATGATGTAGCCCCATAAAGAGTGCAACCCTTTTTCAAATCTTTAATTTTTCCCAAATTAAAAGGAGTGTATTTTCTCTCTTTTTGACCTGAGGAGTTGAGCTCTTCAATCACAGGATATGCATTTATAAAATCAGATATATCTTCTCCTTCATTTTTTGCTTTAATTAATGCTTTTTCTAATCTTGTCAAATTCTGATTTACAGGAGAAGCTGACTGTGTATCTGTCTCTCTCCCTTCCCCTTGTTCCACCCATGAAGGGTTAATTGCGGGGGGAGGGTCATGAGATGTGGAATCACCTAATTCCTCCTGATGTGAAGTATCATGCTCAGAATTGTAATTAACTCCATTCTCATCTGATCCATCCTCCTTTTCACCTAGTAAAGTTGGCACTTCTTCCTCCTGTACTTTCCTTTTCATCATTCTATCACTTAAATAACTTCTTATAGCCAATTGTATTACATTATATGTATTAATTATTGAGTTAGGCCCATTTTTATCATAGAATTGACAAAGATCCTCTCCAACCAATTTCCATTCATTTAGATCTAATTCCTTATCAAGAGAGAAACAAGGACATATGTCCTTTACAGTTTGTAAAAATTCAGTGATTTGCTGTAAACTTATAATTGAACCTTGGCTTTCCATAATTTTGACAATGCTCTCTAAACATTTTCCTTGAACAGAAACAGGCTGTTTTCTAAATATCTGTCCCATCTTAGATGAAATTCTACTTTAACTCTTCTAACAAAATTTCTTTGTTGCACTCACCCTAATTTCTGGGTTGAAGAGTCTTTTCCACGGGATCAGGATCAGAGGCTTTTCCACTTGAATCAGGATCGTAGCTTTTCCACTGAAATCCACTGAGGGGGTCTGTTAGCCCCACGTTGGGCGCCAAAATGTGGTGAGCTTTTTCTTCTCAAAACACAGCCAGGTGATAAAAGTTCAGATCTTTTATTATCTCCAATATAGCCCAGTTAGCTTAGAGGGCTATCTCTCTGCTTGGTTCCAAGAGCTCCCTCCGAATGTCACCAAATCCAAAGGTCTGGTGCTTCAGCCTCTGCCTCTGCTTTCTTCTACCTCCAACCAGCACAGAGATGGAATGAATCTCTGAAATCTCGACTTGTAGCTTCTTCACTCTGAAGAACTTCTTCTGCCACCAGCCAGCCAAGTGGAAAATATTCTGCCTTGCCTTGGAGAGAGGGCTTCAGGATCGTAGCTTTTCCACTGAAATCCACTGAGGGGGTCTGTTAGCCCCACGTTGGGCACCAAATGTTATGAGTTCAAATGTTGGAGTTCTTGTTCTTCTCAAAACACAGGGCTTAGAGGCTTAGAGCCCTCCGAATATCTCCAAATCCAAAGGTTCTGTCCTTCAGCCTCTGCCTCTGCTTTCTTCAGCCTCCAACCAACACAGAGATGGAATGTCTCTCTTGTCTCCTTCTGGGGAGCCCAGCCACCAACTACAGTGGTGTGAGATGAAGATGAATCTGTTTGTCCACTGAACTCTCACTCGTAGCTTTATCCTCTGAAAGCTCTTTGTCCGCCACCAGCCAGCCAAGTGGGAAAAATGTATTCTGCCTTGCCTCGGAGAGAGGGCTTCTGGCGTAATTCCGCTGAAATCTCGACTTGTAGCTTCTTCACTCTGAAGAACTTCCTTGACTGGCCCATTGAAGCTCTATTTATGCTAGTGCTCTCTGGCCCAAAGAGCTTCAAGGGAGGTGTGAACTCATTGAACTCCAATGAGTAAAGGTGGGAACACAAGCCTTGTATTAATTAGTTCTACTTAGTACCTTGTTTCAGGTTCTGCCCAAAACATCTTCTTGTAAGATTAGATCAACTCTAATTAGTTAGCAGTTAGTAAGGATTCCAACACTATTTATAGGTGCATTCCTTTGCTGATTGATGTGAAAACTTTGATTTTTTTTTCTATTTTGAACCTGATTTTCTCTTCCTTAGGCAATCCAGAATCTTGACCTCACAGCATCATTTGCCCAAAGGGCAAAGAGAGATAAGAAAATAAAAGTGAAGAGGAGAAAAATAAAGTCAGAGATAGAAAAAGATAAACAGAGACAAAGTTAATAAACAGAAAAAATACAGTGATAAAGAGGAAGATAAAGGGAAACATAGATAAAAGTAAAAAGAAAAATAAAGACAGAGATGGAGAGAGAGAGAGAGAAATATAAAGATAGAGAAAGAGAAAATGATAAAAGAGAGACAGAGACAAGAGAGAGGGGATAGAGGATAAGTAAAGGAAATTAAAGTGCTGTACTTGGAGTAAGAAAGACGCAGATTTAAATTTTTACTCTGACTTTTACTTGCTGTGTGAACATTGATATACCACCTAGTTCTCTCTGAACCTCAAATATGTTTTTGAAAGTCATAGTTGGTGAGTAGAGAGAGTTTCTATATTGACAAGATACAATTATCGTTAAAAGGAGATAGTGTGAAATTGCTCTGTTATTTAAATTATAGAATATTACAACCAGAAAGACATTAGAAATCTTGGGAAAACAATGGAGTAAGGTGAAAAATTCATGGATATAAAATTATAGGATTTGAGTTCAAATTTTCCTTCTGCTGTTTAGGAAAGAACTCACGAACTCACATTTGTTGAGTACTTATGTGTTAGGCACTGTGCTAAATGTTTTAGAAATATCTTCTCATTTAATATTCATAGCTCTAGGAAATTGGTTCTATTATTTTCTAACTTTGCAGGTACAGAAACTGAATTAGCCAGAAGTTATTTGTCTAGTGTCATACCACTAGTAAGTGTCTGAGGCTAGATTTGAACTCAGATCTCCCTGACTCTAAGCCTAGAACTTTAGCCAAAACTACTCCTAAATCTTTCTTTATTACCTTTGTAACTTCAGAAAAATCAAAGTTGCTTCATTTCCAGATTAATCATGTTGGGCCTGATTATAACAATAAGATGAGATTTAAAATCTTATCAGCTAGTTCCATATCATTATTTTTCAGAGAATTGAATTCTGGAGAAATGGTATCATCTGTTCAAGTTATGACTATGACACAATAAAAATACTAAGATTAGAAATCAAGATTCCTGAGTCTCAAACCCTGCTATTTAGTTATGTACTTGAATTACAGTGGTGTTATTGAAAGGGTTAGGCAAGACATTCAGTTTTGAGGGAAATTTGAAATATTAAAGAAATTATTGAGAAGTGAGGATAATGGAAATCCTATTTGTGAATTTTCTGAGACTTGAGATTTCTACGGTGACTCTAAAGATATAGGGAAAAGAATGTTATATTCATCTCAATTTATGGAAGAAATTCAAGCAAGAAATATGGTGAAATATGGTGAATATGGTAAAATATGGTGAAATATTTAATATGATGAAAAAGAAAATGAACTTAGTTTCAAAGGTAAGTTATATCAGAAATAATTTCTACTTCATCAATTGCAAACCTTGGAAGTTTGCTAGTAATACCATTAAGAAATGAACATACTCAGCTCTGATTAAATAGAAATTCTCCAGGAGCCACACTTTCACATGTGTCAGCACAGTTCCTGGCAAACAGGCAGTCTTTAGAAGCTAGACTGCCAAATGCTTTAATGTAGTTCCAAGAAAATGCAGAAACACCCCACCAGCCTCAGCTAGACATCACCATTAGGAACCCAGTTCAGTGGTAACTGCCATATTCCTATGGCTACCAATAACATCAACTACTAATTCCATCCCCTCAGTGTAGCATCAGAAATGGGGATCCCTCATGGGACTCAGGGCAACATCAGTGCAGAACCCAGTAAATGGCCACTATTTTATAAGGTATTATGTGATTTTCCCACTAGTTACTGGCCCAAAGAGTGGTAATCAGAAGCAAAATACTGGGAAGGAAGGAGAGGGAGAAAGGAAAGAAAAAAGTATAACTTGGGGAAAATAAGATGGCTGAAAACACAGAGTTAGTCATTTTAACTATGAATGTGAATGGGAAGAATGCTCCCATAAAATGGAAGCAGGTAGCAGACATGATTAAAAGCCAGAATCCTACAATAAATTGTTTTCAAGAAATACATCTAAAGTAGAGTGATACATATAGAACAAAGGTAAAAGACTGGAGCAGAATCGATTATGCATCAGCTGAAGTAAAAAAAAAAAGCAGGAATAGTGAAATTAATCTCATAAAGCAAAAACAAAAATAGATCTAATTTAAAGAAATAAGGAAGGAAACTGCATTTTGCTAAAGGGTACCATAGATAATGAAGTAATATCAATACTAAACATATATGCACCAAGGGGTATAGCATACAAATTCCTAAAGAAGAAATTAAGAGAGCTTCAAAAAGAATTAGACAGCAAAACTATACTAGTGAGGAATCTCAACCCTGCTCTAACAGAACTAGATAAATCAAATCACAAAATAAATGAGAAAGAAATTAAAGGAGGTAAATAGAATTTTAGAGAAGTTAACTATGAACTGACTTTTGAAAAAAATTAAATGGACACAGAAAGGAATATATTTTTTCTTAGAGGTACACAAAAACTGACCATGTGTTAGGGCTTAAAAACCTCAAAATCAAATTCAGAAATACAGAAATAGTAACTGCATCTTTTTTGATTCATGATGCAGTAAAAATTACATGTAATAAAGTGCCAGGAAAAATAGACCAAATATTAATTGGAAATTAAATAATCTGATCCTAAAGAATGAGTGAGAGGGCAGAGCCATGATGGAAGAGAGCAAATGAGACTTTTTGTAACCTCCTCTGATCTTCTCTCAAATCAATAGTAGATTAAGTGTCTAAACTGGTCTTGGAGTGACAAAACCCACAAATACCTGGAGTACAACACATTCCTAGAAAAAAGATACCTTGGAAGAACTTCAGAAGAGGTATCTTTCAAATGGGCAGAGAGAAAGTCTGCCAGACCTACACTGTAGCCCAGAGAGCCCAGGGCAAAGAGCTGGGGTGGGGAGCCAGAGCATTGTGCAGCCTCGTACCAGGAAATTTACTGTGAGGTTCTTAGGTTACTCTGTCCTGAATGCAAGCAGGTCTTAGCAGATTTGCTGTAAAACACCCAAAAGTGAATACAAAATGCAAATTGTAAGCCATTGAGCCGTGGAAGAACTAAGCACCTGGCCACAATAACCCAGTACCCAGAAGTGAATTAGAAACACTGGCTCAAGGACAAATTAAAGCAGCTATCACTTGTCTGCCTTAAGAGCAGATCTCAACTTTTTAAAAGAAATGAATAAAAAGCAAAAAGAACTCTGACAATAGACAACTTTTATGGAGAGGTAGAACAGACCTCAAACCCTGAGGTTCCTAAAGGCCAATCAACTCCAGATGAAGTTCCAAAAGGAGATATGAGCTGTTCCCATTGCACAAGACTTTCCTGGAAGACTTCCAAAAGGACGTTAAAAGAGAGTTAGAAGAAAAATGGGGAAGGGGAATGAGATCTTTGCAAGAGGTTATAGAAAAGGAAAAGCAGAAATTGTCTGAAGAAAACTGTTTAAAAGAGATTTGATGAAATGGGAAAATCACATAACTCCTTATAAAATAGATATGAAAAACTCATTGAAAACTCATTGAAAAATGGAATTTGTGACATGGAAAAAAATGCATTGGACAAAAGAATTCAATTGGCCAAATACAAAAGGGGCTAAAAAAAGGTAAATGAAGAAAATAATACACTAAAAAAGATCTAGGAGAAAGAATCTAAGTATTATTGGGCTTCCTGAAAGCCAGGATAAAAAAGAACCGATCTCATAAAGGCCTCATTTCTAAAATATATAGAGACTTGACTCAAATTTATAAGAGTTCAAGTCATTCTCCAAGTGATAAATGGTCAAAGGATATGAACAGACAATTTTCAGATGAAACTAAAACCATTTCTGTCATTTGAAAAGGTGCTGTAAATAATTATTGATCAGAGAAATGCAAATTAAGACAACTGAGATACCACTACACACCTCTCAGATTGACTAAGAACACAGGGAAAAAAAATGATGAATGTTGGAGGGGATGTGGGAAAATTGGGATAGTGTTGTGAATGGATCCAGCCATTATGGAGTGCATTTTGGACCTATTCCCAAAGACTTATCAAACTCTGCATACCCTTTGATCCAGCAATGTTCCTACTAGGCTTATATCCCAAATAAATCTTAAAAGAAGGAAAGGGACCACATGTGCAAAAATGTTTGTGGCAGCACTTTCTTTTAGAGGCAAGAAACTGGAAACTGAGTAGATGCTCACCAGTTGGAGAATGGCTAAATACATTATGTAATATGAATATTATGAAATATTATTGTTCTGTAAGAAATGATTAGCAGGATGATTTTAGAGAGGCTTGGAGAAACTTACATGAACTGATGCTAAGTGAAATGAGAAGAACCAGGAGACCATTGAACATGGCAATAACAAGATTATACAATAATTATTTCTGATGAATGTGTCCCTTTTCAATAATGAGATTATTCAGACCAATTCCAATAGTCTTATGATGAAGAGAGCCATCTACATCTAGAGAGAGGACTGTGAGAACTGAGTGTGATTCACAACATATTTTTTCACTTTTTTATTGTTGTTTGGCTTGCATTTTATTTTCTTTCTCATTTATTTTTCTGGTTTGATTTGATTTTCCTGGGGCAGGAAGATAATTGTAGAAATATGTATGCATATATTGGATTCAACATATATTTCCACCATGTTTAACTAATATTGGACTGCTTGCCATCTAGGGAGGAGATGGGGAGGAGGGAGAAAATACTAACACAAAGTTTTGCAGGAGTTAATGTTGAAGAATTATCCATGCATATGTTTTAAATAATAAGAAAGCTTTAATAAAGAAAAAAAATTCTGCAAGAAGCCATTCCTGGATCTCCTCAATGCTAATGCCTTCCCTTTTTGATTTTTTCAACTTTGTGCTGTATATATCTTATTTGTACAAAATTGTTTACATATTGTATTCCCAGTGTTAAAAATAACACTCTTGACACTGAAAATCAGATATCAAGGAAAATTTATTAAAGAAAAATCTTAAGGAATCATCTTAATGTTTCTGTCCAGAAGCAGGCCCCACTCCTTTTCGGGAAGAGGGAGCACTGAGTACAGAAATGGGGAAAACTATACTTGCTAATGTGATGCAGCTCATCCCTTCAGAGAACAGATTGGTCCATTTTATCTGGGTTGCAGTCTTTCTGATATACCCACTACATCAATAAATGTTTTCCCTTAATAAGAATAAAATACTCCCCCCACCATCATACATCGCATGTTCAAAAATGGTGGAAAAGTCCTCCTCTTGGATGTGTTGTTTAATATCCAATTAGCCTGTTAAGTAAGCACAATAGTGATTTGGTCAAGTCAGATCATTGACCCCAACTAGTTTGGAGTGATTAGGCCATTAAATTTGTGTTTTTCTCAAAATCATGAGTATTTCTAATTGGCTGAATCTACCTGTGCCTTCCTAGACCCCAGTTTCTTGTTAGTCAAGGCTTCTATTGATCACTTAATTATTCTATGAATCCTAATCTTCCTTAACCTCACATTCTGAAAACCTCTTAGTCACTGTTACCCACAATACCAATCCTACATTACTTCAAAGCTTGCAACACTGAGGAAATCCAACTTTTCAGCATTATTCACATACAGTTAGATTGTAAACTCCCTGAAAGTGGGGACTATATTTGTTTTGTTTTAACTTTGTTTTGCCAGCACTTATAAAGTCTGATGCATAATAAACATATAGTAAAACAAACAAACAAACAAAAAACGTAGACATTATCTTATAGGAAATCATAAAGGAAAAGTGCCACAGTGTCCTAGAATCTGAAGGTAAAATAGCCATTGAAAGAATTCAGTGATCACCTCCTGAAAGAGACCCCAAAATGAAAACTCCATGGCATATCATATCTAAATTTCAGAATTATCAGACCAAAGAAAAAATATTGCAAGCAGACAAAATTAACAATTTAAATACTGAGAAGTCTCAATCAGAATTACCCAGGATCTAGCAGCTTTCACCTTAAAAAATCAAAGGATCTGGCCTCCAATATTCTGAAAGACAAAGGAACTGTGATTACAGCCAAGAATAAGTTAAAATAAGCACTCTCTTTCAGGAAGAAGATGGACATTCAACAATACAAGTTAATTTCATCTATTTCTGATGAAAAGAGCAAAGCTGAAGAAAAATTTGATCTCCAAACACAGAAGTCGAGAAGCATAAAAAGGTAAAAAGATGGAACTCTTGAGAATTATATTCTATTATGGGTATACTTAGAGAGTGTGGGTATAATTTGGTTTTATTATGGTAATATGAAAAAGAAACTAGAGGTGGAAAGGGGATTGTATTGGGGAAAAGGGAAAAAGGAGGTAAAATAAGGGAAATTATATCTCATGGAGAGGCAAAAAAAAAAAAAAAAACCCAAACTATTATAACTGAGGGAAAGAAAGGAGAGGGATGAACACTGTGTGAATCTTACTCTCATAAATTTGGCACAAAAAGAGAATATCAGACTTATTTGGTTTCACAGAAAAACTTATCTCACCTTATAGGAAAGTGGGAGAGAAATGGGGAAAGGGAAAAGAAAAGCATAACTTGAAGTAAATAAGATGATAGGAAATACAGAATTAGTTAGCAGAGTGATACAGAATAAAGGTAAAGGGCTGGAGCAGAATTTATTATGCTTCAGGTGAAGTAAAAACAAACCAGGGGTAGCAATCCTGATCTCAGATCAAGTGAAAACAAAGACGGATCTAATTAAAAGAGATAAGGAAGGAAACTATATCTTGCTAAAAGGTACCATAGATAATGAAGCAATATGGATACTAAACATATATACACCAAGTGGTATAGCATCCAGATTCCTAGAGAAGTTAAGAGAGATGCAAGAAGAAATAGACAGCAAAACTATACTAGTGGGGGATCTCAATCTTGTTCTATCAGAACTAGATAAATTGAAGCACAAAATAAATAAGAAATAAATTAAGGAGGTAAACAGAATATTAAAAAAAAAGTTAGGTATGATAGATCTTTGGAGAAAATTGAATGGAGACAGAAAGGAGCTTCTACACAAAAATTGATCATATAACAGTTCATAAAAACCTCAAAATCAAATGCAGAAAGGTAGAACTAGTATATTAACTTTTTTCAGATCATGATGCAATAAAAATCTCACAAAGTCCAGGGGAAAATAAACCAAAAACTAAATCAGAAACTAAATAATCTAATCCTAAAGATTGAATGGGTAAAAACAACAAATCATGGACAGAATCAATAACTTCATTCAAGAGAATGACAATAAAGGTAATTTGTGAGATGCAGCCAAAGTGGTTATTAGGAGAAATTTTATATCTCTAAAACTAAAAAAAGCTAGAAAAAGAACAAATTTAGAATGCTCAATTAAATATAAATTTGAAATTCTGAAAACAAAAGGAGAGATTGATAAAATTCAAAATAAGAAAACCTTGAATTAATATATAAAAGCAAAAGTCAGTTTTATAAAAAAAAGCAACAAAATAGAAAAATCTTTAGTTAATTTGATTAGAAAAAGGAAAGAAAGAATAAAATCGTTATTCTCAAAAATGAAAAGGGTGAACTTTTCAACAATGAAGAGGAAATCAGAGCAATAATTAGGAGTTAATTTGCCCAACTATATGTTAATAAATTTGATAATCCAAGTGAAATGGAGGAATATCTACAAAAATATAGATTGCCCAGGTTAACAGAAGAGAAAATAAATTATTTAAATGATCCCATTTTAGAAAAAGAAATAGAACAAGCTATTAATTCCCTAAGAAAAAATCTCCAGGGCCAGATGGATTTACATATGAATTCTACTACACATTTAAAGAAAAATTAATTGCAATATTATATATACTACTTGAAAAAATAGGAAAAGAAGGACTTCTAGAAAATTTCTTTTATGACACAGACATAGTGCTTAAACCAGGTCGGTAACAGAAAAAGAAAATTATAGATTAATTTCCATAATGAATATTGATGCAAAAATCTTAAATAAAATATTAGCAAAGAGATTACAGAGAGTCATCTCCAGGATAATACACTATGACCGAGTAGGATTTATGCCAGGAATGCAGAACTGGTTCAATATTAGGAAAACTATTAGCATAATTGACTATATCAATAACCAAACTAACAAAATCATATGATTATCTCAATGGATGCAGAAATAGCATTTGATAGCATGCAACACCCATTCCAATTAAAAAACACTAAAGAGTATAGAAATAAATAGATTTTTCTTAAAATGATCAGCACTATCTATTAAAACCAACAGGAAGCATCATATGAAATGGAGACAAACTATTCCCAATGAGATTACAAGTGAAACAATGTTGCCCACTATCACCACTACTATTCAATATTGTATTATGAATATTAGCTATGGCAATGAGATGGGGGAAAAAAAGGGAATTAGAGTAGGTAATGAAGAAACCAAATCATCACTCTTTGTAGATGATATGATGGTGTTCTCAGAGAACCCTAGAGAATCAACTAAAAAACTACTAGAAACAATTCACAACTTGAGCAAAGTTGCAGGATACAAAATAAATCCACATAACAAACAAAGTCCAACAGCAAGAGAGAAAAATAGAAATTCCATTTACAATAACTTTGATAGTATAAAATACTTAGGAATGTATTTGCAAGGGAAAGTCAGGAAATATATGAAAGCAACAACAAAACACCTTCAACAAAAATAAAGTCAGATCTAATACATTGGGAAAATATCAAATGCTTATGGATAGACTAAGTGAATAAAAATGACAATACTACCTAAATTAATTTACTTATTTAGTGTCATATCAATCAAACTCCCAAGTAATTATTTTATAGACTTAGAAAAAATGATAACTAAGTTCATCTGGAAGAATAAAAGGTCAATAATTTAAAGGGAATTAATGAAAAAAATGCCAATGAAGGTGGTCTGCTGTGCCAGACGTAAAACTATATTATAAAGCAGTGGGCATCAAAACTATTTGGTACTAGCTAAGAAAGAGAGTAGTCAATCAGTGGAATAGGTTAGGTTCACAGAAAAAAATAGTCAATAACTATAGTAATCTAGTTTTTGACAAACCCAAAGACCCCAGCTTTTGGGATAAGAATTCTTTATTTGACAAAAACTTCCTGGAAAATTGGAAACTAGTATAGCAGAAACTAGGCAATGACCCACATGTATCACCATATATGAAGATAAAGGTGGAAATAGGTTCATGATTTAGACATAAAGAGTGATATTGTAAGCAAATTAGAAGAACATAGAATAGTTTGAAGGGAAGGAAGAGAAGGAAGGGATTTGTGACTAAAGAAAATCTGGAACTCATAATTGAACACCAAATAGATAATTTTGAATATATTAAATTAAAAACTTTTTGTACAAACAAAATGAATTCAGACAAGATTAGAAGGGAAGCGATAAATTGAGAAAACATTTTTACATTTAAGGTTTCTGATTTAAGGTTTCTGATAAAGGTCTCATTTCTAAAATATATAACTGACTTAAACTTTTATAAGAATTCAAGCCATTCTCTAATTGGTAAATGGTCACAGGATATGAACAGACAATTTTCAGATGAAGAAATTAAAACCATTTATAGTCATATGAAAAGATGCTCTAAATCACTATTGAACAGAGAAATGTAAATTAAAACAGCTCTGAGGTACCACTACACACCTCTCAAATTGGCTAAGATGACAGGAAAAGATAATGCCAAGTGTTGGAAGGGATGTGGGAAAATTGGGACACTGATACATTGTTGGTAGAACTATGAATGGATCCAGTCATTCTGGAGAACAATTTGGAACTATGCCCAAAGAGTTATCAAACTGTGCATATCCTTTGATCTTGCATTATTTTTACTGGGACTATATCCCAAAGAGATTTTAAAGGAAGGAAATGTACCCACATATGCAAAATTATTTGTGGCAGCCCTTTTTTTGTAGTGGAAAGAAACTGAAAACTAAGTGGATGCCCATCAATTGGAGAATTGCTGAATAAGTTATGATATATTAATATTATAGAATATTATTTTTCTATAAGAAACAATCTGCATGACGATTTTAGAGAGACCTGAAGAGATACATGAACTATGCTAAATGAAATGAACAGAACTAGGAGATCATTGTACATGGCAATGGCAATACTGTATGACAATAAATTTGTATGGACTTGACTCTTTCCAACGATGAGATAATTGAGACCAATTCCAATGATTTTGTGATAAAGAGAGCCATCTTTACCCAGAGAGATGTCTGTGGGAACTGAGTGTGATTCACAATATAACATTCTCACTCTTTTTTTGTTGTTCAATAGCATTCTTTTTTTTTTTTTTTTTTTTTACTTTTCTTTTTTTTAATAGCTTTTTATTTACAAGTTATATGCATGGGTAATTTTACAGCATTGACAATTGCCAAACCTTTTGTTCCAATTTTTCCCCTCCTTCCCCCCACCTCCTCCCCTCGATGGCAAGAAGACCAGTAAATGTTAAATATATTAAAGTATAAATTAGATACACAATAAGTATACATGATCAATCCGTTATTTTGCTGTACAAAAAGAATTAGACTCTGAAATATTGTACAATTAGCCTGTGAAGGAAATCCAAAATGCAGGCAGGTAAAAATATAGGGATTGGGAATTCAATGTAATGATTCTTAGTCATCTCCCAGAGTTCTTTTGCTGGGCATAGCTGATTCAGTTCAGTAATGCTCCACTGGAACTGATTTGGTTCATCTCATTGCTGAAGATGACCAGGTCCATCAGAATTGATCATCATATAGTATGGTTTTTGAAATATATAAGGATCTCCTGATCCTGCTCGTTTCACTCAGCATCAGTTCTTGTAAGTCTCTCCAGGCTTTTCTGAAATCATCCTGTTGGTCATTTCTTACCAAACAATAATATTCCATAATATTCATAGACCACAATTTATTCAGCCATTCTGCTATTGATGGGCATCTACTCAGTTTCCA